>NC_050574.1:415806582-416444082 GCF_011100635.1 Trichosurus vulpecula | reverse complement strand
GACTTAATGAAAGGCACTTGATTAATTTAGCATTCTAAAATAGTATAAAAAAAAGTCCCACCTTAATTACCAATACAACTGGATTTCAGGAAGAGTTTAGGGTTATCGATCTATCTATCTAGACAGAAGTGGACATAATCTCTGTAGGGATAGTAATTATACCCATTAGAGATGATGCAATCAATCATAAACATTCATTAAGCACCTACTATATACCAGGCAGTGTACTGAGTGCTAGAGACACAAAAAGATATGAGACAGTCCCTGCCCTCACACAGTATACAATCTAATAGGGGAGATGACATGCAAACAAATGTATACAAAATGATATATGTACAGATATAATTTTATATATTATAATTATATATCATATATAATATACAAGAGACAATTAAGAGTTAATAAAATGAAATTAAGAGTAGTTGGGGAAGAATTCCTGTAGAAGGTTGGATTTTAGTTGGGACTTAAAGGAAGTCAGGGAGGCCAGTTGTTGCAACAGAGGTGGGAAAACATTCCAGGGAAAGGGGACAGTCATAGAAAATGGCCAAAAATAAGACAAGGAGTGTCTTATTCATGGAATAGCCAGCAGGCCAGTGTCACTGGATTGAAAAGTATGTATTCGGAGTAAGGTGTAAGAAGACTGGAAAGGTAGGAGGGGGCTAGATTATGAAGGGCTTTGAATGCCAGATAGAGCATTTTGTATGTGATTCTGGAGGCAATAGGAAGCCAAGATAAACAAGGGAAAGGTATAGAAAGAGATGGAAAGAATGAGTAGTCAAACAATGGTCATTTAATTAAAAAGAATGAGACAGAACAGTCAGAGAATTAGGAGGAAAATGATGAGAGAAGAGTGACATAGTAGCTGAGAGAGAAGAAAATATTCACTGGAAATAGGTGGTTAACAGTGTTGTAGGAAATGGAGATAATCTGGGTAAACAACCCTTTCTAGGAATATGGCTGTGAAAAGGTGAAGAGATATGATGAAAGCTTGAACTAATGGCAGGGTCAAATGAAAGATTCTGTCTTGTTTTTTTTTTAGAATAGGGGACAGTTGAATATTTTTATAGGCAGTGGGAAAGAAGCCTCCAAGAAAGAACATGTTCCAGAGGGTAGGCTCTAAGAAGAAAGTGAAGGAAATAGAACTAAGGGTTCAAGGGAAGATTTTAACCTTATCAAAAAAGTTTAATATAGGGCAATGATAAGACAGTAGGTCATGTCCAATGATAGGAAAAATAGTGTGTGAATGAGGCTGGTAATGTCCATATTTCAAGGGTGGGGACCAAGGGAGAAATTATCCCTTCACTTTAGTTTTTTTTCACTTTCAAACAAACCTCCATGCCCTCACAGACATAGGCCACATAATGATTAATCACTTTACTGAAAGTGAATGCCCTTGTCACAGGTGAAAAATCTTCAGAACACTCAGTTCACTCTTTGTCTTCACTGAACTTGGGCAAGTTATAATAATTACATTTGACACATTCACTCAATCAATAATTATTTAATAAACACTGAATGGCTATTCACTTTGCTATGTGCAGAGAATAAAAAGACAATCACGAAACAGCACCTGACCTTTGTGAACTTACATTTTTGGAGGGATGTAACACATGCATATTTTAGTCAATACAGAATGTGCCCAAAGTGAATAGAAGAGAATTTCAAACAAGGAGCCTTATCAGTACATATAGTCACAAATAATGGTAGAGAGGATGCTTCAGAAAGGTACACACTACCATCTGAGCCAACCTTTCCTTTGTCTAACATCTCTGCTTTGTGTAAAGTGTTTCTGATGTTCCTGCTGTCTTTGCAAGATATCACTTTTGTATTCTTTTCCAGGGTACTCTCTTTATCAAGAATTAATTTGTCCTAAATTCTCATCTCATGATAATATTATTGGCTCCTAAACCACTTAGCTATTCTTGACATAAATTCATAAATGTTTGATGAAAGGAAAAAAAGGCAAGTTCTTCTTGGAATTCACTCAATGTTCTAAAATAGAATACATTTATCTATCAAGACAATACTATTTATATGTGCAGATATAAAATAACCATGGTTAAGTGACCAATATAGCAAAATATACATTTCTCTTCAATGTATTTTGGCCATTAAAATTTCAAGTTTAACTGTTATTTATTACTTAAGCCCTAAACACGATTGACCTTTCCAAAACAGAACACACAGGAAAAGTACCAGTTAGATACAAATCAATATCTGATCCTTCAAATGACAGGAATGAAATGCAAGATTGCTCTGTCCTTTTCCTATGTTTTGATCCATTCTTCTGAGAGCTTTGATTTTGCTTCAATCTTATTCCTCAGCATCCACTTTAAAGTCAGATCTATCACCAAGACATTTCATATAGGGAGGACCGTCTGTTCAGTAACATGCATGCTTTTCTTTCCCCTAGAATGCACCACATTGAAACAAATTAACTTAATGTTGCAAGGAAATAAATGAAGTGTCATCTTAATTAAACAACCATAATACTACGTGTTCTGGCTAGGCATCATTTGGTCCCTTTTTTTTTGATGGTGAATGACTCCGTTTATTATTTCAGCAAGCAGCACTTTTATATCTTTAGTGACGCAGGTACATTCTTTGGTTAGGTGGGTGAAGGACAGGTAAAAATCAATACACGTAGGTACTAGGACTGCCCCAACTCTGCCTACTCTCCTCCCCTTCTCTTCCCGAGCTAACCTGAAGCTCCCTGCAGTCAGGCAGTCCAGGCAAAGAACCGGAAACTCCATGTGCTCTGGCAAGCCCAGACAGAGAGCTGGAAGTTCAATGTGGTCAGCCAGGCCCGGGCAAAGACCTGGAATTGCCAGGGAGGCAACAAAGGTGAGACCCCTCCTCCTGGCTCCACCCACATCCCAAAGCCCCAAGTCTATCTCAGCAGGCCCCTGGGCCTGGAGGTCTGAGGAGGACAGGGCTCAGCTCTAACTCCGCCCGCAACAAACTCCCCCTTTTCTGTTTAGCAACAAGTCAACGGGTACTGACTCAATGGCTGTATACAGGGCCCCAAAAAACATACTCGTCACTAAAGGAGTACAACATAGCAAAAAAGGCAAAGCCCCTACAATGGTCACAGTCTCTAAAACATGACTAAGCCAATTGGGGGTTAAAAAGGTCTTAATGACAGAAAATCGTCTATAACACTGTCAGGTTGTAAGTTCTCATGTACTGCCCCTCCTTCCTCAGTGGCCAATTGTAACACCCGGGTAATTTCTGCTGTAATGTTCTGACTATGAAATAAGGCTTAAATATAACATTCATTATCCTAAGGACACAAGGTAGACAAAAACTTATTATGACCAAACAAAAAACATAAGGTACTGTATGGAAAACAGTCAAGAATACATTAGGAAATGGGTAAATGTTTTGAAAATATCAATAATTTTTGAAACTATCAATAATCAATAATTGTTCTGCTACTTCAATACTCCACTCAATCAGTATTCCCCTCAATGACTTGTACTCCCCTTTTTTGTCTTTGCTGAGACCTCACCACTATAGGTACATCCGAATTTTTTCCTTTAACTATCCCCTAGTAAATAAACATTGGAAAGATTGAATGACGCATTGATAAATCAAAGGGGGCAGTCCCCTTTGTAAATACAGATACATAGACCCAAAAGGAAAAGCAATGATGCAATTGTCCCTTTAAGATTCAAAAAGTCTTTTCCTGTATAGCTGTCCAGCAGGGAGCATCAAGTCTTCTGGTCCTTGGCATCTGCTCCAGACATCTCCAGCAGAGGCTTCTTCTTCTTCTTCTCTTCTTGCAGGCACCAGCTTTCTGCCCATTCTCCTCATAAGCTTTGTCACTCGGTTGTGGCTATGAAACTGAGTTGTCCTCGGAGTCGAGAAGATAAAGCGTTTCTCACTGTGTGTGTTGAACCTGGCCCAAGGCTGTGCATGTGCGTAGTCTTCCCTCCTGTCTTCTCCTTCCTGCTCCCAGAAGGAGGCACCTTGGGTGCCGTGGATGCACATGGGTGTGGCCTTGCCGTGTAGTTGCTCCATGTTTTGGGTGCCACTTGTTGCGGGCTCCCGAAGCCTCGCAACTATACTCGGGGTTCCCCCCAAGCCCCAGGCCTTTGCCTAGCAAAGGACCTGATCTCACGAACAATGAATGGGGTGGGAGCCGAAAGATGGTGAATGACTCCCCCTTTTTTTTCTTTAGAGCAAAAAAGTAATTTATTTTTTGTATTCTCAAAGCTCAGATTTCTCATGGAATAAACACTGAACAAAGATCCAAGCAGACCTGGGTTAGAGTCTTGACTATAATAACTTCCTATGTAACTTTGGATGAATAACTTTACCTTCTTGGGCTTCAGTTTCTCATTTGGAAATAAATCTACTTTTCCAGGTAAATTCAAGCAATTAATCAATAAGCATTTATTAAACACCTACTATGCTCCAGGAACTGTACTAAGCACTGGGGATAAAAAAAGACAGGTAAAAGACAGTTCCTGCCCTCTAGGAGATTACCATCTAATGAGGGAGACAACATGCAAACAAATCTATACAGGACAAACCATCTACAAGATAAATTGGAAATAATTAAGAGAAGGCTATTAGAATTATAAGGGCTTGGGGAAAGCTTCCTATAGAAAGTGAGATTTTAATTGTGACTTAAAGGAATTCAGAGAAGTCAATATTCAGAGTGGAGGAAGGCACAGGAGGATAACCAGAGAAAATACCCAGAACTGAGAGATGGAGTGTCTTATTTATGGAATAGCCAGGAAGCCAGTATCACTGAAACAACAAATATCAAATGTTGAAGAGTAAGGTGAAAAAAGACTAGAAATGTAGGAAAGAGTTAGATTAAGAAGGGCTTTGAATGTCAACTAGATAATTTTGTATTTAATCCTAGAGGCAAAAGGGACAGCCCAGAGTTTATTAAGTAGGTCAGTGACATGAGCAGACCTGTGCTTTAGGAAAAGCCCTTTGGTGGCTTCATGGAGGATGGCTTGGAACTCAGAAAGACTTTAAGCAGGCAAACCCACCAGTAGGCTGCGGCAATAATCCAGGCTTGAAGTGATGGGGACCTGCACTAGAATGGTGGCTGTATCAGAAGAAAGAAGGATGCATCTATGAGAAATGCTACAAAGGTGAAATCAACTTTGGCAACAGTTTAGATGAGGGAGGGAGAGTGAGAGATAATGAGAGATAGTGCAGGATGACTCCTAGGTTTTAAGCCTGAGGGAGTGTGAAGATGGTATTTCCATCTACAGTAAGAGAGAATGTAGGATGGATGGGAGTTTAGAAGGAAAGATCATGAGTTCTCTTTAGGACATATTGAATTTAAGATGTCTATGAGATAACAGTTCCAGAGGCTGTCTCCAACTACAGAAACTTGAGGTCAGCA
Organism: Trichosurus vulpecula; assembly: GCF_011100635.1. NCBI lineage: Eukaryota > Metazoa > Chordata > Mammalia > Diprotodontia > Phalangeridae > Trichosurus > Trichosurus vulpecula. The sequence goes on along the minus strand of NC_050574.1, from coordinate 416,438,711 downwards.
GAGAGTTTGGGGCGGTATAGGTAGATATGAGAATCATTAACATAGAGATGGTATTTAAATCCATGGGAGCTGATGAGATCACCAAGTGAAGTAATATAGAGGGAGAAGAGAAGAGGGCCCAGGGTAAAACCCTGAGGGACACCTATGGTTAGAGGGAATGATGTGGAAGAGAATCCAGCAAGAGAGACAGAGAAGTGGACAAATGAGTAGGAAGAGAACCAGGAGGAAGTGGTGTTCTTAAAATTGGGATAGGAGAGAGTATCAAGGAGAAGAGAGTGATTAAAAATGACAAAAGCTGCAGAGGTCAAGGAGATGATGATTTAGAAAAAGTTATTGGATATGATAACTAAGAAATCATTAGTAACTTTGGAGAGAAGAGTTGTAGTGGAATGTTAAGTTTATAAGCTGAGTTGTAAGGGATTAAGAAGAGAATGAGAAGAGATCATTTTTGATGATATACTTACTCCAGTTTTACTCTACTTATATACCATGTATCTCTCCATTACTTTCTGAGTGATATTCATTTTTAATTTCTTTTGGAACTGTAATATTTCATGACTTGAAGCCACGTAATAACCCAACCATCCACACAGAGGAAAATTAATAGATGAAGAATGTTTTAAAGATTATGACACAAAGTTCTATACACGAACTACAGATCTCATCCATCAATATATTTACCTTGGACAGACAATGCAAATAGACAGGAGGAGAGTTATCTGGATTGCCTCTGAAAAATGATAACTCTCTTTTAAATACCCTAAACTTCTGCTTGAAACACAAACTCATTTTTAAAAAACACCAATAGTCCATGAGTACACAAAGGACAACAAATAGGAGATATATACCATGTAAATATAGAGTATATTTTTGGAGGGACCTAGGGAATGGTAGTAATAATTACAATGAAGGAATGAGGACCAGTCTCAAGACTGCATGGGAAGAAACATAGAATAATCAAAGAATAATATGTCAGTAGACCTGGACTTGAGTTCCAACTTTGTCATTTATTATCTGTGTGACTTTGAGAAAATGACATGAGCCCTCTCTGACTCAGTTTACTCAATTATAAAAAGGGGAATTGAGTTGGACCATCATTTCTAAGATCTCTTCTTGCTTTAATGATGTATATAACTTTAAGAACTGTATTTAGAATGGCAAGATTTGAGTTTGAATTCTGAATCTGCCATGTATTATATCAACTACCCAAGGCAAATAAATCACTTTCCCCTCTCTGAATCTCAGTTGCTTTGTAAAATAATGACATGGGACTAAATGACTTCTGAAGTCTCTTTCAGCTCTAAATTTTACACATTATAATTCTATTTATTAAACGTTCTTTTTTTGAGACTCATTTTCTAAACTTGTAGGTGGGCCTGAAAGTAAATATAATCTTGTGCTGTAATGGAAAACTAAATAGGGAGTTTTACTAACAAGTTAGTTTGCATATCGAGCCACATTATCCTAAAAAAGAACTAGTGAGTAGATCTAAAACTCATTGGAGACAACTCTATTGTGCATTTGTGACTACTGTTCCCTTCAGAGGACTGCAATGATCAGTCCAGGAAAGCTGCTAGAAATGTGTCTGTCTGTTCATTGATTTTTCCAATAGTTTCATCTGAATTTTGTAAGTATGACTATGTCACTCCCCTGCTCAAATATTTCAGTGGCTCTCAGTGGTCTGCAGGATAAATACACAAATATGTCAGCCAGTCATTTTTAGTACTAGTACTAGTAGTATCTATCACGAATATATTCTATACCACTTATTTTGCATGATTTCCTTTCTCGTTCTCTGTGACTCTAAACTGGACTCTTTGCTTCCTGAAAATTGGTATTTCCTCACTTTTCCACAGGCTATCTTTTTCTCATGCCTGGAATGCATTCTCTCCTCATCTCTGTCTCTAAGACTCTTCAGGTTTCTTCAAAATTAAATTCTGGTTCAACTTCCTGCTAGAAGCCTTTCCTGATTCCTCTAGGCATTAAAACTCTGTCAGGGTATTTTGTATTTCCTTACCTATTTCCATGTTACATCCCCAGTAGAATATAATTTTCTTGAGGGCAGGGAGTATTTAAAATTTTTTGTTTTTATAACTTCTTTGCATAATGCTCTGTGCATAGAAGATAGTGAATAAATCTTTTGTGGATGGAATTAATTAGAATTCAAATCTGTCTGTGTATTTCTATGTCTGTCTGTCTATATCATATACACACACACACACACACACACACACACACAAAGAGTCTCTATACAGCACTCAAGAGAGCACCCTGCTGTTCACACTGACTGATAAATTTGTAAATGCAGCATTAGTAGACGAACTGCCCATATGTTCATAATAACTAATTTGTCTTGTGTTGAAACACTGGAATGATTATTCAAGATTGTTCATCCTTTCTCCATGGATCAATCTAAATCTGATTCAGTTGCACCCCAGCTTTGGTTACCTATTGATGATAGGTTCCTTTAAATACAACAATCTTTTCTTTTTTTTTTTTACTTTTTTTTTGCAGGGGGGAAGGCAGGGCAATTGGGGTTAAGTGACTTGCCCAAGGTCACACAGCTAGTGTGTCAAATGTCTGAGGCTGGATTTGAACTCAGGTCCTCCTGACTCCAAGGCCAGTGTTCTACCCACTGCACCACCTAGCTGCCCTGATAACAAACTTTTCAAATATTTCCCATTATTTTGTCTGGACGTATCATTTATACTTATCTTATGGCACAGGTATCTGAGCTCAAATCTTTTCTGCCTTGAAATTGTCAACTTCTTGAAAGCAAGGTCTGTGTTGTATCTCTATTTGGATACCTCACATCAAGAACAAGACATTGTCTGCAGGTAGGTGGTACAGTGGCAATCTTGTAGTCAGTAACACCTGGGTTCAAATGCTACCTCAAATATTTTTATTAGGTGCGTGACTTTGAGAAAGTTACTTAATTTCTCTGTGTTTCAATTTCTCCAGAAATGAGTGAATTGGATGTAGCATCTTTCTTGATCTCTATGAGCTTCAAATCTATGAATACACACACACGCATATGTATGTGTATGTATGTGTATATACTCACACACATATGTGTGTATATATTTTACATATATATATATATATACATATATATCTCTTGAATTTGTACCCTATTAACCTTTTACCAATTGCTTTGACATGTTTTCAACTGTGTGAATATGTATATGTGTGTTCATGTATGTATGTGTGTTGTTGGTGGTTGTGTTCTGCCTTCTACATTGGATTGTAATTTCCTTAACACCAAGGCCCATCTTTGCATTTTTTCTATTTCCGTTCCATTCCGGTATTTACTACCATGCTCTGCATGCACACAGTGGGTGCTCATAAATATCGTCTCCTGCCTGCTAAATAACCATCCTTGTTCTGAGGAGAATGATGTGTTTTGACAGGCCCCAAGGATAAGAAGGGCAGAACAGATCAAGGGAAAGAACATTTAGGAGAGATGAAAGGCAAAAAGAAAAGGTGACAATCTCAGTTGAGTCTGGTAGATAAAGACTATAAACATTATTTTCAAATAAGTTATTTGAAGAAATATTAATTGTCTTAATCATATAGAAGGAAAGCTTGAGCATTGAGAATTTTAAGTCAACCATTGAAGTTTCTTCTAAGGGGAACAAAAGCAACACTGGAAAATGTATTTGGTATTTTTCCCTCTCAGAAAGAATCCTGTTTACGTGTTTTTCCCCCTTCTTAAATTCTCCTAGACTTTACAGAACGTATCAGCCAAAAGGCTTTCTCAGTTCAGAACAATATTCATAGCTCCAGCTTCCTTCAGAATTAAAGAAGATTGCATGCATATTAATCCCCAGACACTTGAAGTGAAAATAATGCTTTGCCATATTCCTCAAAGAAGATTTTTTTGAGCTTTTCTCAAAGCAGAGTAAGTGAAATCATAGGGCTGTTAAAATCTCTTTTGGGTAATGAAAACTCAGATAATGATCCCTTATAGATTCTATCTTAACACATTTTAAAGATTCCCCCAAATATGTGGGTTGAGTAGGTCAAGGATCACTGTTCATGCACAGAAGAACTTGCCCATTGTCACAGAAATGTCATAGCAACTTGGGAACCCAGAGATACAGACACCAGTACCAGTCACTATCTACCATAAATCATCTCTCCATTTCTTGTGTATTTCATCATAAAGAATCATCCAACAGAACATAAGAATGATAAATTTCGATACCTTCCATTTCTCAGTAGGTTCAATATTCTTTGCATTGATTTCATTGCTTCTCCATAATGACATCTGAAATACTATATTGATTCCAATGAATTTCATTCAACAAAAACTTAAGTGCCCAGGTGAAATACATAGGTGATATTTAAGGTAAAATTCACAGGATAGTACATAAAGAGATGGCCTCAGGGTGAGAAAGACCTAGGCTGAGGTCATACCTTTAATACATGATGGCCTAGTGACTATGGTCAAGTCATGTAAACTATGAGACCCCTAGGCATGAAAGTTGTTGATACACATTGTGGGAGGGAGGTTCTACACTGGGAATACCCTCCACTAAAGAAATCATAGTTTTGGGCACCTGGCCCTTACCTTTCCTCTCCCCCCTCTTCAGGCCCCTCCCCCCAAAATCAAGGCTATACTATATATGTGCTGGGGATAAAAAAAAAAAACAAAACAAGCCATAAATAAATTACTTCCTCATCTCAAGGATAGACTACATTCTATCGGGGGATACAACATGTATGCAGCAAAGTAAAAATAAGGGATTCTAAGGGTAGAAAAGAAAACTAAGAATTGCAAAGATAAGGGAAGTCTTGACAATAAAGCAATACCTGAAGTGTTAATGGATTTTAAAGGACAGATGAGAAGGGATTATATTTAAAGCATGGATAATAGACTGGGAAAATATATATGGAAGCTCAAAATGCAATGTCAGATTCATTAAGTTCAGTTTGGCTGGAACATAGAAGGCATAAAGGGTAATAATATGAAATAAGGCTGGAAAGTAGGTTGGATTTAGATTGTGGAGATCTTGATGTGCCAGATTCTTTAGAGAACCACTGAAGGCTGTTGAATAAAGTAGTGATTTGGTCAGATCTGCATCAGAGAATGGAAAAAGGTGAACAAAACAGTGACTATAATAATCCTGGAGGTGATGAGGGTCTAAACTGTGGTACTGGCCAGATGAACAGAGAGAAGAGGAGAAATGCTAGAAAGGTTGGGGAGGTAAAATTAATAGAATTTGACAACTAAATGGATATAGGAAAGGAAAAAAAAATCTGTGTTGACCCTAAGGTTATATATCCTTGGGTTCCTGGAAGGATGATGGTTTCTTCAATGGAAATGGGTTTGTTTGGAGGAGGAGGATAGGTGAGGTGAAGATAAGTTCTCCTTTGAACATGTTGAATTTGAGATGTGAATAAGACATCCAGGTGAAGATGCCAGTAGATAGGCCGTAGTTGATTGAGGATGGAGTTGAGTATTCAAGAAGGAAGGAGGGCTAAGTATGCAGATTTATTAATCATACACACAATATACGTAAATATGTATATGCATATATCCATATCCATATCTATCTATGACAATTGAACACACATAAAAAGTGAAATTATTGGAGCTTAAGACAGAGGCTTAGGGAACACTTTCACTTAGGGGATCAGTGATGGATTATGTCCCAGGAAAAAGGACTGGGAAGGAGCAATCAGAAAGGCAGAGAGAGAACCAGAAGAGAAAAGTATCATAGAAGCCAAGGAAGGGGAGAATATCAAGGAAGATATGGTGATCATCAGGGATAAAGGCTGCAGGGAGGGCAAGGAGAATGGGACTAAGCAAAGGACATCAAGTTTAGGATTTAATCAATGAATGGTAACCTTTGAGATAAGTTTCAGTAGAGAGGCAGAGTACGAGGGACTGAATATTGTAAGGGAGAAGTGAGTGGGTGATGAGGAAATTAAGTGCAGTTTTTCTTAAATTCTCTCCTGTGTATTGCCTTTTACAAGAAAGGAGCCATAATTACCCACATTTGTAAAATGTACGTTATTTATTCAAATTCATAACATTTTCCATCAAATTTGAAATTTATTATTTTTAACATAGTAACCACATAAAATAGGTGCTTTCCATAATTGCAAGTAAAATTCAATTTCTGACTACACGCCATTGTTCCACAATACAAAAACAGAAGAACAAACCTCATTTACGCAGCACATCCTAAAGACATTGACTCAGATGTCCAAGAGGCCATCAGGAAAGTATTTCCATTCTCATATGGCAAGGTTCATTAGATACTATCTAACCTGGATTCTTTATTGCAATCAAGCTTTTATAAAGGGAAGAATGAGGTCCTGTCATGGGTCCATGAAATCTTTTGACACCAATGACATTTTGGGGTATCGTGATATTTTCAAATCACCAGTGCCTGACAGAGAGTACTTAATAAATGCTTATTAATTAACTGACATTTTCAAAGTAGTTAGCTCTCTGCCACTGGGAATATTTAAGCAAAGAAGGTGAATGACTATCTTTCCTGGCAGATTGTAGAAAGAGTTGCAGCTCTGGAAAGGCAGTAGGATTGGATGACATCAAAGCTCCCTTCCAATTATAAAATTCTGTGCTTATTCTGGCTCTCAAATGACTTCCCAACTTTCAGGGGAGAAACGTACTTAAGAGAAATGATGTCTAAATGTGTTGAAAATATACTCTACTGGAGAAATGTATCTATTACTTATCAAACAGTGGTTATTACCTACCACAGAGCATAATCTGTGCATAGCATATATACAAAATATTTTTGGCTAAAGAGTAGTTGGAGGTGTGGGGATCAGTTATCACCACTCCACTTTCTTCTTTCCCTTTGTCTGCATTGTTCTCACTCTGCATGCACATTCTAAAATGACCATCTCTATTTTTAGGCACAGTTCAGTGCAGAGTTGTACCCTCTTTTATGACATGGTTCCAAAGTGCTTTCCAATTAAATTATGAAAACAGCTAAAATTAGGCACATAATCACGGATAATCAGTACCTAAAACAACGTCAAGTGCCAAATGATTCTGCAAAGTGATTTTCAGACTCATTCTCTTTGCTCCTTTCCCAATTGTTGTCTCTTGCTAGCCATACATCCCTGAGAAGAGTCTTATTATTAGACTGTGGTTAGCGTACACTGAAAGGTATTTACTCTATGGTTAATAATAGAGAGAATCAATCTGAGATTCCATTGGTAGAAGGAAATCCTGGAGGAAACTCCTTGTATCAATAGAGTTGCCACCTTCTGTGCAACCTATAATCTTAGCATAGAGTATTGAAAGGTTAAATAACCCAGCCTGGGTCACAAATCCTATTTATTTCAGAGGCTGGACTTAAATATAGGTTCTCCTGGTTATGAGGCCAGCTTGCTCTCCACTCTGCCTTTTGCAACAAAGCAAAACAAAACCAAAAAAACACCTTTTGGAACATTTTGTCCAGTGTTAATTTGTTTTTTTCTTGAGGGAGGAAGGTAGGGCCATCGGGGTTAAGTGACTTGCCCAAGGTCACACTAGCCGTGTGTCAAGTGTCTGAGTCTAAATTTGAACTCCAGGGCCGGTGCTCTACTCACTGAGCCACCTAGCTGCCCCAGTGTTAAGCTGTTATCTCAGGCAAGTCATTTACATTCTACTCTGTTAGAATGGAGGCCCCTTGAAGTTTTTCATTTCTATCCCTTTGGTCCCTAATAATACTAATTAATAATAATACACAGCACTTTAAGATTCGAAAAGTGTCTCACAAATATTATCTCATTTGATCTTCCCAACAAGCCTGGATGGCATTATTATCCCTACTTTCATGGGTGAGGAAGCATTTTCCTCACCTCTTTTCTTTCAGTCCTATTATCTGAAAATTTCTATATTGTGCCCAGAACATAGGAATTACTTAATAAATGCCTTTTGAATTAAAATGAACTACAAAGAAAGTGTCCTGAAGTAAAACCATAGTTTATGATGAACCATAGCTTTCAGTTGGGTGGTTCAGGGGATAAAGTGCTGGGTCTGGAGTGAGGAAGATCTGAATTCAAATCCAGTCCCCGACACTAGCCATGTGACCTTGGGCAAGTCTCTGCAGCTGTTTACCTCAGTTTCCTCATCTGTAAAATGGAGGTAATAGTTGTACCTATTTCCCAAGATTGCACCAAATGAGATAATAAGCACTTGGCCCATTCCCAGGCACATAGAAAGCACTGTATAAATGTTAGCTGTTGTTATTTTATGATGATGATAATGTCATTAAAAAAGTTCTTGAGGGTGGAACAAGTTCACAATTCTTGAAACAGTAAAGCAGAAATAAATAGTAAATGACCCAAATTTTTAAAAAAAATAGACTCTAATAGATGACATTTTGTTGCTCAGCTGTTTTTCAGTCGTGTCTGACTTTTTGTGATCCTGATTGGGGTTTTCCTGGCAAAGATACTGCAGAGGTTTGCCTTTTCTTTCTCCAGACTTTTTTTAACAGATGAGGAAACTGAAGCAAACAGAGGTTAAGTGACTTGCCTAGGGTCACACAGCTAGTAAATATCTAAGGCCAGATTTAAACTTAGGCTATCCTGACTCCAGGACTGGCATCCTATTCATTACACTACCTAACTGCCTGATGATGCATTCCATTAATAGAATTAAAACGGATTTTTTTCTAAGCACTTTCATATGATCTCATTAGATCTTCACAACAACTTCATGAGCCCAGGAATAATTTTCCCCTTGTAAGGAGAAACTAGCCTGGTGAGCTTAAATAACTTATTCATGGACACATCCTTAAGAAATGGTCTTTTGATTTCTAACCAAGCAATCTTGCTACTCTATATCTGCCCCATCCCCATGACACTACAACTTTTTTACCCCGATAGAAACTATAACTCCCTACATACTTTTAATCTAATATTTTAAAAGAATCGTATAAAATTCAAGCTCTATGTCTCATATTCATAATTGGGTGGTTTAAAAAATGCCAAAAGATCATCTTTAATTCCTCTAGGTATTAGAGGAGAGAACCAATCAGTGCTAGATAAGTAATGCCTGAGATGATTGCATAGAGACATTTTTCAAGAGGTCACTCTACATCATACTCTGAATAGCCTCATTCCCATCCTCCCTAGGGAAGCAGCGAAGAGCTGGAAATATGGAACAGGCCAGTTTGCAATTCAAGTGCTGTAATTTGCAAAGTTAAAGAGGTCTAGCATCAAAACCTGTTAACAGATAAATTAAGCAGTTTCTAAAAATCTACTCACTGATGAAGGACAATTTTGATTTTTGACAGGCTGATCCCTGTGGCTTACAAAAACTTCAAGGGGTTAGAGGTAGAAGATACCCCCATCCCTTCAGTGTACAGGATGCTAGTTTTTTTTAATGGGGCAGCTGAGTGACATAGCGGATAGAATGCAGGACCTGAAGTAAAGACTTATCTTCCTAAGTTCAAACCTGGCCTCACTTAACCCTGTTTGCCTCAGTTTCCTCATCTATAAGATGAGTTGGAGAAGGATCTTTGCCAAAGAAACCCCAAATTGAATCATGAAGAGTGGAACGTGACTGAAATGATTGAAAAACAGCATGCTAATTTTTATTTTAATGTCATTATCCACAGAATTAGTATGCCAAGTATGATACAATAAAGAAGAAATGGATTTGGAATCAGGAAATCTGGATTTAAATCCAAGCTTTACTACTCACTACTGTTGTGAAGTTTGGCAAATCTTTTAACCCTAGTGGCCCTCAATTCTCTACTCTATAAAATGAAAGGGCATCTTTCTGCTCCAAATCCTTTGACATACTTCCATTGGAATGTAAACTACCTGAGGGTAGGGAATTTTTTAAAAAAAATTTCTTCTTTGTATTCTTAACCCCTAGTAGAATGTAACACAGTAACCCCTAGTAGAATGCACACAGTAAGTGACTAATAAATGTTTGCTGAACTAAATTTAATTCCAGACTACTTGTTTAAGCCTTTTGCATTCAGTCCTAGGAAATATAGAGAAGGTAGAGAGGATACCAAAACTCCAAGACAAAGGAAAACTTTTCCTTGTTTAGCGGTACTAAAAGATAGGAAGATAGGAAGGAAGAAACATCTTCAAATAAATACCCCAAAGGATTTTAAAGAGAACATAACCATAGAGGAGGAAATGATTCGATGAGCTATTTATTCTGATTGTAAAAGGTATCTCTTCTTACTTTTAAAGTACTTAAGTTCTAAACAACTTTCTTTTGGTCTGATCCTATGATTTTATCAGTGTATGGAATTCCCTATGTGGAAATTGCCTTCACTGATGCAGTTTGGATAACTTGTCAGTACTTTGTAGTCTTAGAGAACACATATGGAGAAATTAAGTGACATGCATATTGTCACACCACTAATAAAGGGTGTCCCAAAAGTTTTGGTGCAGTTTAAAGTTATCAAACTTTGAAACTGCATTAAGACTTTTGGGACACCCCATTGAAGTCAGAGGCACAAACTGAACCCAGTCATTATTGACTTTAAAGCAAACCCTTGCTTTATCATCTCCCTCCCAGAAATCACCACACCCCCGAAAAGATTATTAAATATATTGGTTATAATTTGGTAACAATTCTGAGGTATCACATCACACCTATCAGACTGGCTAACATTACACAACAGGAGAACTATAAATGCTGGAGAAGATGTGGGAAAATTGGAACACTAATTCACTGTTGGTGGAGTTGTGAACTGATTGAATCATTCTGGAGAGCAATTTGGAACTATGCCCATAGGGCTATAAAACTGGGCATACCCTTTGATCTACCATTACTAGGTATGTATCTCAAAGAGTTCACAAAAATGGGGAGAGGATCCACATGTACGAAAATATTTATAGCAGTTCTTTTTGTGGTGGCCAAGAACTGGAAATTGAAGGGATGCCCATCAATTGGGAAATGGCTGAACAAGTTGAGGTATATGGATGTAATGGAATACTATTGTGCTATAAGAAATGATGAGTAGGCAGACTTCAGAAAAACCTGGAAAGACTTATATGAACTGATGCTGAGTGAAGTGAGCAGAACCAGGAGAACATTGTGCACAGTAATATTCACAATGTGCAATGACTGATTTTGATAGACTTAACCCTTCCCAGCAATGCAAAGCCCTAAAACCATTCTAAAGGACTCATGATGGAAAATGCATCCACATCCAGTGAAAGAACTGTGGAGTCTGAATGCAAAGCAAAGCAGACTATCTTCTTTTTTGTTTTGTTTTGCTTTTTTCTTTCTCATGGTTTCTCCCATTCATTATAATTCTTCTATATAACATGACTAATGTGAAAATATGTTTAATAGGAATGTATATGTAGAGCCTATATCAGATTGCAGGCCTTCTTGGGGAGGGAGGGGGAGAAAATTTAAAACTTATGGAAGTGAATGTTGAAAACTAAAAATAAATAAATTAATCAAAAATATTTTGTTTTTTCATGACCCAACAAGAGATAGAGAGCATTACAAAATGCAAAATGGATAATTTTGATTATGTCAAATTGAAATGTTTTTGTACAAAAAAAGCCAATGCAACAAGAATTAGGAGGGAAGCAGAAAATTGGGAGAAAATCTTTGCAACTCTTATCTCTGATAAAGGCCTCATCTCTAAAATATACAGGGAGCTAAGCCAAATATATAGGAATACAAGCCATTCCCCAATTGAGAAATGGTCAAGGATATGAACAGGCAGTTTTCAGAGGAAGAAATTAAAGCTATCTACAGGCATATGGAAAAATGCTCTGGATCGCTGCTGATTAGAGAAATGCAAATCAAAACAACTCTTAGATACCACATCTCTCCTGTCAGATTGGCTAAAATAACAAATCAGGAGAATGATAAATGCTGGAAAGGATGTGGGGAAATTGGAACATTGTTGCATTGCTGGTGGAGTTGCGAGCTGATCCAGCCATTTTGGAGGGTGGTGTGGAACTATGCCCAAAGGGCTATAGAAATGTTCATACCCTTTGACCCAGTAATACCACTTCTAGGGTTGTATCCCAAAGAAATCACGCAAGCGGGAAAAGGACCCATATGTACAAGAATATTTATAGCAGCTCTCTTGTGGTAGCCAAGAATTGGAAAGCAAAGGGATGCCCATCAATTGGGGAATGGCTGAACAAGCTGTGGTATATGAAGGTGATGGAATACTATTGTGCCATAAGAAATGGGGATGATGCAGACTTCATAACAACCTGGAAAAACCTACACGACATAATGCTGAGTGAGCGGTAGCAGAGCCAGGAGAACGTTGTGCACAGCCACAGATATGTGGATTCCGTGAGGACCAACCCTGACATACTGCGCTTCCTTCAGCACCCTAAAGGGGCAAGGACAACTCCAGGGGACTCACGATGGAGAATGCTATCTTCATTCAGAGAAAGAACTGCGAAGTTTGAATACAGACTGAGGCACACTACATGCTCGCCTTTTCTGCTTCTCTTTTGTTTTTTGGTTTTGGGGTTTTTTTTTGTTTGTTTTGTTTTTTTTGGTTTCTGTTTTCTTCTCTCTCATGATTCATTCCATTGGTCAAAATTCTTCTCCACGACTTGACTAGAGCATAAATTAATTCAATGCGAAGTTATACATGACAGTTATATGAGACTTCATGCCGTCTTGGGGAGGGAGGTGGGAGGGAGGGGAGAAAACTGGAACTCAAAACTATGTAGAACCGTGTGTGGTAAACTAAAAATAAATAAAGGAAAAAAAATATTTGTTTTAAGGACAATGCATAGTAAAATAATTAATTGTCAAATTGCCCATGGTGTTGTTAGTGGGGGTACTTCCAGTGTGGGGAAACTCTTTCACTAACAATAATCACAGATTAAGACAAGTCTATAATTTAGGGTTTTTGTGAGTTTCCTGAGGCTCAGAAGGATTAAGAGACTTGCTTTAAATGGCTTGTAAGTCAAGGTTGCAGAATCAATTCAGAGTCAAGATTTGAACCAGGATTTCCTGACTGCAAATTCAACGTAATTATCCATTTCTCTGCTGCCTTTCTATGATAAAAAGAATCAAAAATGGTCAATTGTGACAATTAACAAATATGAGAAAGAGGTGCAAAAGATAAAGACCGAGATAATGGTATCGTAATACAGTGATATATCAATGGTGGTAATATTTTAAGAAATCTGTCATTTACTAAGCACCATCTATGTGCCAGGCATTGTGCTTAGTACATTGCAGACATTATCTCATGAATACTCATGACATACTTTGCAAGGCAAGTGCTATTATTATCCTAATTTACAGTTGAGGAATTGAGGCAGAAGGAAATAAGGGTCACACAGCTAGTAAGTGTCTGTGGCTGGATTCACACTTCCAGACTCCAGGTCTAGCACTCTATCCACTGCACCACCTAGCTGCCATGATATGATCGATTGTGCATATCTAGCCTCAGTCTTGCATTGAGTGATACCCAAGACCTTCAAACTTCGAAACAGTGTAGTGCCTACATGTATTTAATTAATTAAATCCAAACTTTTCCAAAAAGGACTCTGAATTGCATTAAGTAATATTTTTAAATTCCTTATGAGAACTTGTGTATGTATGTCTGTATATTGCTTTATTTCAAACAAATGGAAAACAAAGATAACATTCATTATCCACATACTGTCTATAGGGGAGAATAGAAGTTCTCAAGGAAAGGAGGGAAGGCAGAATAAAAGAATGATAAAAATGAAAGCTACAACAAATGTGGGTGATAAACAGTGTTTTTGCCTTATGTTCAAAGGAGCCTGTACATTGATTGTACTTTCATCTCCATGGTTTTATCTCTTTTTTCTTTTCTGATTTTTCTGTGATTCAATTTAATGATAATGTTGAGAGACAAATAATCCCAACGATATTTTTGGTTTCCTGAAGGTCAATGCTGTAGTAAACAAGGTCTTTCCATTGAAAGTGGAGTGAAGTGGCCTATTCTCTGCATTGTCTTGGGTGACGAGGTTTGCATTTGATAGCAACTCAGAGAACAGGCAGAAGAGATTTACTTTTCCTAAAATTAACTATTAGGCAGACTCTTCTGTGCTCATAGCTGATGGTTCTATGATCTGATGAGTTCTAGAGGGATCAACATATTTTCTGTTTCTGTGTTGTCTTCTTTGGTTTTTTAAACAAGGCATGGAATATAGAACTTGGCAGTTCCCACTAGAAAACTGAGGGTGATCTAGCATCTGCTCAATACACAGCACCAATTGAACTTATCTCTGGTGGACCCTGAAATAGATCACTCTTCTTTTCAAACATAGGTTGAGGCGTTACAAAACATGTGAGTAAAAGCATATATCCATATAGGAGTAAAATCCATATAGCAGGAAGTTCTTTAATGCAACAAAAGAATCATGATGTTCACTACAGAAAGTGATGAGTACATTTTGCCAACTATCTATACCTTGTATTATTTTTATCTGACCTAATATTTAAATCTGCCAAGAGTATGTAAGCTAGGTATAAGCTAGGGCAGCTAGATGGCACAGTGGATAAAGAATGGGGCTTGGAATCTGGAAGATTCATCTTCCTACATTCAAATCTAGGCCCAGACATTCACCAGCTATGTGATCCTGGACAAATCATCTGATTCTGTTTGGCCTCAGTTTCCTCATCTGTAAAATGAGCTGGAGAAGAAAATGACAAGCCACTCCACTGTCTCTGCCTAGAGAACCCACATGGGGTCACAAAGTGTCCCAAAGGACCAAAAATAAAAGTATGCAAATCCTGTTCAAGGGATTTTTCAAATGCCAGCTGAAGGGGAGCCAGACTCTTTCTTATCCTTATTTCTGTTTTCTTACTGTTACATTATGAGAACTGATTCTCTTTTAAGATGAATCCACAGAGGTATTCCTTCTTGAGTTCAAAGTCAAAAAAGCACCATGGCCTCTGGAAGTGAGTATTTTCTTTGGAGAGATCTATCTCCAACATGAGATTAATAAATTAATAAATTCAGAACATATTAAAAGGAATCAAGAGAAATTGACCTCCATCTTTTGAGACTTGTCTTCCAGATATCCTAAAAGGCTTACTTTGTGTTTATTATCTGTTCAGAACACCATCACCCTGAGGTCATGCACATCTGGCCTCCCTGCAACATCACCTGTTGTCCACGGCACAGGATTGCATAGCCTCTTTAGGAAACCAAGGACCTTTCCTATACCGTAAAGCAATTTGATTACACTAAAGATGAATCCTTGTGGAAAAAGGCAGGAATACTGAGATGCCAGACTATAAATATCTCTAGTATTCTGAATAGCCATTAAAATGCTAAAAAGGCAAAGTGCCAGCATTTAGAGATGAGAAGCATGGGCAGTATAGTACCACTTGGGCAATCAGAGTCTTTGGGTCCTAAAAACTGTACAATATAACCAATGCATTCTGAAAATCTTGGTATTTTGAGCTCTGACAAATTCTTCCTGTCCTTCAGACAGGTGAAACCTGTATTTCACCAGGTTAGGCTTGTTTTCATGCTGAATGTTTGTGACTTTAAAACACTCACTTGTTCTTATCCTCCCCTCAAGCTATTGTCTTACATCTCTCTTGCCTTTCTGATACAAATTCCTTGAAAAAGCTGTCTATACTCATTGCCTCTAGTTTCCCTCCTCTCACTTCTAAACCCTATATAGTTGGCTTCTGACCTCACCACTCAGTTGAAATTGTTCTCGCCAACTTACCAATGATTTCTTAATTGGCAAATCTGATGACCTTTTCTCAGTTTTCATCTTTCTTGACCTCTTTGAAGCATTTGACACTGATAATCACTTCTTTCTGGATTTTTGTGATATGGTTCTTTCTTGGTTCTTTTCCTATCTTGGTTCTTCTCCTATTTATTCTGTTGTTAGATCATTATTCATGTCATGCCTACTAACCATGGAGAGATCCTTAAGTTATCTCTTGGCCCCCCTTCTCTTTTGTCTCTCTACCCTTTAATTTGACAGTGTTATCAGCTCTTCTGTGTTCAATTTTTACCTTCATGCTGATGATTTCCAGACCTATATTCCAATCCCTATACTGATCTCCAATCTTGTATCTTCAACTAATTTTATTTTGAGATTTTAGAAATATTGAAATGGATATGGTACAGGCATATGAAACTCAACATACCCAACATAGAACTGATTATCTTTTCCCCAAAACCCACTTCTCTTTAGGACTTCCTTCTTTTGAGGGTTACGCTCTCCTTCCTAATCTACAATCTCAGCGTCATCCTCAACTTGTGGTCTCCCTTACTTTACATATCCAGTGGCCAAATATTATAATTTTTTCCTCACATCTCCTGAATATGCCCATTTCTATATATTAAAAAAAACTACAACCCTAGATAATGTCCTCATCACCTCTGTGTGGTTTCTTTACAATATCCTCTAATTTATCTCTGGGCCTTGTGGTGCTGATGTGATCAAAGATCTTCCCTACCCATTCAATAGACCTCAGGTGGAGCTAGTTAAGGGAGATTTGATTAGGAGAAGCCTGTTTGTAGGAAGGCCTATTTTATAAGTAGGTGCTAAAGCCACAGGCCCACACCCTTTTGCTACTATGCACTAAGCCCCAGGCCTACAAAGGCTATATATACCCTGTGAGCAGCCAGTAAGCTCAGACTGGAGAACTGCAGAGACTAGAGAGCTGGGAGAAGATGAAGAAGAGAGAACTTCGAGAGAGGATGGAGAACTGGAAGAGATGGAGAGACAGAGAGAGAACTGAAAGGGCTCTGAGAACTGCAAAGGCTTTTGGAACTATGAGAGGAGAGGATGCAGGCAAGCAAACAGTTAGGATTTGTGAGTAAGTGTTTACAGGAAGGCCCTAGCAGAGGGGAAGGTTACAGGATGCCTTGGCTCTTTCCTATGACACTGTATTTTAGTCTTCTTGCTGTCACATTGAGGTGGACTTACTGGCTTTGGGGTACAATTACTGCTATGTTGAATTGGGGTCATTGGTTTTGGGATCTGGTCCTCTGGTGTCTGAATAAATGTTTTACCTTCTTCTGCTTCCTATACAGAGAGTCTTAAATTACTTTTTGATTCTAAACTATACAGGCATATTCATGGCCACCATTGATATCATGAATCTTGCCTTACTGATTACTGCCTCAACTCATTACCCATTCTAATCCAACCTTCACAAAGCTGCAAAAGTGATTTTCTTAAAACTTGGGTCTCTCCTCCTATTCAACAAACCTCACTGATTCCCTGTACCTCAAAGAAAAGCTATACTCTCCTCTGTTGGTGCTTAACACACATACACACACAGAGATATATTTAAGCATATATACACATATCTCTGCTGTTAGAATGAATATACACTTATTGAGGGCAGGGACTATTTCATTTTTGTTTTTTCTGCCACACTGTAGGCAATTACTTCTTGAGTGTTTGAGTGATAAGAGAATCCCCAAAACAAAGACCATCAATCGATAAAATTTTTTTAGAATTTAGTGGTGAAGAGGGTAATCTTTTGGGGACTGCTTATTTAAGATACAATTTTGTATTTCTGGTCATATAATAAGCAAATAGATTCTAAAAATGATATGTGTTTGTATTTGGTATGTTCAGCCTGTCATTCCACAGTTACCTACAAACTGTAACAGGTACTCCAATAAGAAAGATTTATGAGAGAAAAAGAACAGTCACATAGTAATACAAGACAGGGATAGATTTTGAGCCACAGTACTGAAGTACCCACATTCATCAGACTACAGATCTGTTTAATTCTAATGAGTAGTCTGCTCCTAGCCTGGAAGGCTAGGAAATTCCCCAAATCGCACAAGAAATAGTGGGGGTGTCTAACACAAGAGTGGACTAATGCAGTTGGGGATTTCATTAAAAAAAGTCCCCAAGTTTAAGGAATCCCTCAAGTCAAAGACCTCTGTTACAAGATCAACATGTCATGAAATGTCATGAAAAGATAAGTCTGTTTTGGGAATTTCGATACATCTTCTGACTACCCTCAATTAGGGTTTTCATCTTTCAAATTTTATCATTCTGGAAATTAAAGGCAATTGGAAAGAAATACATAATATTTTGATATTGTGTTATGGGAAGTGGATGATGATATGAATGTATCTTTCTATACTAGTAATGTAGCCAGAAACCAACAATGATAAATACTCCTCACATTCAAATAGGACTTTTACGGTTGTACTAAGACTTTCAAAGACGTGATCCCATCTAATCTTAAAAGTAGAAAATTCCTCTACAGTTATCCCTTCCACATTGTGACTTTCCCTATAGTGGTTTCAATATACCATGGGTCAGCCTAAGAAATAAATAGGAATTTTGGAGGATTTTTGCAGAACTGCAGATGACATGTGAAGGCCATCAGATGACACAGAAAAAGTGTAGAAACTAAGAAATGTGTAGAAATATATATATATATGTGTGTGTGTGTGGTATATATATATATATATATAGTATGTAAAATATCAACCCAAATTTTACAATAAGGTACTGTAAAGACACCATAAAGAAAAAAATAATTCAGACTTCTCTGCTAGTACAAAGAAAGGGTCAAAAATTTATGCAGATTTTCCAGATCACGGGGGTGCTATGCCCCTAACCCCTGTGATGTGGAATTCCTCTCTTGAAAGTCATTTATGACTGTTTTTATTCTAATTTCAATGATCTCTTTTCACTTTTCATGCTCTATGACCTCTCTGCAGCCTTAAATATTGCTGACTGTTTCCTCTTACTGGATACTCCTCTTCCTTTACAAATATCTGCTGATCCTTTATTTGGATCTCTCTTTTCCTTATATCATATTCTGCCTTTTACTGCAGTTACTTACTTGTGTTACTGCCCTGTCTTTCTATTGGATCAAAGGCTCCTTGAGTGTAACACCTGTGTCTTATTTCATTTTCTTATCTTCAATGTCTATAATAATGCCTTGTATAAACAAGTGCTAAAACAAACAAATAAAATAAGAGAGCAAATAAATATCTGTTAGGTTGGACTGACTGTAATGGCAAGCAAGGTAGGACTTTTTGCTGTTTTTTTTCTTTTGGAGTACTTCTCAGAACTAAGACAACCAAGTGCCTTTGATTGAGTCTTGCCTTTGTTTGAATCAGAATTCTTTGATTGTATCAAGAGTCTTTGATGACCTGTTTAAGTTACAAGAAAGCCTAGGTCACATGAGTTTGAGTCACATGGTTGCGAAGCCCTCTGTGGGCTGACTCTGAGGAGGTGTATATACACTCTTAGGTAAGCATTTTGCTTTGGGGACTCAATCATTGGAGAAGTGCTGGATAAATTGTAATAGTGATTATGCTTATTAACAATGATACTATAACTTGATACTTGTATATTATTTTAAGGTTCAGGACAGTGATCAGGGTCTTGTTTATTCTTTGTATCCCTGGAGTCTTGCATAATTACTTAATTACTTCTATAAGTAAGCACTGAGCACTTTACATTTCCTGTTTTCATTTGAGCCTCTTAATAATTCTGTGGGATAGGTACAATAGTTACTATTATTCCCATTTTAATATGAGCAAACCATTGTTTAGCAGCTAACTTGCCTATGGTCACATAGCAAGTGTCAGAGTGTTTTCAAACTCCAATCTGATTCCAAGTCCCTCTGAATGATCTGAAACAAAAACTCCATGTTTAAGAAATCTTCATTAAAAACAGACTATTCACCTACACAGCACGTAGGTTGCTCCCTGCAGAGGGCTCAGGTATTCCTGCTGTAAGCCTCAGTTGGTGGTAAAAACAGGCGCTGAGATTCCTCACCAGGTAGGGAGTATCCTTCATCAATTAAGTCATGCGATTGTGACAGGGCCATACACGATGTAAAAAAGGAATTCTAGATCTTTTGATGAATACAGTGAAGATCTTTTGAATACAGTGAAGATCATGAATTAGACCTTGGAATTTTATAACCTGGTGGGGAATCTTTCACTGATGTTCCTGTTCCCTTTAAGAAGATAAGATGTCCTAAGAGAATAATTAACATCCTAATCATTTGTTTTCCAGTGCAAAGATCCAAATATCCTCCCCTGTCCTCAAAAACCTTCCAAAACTTAGCATTGCCATGGGAATAAAATACAAATTAATTACTTTGGCAATTAAAATCCTCAACAATTAGGCTCCAGCTCACCTTTTCTTTCTCTTATTTGGGAATGACCCCTCCTCCTCTTCTATATACTAATATTTTAGCAAAATTATCTACTTGTTTGTGTCACTAATACTATTGCCACGGCTGATGGTCTTATCTGACATTTATGGCACTTTGACGTTCACAAAGTGCTCTCTCCTCTCTTCCTCCTCTCTTCTTCTCTCTGTTCTCATATTTGTTTATTTTATCACTATGACAACCATACAAAGTAGGTACTACAGGTTTTTTTGTGGCAGTTAGGTGGCACAGTGGATAGAGCTTTGGGCTTGGAGTCAGGAAGACTGATCTTCATGTGTTCAAATATAGCCTCTGATGCTTATAGCTGTGTGACTCTGGGAAAGTCATTTAACACTGTTTGCCTCAGTTTTTCATCTGTAAAATGAGCTGGAGAAGGGAAAGGTAACCACTCAAGTATCTTTGCCAAGAAAAACCCAAATGGGGTCATGAAGAGTTGGACATGGTTGAAAAATGACTAACGACTACAGATATTACCTCAATTTTACAGGTGAGATAACAGGCTCTGAAAGGCAATCACTTGCCCATGACCACATAGCTAGTGAGGCTAGGTGAGACATGAGGCAGAGAATGTCCTCTTTGCCTAGTTAAAAAAAATCAGCCTGGGAGAGGAAGGCCCTCAGGGTTTCTGGCCAAAGCATAAATAATTGCTATTTACATTCACTCTGAGCCAATCAGGGCCTAAGCAACGATCAAGTAAGGCTTGGCCTGGGACCTATTGTTTGTCAATAAAAGAGAGCCTGAGTAATTTGGGTGTAAAGCTTGATCTTTAAGAAAAAAAGTTTTCAGAGATCAAAATTTATGTTCCTTTTGAGCAGATTATCTGTTGGTAAGGGTATGATGGGGGCGGGGAGAGAGAGAGAGAGAGGAGAGAACAAGAACAAGAACAAGAACAAGAAGAACAAGAAT
This sequence comes from Trichosurus vulpecula, assembly GCF_011100635.1. NCBI lineage: Eukaryota > Metazoa > Chordata > Mammalia > Diprotodontia > Phalangeridae > Trichosurus > Trichosurus vulpecula. The sequence continues at coordinate 416,417,701 of NC_050574.1, read as the reverse complement.
AAGAAGAACAAGAAAGAGACAAGAAGAAGGAGAAGAACAAGAAGAACAAGAAGAACAAGACGGAGGAGAAGAAGAACAAGAAGAAGAAGGAGAAGGAGAAGGAGAAGAAGAAGAAGAAGAAGAGAAGAAGAAGAAGAAGAAGAAGAAAGAAGAAAGAAGAAGAAGAAGACGAAGGAGGAGGAGGAGGAGGAGGAGGAGGAGGAGAAGGAAGAAGCAGGAAAGAAGAAGGAAAGAAGAAGGAAAGAAGAAAGAAAGAAAAAGAAGAAAAAAAAGGAAAAGAAAGAAAGAGAGCTATGTTGCCCAACTGTCCAGTTCTAGAATGGGTGTTGCCTTAATCAACTGAGATCTGTTAAAGACCTTAGCTTAGAAAGGCCAAGGTATCCTACTGCATCCAGAACCATCTACAGTTGCCTTGATCTATATCTCACCACTGGACCAGGAGGAGAAGTGAGGCTGGTGACTTTACACAGCCCTCCCTTACTTAAATCCAATTCACTTGCATGTTGTGGAATCACCTCCCTGAAGCCATGGTCCTTTTCAAGAATGAAGGACAAACACCACCAACAATATCAGCTAGTAAGCACTTGAAAAAAATATTGCACCCTTAGTCTTCCTATCTTCCTGCACCACGTGGTTCTCCCCTCATTAGGAACTTGAATAAACAAAAAAATACTCTCCTAGTAACTTTCAATTTAAATTCATTAATTTCAACACATGAAATATGTCACTTTTTTGATCACTTCAGGAGTCTTAATTCATACATTCTCATTCATTTCTATTTATAAGATCATATTCCATTCTTGGGGTTCTGCTTTTTTTGGCATTATTTCAAAAATATCTTTGCAGACTGCATTATATTTCTCACAAAAGTCCACTTTAAATGTTTTATTTCATCCCATCACATAAATGAACCACAATATGTTTATGAATTTCCCCATCATTATACATTTGGTTGCTTCCATTTGTTTTTTGCAGTCACATATAATGTTACCATAGAAATATATGAAGGCTGATAATATAAGCAATTGAGAGAGCAAGGAATAATTTACCTGTCAGATTTATGGAGAAGGGAGGAATTTATGACCAAACAAGAAATAGAGAGTATTACAAAATACAAAATGAATAATTTTGATTATGTCAAATTGAAAAGTTTTTGTACAAACAAAGCCAATGCAACTAAAATTAGGAGCGAAGCAGAAAATTGGGAAAGAATTTTTACAACCAGTATCTCTGACAAAGACCTCATCTCTAAAATATACAGGGGACAGAGTCAAATTTATAGGAATACAAGTCATTCTCCAGTTGAGAAATGATCAAAGGACATGAACACACAGTTTTCAGAGGGAAGAAATTAAAGATATCTACAGGCATATGAAAAAATGCTCTCAATCACTATTGATTAGAGAAATACAAATCAAAACAACTCTAAGGTACCACATCCCTCCTGTCAGATTGGTTAACATGACAAAACAGGAAAATAATAAATGCTGGTGAGGATGTGGGAAAATTGGAACACTAATTCATTGTTGGTGGAGTTGTGAACTGATCCAGCCATTCTGGAGAGCAATTGGGAACTATGCCCAAAGGGCTATAAAAATGTGCATGCCCTTTGACTCAGCAATACCACTTCTAGGGCTGTATCCCAAATAGACAGTAGAAATGCTAAAGGGACACATACATAAAAAAATATTTATAGCAGCTCTTTTTGTGGTGGCAATGAATTGGAAATCAAGGGGATGCCTATCAATTGGGGAATGGCTAAACAAGTTGTGGTGTATGAATGTAATGGAATACTATTGTGCTATAAGAAAGGGAGAACAGACAGACTTCATAATAACCTAGAAAACCTACATGATCTGATGCTGAGTGAGGGGAACAGAACCAGGAGAACATCATATATGATTACAGACACGTGGTATCCGTGATGACTTTGATAGACTTGGCTCTTCTCAGCAATACAAGGTTCAAATGACTCATGATGGAAACAGCTATCCACTTTCAGAGAAAGAATTACGGAGTTTGAATGCAAATTGAGGCAAATTATTTGCTCTTTTTTTCTTTCTTTTCTGGTTTTGTTTTTTCTTTCCCATGATTCATTCCACTGGTTAAAATTCTTCTTTAAAACTTGACTATTGTGTGAATAAGTTTAATGTGAAGGTATATGTAGAACACATATCAGATTCCATGCTGTCTTGGCGGGGTGGGATAAGGTGGAGGGGAGGGAGGGGGAGAAAATTTGGAACTCAAAAACTTTTGGAACTGAGTTCTAAACCAAAAATAAAAAATAATCAAAAAAAAAATATGTGAATAACTAGTTTCTTTTAAATGGTTTTTGCCAACACTCTCATAGGTTAGTACCATCAGTGGAACTAGGACAAAGGATTTGATTATTTTTCTAACTTTTCCAGTGTACTGCTCTCAAAAGCAATTTTAAAAATTTAAAATTTTACCTATGCTGAATGAAAGAACCTGCTTATCTACAACTCTGTCATATGTAATCCTTTTGTTTACTTCAAGACTCAGCAAATGTGCCCACTTAATCAGGAACTTGACTTTGAATAATACTAGAACAATGAAATACTTGGTCATGGTGACTCAGGAAACATTATGCTTAGGCACAGAGGGATTGCCATTATACTGGTGACAGGGTAACCCAAACAAAAGACGGACCATGGTGTATTGAAGGAATGGATTACTTTAAAATATTTTAAAGCTATCATGCTTTTATTACCTTATGACATCATTATATTTCTCAATAATTTAGATGAGTTTGGGAGCTTTTTTTGTTAATGGGGAAGTGAAGTAGGTAGCACAAAGTGATCTATGGTCCCAAATATTTGAAGCCAACTGTTGCAAAGTTATCAGGAAGAAAAAGATCTGATTAATTCTAAGGAGCAACTAAGCTTAGGTTACATGAGACTCTCCGTTTTGTATTGAAACATATAGGATAGACTAAACAAATAACTTTCAGAAGCTGAAATAGTAGCAACTAAGACTTTGCACAATTGTCTCCTCTATGATACCTAACCCTGTGATCCCTATCCCTAAATCTCTTGATGACTTATATGAATTATGACTTTCTATTTGATTCTGAAATTATAACACTATTAGTTTAGTGTTCTGAGCTCATTAAGCAGACAATCTGAAACAGTAGATTGCTTATTAATTTTTCATCCATCTTTGATAATAGTGATTGATTTTTTTTTTTTTTTTCTGTTTTGAAAAGGTAGATAAAATAAACATGTCACATGCATTGATTATAAAATGTTTGTTAACTATGGAAAGCAATAAGGATGAACTTGACATATTTCACATGTCATGGTTTTTTTTTGGTGTACAAATGCCTATGTGAATATGAATATTACTTGAGCCCCATACTTAAGAACTATCTCCGGGAGATTTGCTTTAATTATTTTTTCGTTATCACCCTTAACATACAATGCTCTGATTTCCTAAATTCATAGAATCACAGAATTTTAGAATTGAATGGGATCTTAAAAGTCTTCTCCTTACCCTATGTTACGCAAATGTCCATCTAGTCTCTGCTCTATAGTGGGATCTTGCCAACTTTTTTGTCAGTGTCATAAAATGTTAGAGCTGGGATGTTAGACCTCAAAGGGTCTAATCCCGTTTTTCACAGAGTATTACACAGTGAAAGTTACTCACTCACATCTTTCACACCAATCATTCCATCGGTGGTACTAAACCATGATCATGCTGTCAAAAATAAACAAATAAACAAAAAATAATTTGTAAGTTCTTAATCTAGTCCTTTGATTACAGATAAGGAGTCTCTTCTATGTCACACCTAAACTTTTTTTACACATCCAGGCACATGATTTATTAAATGTTTGTTAAATTCATTAAACACAGTGATTGAAAAATAGTTTTGGAAACTCTTTCCACTGATGAAGATTGAACTCTATTTTGTAACATAGAATTAGAGAGCTACCCCAGACATTGATAGAGTCACTGACTTGTCCATGGTCACCCAATTAGTATGTATTTAAGACAATACACAGGTCTTAAAGCCAGGCCTTCCTGACAACAAGCCAAGCCATTTATTTACCGAACTGTAATATTTTACCCAAAATTTTATAAACTATCTTAAGTAAGGCATTAATTTTTATTTAATATAAATAATTTTTTATTATATTAGTATAAGCATTAATGTTATAAGACGCCAGGTCACAGTCCATATTTTGATACTCATAGACTCTTCTTATCCCCCTATGCAATCATGCAAGAAACTCATTTCTTACTCATTGCTTAATTTCTTACATTTCCTATAGGGAGTTCTGGAAAAATTTCCTTGATAGATCAATACCTCACAATGACCATCCTAATCAGTAAGCATGTGTCTTTTTCTTATGCAATCTGTTTTCTAAGTAATAAGGATGAATGCATTTTTAAAAAATTGAGTCACATTGTGCAATTACACTTTTTTGGATGTCTCCCAATCCAACCCAACCTTTTCCATTCAAAATCTAAAGAACAGCTAATTGCTGTCATGCTGGGCTAGAGGCCTGGCACAACCATGCCTGTCGCCAGGACAGCTGCAATCAACACATTTATCATGATCTGACCAGACAGCCTGTGCCAGCCATAAGATGGCTTCAAGGTGGTAATTCACTGAACTACAGGAAGCCCTCACAGCAGTTCAATTTTAGAACTAGCAATTTTAGCCTCATCAGTGGTAAATTACAAGCTATTTAATGTGCTGATCACACGCCTGCTGCAACATTTATGACTGGACATAAAAAAAGTTATGACAATTGCATATCACAAAGTGAAAATTAATAATAAAAATAGGTTAGGCTCATAACAATTTGGAAAAGATCCGTTTAAGCCATTAACCAAATATCACTTTTTTTGTATAATCTCTTAAAACACTGAATTTGGGAGGGAAAAAATATTACCGTGGTTTCAGGGAAAGTCAAGAGAGCCTTGGGGATCTAATAAGGAGCCACTCCACTGACTTGGCAATGGTTAAGGGATACCATGTGGCAAGCTCTATTCACTGTATAATTCAAGGCAAGTTCCTTAAATCCGACATATCGCTGCCTTCATTTATTCTAAGGGAATCTCAATATACCTTATTCACAAGTTTAGCTATTATTTCACAGCTGATAAATAGACTTATCAATAGAGCATACCAGTTCTATGATTAGGATGCAACTTCAATGCCAAATATAGATGCAAATTTCTGTGTATTGCCAAAGAGTTACATCAGCTTACCTTGAGAAATTTACCCATGAAATGTGATGAGTTACTTTTCAGATGAATCATTTAAACTCAAAATAAGCTACACATATCTTTTCTGCAATGATAAGAGCTTTCTCACGAGGGAAATCCATTCATATAAATCATATATACTCTGCTAAGGTGGGGGTTTTTTATTTCGTTTGTTTTGTTTTTGTTCCCAGCTTTTACAAATTCAATTTGGTCTCAATCTACTCAGATTTCTTTTGTAGAGGAATTCATAAGCACTCATAGAGAAAGAAGTTTCAGGTAAGAAAAAGAAAATATTATGACATTAGTTTTTCTGTGTATTGTATGAGGTTAGATGGTCTACCAGGAAATCATAAATACACAGAAGCTTCAAAAGAAACATCCTTTTGATAAAAAAGTGTTTGCAGTAGTCAATATCTTAGAGTTTTTTCTTTCCTTTACAGTATGGTTATTTATCATGGCTTTCCTAGGATATAGGCAATCTAAACCTCGTTAGATTTGCCCCTAACAAGCCTGATAGTTTTATGTGAGCCTAAAGATGAGTATTTTACCTCTGAAAAAAATTAATAATTCTACAGTTACTGGTTTCTTCTGTGTTTTCCTAAGTAAATCGAACTGGAGAGCTTTATTTATTTTTAAAAGTAATAGCAACTGTAAGAAGCATATAAGAAATATGTCCAAAGATTAGGAGTTTCCATTTTCTAATACTGTGTATTACAAACAGGGAGAATAATGTTATGAGAAGAGAATTGGTGTGGGACGCAGCAGACCAGGTGGCTAGTCCTAGGTCTGCCATTAATTCACCTATGTATATTTGGGTAAGAACTTTTACTTCTGTAGGCCATTGATTTTTTATTTCACCAACAAATAACTTTATTGTTTTTTTCACATCCAGAATCAATTTACAAAATACTTCCTATCCCAGTGGTACTCATTTGTACCACAGAAAAATGTAAGCCATTTTGACCTACATAAAACCCATGCCCATAGTTTATGTGTCATTCCATAGCTATAGGTCCTATGTTCCTACTGAAAGAAGGGAGGGATATTTCTGCTTTTTCTCTAGGAACAAAATTAGTCCTAGAAATTAATCCGTAAAATGAAAGAATTTGAAATAATGGATCTCTAAGGTTCCTTTTAGGTATAAGATTTTATATGAGGGGTAGAATGGTTGAGTAGAAAGAAGACTGGATTTGAAATCAGATGATATAATGGAGAAGGCATTAGGTAGCCTAAAGTTAGGAAGAACTATGTTTACATCCCATCTTTGTTATTCACTGATTGTGTGGCTCTGGTCACTTAACCTTTCTCTTCTCCAGTATTCTTTTCTATGTAGGCCACCTAGAAAGATCAGTGGATAGAGTGCTAGGCCTAGAGTGAGGAAGACTCATTTTCATGAGTTTATATCTGGCCTCAGATACTTACCAACTGTATGAATCTGGGCAAGTCACTTAACCTTGATTGCCTCAGTTTTCTCATTTGTAAAAAATGAGCTGGAGAAGGAAATGGCAAACCAATTTAGTATCTTTGCCAAGAGAACCCCAAATGGGGTCACAAAGAGTTAGACATAACTGAAAAATGACTGAAAATTCTTGTCTATAAATAAGGGGCCTCGACTGGTATCCAAGGTCCCTTCCAGCTCATTTTGAATCCTCATGATGCCACCATGACCCCATGACCCCATGACCGTGAAGAAATCACTTCCTCCTCAGTTTCCACATCCTTAAATTAAGAGTTGAACTAAGGTGCTTTTTCACTCTTCTGAATTCTATACCTCCTTTCCCAACAACAACAAAAAAGTTCTCTCATTACAAATATGGATATTCAAACAAAACAAATTCACATTCTGGCCATGTCTCAAAATGTATTTCATTCTCCACTTCTACTCCATCACCTTTCTATCAAAGGTGGAAAGCAGGCTTTATCATCAGGTTTCTGGAGTTGTTATCGGTCTTTGCATTGATCTGTATTCTTAGGTTTTACATAGTCTTTTAAATTTACAATGTCGTAGTTGTATAAATTGTTCTCTTGCTTCTCACTTCACTCTATATTGGTTCTTACTTCCTCAGATTTCTCTGAATCCATACCTCGCACTATTTCTTATGATGTAATAATATTCTATTGCATTCACATTCCATAATAAGATTCTCATTTCCTAATTCATGAGCACTCCTTTAGGATTTTTGTCCCTGTCTTTTAATCACTCCTATTTTATGGGAGAATTCATCCCATTCACTTTCAAAACAATGATTTTTAACTATGTATTTTCTTTGATGAACAGGATGGTTTCAGAAAAACCTGGAAAGACTTACATGGACTGATGCAAAGTGAAATTAGTAGAACCAGAACATTGTACATAGTAACAGCAGTATTATATAATGATCAATTGTGAATGACTTAACTATCTCTCAGTAATACAATGATCAAGACAATTCCAAAAGAGCAATGATAAGAAATGCTAGCCACATACAGAGAAAGAACTGACGAACTTTGAATGCAGATTGGAGCATACTATTTTTCACTTTTTATGGGTTTTTTTGTTTCTTTTTATTTTTTTTCACCACATGACTAATATGGAAATATGTTTTGCTTGATTACAAACATATAATTGATATAAAACTGCTTATGACCTCAGGAAGCAGGGGGAAGGAGAGAGTTTGGAACTCAAAATTTTTGCAAATGAATATTAAAAATTGTCTTTTATGTGCAATTGGAAAAAATAAAATATTATTAAAAACTATGTATTTTCTTCACTCATATGTTCATATTATTTTATCTCTTTTTCCAATACATCCACCATCTTTATAGGGAACAAGGGAGTGAAAGAGAAGGATATGATCAACATTAGTAATCAATAATTGAAGCAGTTTACTTGAATTCCACCCCACCTCTGTCTGTCACCTCAACCAGATCATGATCATGGGCTCTTACATTTTTTTTCTTTCCTTCAAACAGTTCCTTACCATCCACCTTCTATCCATCCCTTCCTTCCTCAACCACTCCCTCCTCCAATCCATCCCATTTCTTCATGCTTTACCATTTTGAAAGTACCTCAATCTGAGTGTGTTTATGTCTAATATTTTGGAAATAGTATTTGATTATTTGACATTATTTGACACTCACAATAATGTTATGACATAGATGGTTCATAGAGAAGAATACTTACAGATGTTAAATTACTTTTCAAAAGTCATAGGGCTGATAACTAATAGAGGTAGAACTAGACTCATGTCTTATAAATTCATAGACATTTAGTGATGGAAAGGCCTTTAGAGATCATCCAGTTCATTGCTGCTTAAAATTTCTTGTCTCAATACTATGTTATACTAAAAAATAGAAGGTTCCAAAGAACTTTTGTTTTAGAGGTACTACTACTATTTGTCATATCAGAATTAAACATGCTAGTATTATTATGAAACTAACTTTTAACTTGTGGACTATATAAAAGGGTCTTGGGAACCTGAGGAGGTTCACAGACCATACTCTGAAAACCACTGATATAGTCCAACCTCTTCATTTTGGTTTCTTTTTTTTGTTTTGTTTTTATTTATTTATTTAATATTTTTTGTTTTCAGCATTGATTTTCACAACAGTTCGAATTACAAATTTCTCCCCATTTCTACCCTCCCCCCACTCCAAGATGGCATATATTCTGGTTGCCTCATTTCACAGTCAGCCCTCCCTTCTGTTACCCCACTCCCCCCCATCCCCTTTTCCCTTACTTTCTTGTAGGGCAAGATAGACTTCTATGCACCATTGCCTGTACATCTTATTTCCTACTTGCATGCAAAAACTCTTTTTTAATATCTGCTTTTAAAACTCTTTCTCCCCTCTTCCCTCCCCACCCACCCTCCCTAAGAAGGCAAGCAACTCAACGTAGGCCACATGTGTATCATCATGTAAAACCCTCCCACAATACTCATGTTGTGAAAGAGTAACTATATTTTGCTCCTTCCTATCCTATCCCACTTTGTTGAATTTTCTACCTTGACCCTGTCCCTTTTCAAAAGTGTTTGCTTTTGATTACCTCCTCCCCCATCTGCCTTCCCTTCTATCATCCCCCATTTTTTATCTCCTTCCTTCTTCTTTTGTGTGGGGTAAGATACCCAATTGAGTGTGTATGTTATTCCCTCCTCAGGTCAAATCTGACGAAAGCAAGATTCACTCATTCTCCCGCACCCACCTCCTCTTCCCTTCCATCAGAACTGCTTTTTTCTTGCCATTTTTATGTGAGATAATTTACCCCATTCTATCTCTCCCTTTCTCCCTCTCTCAATATATTCCTCTCTCATCCCTTAATTTTATTTTATTTTTTTAGGTATCATCCCTTCATATTCAACTCACCCTGTGCCCTCTGTGTGTGTGTGTGTGTGTGTGTGTGTGTGTGTGCTGCCCTAATACTGAGGTCTCATGTATTATGCACATCATCTTTCCATGTAGGAATGTAAACAAAAAAGTTCAACTTTAGTAAGTCGCTTATGATTTCTCTTTCCTGTTTACCTTTTCATGCCTCTCTTGATTCTTGGGTTTGAAAGTCAAATTTTCTATTCAGCTCTGGTCTTTTCACTGAGAAAGCTTAAAAGTCCTCTATTTTGTTGAAAATATATATTTTGCCTTGGAGCATGATACTCAGTTTTGCTGGGTAGGTGATTCTTGGTTTTAATCCTAGTTCCATTGGCCTCCAGAATATCGTATTCCAAGCCCTTCACTCCCGTAATGTAGAAGCTGCTAGATCTTGTATTATCCTGATTGTGTTTCCACAATACTCAAATTGTTTCTTTGTGGCTGCTTGCAGTATTTTCTCCTTGATCTGGGAGCTCTGGAATTTGGTGACAATATTCCTAGGAGTTTTCTTTGTAGGATCTTTTTCAGGAGGTGATTGGTGGATTCTTTCAATTTCTATTTTGCCCTCTGGCTCTAGAATATCAGGGCAGTTCTCCTTGATAGTTTCGTGAATGATGTTATCTAGGCTCTTTTTTTGATCATGGCTTTCAGGTAGTTCAATAATTTTTAAATTATATCTCTTGGATCTATTTTCCAGGTCAGTGGTTTTTCCAATGAGATATTTCACATTATATTCCATTTTTTCATTCCTTTGGTTCTCTTTTATAATATCTTGATTTCTCATCAAGTCACTAGCTTCCACTTCCTCCAATCTAATTTTTAAGGTAATATTTTCTTCAGTGGTCTTTTGGATCTCCTTTTCCTTTTGGCTAATTCTGCCTTTCAAGGCATTCTTCTCCTCATTGGCTTTTTGGAACTCTTTTGCCATTTGAGGTAGTCTATTTTTTAGGGTGTTATTTTCTTCAGTATGTTTTGGGTCTCCTTTAGCAAGTCATTGACTTGCTTTTCATGGTTTTCTCGCATCCTTCTCATTTCTCTTCCCAGTTTTTCCTCTACTTCTCTAACTTCCTTTTCCAAATCCTTTTTGTGCTCTTCCATGGCCTGAGACTAGTTCATGTTTTTCTTGGAGGCTTTTGTTGTAGGCTCTTTGACTTTGTTGACTTCTTCTGGCTGTATGTTTCAGTCTTCTTTGTCATCAAAGAAAGATTCCAAAGTCTGAGTCTGAATCTGAGTCTGTTTTCGCTGCCTGGCCATGTTCCCAGCCAACTACTTGACCCTTGAGTTTTTCATCAGGGTATGACTGCTTGTAGAGTATAGAGTACTTTTTCCCCAGGTTGAGGGACTGTGCTGTTGTTTTCAGAGCTATTTCTACACAGCAAGCTCTGCCCTACCAGTGCTCCTCCTCCCCCAAGTACCACCAACCCGGACTGTGACTCAGATCTGAGTAGGCTGTGCACTCCAGCTCGTATCCACCACTTAATTCCTCCCAGCAGGTGGGCCTGGGGCTGGAAGCAACTGCAGCTGTAGTTCTGTAGCTGCACCACCTCCTCTGCCAAACTGTAAACTCCTTTCATTCTGTCCCCACAGTTTTTTTCCCACTAACCTTCACTGTTGTCTTTGGTGTTTGTGAGTTGAGAAGCCTGGTAACTGCCACAGCTCACTGATTCAGGGCGTTATGGCCTGTTCTGCCTGGCTCCCATTTTGGTTGGTCCAGCAGCAGCCCACGCTGGACTTTGCTACACTCCACTCCCAGCTCTGTGTGATACACCTTACCCTGAGACCATCCAGGCTGTCCTGGGCTGGAGCCCTGCTTCCCCCCGCTATTCCGAGGTTTCTGGAGTTCTAGAATTTGTTCAGAGGCATTTTTTATCTGTGTTGGGAGGGTCCTGGGGGAGAGCCCTAGGCAAGTCCCTGCTTTCCAGCCACCATCTTGGCTCCCCAACCTCTTCATTTTACTGATGAAGAAATTGAAGTTTTAAGAAATAAAGAGACTGGTCTAAAGTCAGTCAGCTAGTAAGTAGCAGGAGACAGATTTGAACTCACATCTCTGGACCCCATGGCCAATATCTGACCTTGATTTTAGTGCTTGTTTTTGCCACAAATTAGATATCACGCAAGTTAGATGCAATTAAAATCATTTATTGTGGATCTTGCGTTTGTTCCCCTGATACTTTCTTCTAGTGCAAGAACCAAGATGTTCTCTGTTCTTTTGCATGGCATTTGTTTGTTTCCCAAACAGTCTATAAAGCACTGTAAGGACGGCTGAAAATGACATCTGGTCTGTACTCTTCCTTCCCTCGGGATTTTTCAGGGTGTTTTTGATTGCAGAAGAGTAAATTCTTAACGATTTACAAATTACAAATAAGTTTGTGTCCCATCAGAGAATAATTAGAATTGAAGCAAGATGGAAAAGAATAAAGAATATGATTACCAAGTATAGGAATTTCTAGGATTAATTTGTTAGATACAAGTCCAACAACCTGGCTAAGATAGCAAGTGAAGGTCCAAAAATAGAGCATGTCTCTTGAGAGTTCTACAAGAGCTGAAATTCTACCAGTTATCAATTCAGCAGCAGTTACTAACCAAGGTTCTTTTAAGAAAGATAAGATTAAATCTATTTGAAGTGAGAGAATTTATCTGTTTATAAAAAAAAAATTTTCTAAAGTTGTTAAGCCACTGAGAAATAAAAAAGGGGAAAATGTTCAAGTCTGTATTAATAACCTTTCATGTAATCTAACAAATATTTAAAATCTATGAAGTATCTATTTTAAGATCTACTTAGTGCTGATTTATTTAAAGCATTACTTATACTCACGAGAGAAAATGTGATATAGTCAGGGGTACTGGAGCAAGCTCAATCTGGTTTGTAGGCTAATTGTTAAATTTTCTATGTGAGAGTTTACACCTAGAAAAATAGCAATTCCTACAAAACAGAGTTTGAGTTATTGTTTTGTTGACTATTTAGATTTACGAAAATAAAGGAGAAAGTGTTAATAATGTAGATTAAATTTAAAAGTGTCCTGGGTACATTCCCCCCAACCCAGCCACCCTTGGGTAGAGTAGAAAGAGCACTGGATGTGGAGTCAGAATGAACGAGCAATGAATGAAATAATGAATGAAAAACTTTATTACACATTTCTTTGTGTCAAGCATTGTGTGAATTATTACAGATACAAATGGAAAAAGCAAGACAGTCAGGAGCTCACACTCCAATTGGATCCAACATTATGGTTATACAGTTTTTGGAAAGGATTTGGAGTAGAAGCATGAAACCAGAAGAGCAAGACGCCAATCCCAGCTTTCCTATTAACTAGCTCTACTTTCTGGGCCTCAGTCTGAAAAGTCCCCTTCAACTCTTACTTCTGATAATTCTCTTCTCATTGTGAAATGATTGGACCTTTGGCCAGAACATTGGTGGGAGTGAGACAGAAAACTAAAACAAATGTAAATACCATTGATTCCCAGTGGGTCTCTGTACCAAATAAGTAGCCACAGCTTGATGATATTCAGTGGATATGCATTCCAACAAGACATTCTAGAATATGTAAAACACAAAAAAGGAATAAGAATAGTAACAGTTAACCTACATCTATGCAATACATTAGACATTAATATGAGTATTCCTAGGCCATCTGAATTTGAGACATAATTCTCCAAAATAGAATGAGCAAAGGTGTAGAGTTTGGAAAGTCTGTTCAATATGCTATGGACAGCAGTTGCACAATTTGATAGGAACACAGTCTACATCATGGGGAAGGGGAAATAATATGAGAAAACCCTCAAAGATGGTATAACTTCATATTGAACAGCACCTAAAATTTGAGGCTAAGGAGTTCTGACTTATTTTGGGAGCCATTGAAAAAAGATCATGGAATTACAGGTATAGATTTGGAAGGTTGGGTATCATAGAATGAGTATTGGATTTGGAATAAGGAAAACTTGGTTTGAAACTTATCTAGACACTTTCCTTGCTGCATGGCAACAAGCAATCTACTTCTCTGAGACTCAGTTTTATTATCTGTGAAATGAGAATGATGACAATGCTTTTGCTTTTCTCACCACTTCTTCCTCATTGAACTTCTAGCTCTTTTCAAGGGTCAGTCTAGTGCCACCACTTACAAAAGCCCTTTCTTGATTTCCCCCATGTTATTAGCTCTATCTTTAGCTTCAACAAATTACTAGGTATTTATTTTAAATATATTTACTTATGTGTCTGAGTAGAGTGTAAGCTGCTTGAGGGCAGGGAGTTTTTCCATATTATCCTTGTAATCCCAGGAGCTAGCAAAGTGCCTAGAATATCTTGGGCACTTAATAAATGATGACTGAATTGAACTACATTGTAGGAAAATGATTCATAAAACCTAAAGTATTATAAAAGTGTATTACTACTGTTGTTCTGAGGCAATGAGAGGAGACAGGTGCTCTCTGCTATAGGAAAGAATAAGACTATATCATACACTTATTTGTTTTTTTTTTAGCTAACATAATTATTGTACCTAAAATCCTTCCCATTCCCTCACCTCGTGTAGTCAGTCATATAGCCAGAAGGTGAGGGTCTCTGAATCTTTCAAAAGCATGTTTCGGTAAGATTGATAATAGGTACCTAAGACCTAGTGCCTATTATCCAGAACAAAATCTATGTGCGTATATCAGATAACTAGATATTCCCCATTCCCATGCCTTTCTTCCTCTTGCTATTTAGCAACATATCCTCTCTACTCTACTGTCATCAGATGGTGCAATGGATAGAAATCTAGACCCAGAGTCAGCAAGATTGAGATTAAATTTGATGTCAGACACTACTTACTAGTTATATGACCGTGGGCAAGTTATTTAACCTCTATCTGCCTCAGTCTTTTCAGGTATGTAATAATAGCACCTACTTCTGAATATTATTGTGAGGATCAAGAGGATAATATTTGTAAAGAGCTTAGGACAGCGTTTGGCACATAAGATCATGACAACTGATCCCATCACTTCCTGGAAAATAGAAGAAGGAATGGAAGAAGTGTCAGGTTCTATATTCTCAGGCTCAAAGATCACTGCAGATTGCCCCCACAGTCATGGAGTTAAAAGACACTTGCTCCTTGGAAGGAAAACTATGGCAAATCTGAACTGCATATTAAAAAGCAGAGGCATCACTTTGTCAACAAAAGTCTGCATAGTCAAAGCTATGGTTTTTCCAGTAGCAGTGTATATCTGTGAGCATTGGGCTTTAAGGAAAGCAGAGGGCTAAAGAATCAACTTTTTGAATTACGATGCTGGAGAAGACTTTTGAGCATCCTTTGGACAGACAGGAAGTCAAATCAGTCAATATTTATATAAACTAATTCAGGCTGTTTACTAGAATGTCAAATACTGAAGCTGAAATTACATACTTTGGCATAATGAGAAATGGGATTCACTGGAAAAGACCCTGATGTTGGAAGAGATGAAAGGCAAAAAGAGAAGGGGACAGCAGAGGATGAGATGGATAGATAATGAACATGAGTTTGGACAGCCTTTGGGAGACAGTGGAGGATAGAAGGGCCTGCCATGCTATGGTCCATGAGGTCAAGAAGAATTGGGCATTCCTGAACAACTGAACAACAACAAGGCATTTAACAAATCAATCATTCCTCTATCCTTCTCTCCTTTCCTTCCTTCCTTCCTCCTCTCCTTCCTTCCTTCCTCCCTCCCTCCTACCCTTCCTTCATCCCTCCCTCACTTCCTTCCTCCCTTCCTTCTTCCTACATATCCAAGAAAGCAAAACCAGATAGAAAAGAAAGCCAATTTCCACTGATAATACTGCTGATAATTTAAAGGCAGTCAGACAAATAACAAGAAAGAAGATATAACAGAAAAACTCAATTAACAATTACTAAGCTCTAATGGAAAGAGATAAGTATATGGCATGGTGCAACAGGATATGTAGAATGACTGCAAAAAATGTTTTGCAGAAACAGATGAAGTATGAATTATGATTGTGGGTAGGACAATATAACATCATAACTTCTGCTATAGGAAAGAATAAGACTCCACCACACACTTCTTTCTTTAGCTAACACAATCATTGTACCTAAAAATTCTTCCCATTCCCTCACCTTCAAAACTTTCCAAACTTTCCAAAATACAGAACAATTATCCTACTAGTGAAACACTAAGAGATACTACAGATAGTGAATTCTGGCATCCAGACTCATAATCAGGGATTGTTTCAGTACCAAACCAATTGTCATGTGAAGAACTTTGTGTAAAGAAATTTCACATTTGGAAGATAGCAGCTGTAAAGCAGCGACTAGCATGGGCTCCCCGCCTAGTCCTTCCAAAAACCTATAAAAATGGCTCTGAACTGATTCTAGAACGGCAGAACCCACAAAATAGCAAAGGAAAGCAAGGCTCCAGCCCAGGACAGCCTGGATGGTCTCTGGGTGAGGTCTATCCCACATGGAGCTGGGAGCAGAGCGGAGTGGAGCAGAGCCCAGCGTGGGCAGCGCAGACCAACCAGACCAGGAGCTGGGTGGAACAGACCCTAGTGCCCTGCATCAGTGAGCTGCAGCAGTTACCAGACTTCTCAACCCACAAATACAAAAGACAATAGAGAAGGTTAGTGGGAAAAGGTGCAGGAGTAGAAGGAGTTCACAGTTCGGCCACTGCCCCAGGGGCAGCAGAGGTGGGGCAGCTACAGAACTACAGCTGCAGTTGCTTCCAGCCCCAGGCCCACCTGGTGGGAGGAATTAAGTGGCAGATCAGAGCAGGAGTGAAGAGCCTACTGAAGATCTAAGTCCAGTTCGGGTTGGGGGTTCTTGGGGAAGGAGGAGTGCTGGTGTGGCAGAGCTGGCACATCCCCCCAGGCGTGGAACATAGTTCTCTAAACTCTACAAGCAGTCATACACCACTGAAAAACTCAAGGGTCGAGTTAGTTGGCTAGAGATATGGCCAGGCAGCAAAAACGCACCCAGATTCAGTCTCAGACTTTGGATTCTTTCTTTGGTGACAAAGAAGACCAAAACATACAGATAGAAGAAGTTAACAAAGTGCAAGAGCCTACAACAAAAGCCTCCAAGAAAAACAGGAACTGGTCCCAGGCCATGGAAGAGCTCAAAAAGGATTTGGAAAAGCAAGTTAGAGAAGTAGAGGAAAAATTGGGAAGAGAAATGAGAATGATGAACGAAAACCATGACAAACAAGTCAATGACTTGCTAAAGGAGACCCAAAAAAATAGTGAAAAACACACTGAAGAAAATAACACCTTAAAAAACAGACTAACTCAAATGGCAAAAGAGCTCCAAAAAGCCAATGAAGAGAAGAATGCCTTGAAAGGCTGAATTAGCCAAATGGAAAAGGAGGTCAAAAAGACCACTGAAGAAAATACTACCTTAAAAATTAGATTGGAGCAAGTAGAAGCTAGTGACTGGATGAGAAATCAAGATATTATAAAACAGAACCAAAGGAATGAAAAAATGGAAGGCAATGTCAAATATCTCGTTGGAAAAATCACTGACCTGGAAAACAGATCCAAGAGAGATAATTGAAAAATTATTGGACTACCTGAAAGCCATGATCAAAAAAAGAGCATAGATATCATCTTTCAAGAAATTATCAAGGAGAATTGCTCCGATATTCTAGAGCCACAGGGCAAAATAGAAATTGAAAGAATCCAACAATCACCTCCTCAAATAGATCCCAAAAAGAAATCTCTTCGGAATATTGTCGCCAAATTCCAGAGCTCCCAGATCAAGGAGAAAATACTGCAAGCAGCCAGAAAGAAACAATTTGAGTATTGTGGAAACACAATCAGAATAATCCAAGATCTGGCAGCTTCTACATTAAGAGATCGAAGGGCTTGGAATATGATATTCCGGAGGTCAATTGAGCTAGGATTAAAACCAAGAATCACCTACCCAGCAAAACTGAGTATGCTCCAAGGCAAAATATGGATTTTCAATAAAATAGAGGATTTTCAAGCTTTCTCAGTGAAAAGACCAGAGCTGAATAGCAAATTTGACTTTCAAACCCAAGAATCAAGACAAGCATGAAAAGGTAATCAAGAAAAAGAACAAGAAAAGAAATTGCAAGGGACTTACTAAAGCTGAATTGTTTTGTTTACATTCCTACATGGAAAGATGATGTGTGTGATTCATGAGACCTCAGTATTAGGGTAGCTGAAGGGAATATTCATATATATATATATGTATATATATGTTTATATATGTATATATATGTTTATGTATATATATTTATGTATATATATGTGAGTGTGTATGTATGTATGTATATATATATGTGTGTATATATATATATGGAGAGAGAGAGAGAGAGAGGGCACAGGGTGAGTTGAAGATGAAGGGAAGATATCTAAAAGAAATAAAATAAAATTAAGGGATGAGAGAGGAATATATTGAGAGAGGGAAATAGGGAGAGATAGAGAATGGGGTAAATTATCTCACATAAAAGTGGCAAGAAAAAGCAGTACTGTAGGAAGAGAAGAGAAGGTAGGTGAGGGGGAATGAGTGAATCTTGCTCTCATCAGATTTGACCTGAGGAGGGAATACCATACATACTCAATTGGGTATCTTACCCCACAGGAAAAAAAGGAGGAAGAAGAAGATAAAAAAGGGGAGATGATAGAAAGGAGGGCAGATGGGGGTGGAGGTAATCAAAAACAAACACTTTTGAAAAGGGACAGGGTCAAGGGAAAAAATTCAATAAAGGGCGATAGGTTAGGAAGGAGCAAAATATAGTGAGTCTTTCACAACATGAGTATTGTGGAAGGGTTATACATAATGATACGAATGTGGCCTATGTTGAATTGCTTGACTTCTTAGGGAGGGTGGGTGGGAAGGGAAGAGGGGAGAGAATTTGGAACTCAAAGTTTTAAAAACAGATGTTCAAAAACAAAAAGAAAAGTTTTTGCATTCAACTAGAAAATAAGATACACAGGCAATGGGTCATAGAAATTTATCTTGCCCTACCAGAAAGGAAGAGAAAAGGGGATGGGAGGGGAGTGGGGTGACAGAAGGGAGGGCTGACTGGGGAACAGGGCAACCAGAATATATACCATCTTGGAGTGGGGGGGAGGGTGGAAATGAGGAGAAAATTTGTAATTCAAACTCTTGTGAAAATCAATGTTGAAAACTAAATATATTAAATAAAAAAAGCAAATAAAAAAAAAAAGAAAAGGAATTTCCCATTTGAGCCCAAAAGACCTGGGGTTCAAATCTTGCTTCTGACACATACTGGTTTAATCACATCATCTCTGAGTTTGCTAGATAACTCTCTAAGAGTTTAAGTTGTAGACTAAGTGCTGGCTTTTGTTGGTAAATGTAGTTTTTCTATACCAGTGGTTCAGTGATTCTCATAATGTGATTCCTGGACTCGTGGGAGGTCCAGACTATTTTCATAACAATACTAAGGCATTATTTTCTTATTAAAATGTTCTTCCATTTTACAACTACCTATCTATGTCCAGATTTTCTAAATATCATACTTCAGACAAAACAATATAACGTGACTGATTGAGTGGAGAAGCAAATAGGAGTATCCAGCTGTCTTCTATTAAACAAGATATAAAGAGATTTGTGAACATATGTCAAATGTTTTTGTTTTGGAAAACATATTTCATAAAATGTTATTATACTAGCAATGTATGATTTATGATTATTGATTTGATTATATTTAAAGCTAATAGATATTTAGAAATATACCCCTTTTAATTTCTAACACATTAAATATTATTACATATAGCATCTTTGGGCTCCTCATTACTTTTTAAGAGTGTAAACAGATCCCAAGAGCAAAAACGTGAGAAAAAAATGACCTATAGTAATAAAATCACAATTCCAATTCCTATCCCTATGGAATGCATGGAGGGTAGAAATAAACTGATTTTAGAGAGATTTGATTAGAGGCTATTATATTAGGTAATTAAGAGACTATTTGTGCAAGTCACTTGACATCTAGGGGCTCTAAGAAATTCTAAAAGTTACAAGAAGGTAGCCAACCTACATTTTGAAGAGAGTTTCATCATCTGGGAGTTTCCTACACCAATGAAATCACAAGCCCAGTCCCTTTTACTGTCCCATAAAGCACTGCTGTTTGGTGAACAAAATCAAGTTGGATAAAAGACTCTATAAGAATGCTCTGATAAAGAGCTTTAAGTAGTGTGGTATGCGTCTCTCAGCACTGGTACCCAGAAACCCTGTCTGCCCCTGCTGGTTATGGCTATCACTACATCGTGAAGGAGCAAGCTGCTCATCTATGGCACAGGGTCCTTTTGGTATCTAAACCTGAATCCCATCTTCCTGAAAACAGGGGAGGGAGATTTCTAGTTGGATTGTAGTTACACTGAAACTTAATAATGTATGGCATAGAATTTGAAGGAAATGGGAGTAATAAAAAAAAAAAACCAAGAGTTTAAACATGGGGATAATTAACCTTTTAAGTGTGCTGCCTCCATAGCAACCATATTTCAAAAAGTCCTTGGATTTATTCGTGTGAATAACCCTGTTCCCTTACACAGATTACAACCTTTTAACACCTTGAAAAACTATACCCCCAAGCTGCTGTAGTCAAAAAGAGAGTATCATCTACTAGTAGTCAACCTTTTAGTGAGGAATCTCTATATATAACTAGGCTGGTCCTTGGGTGGTGGAGTTCATATTATTCTTTTGCTTAGGAGGCTTCAGCTCAACCCCACACAATCCTATCCTTAAATTATATTTAATTTTAAATTTAAAATTTTAAATTTAGATTGCTGCTGGCCTTGTATACAATGTGAATCTTTCCTCAACTATATGCTAGAGAGAGAAGTGCCACATAGAAAAAATGTGAGCTTTCCACCTGGCTGGTGTTATCTAAAAATACATTACTATCATAAAAGCATTATTTAAAATGAAGGAATATAAACACAGGCACAGAACAAAGCTACATTTAGAATTTTTTTTTTCTGTAAGACTGAGTTTCCAGTATTTGTTCTATTTGCAAGCATATGGCAATTTCCTTGTCTATTAGATAGTCCTTGCTCTCATATCTAACATTCATAGTCTAATGGGGGAGACAACATACAAGCAAATATGCATGAATGTGCACTAGAGTTAAGGGGAAATCAGGATAGGCTTTCTTAAGGAAAGTTGGGTTTTAGTTGGGACTCTAAGGAAGCTAGTAGAATGAAATACTTGCAGGCTTTACATCACAAGTAAGATGGAATCAATGACTGAGAGCTGCATTTGTTCAAATATACTCTGCCCAAAACCGAAAGCCACTGTCTCAACAACCCCTGATCTTCACAAGGCTCGCCTGACAAACTTTGACAAACTAGACCATGTCTGATTCTGCCCTATTTGTGTACATTGTGATATGATGAATCCTAGAAGATGAAAAAGCAAAATCTATTTGCTTCGTATTTAAGTTGAAACATCATATTTAAGTTAAAACATCAAAGCCAATTTTATCAATAGCACATCTTCATTTTGTCCAAATGTTGTCTTCTACTAAAAATTTGTACAGAAAAACGTTCAAAATATAGTTTTTTGCAATTTCAGATTTTAATTGAAAATATAAATTACATAAGGTATTATTCTGGCCAATAAACCAAATGAATATATGATTTATTGATTCACATTGCCTAAAATACCATTCATGGCTGCCTATCCTCTGCCTTTCTTCTGTGCCATATTTTCCTATAAATTTCCTACAGTGGGTTCAGATTCACCCTATGCACTGAGAAATCTTCCTCATTTGTTTAACATCGTAAGAATAACAAAGGAGTGCACCACCTGACCATTGGTCATCCACATGGATGAGCCCATCTTTTCCACTTATACACCCACTGCTTTGTTTCTTCTTTTGATTCACCCTTGGATACACGGAAGGGCTTTTGGTACAGTCCTAGCAATAGCTCTGTCAGCATTCAGAGGATCAGTCTAGATACATTCTTAAAAAGCTCATCACCAGCAGACAACCAACTTGGATGAATTCTTTGGCCACAGAAATCCAAGAAACACTGGCCTATTGTGAGAATCAAAGATGATCAAGCTAAAAACCTTAAAGGACTACATAAACACCAGCTATTACTATAACCTATTCCCTCACTCTCTCCTCTAGAGATCCCTCCCTTGTCCTCTCCCTGCTCCCTATCCCCTTATCATTTCATTTTTTCCGAATTTGGAAGACTTTTATACTTTTCTAAATATGTATGTATTTTTCCCTCTTAAACCCATTCCTGATGAATGTAGGTGGCCAGAACTGCCAGCTCTCCTCCTCCATCTAATTCTTCTCTATCCATCCTTCCTCTTGCACCTCAATTGTATAAAATAATTACTCTTTTTAGCTGTTCCTAAATGGTTTTGCTTTTTAAATTCATATCCTACTCAGGTTTACCCCAATCTTTCTTATGAGCTACCCAATTAATAGTAAGAATCTATTTATAATGTATTTTAAATATGAGAGGGAACCACTGGAAATTATTGAGAAAAGAAATGACATGATCATCCCTGTACTGTCACAAAATCACTTTAAGAGCTGTGTTGTGGATGGATTATAGTGGGGATCAATTAGGAAGCTATTGCATATACAAGGTTTATTGTGGCTCAATGACACAAAGCTAACTGATCCTGAATCTTTCTGGGATTACAGTTTCAAGTCCTGGCATACCACTGAACTCACTGTGTGTGAGGCAAAGCTAGTCTGTGATCTGGGAGGTGATGCACTGCTCAATATGAGCGAGTTCTTTCATTATATTAGTTGTTCACATAGGCATCACAGTTGAAAATGAAGAGAAACTGATGGGGAAACCTGATCACATCCACCTTACTGCAAGATATAAAACTTCTCCATATACATTTCTCTCCCTCCCCGCAATATCCTTCTCCCTGAAGCCAGCTTGTCCTGACTGAGGTAGACACAATGATTTTAGGAATAGTAGGTGGAACTACTGAATTTTTTTCAAACGAACTATTGACTTCTTTCCACAAAGTACTCTTCTCTTTCATAGTCATTTCATGACTATTTGTTTGGTTTTCCAGGCTCAATCCCCACCTTGGTTTTGCAATCAACGCCTTGCAAATAGGAGGCAGCTGCTTCATCAAAGTGTTGTGAAAAGAATAGTACTTATGAATGCTAACTTCTCTTTATTTTGCTCATTTGTTGAGCATCCTTGTATGGGAGCATGTAGATTATAGCCAAAATCTATGACTTTTCCCCCTTGATATATGTTTTGCATCTGTCATTTTCTATGAGTTCATAAAACTCTGGTCAAAACCCTGGCTCATGTTGTGGCCATTTGGCCTCTAGCTTACTACAATAGCACTCTAGCTCTCTACTCTCTTGTTCATATACACCATTATACACAGAGTAGTAAAAATTGTCTTCCTAAAGTGGCATTTAGATACCATTATTTGGCATTCCAGAAGATGACAGCTGCTTTCAAAATCACATTAACACACCTAATTACTGACTTCAACGATTTTCATTAATTGCTATCCTCCTGCCCAATTGCCTCCACTTCCCATTATACCCTGATTCTGAACTGTGCTGAAGCCAAATAAATCTGCTTATCCCACTGACACTGATTCCCCGACCTGGACTTCCATCTTTACCAAATGTTGTTCTATCCCATTGGTTCACAAATAACACAAGTGAAAATTTCAAAACACTTTTTAGGACACTTCCTCCAAGAAGCCAATCCAAACCAATTCCACCTGACTATTCATTCTCATCATTCTGTAAACCTGCGCCATCTGTATGCTCTTTTGGAGTTATAATTGTTTATATACATATATATATATGATATACATGTATATGTGGAATATATGCCATACGTACATGTAAGGATTATATATGATATATACATATGAAATACATATCATAAAGAGGTATATATGGAAAATATAATAAACATGTACATGTGGAACACATACCATATACATTTATACTGAAACATATCCTACAATGCATATGTGGAATATATAACATATACATATGGGATATATCCCATGAATAAATGGAATATCTCACATACATGGAATATATTTCATATATTCCATGTACATATGGAAGATGTTATATATATATGTATATAGGGAATTTATATCATACAATGTAAATATGGAATGTATAGCACATTTTGCATGTATATAAAATACATCCCATGTATGCATGTACAGAATACATCATATACATTTATAAAAGATATACATTTTGTATGCATTATATACCATATACATGTATATGTGTATATATGTCACATACCTGTGTGTGTGAAAAGTACATATATGTTTGTGTCTGTGTGTTTCTAGGATTGAGCTTTTTTAGTCTTTTACTAATATTTCTCTTAAAAGTTGTTAGAGGGTTAGGCCTTGCCTGTCTATGTGATTTGTGACTCTTTAGTAATTAAACATATAGGTAAATCAATCAGTGAATTATATTGACTGAATTCCGTCGAAAGAACTTCAAGAATTGATCATAATCTTTCCCCACCAAAACACTGAAATTTCCTGCTTTGGGTCCATGAATGTCCACAGTGGCAGGCAACTATGGAAATGGCATGGTATCAGAGGACCCCAGTTGGAAATTTTGAATCCCAAGTCAGAACACTGACCCTTCTATCTGATTCTGGCAGAACACTGATCACACTGGAAAAACTACATCTTGCCCTTTACTGTGGAGCTTCATGACTGTATAATTCTATTTGAAAAGAGGTCACCTAATCCAAATATTGCATTTTATCAATGAAGAAACTGGGGTTCAGAAGTCGGTAACCACTTAATAAGACTGCCCTCTTCTCACCTCTACTTCTTAAAATTCCTAGTTTCCTTCAAAGTTCTTCCTGATCTCCTCAGACACAAGTGCCTCCCTCTCAAAATTGCTGTGAGATTTATTTTGTATTTACTTTTATACGTACATGTTATCTTACTAGATGGAGCATAAGACTCGAGGTAATAGACAATTAGATGTATGTCTTTGTATATAACAAGTACCTAGCACGCTGCCTTATGGGGGAAGTCGTAATATTGAAAGTCAGACGATTGATGATTCTATGCCCTCACCTCCATTTCCATTTTAACCACTTCAACAGATGAGTCAAACAAACTCCTGAGTGAGGGAGAAGCTGGATTAAAATGTAATTGAGAAATGTGTAATGAAATAAATGAAAATGTAATACAATATAGATAATGTTAATTTGTGGTTTTCCATCTGCTTCTGAGTTTGACAACACTGCGCTACTCCATTTGGTCAAATGCCTACCTGACATTTATCATTATTATCCCTGCATGGCTACATGGACTCATCTCTATGTGTGACTGTATCATTCATTATTCCAAAAATACACAGTTGGCAACATCTTTATTCATGTTTCATAAATAGAGTTTTTGAAGTTATGCAAATGGACAGATAGGTTTTCATTCTTCTTATCTGAGGCCTCATTCTATAAGTAACTCCAAATATTGTACATGGTCTATTTGGAGCCCCAAATATGAATTTTGAACAGACCCAATTAAATAGCTTCAGCACTCGGCTTTTTCTACCTCCAACTAAAAACATCAGTTGACTGATATTGGATTAACATTTAAAGGATAAAAACGTGTTCTCCCAGAACAAGGCAAGAGTTACAATTGCCTAAAGCACATCTTTCTCTTATTTCGTATCTTCTAAGTTCATCAAAAAATACTGGTTTTGTGCAAAGTTCTTTGAGTATACCTTTATTATGCTGAGTATTGGGGTATAACCTTACAGTACTAAGTATATCAAAGCCATAGCCTTCACAGTGGTTAATTATTATCTAGTTAGATTCCCCTCACTTAGTAGCCGCATTTATTCTCACTTATGATAACAAAGGGAACAATTTGACTGCCTTATTTACAATCCCAAAGTTTTATCTCTCTTGTTTTTCACAATATCTAGTGATCTCTCCTTTAGTGCCCACATTCAAAATCTGCTGAGGAACCAGATGTGGTTCTCCAATAGAACAGGTGGCAGAAGGCACCTTCATCTTTCTCAAGCAGATGTTTTTCTCTGACATGTCCAACATGATGTGGCTGGAAAAAATGAAATTTCTTATCCTACTATCATAAAACTCAATCCCTTTTCATGGGAAATCTAGCCATCGTCCATTTTGAAAGCAGCTAGTTACAATAAAATACACATCTTTCAGGTTTAACCTCTATTGTATCACTAAATTAGAGGTGTTGCATTATATACGTAGAATTTTAAGTGCCTATTAACTGAGAGAAGGAGTTGTGCATTGAATTAAGAGACCGGCTTTATATAATCTGTTCCCACGTAGTTCCTTTTTCCTGAAATGCTCACTTCTCAAAAATAAATCCTCAGTTATTTCTTATAAAAGGCCTTTTTTCCTTTCCTTGCATTCTCAGATAGCTCATTTTCTTTTCCACATAATGCACAGTGGAATGGGCAAAATGCCCTACCAAATAACCCTATCATTTTGCATACTGTGGTTCTTACACATGAATAAAAGTGAGAAGAATGTGCCTGGTGCTAGAGGATTCCTTTCTCATTGAGGTATTGTTTAATGGGGAGGAGCATCTGGGCAGGAAATAATGATTTCAATAGATTTGTTCTATTTTAAGTTGTTTGTTTAGTTATTTTTTTTATTTTAATATTAAGAGTTTTATAGGGCAAACAGAGCATTTGGCACCCTAGGGGAAACTTCCTCTAAATTACAGGGTATCTAATGCGCAATTTGGGCATCAGCTTAAGACTGTTCAATTTCAATCCACGCTTCTCTTGCCAAATGCATGAAGTACCCACGGTACGCCCTGTAATTCCCAAAGAGATGTCCTTCAAGTTTTGGATACAGGCTCTTCCCTGGAGCCTCCAGCTGTGCTTGAAACAGAGCTCACTGTACCCAACAGTGGCCACATACCTGTTTTCATGTTCAATAGTGGACAGAAGTAGAGGAATGTCATGAGAATATGGAACATCATCATCTTATAGAATACAGGCCCGTCTCACTGTGTTTTCTTACCCTCCAATTACAGAACTGCGAGAGGACACCAATTTAATTCAACACACATTTATTAAGAACCTGGCAGTTTGCTGGGCACTGGTGATGCAGATGCAAAGACATAATTTAAATGGTCCCTCTCTTCAAGGAGTACCCTGTTATTTTTAAGTGAGGGAGAGATGGAGGCAGCAATATGTATACCAATTAGCAAATATTAAATATGTACAAAATAATGAAGTATCATGCTGTAGTGAATAAAGGGATAGTTGGACTTAAATAATGACAACAGCAAAAATAAACAGCTCCCATTTATGTAGCACTTTAAGGTTTGCAAAGTTCTTGCCAAATATTATCTCATTTGATTCTCACCACAACCTTGGGAGGTAGGTGACACTGTTATTCCTACTTTACAGGTAAGGAAACTGAGAGACACACTTTAAGCGACTTGCCTTGGATCGATTGTCTCACTGATAAGTGTCTGAGTCTTTTTCTTCCTAAGTCCAAGTCTGAAGCCCTATCTACTGTGACATAAAGCTTTCCTAGATAATTACTAAAGTTTTGAATCTGACCATGAGCAAATAACTTCTCAACATTATTTCAATTTTGGAGTCAGTTTTCTAACACTTTAAGTTGTAGATGAGTTGGTTGCTGAGCTGCATGGGTGGAAGAAGAGAAGAAAAGGAAGAGAAGGGACGGGAAAGGAAGGGAAGGGAAGGGAAGGGAAGGGAAGGGAAGGGAAGGGAAGGGAAGGGAAGGGAAGGGAAGGGAAGGGAAGGGAAGGGAAGGGAAAGGTAGAAAAAGGAAACAGAAAGGAAAATTTCAATTGGAAAACAGTACTAATAACCGGGAGGATCTTTGTAGGAGGGGACACCAGCTAGAAAGCAATTTTAAGTAGGAGCAGGGCCATCCTCTATTTGAATTTCCCTATGAAATATCCCCAACAAATTTAAATGATGAAACAGGTAGATGCTACAGTAGTTGGGGTGCTGGTCTTGGAGTCAGGAAGACCTGGCTTTGAATCTACTTTCAGATTCTTACTAGCTGCGTGATCCCAAGTAAATCATATCACTTTCCTCAAAATTAGTTTCCTTATCTGTAAAATGGGGATGATAAGAAATAAAGAACTTATCTTACATAGGGAGATTGTGAGGACCAATTGAGACAATGTAAGCAAGGTGTTTTGTAAATCCCAAATAAATGTCAGTTTTTTTAATCATTAATTCCAAATGGGGGCTCACTGGGCAGGAGTTGGGCTGTTTTAAGTATGAATAGTCATAGGCATATTGTGAAGGAGGCCTATTTAATTCTCATCCAGAGCCCCTCAATCTCCTTCTGGAATATTACCCTCATACTGGCTCTTAGTCACTCAAATTGACCCAAATATGGAACTTTAGTCAGACGTGATTAAGACCTTTACTTGCCTCCATCAGAATTTATCTCTTTGTTGTCCCTTTCAGCAAGGTCTTATAAAAGGATCTTTTAGGAAAGAGATCACACAAATGAATTCATTGTGAGGTCCTAATAACTAGTAATGGTTGAATGTGGCCTATCAATCGAAAGAAAGTTACTTGAAGGCAGTGACTATTAAATTTGTGAGTCTGTAACCCCAATACCTAGCACAAGACCTTCTACATAGTAGGTGCTCAATAATTTGTTGAATTAAATGTCAATGACTAGTATTTGACTTTTATCAGGATGTCCTTAGAGACATAATATTTGATATTTACATATTTATAGCAATAAAACATTACTTATCTAATTATTATGTATATAATTATATTATTTATAAAACACGTATATGTTTTTAAGTTGTGCATGACTCCTCATGACCACATTTGCATTTTCTTGTCAAAAATACTGGAGTCTATAGCCATTTTCTTCTCCAGCTCATTTTACAGATGAGGAAACTGAGGTAAACAGGACTAAGTGACTTGCTCAAGGTCACATAACTTGTAAGTGCCTGGGGCTGGACTTGAACTCATGAAGATGAATCTTCCTGATTCCAAGCCCAGCGCTCTATCCACTACACTTTCACTGTATATATGTATATATAATTATAAAACATGTATGTTCTTATTGGATCACACATAGCCCAATGAAGTAGGCAACTATTATTGGCACTTTTTTAAAGATGAGAAAACCATGACTTAGATGGGATAAATAATCTGAACAAGGTTCCATATACAGTTAGTGATTACATTTGATTGCAAAGTCCTAGTGGTCAGAGACCATATCTTTTGTTACCTTTAACGAGAGCCTTAGTAGCCTCCTTCCTAAAATGAGAGAAGTGGACTAAGTGACCTCAAAGATCCCGTCTGGCTCTGAAAGTCTGTGATCTCAAATACCTAGCACAATGCTATGCAACTGTAGACATTTTGAATACATTATTCCTGATAGTTTCATGATCTAAAGCTAAGCAATAAACTGAAGTTAATGATCCAAGTAAGTAGAAATTCTCTAGGTCCAATTCTCATAATCTCCTAGAGGATAAAGGTGAGGCTGGAATAAAGGTCATAAGAACCATCATCACTGTTCTTTCCTTAGA
Source organism: Trichosurus vulpecula (assembly GCF_011100635.1). Lineage (NCBI taxonomy): Eukaryota > Metazoa > Chordata > Mammalia > Diprotodontia > Phalangeridae > Trichosurus > Trichosurus vulpecula. The sequence continues at coordinate 416,388,635 of NC_050574.1, read as the reverse complement.
GTCTTAATCCCAGAATACCTTCTGGAAATTTTATCCATTAGACTGATTTCTTATTAGTCTGCTAAAATATTTGGAATAATCACCCAATTAAGGTCATTGGAAAACTTCTAATGGCTTGGTTTACTGATATGCTAACTTGTTAAATAATGAAGTTGGGAGTAATCCAAAGAGCTTTTATTTTCCTTATATGGCTGCCAAATCACCATGTAATAGGTCACTAAATGCCTGAGGCAGCATATTGTTTGTGATTTATATATTTTCCTCCTTTCTTTTGTAGGTTTGAGTAATGGATCAGATGGAAGATTTCACCTACTGCGCTCCATCGCTGAATCATGACCCTGAACAAAACTCACAGACTGAAGTACTACTCCCTTTCCAAAACATAATTGATTCAGTAAGTTTCAGTTAGAGAATTGTAAGTGAAACTAGAAGGCCTGTAGGTGAAACCTTAGGAGAAATGAAAGATCGGAAAATTTTTTAAAATGGCTGTAATAGAAAACCTGATAGAACAACCCCCACATTATACAGATGAGATATTGAAGCTTGGAAGGGAGAAATAACTTGCCCAGTGTCACAATAGTAAGTAGGGGACCCAAGGTTGGAACCCAGGACTTCCTATTCCAAGTATAGTGATCTTTTCATTAGACTTACCTTCACTCTCAGACATGAAGTGTGCAGGATAGTTTTTTTTAAACTGGTGGTCTGAAAAAAAGAAATTAATCTCCATATTTCTAGTCATATAATCATCATTTCCTACCTGGCTATATTGTTCTGGATTTTCATAATGCTTTACAGAAATTCATCATCTTGCAAGATTGTATCAACTCTCAAACTCATGACTCTTTAGCATCCCCTGCCCAGCAGGTCCTCTTTCCCTTTGTTTGCAGAGGATAGAGAGTAGACATTGGAGAGCTCCTCCTAGGATGTCCATTGAAGTAATGTGGCCAGGACAGCTATCTCATTATTTTCCACCCCATGCACTTTTCCAAATTCATCAATCTTTACCTCTCTTTTCAGCTTCTTTTTTTATGTATTGACTTCCCACATTGGGGTGTGAGTTCCTTGAGGTCAAGGACTGAATTTTTTTGCCTTTCTTTGTAGCCCCCACAATTAGTGTCTGGCTCAAAAGAGGGGCTTAATAAATGTTTATTGACTGACTGACTATAATTCCAAAAGCAGGAGCACTTAAGACATAGATCTCCTTTTATTATTGCTTTTTTCCCCTTCCCTTCTCTCTAACCTTCAATCTTCCCTGATTTTCCCTTTCCCTCACAGAGGTGCCTTGTTGATTAGCTGACTTACACAAAGAACTCTGAGTTCTCTGGAATAAAAATCATTTTACAAATCTATATAAATGAGATTTGCTATCCAACTCCAGAACTAAATCGGAGATGTGACAGTGTTGCTTCTATTCAATCAGAAATGTATTTGAAGAATGCAGGTAAGAGATAGAATAGAGACGAGTAATGAAGTGTGTACAGTTATCTGAGAGGCAGTCTATCTTAGTGGAAAGAATGTTGAAATGTTTAAGTGGGATGACTGAGATTGAATATTGAATCTGATACTAACTAGACTTGTGACCTTGGACTTACCCTCCCTGATCCATAGTTTCCTCACCTTCAAAACGGGGGTAATAATTCTTAGACTATTACATAACAGAGTTGTAAGGAAAATGCTATGAAAATCTTAAGACCCTGCACCAATGTTAGCAATGCATAAGTCAGGATACAGGTAAGTCTCACTTGAAAATCTCATGTTTACCCAAAAGACAAACTAGGAGATTCACTGAAGTGTTCCATAAGATAAAATATGTAATAGAACACTTCAGTGAACTTTCCTGTAGGACATGTAAAATAATTCCATTTATAAATATTTTATTTCTGAAACCTTGTGTATGATAGCAATCTTCTCCCAATAAAGTTCTAACTCCTTACCTTAATGTTCAAAATGCTTTGGAATCTTGTTCCAACCTACTTTTTGAATTTTACCTCACCTATATTATTCCCTTTAACATGCTCTGTCCTAAAGTCAAAAATAATTTGCTAAGAGGGCAGACTATTCATAGCCCTCAGAATGGAGAGCCCTTCCTTTACTGCCACCAAACATTTGTACAATCCATTGCTGTAGGTGGCTGGAGCCAAGATTGTGGAGTAAAAGCAGGGAATTGTTTGAGCTCTCCCTTGAACTACTCCAAATACTTGTGAAAAGTGACTCTTAATAAATCATAGAGCAGCAGAACCCACAAAATGATAGAGTGAAACAAATTTCCAGCCCAAGTCAACTTGGAAGGCTGACAGGAAAGGTCTGTTGCACCATAATCCATTGCTCTACTCCCTTACACCCTATATCCCAATCTTTTCTCATCTATTTCTGCTTCTGAAATCCTTCAGTGCTTCCCTCAAAGGCCATATCCTCTATGATGTCATACCCAAATCCTTGAGAAAAAGGTCTTTAATTCTTTGGATTTCTCAGCATCTTGTCTGTGCCTTTCTTATGCATTTGGGGGCCATCTACAATCATCCTGATTGATATTTTGCTACTGGACCAAGATGGCTCTGGAGGAGAAAGTGAGGCTACTGACTTTGCACAGCCCTCCCTAACTTACATCCCCTTCACTTAAAAGTCATGGCATCACCTTCCTGATGCTATGGTCCTCTTTGAGAACAAAAGACAAACAACGATTTGTGCATTTAAATTCTATTTTCTAACATGGTCACTTGAATGTAGGTCTTTAACACACTAAAATATTTTTGAAACCAGAGATTTTGCCTTTTTAAAAAATCTTTGTATCTCTCTCAGTGCCAACACAGACTCAAAAAATAACAATGGCTCCCTAATGCATCTTTTTAAAAATATATTTTTATTTATTTTGTTAAATATTTCCCAATTTGCCTAATTGGTTGGAATGGTTAAACTAGTTCACAACTTCACAACAGTGCATTAATATACTCATTTTCCACAACTCCTCCAGCATTTGTCATTTCTCCTTTTCTGTTAACTTAGCCAATCTGGTAGATGTGAAGTGGTACGTCAGAGTTAATTATTTAGAGCATGTTTATGTGATTATTGACAGCTTTGATTCCTTCTTAGGAAAACTGCAAGTTTATATCCTTTGACCATTTATAAACTGGGGAATGGATTTTATTTTTATAATTTTGGCTTAATACCCTATACGAGTGTGTTGGTAAGCAAAATGGGCTCTTAGCACTTAGTTCAACAAGTGCCCTTGAAGAGTTTGGCTTTTGTTTCCTTTGAGTAATTCAGTGTATTTCATTGAGTCTTACTAAGTGCTAAGCCTCAGGCTCTAACCCCTATTAGGTGTTAACCTAACCTATGTGGATGTAAACCTCCCAGAGTCCTAAGAGGAGGGGCTAACTCAAGAGCCAGGCATAGCAGCTTGAGTTCTGGTCATTCAGATGACGTTCGATGACGTCTGAAACCCTATAAGAAGAGAAGACAGAGCCATTTGCGCAGGGTTCTCACTCTGTGGTGGTGCTGAGGTGGAGACTCCGGGCAGCTGTAGCTAAGGGCCCTCCAGCTTGTAACCTGGATGCTGAGATTTTGTTAAACCCTGGTAACTATGTATTGGGATTTTAATCAGACAAGGTTTGTCTGTTGATGTTTGTATTTTGTTTGTATTTTGTTCTGAAGTTCAGGGTGCTGGATTTTTCCCCTGTACTAAGTGAATGGTATTTGTATGCTGAATTAAAATAAGTTTGTCAACCCCTTCACGTAGCTTTCCTTAGTTAAGCAGATCAAAAAAACCTGTGCTTTTGCTGTGTGCTGGTAGCGTTTTTGTTGTTGGGCTTTCACCCCCACAACAGCTGCTAGCCGGGTTGTTGAAACCATGAGAAATGAGGCTATCAGAGAAACTTGCTATAATCCTGTCTCCCCCCCAGACAACTTTCTATTTTCCTTCTAATTTTAGGTGCCTTAGTTTTGTTTGTGCAAAAACTTTTTAATTTCATATAATCAAAATAATCTAGTTTATTCTCTGTGATGATCTCTGTCTCTTGTTTGGTCATAAACTTTTCCTTTATCCATAGATCTGACAGGTATTCTCCAATGTTTCTCTAATTTACTTTTGATATCACCTTTTATATCCAAATTTATCCATTTTAACCTTATTTTGATATATGGTGTGAGATGTTTGTCTATACCTAGTTTCTGAAAAACTGCTTTCCAGTTTTCCTAGCAATTTTTGTCAGATGTTAAATTCTTAACCCAAGAGCCTGTATCTTTGGGTTTATCAAACACTAGATTACTATCGTCATTTCCTACTATTGTGTATTGTGTTCTCTAATCTATTCCACTGATTCTCCACTCTATTTCTTAGCCAGTACCTTCTATAAATTTACGTTCTATTTGTACTGTCTATTTCTTGTAGCCAGGACATTGTTTTGGCATTACTGCCTTCTAATATAGTTTGAAATCTGAAACTGGTACACCACTTTCCTTCACATTTTTTTTTAATTTGTTCCCTTGACTGTCTTGATCTTTTGCTCTTCCAGATGGATTTTCTTATCATTTTTTCTAGTGCTATAAATTATTCTTTGGTAGTTTTATTAGCGTGGTATTGACTAAGTAAATGAACTTAGGTTGAATCCTTATTTTCATTATTTCGGCTTACTCTACCCATGAGCAATGTTGTGTGAAAATTATTTTGTAATTGTGTTCATATATTTCCTGGGTTTGACTTAGCAGGCAGACTCACAATATTTTATACTGTCTGCAGTTATTTTAAATGAAATTTCTCTATTTCCTGTTGCTGTGTTTCTGCGATGTTATGACTAAATGATCCCTCTAGCTTTTTTTTGGACCTTCCTGCACTGTCCATGTTGCTTATCTGTTCTGAACACACCTGTCACTTTCCCACCACTGGGATTTTACTTCACACTCTTCCATCTGCCAATACCTTTTTCTCTTTGGTCACCCCAAGCCTTCAAGACACAGCTCAAATCCTCCTTCTATAGACCTTCCAAAAACAACTCAGTCTGAAATGAGCAGAAAGTGCTTTGAAAACCTAGAGAACTACGTGTTTTTTTTCTTGTTTAATACCCCATACCACAGTCTAGACAACTTGTACTATAATTAAATTCAAACTATCTTGCAACATCTCCCTGTTGCGGTCTTAAAAGAATGTTTATTTAAATGATTCATTATAATTTAACTTTTTGAATGTTTATATCCAATTTTTCCTACTAGAGAATAAGCCCTCTGAGATCTGGAACCATGAATTAGGTCTTCTTTCTATTCTTCACAGTGCCTAACCCAGCATTTTCTTTGCATATCATAAATATGAAAACAATGACTGTTTATGGAGTTGATTTGTGTTGTAGGAAATTGGCTCTTGCTTCCTTGTCCTGCCTATCCAATCTTTTTCTGAGTATTTAATATTTTTGCCTCTACATCTCCACAGAAGACATCTTTAGTTTCTTAAAAGATTATGTAACACATTCATGCCTTCTTGATTATTTTGCTCAAAAATGGAATGTCAAACATTTGCCAAAGTCTGGAAAGCAATATCTCCTTAGCAGCAAGAGGGCAAATCAATCTTCACATTTTCAGATGCTTGGAAATCATTTGTATCACAGGTCACTGAAGCATCTGTAGAAGGATAGGAGATGACATTCTCAAGGCTGTCTCACGGCTGTATTTGAAGCTTAATCTTATTCATCACCTTTCCATGACAGAAGGGATAGATTGGTTTTTGCTTTGCACTCTTCAAGCGTGCCTGTGACTTTGTTTACAAAAACAAGTTTCAAAAGAAATATATACACTTATTTTCTGCAAACCTTAGCTCATCACTCAGTATCTATTCTAATGCAGCTATCTGGCTATCTAAAAATTATCACAAGAACTTTCAAAAAATAACCAGAGAAGAGAGTCTGAGGGTGGGCAATGCAAACTGGATTATGTCCCTGAGGAACACTGTGGCACATTGGGAAAAAGAACTGAACTTGGTGTGAAGAAAACACTGGGTATGTAGTTCACTTTTGACATTAGCTATAAGACCCTGAGCAATCATTTAACCATGATGAGCCTCAGTTCTCTCATCTGTAAAGTGGGATAATAATGAGATATTACATATTTCAGGTAATTATATACTAACAATTCTATATTAATATATCATGATATGTTGTAGTTTATATAGGCAATGATAATATCATATATTATACCCTATTGTAAGCAATGCCCACCTCACAGGGAAATGTGAAAACAAAATGAGTTAATATTAAGACTGCTAAAAAAACCTAAAAAAAAAGAAAACAAAACGAAATGAAATAGCAAGTAGGGGGTAGATAGGTGGTACAATGGATAGCTTTGTGGGCCTGGAGTCAACTAGACTTGAGTTCAAACCCAGACTTAGACATTTACTACCTGTTGTGGTTTGTCCTTCATTCTCAAAGAGGACCATGACATCAGGAGGATGATGCTGGGACTTTCAATGAATTGGATTTAAGTGAGGGATGGCTGCGCAAAGTCACTAGCCTTACTTTCTCCTTCTGAGCCATTTGGGTCCATTGGCCTGATATTCGTCAGGACAGCTGGAGCTGTACAACCTTGGGGAAGTCATTTAACTTCTGCCTGATGTTCCTCAACTGTAAAATGGGGATAATAGCATCTATTTTCCAGAGTTGTTGTGAAGATCAAATGAGATAACATCTGTAAAGAACTTAGCACAGTGCATGGCACATAGCAGATATGATAATGTTCTTTACGGAATTACTAATTTGTCTATAATTTCATTTTCTGTCCTTAAAAAAAGCTTCTTGAAACGTAATACATTAAGCTTTGAGTGATCATTCTATATACATCAGAACATATAAAGCTTAGGTTCAATAGTTAAAACCATAGGAATGGGTTAATTAAAGTTATATCTTCTTGAGTACTAAGTAGCACCCTTGAAAATGAGTGCATTTTTTAAAAATCACTTAATAACAAAGCTTTCTTCTTAATCTAAAATCACATTTTACAGCTTCATTTCCCAACAAAAGTAGTTTCATCTAACACTGAATGAAATTTGTGTTTATCCAATGCTATGTGTATGTATTTGTATATGTACGTATGTGTGTATATATGTATGTATGTGTATATATGTATGTATATATGCTGGTCCATAGAGTACACAAATGTTTGTGTGTCCTGATACCAGATACTTACAAACTTTTTGTACCAAAGGGAACAAAATAGCTTCCAACCTAGAAGCTTCTCCTCTCCCTGCTCTCCTGCCAAATACTTTATAGAACATGTATTCTAGTTTGTGTTATACTTTTTTATATGTAAGTCATATCCCCCTAAACAGGCAGTTAGGTGATGCAGTGGACAAAGCGCTGGTCCTGGAGCCAGAAGGCCCATCTCCCTAAGTTCAATTCTGGCCTCATTTACTAGCTGTGTGACTCTGGGTAAGTCACTTAACCTTGTTTGCTTCAGTTTCCTTGTCTGTAAAATTAACCGAAGGAAGTGACAAACCACTCCAGTATCTTTGCCAAGAAAACCCTAAACGGGGTCATGAAGAGTTGAACATGACTGAAAAACAACTGAACACCACCCTCTCCCTAAATAGGATGGAAGCTTGCTGAGGGCAGTAACATTGTTTTATTTCATCTTTTATTCCCACAAAGAGAGCCTGCCCTTGTAGAAATGAATAGACAGGAAGAGTGGAGCTTGACACTTGCCTCTAACATTTATTACCTATTTCAACATAAGTTAGTTAACTCCTCTGAGCCTCAGGTAACTCTCTAAGACTTCAAGTTATGGACTGTCTGGATCACTCAAACCCATAAAATCCTAAGTCTGTATTTCCTGAGAGAATTTATTGACAACACGAATGAATACAGTCCCCAGGGGAAAAAAGTAATATAATCTAAAGAAGCTTTCATTATGGATCTCTCCTAGACTATATGAAATTATCTCATACTTCTAAGTATACACACTATTATCCCTCCTGCCACTCTACTATGTATTCTTTGAGGGAAATAGACATACACTGGTGACAACATGATTTATTATTCATTGCTTCTAATGCAGCATCTTATGAGGCTTCACATTAAGAGGACTGATTTTAACCTTAAGCCCCAATAATAAACTTTTGTGGAGAAGTCCACATCTTATTCATGTTTGATGAATCAGCTTTGTAAAAGCACAATTTGGTAGTGCCTGAAGATGTAATCTATTGCTTGATGCTCTGCTAATATGCTTCAAAGCTCATTTGGTAGATGGCTCAATCTCTGAAATTCTTAAAATATGTATGTGTGTACATATATATAATATACATATATATAATTACATATATAATTACTTTCACTTTGGTCACTTTTATTTGGCTTGGAATTTTTCTAGTGCAAGTTTTCTAGTACAATTTCAGTTCTTTTATGATAGGGATTATTTTGTTTTTTCTTAATACCCGTTCCCTCCCCTGGCACATAGTAAGTGAGTAATAAATGATTTCTGGTGGAGTAATTGACCACATTTTGAATTTAATTGATCTTGTTTTAATTTTTAGACTAACCTGTTTAACGATGGGATTGGTAGACATTTAGGAGAAGTGAAGAATACTTAAATACAATGCTCCCCAGAATTCCCCAAGATACTCCTGACCTTAGATTAATATTTTTTCTAGGTCTAAACTTCCTAACACATAAAGTAGAAAGTCAACTTATACAAACATTACATTTCATATGAAATGCCTGATATTAATTGGCATTTACTTGACACCATGTCTTACTTTATATAATCGTATAGTCTATCACATTTGGTCCTCATACCAATATCATGAGGTGGGGAGTAAAAGCATTATAATGGCCATTTTACAGACATCAAAACTAAGACTCAGAGGGATTAGATGGGCTGCCCAGGGCACCATGGCTAGCAAGTGGTAGAAGTAGAATTTTGACACTGAGATAAAGCCAATAAGATTTTATTTTGGGGGAGAAGAAGTGTCATCTGCTGGTGTAGATACTTAGGAATGTTTAGGAGAACTGTAATTTATGGATGACTTCACTGCATGGGATGTTAAATTCTAATAATTAGATTCTTCCTTCTCCCTCCCATCACATATATGATTGATTATCAAATACTATTGACTTTATCTCCACAGTATTTCTTGTACCTGTCCCTTCCTCTTTATTATAACTGCTATCATGGAAGCATATAACTTTCTTAGCATCCTCCCAGATAACTGTAAAAACCTGCTAACTCAACACTGTCTCTTCCAATGTACCTTTCATACCATTTCCAGATGATTATCCTTTATGCATAGATATTATCATGTTACTCATTACTAAAAATGTTCAATAGCTCCATATTGAATACCAAATACCAAGTGTTCTATTTGAAGTACCCCACAACTGGTGCTAACCTACTTTTCTTGCCTTAACTCACAGTACCACTTCCATCAATTAATCAATCAAACAACAAGTGTAATTAAGAACCTAAGATGTGTCTGCCACTGTGCTAGGCTCTAGAGATACAAAGACTGAAATGGAAGAATCAATGACTTCTTTTTTTTCTTTTCTTTTTATTACATTAATACATATTTATGGAATAAAATAAGCATTTTCATGATGTAGTACAAAAAGAGATTACATGAAATGGCTAATCTACTATTCACAGCTTGCTATTCCTTTCAAATACACAAGAAAATTATCATGAAAATTTCTTTTTCCCCCCTTTTTTCCACCCTTCCCCCACTCCACCCTAGAGACACTAACATTAGACACAAATAGGCACACATACAAACATATGTAAAATTATTCTATACATAGTTCTTCCTTTTTTGAGCCTATGTCTTTCTAAAAGAAGAGTTAATGACTTTAAGAAGTTAATATTTCATTGGGAGAGACTTTTATAAATATATATGGATATATGCAAACACACAATATGAATATAATGAATGTAATACAATAAAAATAATATAATATGAATATGTAAATATATTTATATAAAATAAATATATAACATGAATATAATATAATATGAATGTGACTATATATGGAATAAGTACAAAATTTAAAAAGAGTACTTTTGGCAGGGAAGACAGTAGTAACTAGAGGGATGAGGGACGATTTCTCATATGACTCGATCTTGAACTGAATCTTGAAGAAAGAAAATAACTCTGAGACAAAAAGAAGGTGGGAGGGCACTCCTTGCATAGAACTCGACCAAGGCAAAGACACAGAGATGGAAGATTGAGTGTTTTGTGTGAGGGACAGAAAGAAAGTCAGTTGGGCTGGACCTTAGAGTTGATAGGATAAATGTATAATGAACTGGAAAGGTAGCTGGCAGCAGTATGTGAAGGGCTTTAGAAGCAAAACAAAGGAGTTTGCTATTTGTCTTGGATGCCACAGGTGGCCTCTGGTATTTAATAAAGGCAGCTAGGTGGTGCAATGGATAGAGCATTGGGACTGGAATCAAGAAGACTCATCCTCTTGAGTTCAAATCCTTCCTCAGACACTTACTGGCTATGTTATTCTTGGCAAGTCACTTAACTTTGTTTGACTCAGTTTCCTCATCTGTAAAGTGAGCTGGAGAAGGAAATGGCAAACCACTCCAATATCTTTTCCAAGAAAACCCAAATGGGTAACAAAGAGTCGGATATGACCAAAACGACTTAACAACAACCACAACCACAACAACAACAATGGTATTTATTAAAGAGAGAAGACATATAGTTAGACCTTTGCTTAAGGCAAATCATTTTGGTAGCTATGTGGAGAATGGATATGAGTGGGGAGAGACTTGAGGCAAGGAGATAAGTTAGGAGATGATTGGCTTGAACTGAATTGACTGTACCACACACAGTTCTCTGATTTCAATCTGTGCTTTTCCCAATTTCAGGTCTTCCCTCACAGAAAAGAAGGAATCCGGCATTTATTAAGCATCTGCTACATGCCGGCTATGCTAAGCTTTTATCTCCTTTGGTTTTTACAATGACTTGGGAAATAGGTTCCAATATTATCCCCATTTTATAGTTGAAGAAACTGCAGTTAGTTGTCTGAGGCTGTATATCAACACAGGTTTTCTTGGCTTTAGGTCCCACACCCTTTTCTTTTGTCATTTGGCTGCCTAATACTGTTTGCCAAGCCTTGAATGGCCTCCCTATTCATTACCACCTTTTGAATTCCCTTCCATTCTCTAAATCCCAACTCAAATACCATGACAATGTGAAATCTTTCATTAAGCCTTCCAGTAGGTGACAACTTTCCTCCAATTTGGACTAATGAAGGCACTTTATACCTCCTTGTTGTACTTATGTATGACTTGGCATCATAATTGTCTAAATATGCTATATTTCTGCACTTGACTGAAAGTTCTATGTGCAAATTAATCCATTCTTTATCTGAAATCTGATTCTCCTCCAGCATTAGCATACAATCTTGAATAAAACAGGCTCTTCACATAATAAATACTGACTTTTATTTAGTTGGACTGAATTAGAACTCCCCACAAGTTTAGAACAATTAATCAGTAGATACATAACCTAACTCTTGATGCATCTCCAATGCAAAATAGGCTAGTAAACCTATTTTGCTTAAAGCTTAGCTTTAGATTAAATGTCTTTTTCATAGCAGGATGGTAATCCTCTACATCAGTTTTTGTCTTATCAGATAGGACACAAAATACACTTAATCTTATTTGGAACTGGATTTCTGAGTCTTGTTTTCTCATGCATAGAAAATGAACTAGTTTATACTACTGTACAATGGTATCAGGCTTAGATATCAGTACAGTAAAGGACTTTATACTGTAATTATTTATGTATGTTCTTTATCTCCTTTGGCAGAAGGTAATCTCTTTGAGGGCAAGCACGATGTCCAGGATAGAGCCTAGTAGTAGTACCTTTAGTGAAGTAGATGCTCAAGAAATATTTGTTGAATGAGTGAATATTTTAATAATATCATTCCAGGGCAGCTAGGTGGCACAGTGAGTAGAGCACTGGCTCTGGAGTCAGGAGGACCTGAGTTCAAATCTGGCCTCGGACACTTGACACACTTACTAGCTGTGTGACCTTGGGCAAGTTGCTTAATCCCTAGTGCCTTGCCCTCCCCCCTCCAATTTTTTTTTAAATTAAAAAAAATATATCTTTCCATAGAGCCAGTAATGCAAACTATGCCTTTCTTGAATTTAAAATTTAAGATGAGAAATACAGTTTGATTTGCAATACGAGAATAGACTTTTTCTCCTTGCAATTTGAATATAAATTACTCATCTGGACCTGGAGTGCTATGGAACTCTTACGCTTCTGAAAACTAATAACATCAATCGAATGCTTCAGAGAATGTTTTTCATCTAAAATATACTTCAATAAGGATGCAATTTTTCTAAAGCCAAAAGTACATATCTTTGGTATGTTAGAAGAATAGAAAAGGCTGAGGATAAATGGGTTAAATCATACAATAAATATCTAAAGACCTCAAAGGCCATGCTTTTTTCTGTTAGACAAAGGATTCAAAACAAATTGTTCTAAATCCTGTCAAGTTCCATGTGCTGGAGGATTAAGATAGCATGGGTGAAAAGGACTTAAGAAGGGGGCAGCTAGGTGGTGCAGTGAGTAGAACACAGGCCCTGGAGTCAGGAGGACCTCAGACACTTTACATACTAACTAGCTGTGTGACCTTGGGTAAGTCACTTAACTCCAACTGCCCTGCTTTCCCCCCTGCAAAAAAAAAAGGACTAAGAAGGGAAAGAAAGATTGGAGAATGAATTCCCCCCTTCCTAAGTAACATAATTTCAAAAAGATATGCCAACTTTAAGTTAAATGCCTTTCTCATTTTTCCTAGACTTTTTCTTTCTGTTCTAATAGATGTTTAGTCTTATGAAAGATGTAGAAGATACATCAACTCATGAGGGCATAGTTCTAAGACAAGAAGAGGTGGTCCTAAGCAGGACTGTGCTCCAAATGCTCCCAATGCTCCCAATATACATTTTCCTTACTATTTATAATTTCCATTAAAAATTCCTATTGTTTTGTTAGACTCATAAAACCCTCATATTACTGGTACATACTAGTTTTTAAAAATGTGTGTGACAGCACCGGGAAGGCTATTACAGCATAGTTTTAACTTCCTGAGTAGCATATTGATGGTAATGACAGCAGGATTTCTGGTTTCCTTTTCCCCACTTCCTGAATATCCTAATGCTGCTCTAATCTTCCATTCAGGTAAGTGGCAAAGTAGAAAGAGTGTTGGGCTTTGAGTCAGGAGGACCTGAGTTGAATTCCCACCTCAAACGCTTACCAGCTGTTGGACTTTGGACAATTAATTTATTCTATTTTTACCTCAGTTTCTCATTGGAAAATGAGGATAGTAGTAACACCTACCTCTCAAGAGTTATTGTGAGAATATAGCAACATTGTATGAAGATCAATGGTAAATAACTTAGCTATTCTCAGCAATACAGTGCTTCAAGATAATTCGGAAAGACTTATGATGAAAAAGACTGTCCACCTACAGAGAGAGAACTGCTGGAGTCTGAATAGAGATTGAAACATACTTTATTTTTTTCCTGTGTTTTCTTTTAGAGTATGAGTTACATGGAAATATGTTTTGCATGACTACACATGCTTAACCTAAATCAAATTACTTGCCTTCTCAATGGCAGTATGTGAAGGATAGCATCTGAAACTCAAAATTTGAAAAAAAAAACATTAAAATTGTTTTTACATGTAACTGGGAAAAAATAAAATGTTAAATTTACAAAAAACAAATAAAAAGAGTTATTGTAAGGATCAAATGAGATTATATTTGCAAAATGCTTACTTAGCACAGTGCCTGGCACAGCCTAGGTACTTACCAAGTTTTTGTTTCCTCCATCCTCTCCCCACCTCTTGGTAGTCCAACCATACTTCCATCACTCCTTCCATTCCTATTCCTTTTCTACTCTTGTTCCCTCTAATTTATAGCATGCAGGGAGACTCAATGGCATATTTGGATGGAGTAGAGAAGGGCTATAAGAGCAGAACACTTCCAAGTAGGGCTATAGCATTAAAAAGTTTTGAGAAATACTGTTTTTCAGCAACAGAAAGGAAGATCAGTCCATTGATTGATGAATAGATCAAAATACATGTCTACACATAAGATGTCTTGATAAAGAATTCAGACCATTAAAGATGTCTTTTCTTCTATCCATAGAGTGGAGGGAATAAATAAATTAGGGAATAACAGAATGTTAGAGCTGAAAGATGGCGAACTCAACCCTCTCACTTTATAAATGAAGAAACTAAAGCTCATAGAGGTTAAATGATTTGGTCCACTTTGTAAAACTTCTTAGGAGCAGAGCTAAGACAATAACTTAGGTCTTTTATCATCTACTGCAGTGTTTTTTTTTTCTACTAGCATCTTTATATTCCCTTAGGTACTTATTTCTATATGGGACCATGACAAGATACTGGCTGAGAAAAGTTTGACACCAATTCACTGTCCTTTTGATGATGCTCTATGGCTATTAAAAAAACCCCAGATGGCTTTGTGGCAATAGAAATCAAGTTGAAGGCATTTTACTAGAAAGTTAGGTTCAAATATATCTTAAAATGACAGAAACAAAGATAGCTAATCATAGAAGTTGCTCAGTAAATGAAATGATCCAATCTAGGGAGAGAGTTCTGATCTTTAAAAATATGTCTCTTTGGAGGGCAAAGCCAAGATGGTGGAGAAAAGTCAACGACTCACCTTAACTGTTCCTCAAACCCCTCTGAACACCTATAAATAATGTCATAAAACAATTCCTGGAGCAGCAGAACCCACAAAAAGATGGGGTGAAACAATTTTCCAGACAAAGACAACTTGGAAGTTCAGCAGGAAAGGTCCATCATATCTAGGTTAGAGTGGAGCACAGTTCAGCACAGGCTGGGCCAGCACAGACCCAGCCCCAGCAAAACAGGAGTAGGTCTTGGGAGTCTCCAAATCAGTAGTGGCAGGAGCTACTTCCAGTGCTCTCAGCTCATAGATGGTAAGGGGTTTCAAAAGGAGATTATAGGGGTCTCTTTGTTAGCACTGAAGTAGGACTCTGTTGCTTTGCTCATACTCAGATCCAGGGTGCAGTCCCGGGTAGCAGTCCTAGGGTGAGGTGGCTTGTGGCCACAGTGGAGCAGGGAGCCTCATCACAGTTCCAGGGCAGAAAAGAGAGCTTGTGGTTGCTCATAGACCAGAACACAGGCCAGGAGAGGAGTAAACATGCCTCTTCTTAGATCATACTATGTTGGAAAAAACTGAAAACCTACAGGTCCTTAGAAGAATCTCTGAACAGCTACAAATCCCCCCCCCCCCCACCGAAAATTGGGACAGTGCATCTTTCACCCTGGAAGCAGAGTCCTACATTAACAAAAAGTTAAGAGTTAAGAAATAGGCTGGGAAATTGAGCAAACAACAGGAAAGTTCTGACCATAGAAAGTTACTATGATGATAATGGAGATCAAAACACATGCTCAGAAGAAGATAACAAAGTCAAAACTCCTACAGCCAAAGCCTCCAAGAAAATATGAATTGGTTTCAGGGCATAGCAGAGATCAAAAAGGATTTTGAAAATCAAGTAAGAAAGATAGAGGAAAAATTGGGAAGAGAAATTAGGAAGCAAGGAAATCATGAAAAATGAGTCAACAGCTTGGTAAAGGAGACAAAACATACTGAAGAAATAAGACCTTAAAAAACAAACTAGACCAAATGGTAAAAAAAAAAAAAAAAAGGTGCAGAAAGCCAATTAGAAGAATGCCTTAAAAAGTAGAATTGGCCAAATGGAAAAAGAGGTACAAAAATTCACTGAAGAAAAATATTTCTTAAAAAGTAGAATTGGCCAAATAGAAAAGGAGGTATGAAATCTCACTGAAGAAAATAATTCCTCAAAAATTAGAATGGAGCAAATGGAAGCTAATGATTTAATGAGACATCAAGAAATAATAAAACAAAACAAACAAAAAAAAAAGAATGTGAAATATCTTGCTGGGTAAACAACTGACCTAGAAAATAAAGTCAAGAGAGATAATTTAAAAACTACTGGACTATATGAATGCCATAATAACAAAAAGAGTTTAGACATCACCTTTAAAGAAATTATCAATGAAAACTTCCCTGATACCAGAGAGTAAAATAAAAATTGAAAGAAATCACTGGTCACCTCCTGAAAGAGATCCCCAAATCAAAGCTCCCAGGAATATTATAGCTAAATTCCAGAGCTACCAGGTCAAGGAGAAAAATCTTGTAAGTAGACAGAAAGAAACTATTCAAGTGTCATGATGGAGCCACAGTCAGAGTAATGCAAGATTCAGTAGCTTCTACATTAAAGGAGCAGAGGGCTTGGAATATAATTTGCCAGAGGGCAGAAGTACTAGGATTACACCCGAGAATCACCTCCTTCAGGGTAAAAATGGACATCTAATGAAATAGAGGATTTCCAAGCATTTATAATGAAAAGACCAGAGAGGAATAGAAAATTCAATTTTCAAATACAAGACTCAAGAGAAGTACAAAAAGGTAAACAGGAAAGGGAAATCACAAGGGATTTAGTAAGGCTAAACTGTTTGCATTCCTACATGGGAAGATGATACTTGTAACTTATAAGAACTTTCTTATTATTAGGGCAGATAGAAGGCGTGTGTGTGTGTGTGTGTGTGTGTGTGTGTGTGTGTACACAGAGGGCATAGATGTAACTTGATTATGAAGGGATGATATCCAAAAAGTAAAATTAAGGGGTGATAGAGGAATATACTGGGAGAAAGGGAAAGGGAGAGGTAGAATGGGATAAAATATCTCACATAAAGTAGGCAAAAGAAAAACCTTTTACAATGGAGGGGAAGAGGGCAGAGGTGAAGGGGAGTGAGTGAACCTCATTCTTATAAGAATTGGCTCAAAGACAGAATAACATATACATTCAATTGGGTATAGAAATCTATCTGACTCTACAGGAAAGTAGGAGGGTAGGGAGATAAGAGAAGAGGAGGTGACAGAAGCGAAGACAGATTGAAGAAGGGGATAGTCAGAAACAAAACACTTTTGAGGAGGGACAGGGTGAAAGAAGAGAGAATAGAATAAATGAGGAGGAATAGGATGGAAAGAAATGCAGTTAGCAATAGTAAATGGGAAAAAAGTCTGAAGTAAGTTTCTCTGATCAACTCTTCATTTCTCAAACATATAGAGACCTGAGTCAAATTCATAAAGATAAGAGACATTCCCCCGATTGATAAAGGATCAAAAGATGTGAACAGTTTTCAGTTGGAGTAATCAAAGCTACCAAAGCCGTATGAAAAAAAAATGTTCTACCTCACCATTGATTGGAGAAATGCAAATTATAAACAGTTCTGAGGTACTACTTCATACCTGTTAGATTGGCTAACAGGACAGAAAAGGAAAATGGCAAATGGTGGAGGCAATGTGGGGAAAATGAGACATTAATGCACTGTTGGTGGAGTTGTGACCTGATTCAACCATTCTGTAAAGCATTTGGAACTATGTCCAAAGGACTATAAAACCATGCATATCCTTTGACCTAGCGATACCACTACTAAGTCTGTATCCCAAAATAGAGAAAAACAAAAACAAAAAGGAAAAGGACCTATATGTAAAAAAAAAATATTTCTAGCAAGAGTGGCAGTTGAGGGGGTGCTCATCAGTTGTGGAATGGTTGAACAAACTGTGGTATGTGATTATGACGGAATACTATTGGTGCTATAAGAAGTGATGAACAGGATGCTCTCAGAAAAACCTGGAAAGACTTACATGAGCTGATACAAAGTGAAATGTACTATATACAAAGTAACAGAGATATTGTAGGATGATCATCTGTGAATGACTTAGCTATTCTCAGCAAAACAATGATCCAAGAGAACTCTGAAGAACTTATGATGCAAAATGCAATCTGTCCCCAGAGAAAGAAATGATGGTGTCTGAATACAGATGGAAGCATAGTTTTTTTATTTTGGTTTTTTTTTTGAGGGTTTTTTTTGGTCTGTTTTATTTCACAACATAACTAAGATGGAAATGTTAGGCATGACTACACATGTATAACCTATATTAAATTGCTTGCTTTCTCAAGGGTGGGGGGGGAAGGGAGAGAATTTGGAATTTAAAGTTTTAAAAAATGAATGTTAAAATTTGTTTTTGCATGTAACTAGGGAAAAATAAAAGACTAAATATTATTTTTAAAAAAAACTGAACTTTCCTTACTACCAACAACAAAAAACAAAGCAAAACAAAAAACAGGTATGTTTCTTTGTAGTCAACCTACAGCTACTGAAGGGTTGGGAAACCAGTCTATTAATAGTACTCTGTATTTTCCATCTTTCTATCTCCCTTTCAGAAGTCTTCATTAGTATTTTAAACAAGGGAGGGGGAGCAAATCAATGAGTCTTACTTATCATTAGTGGCTGTGACAAATAATAGGTGTAGTTCCTGAGGAAGTGGTGTAGTACCTGTGAGGTAATATAAAGACTTCGACTAAGGTCTTGCTCAGATGCCAATGCCTTTGGGTAGTGTGGAGAGGATCCAGGGTTCTTAATGCAGAGCCAGTAGAATTAAAACAGTAAGAGCTCCAGTTTTTAACAAGCTTCAAGGTTTGCACAGAGAGTTCTAAACAGCCTATGCTAAACTACAAAGGTTTTGAAGACTGCCTGGCAACATATGGAACACCAGCTAAATTCCGAGAAACTCACCAATAAAAGGGGCCTTAGCAGGTGATGAATTGATTTGGCTGTAGCATCTCATGAAAATAATCTTGCAAGGTATATGGAGAATATGGTCTTCATTGGAGAATGAATTATCCATATCAGTGAATCAATTGATCCCTTCAAAGTATCATAGCGTAAGAAGTCTTTGGATCATCTGTACAATTTATCAGTCTCTTTCTCTCTCTCCTTCCTTATCACAGATAATCAAATGTTGACTAGAAATTATTTCTGACGCCTTGGTTAGCTATCTTATCAATTCCGGGAAGGAAAAAAAAAACATTTATTAAAGACCTACTATGTGTCAGGCGCTGCGCTAGGCACTTTTCAAATATTATCTCATTTGATCGTCAAAAGAACCACGGGAGGTAGGAACTAATATTATTCCCGATTTACAGTTGAGGAAACCATGGAAGACAGTTTAAGTGACCTGCCCAGAATCACAGATATGAAGTGACTAAGACTGAATTTGAGCTCAGGTCTTCCTGAATCCAGGCCCAGCTCTCTATGCACTGTGCCACCTAGCTCCTAAATGGAGACTTGGAAACATATGGATACTGAAATTTGCCATCTCATTCCAATAATGGTTTATCCTGAAGTAGTGTGGTTTAGTATATAGAGTATAGAACTTAGACTTAGATAGATAGGCTTAGAACTTAGACCTGAATTTAAAAACATATTCAGATACGTGCTTGACACTGAGCAAGTCACTTAGCCCCTATCTGCCTCAGTTTCTTCAACTTTAAAACGGGGATAATAATAACACCTACTTGCCAGGTTGTTATGAGCATCAAATGCGATAATCGTAAAGTGTTAACCAGTGTGTCATTTAACTTCTGTCTGCCTCAGTTTTCTCAACTATTAAATGGGAATAATGACTCAGATTCCCTAGACCATGGCAATGCCATGTGGGACGTGCCAAATAAAATACGAATTATTATTAGCCTGAGCACATTTTGGAACATGTCAGCAGAATTGCATGTTCTAGTTATTTTGTTTTGAATAAAAAATTATTGAAGGAATAAAATGGCAGCAAAATTCAATGCATACAGGCTTATAATCTCATTCTTTTAAACAAAGTTCTTGTAAAAACATATTTTAAAACAAGTTTGCTCAGTTTCCCATACATATGATCTAATTAGGCTTTTCTATTTAGAAAAACATGTTTAAAATTGTTGTCATTTGAATGTGTTATTGCACAGAAAGGACCTTTTCATTGTAAATGCGCAGAAAGAACTTACCATCAGCGAATCTATCACACCTTCACAGTAGTATACAATTTCATTCGCAGAAGTATTTATATACAGAACTCTCATTACACTAATGGGAATTATCTAGCTAACACCTACATGCAACAAAACAAATTAAACCCTAAGGAGTTTAATAGCAGTAAAACACATCAACCCCTACACTCATTACAAACAAAATACTTTGTCAATGAGCTTGCATGGAATACCAGTAAATATGAATTATATAATTCATATCTTTCATCCTTTGAGGAAAATGTTAAATTCAAGTGCTTCCCATTTTGCATTTTCACTTGGCATACATAATTGTTGGTCAACCTCAATTCATTTATTTCATTCAGAGACACTCACAGAATGAGAATTGAGGCTTTGGAGCTCTTGTAAAATATTAGCTCTGCTATCCTTTATTTTTCCATTCAGTATTAAGAGATGAAACAGTAAATACACCCTCGGAAGGTTTGTGGTTTTCTATACTTTGAAAAAATCTTATACAGGAACAGGTAGAAGAATACATAACTAAAACTAAACATTCAAGCCCCCCCTAAAAATGGGGAAGGATTGTATACTTGAGGTACGTTGCACCAGCAGCAGTCAAAGAACATTTTGTTTATATTCTGTCTCTTTAGTGCCTTGCATGCGGTACTTATAAAAAAAAAGTCTCTTGAATTTAAAATCTCTTATTTCATTATAGATAAGACTGTATTCATTCAAGTAGAGTGCACAGACCAAGGGAAGTGATTTTATCATGGCTCATAAGATTATAGATCGAGGACTAGATAAGAATCCAGGGGCTATTTAGCTCATCTTCATTTTATAGGTGTGGAAACTCAGGACCAGGGTTATGATGATTTGCCCAAGGGCACACAGGTAGCAAACCTACAAATTGGGATTTGAACATAGGGCCTTTGACACTAAAACAAAATGCTAGATCCACTAATTAGATTACTACCAGAAGATTATTCTTAGTTCTAGTTACCAAACTCTAGGAGGAATACCAAGTGTATCCAGAATAGGATAATCCAGTTGGCAAAGGAATGGGACATCATATCAAGGGAAGATCAAGGGAAGAGTTACATTAGAATGGAAAAGAGAAGATGATAGTGGGGCCAGGGCTAGGAAGAGAAGAATGTAGGATTGCTGAGTTTAACTATTTGAAGGTATATGCTGACACTGGAGTCAGGGAGACTCCTCTTCTTGAGCTCAAAACTGACCTCAGACATTTAACACCTGTATGACCCTAGGCAAGTCACTTAACCTGTTTGCATTAGTTTCCTCATCTGTAAAATGAGGTAGAGAAAGAAATGGCAAACTATTCCAATATCTTTGCCAGGAAAACCCCAAATGGGGTCACAAAGAGTCAGACATGACTGAAACAATCAAACAACAGCAGCATGAGGAAAAGACATTCTATTTGCCCCTAAAGGACAAAACAAAGACCAACAGGTCACACTTGCAGAGAGGGAGATTTCAAGCTTAAAACATGAATTATTTAGCTGTCCAAATAGGAAGAGACTGCCTCACCAGACAATAAGTTTTCTCTTCCTGGAGGAGCTAGATGACAAATTTTAATTTATATCAGGTGGAAGTTTAACTAAGTAGCCTTTCAAGTCAAGGAATCACAGATTTTGAGAATTGGAATGGACCTCCTCATTACCTGGTCTAATCAATTAATAAACACTCATCTATTAATCATTCATCATGTGCCAGGCACTCTGCAAGAACCCTGATAGAAACAAGCTGGTGAAGAGGAAGAGGTGGACCCTCCCTTGTTCCTGTCTTTATTTCTGCTGAAATGCATTTTAAAAATTCTGTTAAAGAATTCATTCATTGTATTTAATGTTATTTTTCATAAATGCCTGTGGTTGACTGTGTTTTTATGTTGCCTGGTGTCCCTTTGTTTGGGACATGTGGGTACAATGGAAGCCACACAAATGAGGGAAACCTTTCCTAGCAAAAGGCTGTGAGCTCATCTCCCCAGGTCATTGTATGTGGGAAATCATATCAACTCATTTCATCACTATAATTCCAAATGAAGAATTTCTATGAATATAGGTCATATTTTATTAATGTGTATTGTAGACACAAGCTAATTCCAACTAGCATATAAGGAAGAATTCAGTCGATCAAGTGATTTCTCTTTCAGAGATGCCAGACTAGCCAATACTCCAGTACTACAAAACCCTGAATCATGACAGAACAAGCACACTCATTTTCCGGCAAATTAGAAACTCATTAAATCTTTAAAGGAGGTTTAAGGATTCAGCACCTTGGGAAAAGAATGTGAGGTTGTTTTTTTTTTTTAAATTAAATGAACTGTTTCACCTTGAATTACATAATTTGGCAAAACTGAATCTTTCCTGAGTCCCTACTATGTGCTTTCTATCCACATTTATGCAAACATTTTTTGAAACAATATTGTAAGTAACACCATGTAGGACAATCTTAAATTAGACTCATTTCTTTTTATTCATAAAGCACTCATAATCAGAGATACTCAGAACTCTTTCAAACAACTCATAAATGCTGAAAGCATCCCAGTGTGTCAGGTGGCAAACATATGTTCCCTTCATAGATAGAGATACTGAAGCACAGAGGGATTGTACCATCAGTTCATGGTCATGTAGTCAGTCAATGCTAAGGCCTGAAATACAAGTCACTCATTAAATTACTGTTCTGTCTTTCAGACTGTGCTTTCTAGGTTACTGCTAAATAGTGGGGGAAAAATCTACTGCTTTAAACTGTTTTTTAGAATTTTGTTGTTGAATCATTTTTCAGTCATATCCAACTCCTTGTGACTCCATTTGGGGTTTTCTTGGCAAAGGTACTGGAATAGTTTGTCACTTCCTTCTCCAGTTCATTTTACAGATGAGGAAACTGAGACAAATAACATTAAGTGACTTGCCCAGAGTCACATAGCTAATAAGTCTCTAAGGCCAGATTTTAACTTAGGAAGATGAGTCTGCTTGAATCCAGGCCAAGCACTCTATTCACTTCATCACCCAATTGCCAAATTTAGAATTTTGGAGCTTCTGAAAATATTTAGAACATGTTGATATATCTGAACAGCTTTTCTAAAGCTTTTTACATGACTTTTTTATTCCTTATAACAACAAAGGGAAGTGAACTGGGCGGATAAATTATTTTAATTTTATAGATGAAAAAAAACTGAAGCTGAGAGATCAGTTCAAAAAGCTGTGCCCAAGGTCTCAGCTATTGAGTAGTAGAAATGGGCCTGGGATCCAGGTCGTCTAATTCCTATTGCTAAAGGCTCTTTAGAAAGCCCTGCGGTAAGATTTAAACCCAGGGTCTCTGACTTCAAAGCCAGTGTTCTTTCTACTGGTTAGGCCACATTTGGAGAAAGGTATCACGTTATTGGTGACTCTCATGGAAACATCTTTGAAATGAAGCTATAGCCAGGTGCGGTGGTATACACAGATCATCACTGCTACTGAAGGAGGCTGAAGATGGTTGTTCTCTTGAGCTTGGGAGTTCTGAGCTGCAGTAGGGCTAAAGCTAATTATGTGTCTATACATAGTTTAGCACCAATATAATGGGACCCAAGGATCGGAGAATAATGGCAATAAGTGGCATAGATTAGAAATAGAGGAGTACAAAGCTTCCATGGTGATCAGCAGTAGGATTAAACTCAGTCCTCCCTCTATCCCACCAAAAAGAAAAAGTAAATTAAACCATATTAGTCTTCCAATTACTGTTCTGTCTTTCAGACTGTTCTCTCTAGGTTACTGTTACATGGTGGGAAAATAAATCAAAAGAAGGAGAAAAATATTTAGAAATTTTTAAAAAGTGAGTATCTGTTCTTAGAATGGTCTTAGGAAATGT
The DNA here is from genome assembly GCF_011100635.1 of Trichosurus vulpecula. Taxonomy (NCBI): domain Eukaryota; kingdom Metazoa; phylum Chordata; class Mammalia; order Diprotodontia; family Phalangeridae; genus Trichosurus; species Trichosurus vulpecula. The sequence goes on along the minus strand of NC_050574.1, from coordinate 416,364,896 downwards.
TGCTTTCAATTGAAGCAAACTATCTGCCCTCTCTTTTTTGTTTTGTTTCTTCTTTCTCCTGGTTCGTTCCATTGGTTATAGTTCTTCTTTGCAATATAACTAATGTGAAAATATGTTTAATGTATATGTAGAGCCCATATCAGAATGCATGCCATTTTGGGGGGGAGGAGGAAAGAGAGAGAGGGGGAGAAAATTTGGGACTCAAAAGCTTGTGAAACTGAATGTTGTAAACTAAAAATAAACTCATTGAAAAATGTTGCTTTCTAGTTTTTGAACTGGTGTGTATATACTTTTTACCTTAGATGTTCTATGGAGAGTGTGCTTTTCATAAAAGCTTTACTTAAACTACTCCTTGTAGCAGTAAGGAATTACTTTCTTAGTGATCCACATAGGAAATCATGAAGATGCTTAAGCTAAATCATCAACCTAAAGCCCGAACCAGGATTGCTTTTGAACATAATGAGTGAGGCTGGTTTTATTTTGTTTTGTTTGTCTCTCACCCATAATTTCATCAGTGCTGGGTACCCCAGGGTGTAGAAACTCCAGTTAGAATGTCTCAGAGGCAAGACTTGAACCTAGCTTGACCCTCTATCTACAATTCCACATTGATTCATATTTAATAATGGGATATCTGCTCTTATGAAAAGACTGTCTTTGGAGCTCTTGATAGGTTGTCTGAATTTAAAAGGGAAAAGAACTTTCAATTTTATAAATAATAATAATAAAATTAGGTTCCTAATTGTAGCTGACACCTTTACAGGGCTTTATACATTCCAAGTAAAGCTGCTAGGTGGTGCAGTGGGTTGCAGACCTGTAGTCAGGAAGACTCATCTTCATGAGATCAAATCCAGCCTCAGACATTTACTAGCTGTGTGACCTTGGACTTGGGAGGAGAAAGTAAAGCTAGTGACTTTACACAGCCCTCCCTCATTTAAATCCAATTCATTTGCAAGTCATGCCATCATCTTCTTGATGTCTTTTCAAGGACAAACAAGAAGTGACTCTGGGAAAGTCACTTAACCCTTATCCTCAGTTTCCTCATCTGTAAAATGAGCTGAAGAAGGAAATGGCAAACTCTGCTAGTATCTTCACCAAGAAAACACCAAATGGGATCATGAAGAGTTGGATGTGACTGAAAATGACTGAACAACAGCAACATACACGTATTCTTTTTTTTAATTTAAATTTATTTATTTAACATATTTGGTTTTCAGCATTGATTTTCACAACAGTTTGAATTACAAATTTTCTCCCCATTTCTACCCTCCCCCCACTCCAAGATGGCATATATTCTGGTTGCCCTGTTCCCCATTCAGCCCTCTCCTCTATCACCCCCCTCCCCTCTCATCCCCTTTTCCCTTCCTTTCTTGTAGGGCAAGATAAATTTCTACGCCCCATTGCCTGTGTATCTTATTTTTTAGTTGCATGCAAAAACTTTTTTTTTGTTTTTGAACATCTGTTTTTAAAACTTTGAGTTCCAAATTCTCTCCCCTCTTCCCTTCCCACCCACCCTCCCTAAGAAGTCGAGCAATTCAACCTAGGCCACACATATTATTGTGAAAGGCTAACTACCTTTTGCTCCTTCCCAACCCATCCCGCTTTATTGAATTTTCTCCCTTGACCCTGTCCCCTTTCCAAAGTGTTTGTTTTGATTACCTTCACCCCCATCTGCCCTCCCCTCCATCATCCCCCCCTTTATTTTTTTTTATCTTCCCCCCTCTTCTTTCCTGTGGGGTAAGATACCAAACTGAGTATGTATGGTATTCCCCCTCAGGCCAAATCTGATGAGAGCAAGATTCACTCATTCCCCCCTCACCTGCCCTCTTCCCTCCTCCCACAGAACTGCTTCCTCTTGCCACCTTTATGCGAGATAATCCACCCCATTCTATCTCTCCCTATCTACCTCTCTCAGTATGTTGCTCTCTCCTCCCTTAATTTCATTTTATTTCTTTTAGATATCTTCCCTTCATCTTCAACTCACTATGTGTCTGCTCTCTCTCTTTTACATATATATATATATATATATACACACACACATATATACATACATACATACACATACATACATATACACATAGATATATACATACATACACATTCACTTATATATATACATAAACATATATATATGCATATTCCCTTCAACTACCTATACTGAGGTCTCATGAATCATACACATCATCTTTCCATGTAGGAATGTAAATAAAACAGTAAGTCCCTTGCAATTTCTGTTTCTTGATTACCTTTTCATGCTTCTTTTGATTCTTGTGTTTGAAAGTCACATTTTCTATTTAGTTCTGGTCTTTTCACTGAGAAAGCTTGAAAGTCCTCTATTTTATTGAAAGTCTATATTTTGCCTTGGAACATGATACTCAGTTTTGCTGGGTAGGTGATTCTAGGTTTTAATCCTAGCTCCATTGACCTCTGGAATATTGCATTCCAAGCCCTTCGATCTCTTAATGTAGAAGCTGCCAGATCTTGGGTCATTCTGATTGGGTTTCCACAATACTCAAATTGTTTCTTTCTGGCTGCTTGCAATATTTTCTCCTTGATCTGGGAGCTCTGGAATTTGGCGACAATATTCCTAGGAGATTTCTTTTTTGGATCTATTTGAGGAGGCGATCTGTGGATTCTTTCAATTTCTATTTTGCCCTGTGGCTCTAGAATATCATGGCAGTTCTCCTTGATAATTTCTTGAAAGATGATATCTAGGCTCTTTTTTTGATCATGGCTTTCAGGTAGTCCAATCATTTTTAAGTTATCTCTCCTGGATCTATTTTCCAGGTCAGTGGTTTTTCCAACGAGATATTTCACATTATCTTCCATTTTTTCATTCCTTTGGTTCTGTTTTATAATATCTTGATTTCTCATAAAATCACTAGCTTCCACTTGCTCCAATCTAATTTTTAAAGTAGTATTTTCTTCAGTGGTCTTTTGGACCTCCTTTTCCATTTCGCTAATTCTGCCTTTCAAGGCATTCTTCTCCTCATTGGCTTTTTGGAGCTCTTTTGCCATTTGAGTTAGTCTGTTTTTTAAGGTGTTTTTTTTCTTCAGTGTATTTTTCAGTATTTTTTTTGGGTCTCCTTTAGCAAGTCATTGACTTGTTTTTCATGGTTTTCTCGCATCCTTCTCATTTCTCTTCCCAATTTTTCCTCTACTTCTCTAACTTGCTTTTCCAAATCCTTTTTGAGTTCTTCTATGGCCTGGGGCCAGTTCATGTTTTTCTTGGAGGCTTTTGTTGTAGGCTCTATCACTTTGTTGTCTTCTTTAGGCTGTATGTTTTGGTCTTCTTTGTCACCAAAGAAAGAATCCAAAGTCTGAGACTGAATCTGGGCGCGTTTTCGCTGCCTGGCCATATTCCCAACCAACTAACTTGACCCTTGAGTGTTTCAGTGAGGTATGACTGCTTGTAGACTAACAAGTTCTATGTTCCACGTTTGGGGGGGAGGGGCCAGCTCTGTCAGACCCGCACTACTCCTTCCCCAAGAACCCCCAGCCCGGGCTGGGCTTAGATCTTCAGCAGGCTGTTGCACTCCTGCTCTGATCCGCCACTTAATTCTTCCCACCAGGTGGACCTGGGTCCAGAAGCAGCAGCAACTGTAGCTGCCCCACCTGCGCTGCCCCTGGGGCTGGAAGCCGAACCGCGAACTCCTTTCACTCCCACAGCTTTTCCCACTAACCTTCTCCGCAGTCTTTGGTGTTTGTGGGTCGAGGGGTCTGGTAACTGCTGCAGCTCACATATTCAGGGCGCTAGGGGCCCCATCCGCCCGACTCCAAGTTTGGTTGTTCCACGCTGCTCAGGCTGGGCTCTGCTCCACTCCGTTCCCAGCTCCCAGCTCCCAGCTCCGTGTGGATTAGACCTCACCCAGAGACCATCCAGGCTGTCCTGGGCTGGAGCCCTGCTTCCCTCTGCTGTTCTGTGGGTTATGCCATTCTAGAATTGGTTCAGAGCCATTTTTTATAGGTTTTTGGAGGGACTCGGTATGGAGCTCACTCTAGTCCCTGCTTACCCGCCGCCATCTTGGCTCCACCCCCCAACATACACATATTCTAAAACATTTGACATGTGAAGTGGTATAAACAAATAATTCTTTATCGTGACACTGTGGGAGTAAACAAAACAAGAATCATTATCTCCATTTTTACAGGTGATGATCAATAAACGTTTACTGAACACTTGTTGGAAACACTTTACTAAGACTAGAAATACAAAATAATGCAAACATTGTGCCTGCCCTCAAGGAACTTACACTCTAATGCAGGAGACAAAATATAAATAATTGTAATATATTTGATATATACAAAGTAGGTGGACGGTAATCTCAAAAGCAAGGAATTAACAGCTGGGTGACTAGGAAAGGTTTCCTAAAGAATGTAAGATTTTTGCTGAATCTTGACGTGAACAAGAGAAACTAAGAGGTAGAATTGAAGAGGGAGAGCATTCCAGGTATTGGAGTCAGGCAACATAGAGTGTTGGTGGCCAGGAAGAAGAAGTAGGCCAATATAGATAGATAACAGAGTGTATGGAGGGGGTTAAAGCCTAAGAAGACTGGACATAGGATGGGCCCTGGAAATGACCAACTTTAAATGCTAGTGGGGGATTTTATATTTATAGAGAATGACTTGCCGTTGGTCATAAATGTGGTAAATGGCAGAGCCAGTTCCTAAACCCTCATCCTCTGACTCAAATTCTTCTGCCTATACTGTACTCTATCAGATATACCGGACATCACTGCTATACCACTATAACACAAGGCAGATGCTGTCCATCCATCAGTTCATGTTAATGATATGATCTATGGTTTAATTCTACCAGGGAGCGATCAAAATGCTATTATGTTAATACTGCACATTAACAAGTTATTACAGATTGGTTATTACCCGTGAAGTGGGAAAGGCTGGGTACATTTTATTTCTATTTTGTGAGCTTTTCATTTTCATGGGAGATTAAGACAATGCTGTAGCATTTGGTCTCATCTGCTGACAATCCCAAACGCTGCAACAGCAGTAGCCTGAGATCTGGGAACGCGGGACTTTCCTGGCCTTGTCAGCAGTCCCCAGATGCCAGAATCACAGTTAATCTGAGATTTCTCTTATTTTAAGACAAAAAGCCAAAGATCAAAGTACAAATTGAAGAGAAGTCATTCGAATGGCAGTTAAGATTCTCAGAAGGAAAACGATGGTACATAATTGTCAGGCAGCTGGGAAATAAATGACACCTTCCCTCCATATTCTCCCCTTCACCACCACCCCCTGCCTGAAACAGGACAACCACAGAATTATGGAGAAAAGTAACTTGAACACATGAAGTGTTTTTTTTTTTTTACCTTTCTTTCTATAGGATTGCCAACAAGATACAGAGAATACTGTTTTAGAGGACGTTGTCATAAAGCCAGAAGTTTAGAACCTTAAAGACACTAATCCTTGCTAGGGCAGTATATATATATATATATCTGCAGATATATATGTATATATACACACACAAACATGTATATACAGACACATTCATATACATATGTATATATGTGTACATATATGTACATATATCTAACGAAGGCTAGACTATCATTATAGTTTTCTTCAGAATTTTATCTTCTTTTTTCTTCAGAAAATCTCTAGAAGATATTGTAATTTGTAAGTTAAAATAGGGGCTATGTAAGATAATTGCTAACTGGACCCTATGACCTTTTTTAGAGATGTGGAGAATTTAAAAAGGGATATTACTTTACAGATGCCAAAAAATAACTAAATCAAACATGGACACTTGTCATACCAGGTCACAGCCTCTGAAACTTTTGTCTCTAAACCCATTGTGATTTAAGAGGAAGGATACTGAGCACTCAGCAGCCCAAAGCACCCTAGATCTTTCAACAAACACAATCTAGATACATCCTGAGTTTTTTCTTTCCCTCTTCTGTTAGTAGGAGTTATAACCAGCACCTATGTTTTTCCCATTGCTGGAGCTATCCAAGCTTTTCAATGATGCAAATAAGTGTTATTACTGAGAAACCCAAAAGGAAAAAACCATCCCCCTTCCTATTAAGAATAAATTCATCTCAAATTATGAAAAAAAGTCATTTAATAAGTATCGACTTTCAAGGTAGGGTACATGTGTAACCAATATATAGTCCCTGTACTCAAGGAGTTTATAATGTATAAATGAGGTGATGAAACAATGTAGAAAAATATGATACAAAGTAGAAAGTAGTAAGTACACAGGTAGGGTCCAGATACAGCATTATTAAAACATATGAGGAGGTGAGAATCACTTTCAGCTGGGTAGGGGGTGAATGAGTCTGGGGGAGGGAGTCAGGAAAAGCTTCAAGGAAAAGCTGCCATTTGTGGAGAGCCTTGAAGAAAGAGGATTTCAAAAGACACAAAAGTGGAGGAGTATGACCCAACCATGACAAATGGTCTGTGCAAATTGATGTAGGCAGGGTGGGGCAGAAAGAGAATGGGGAACATTTAGAAATTGAATCTGACTTTTAAAAGGAAGAGTGTACAAAAGGCCTGGAATATTACACTGAAGCCTGTGTGGAGGAGGTATATAAACATGTACTGTGAGTTTTGGGGAAATATATTCTTCCTGGATAAAATAACCTTTGAGACCAAGGAAGCAAACCAGTGGGGTTTGTCCTCTCCTTTTTGCCCTTAACGGAATGAATAAGAATGATTCTATTATATTCTCAATCACCTTGGAGATTTTCTATGAACAAAGGGAATTCTGATAATACTAACACATTTCCCACATGAACAAACCTGACCTTTAGCAACATCTACAAACCCGTGGCTTGGATACTTTCCCATTCCATTCTTCCTCAGACTGTAGCTGACTGGCTGTGTACTTCAGGTTATCTTTAAAAGCTATAAAAGCCAATCTATATTTTGAGATGCTAAAGCTAAACCCAAGTGGCCTTCTTTAATGCATTAATAAATTGATTTTCCTTTCAGACTAGGCAATCACTTCTTTACCACAAGTCTTAAAGCCCTCATGGTGGGTGAGATTCTCATGGAACCCGGACTGGGAAACTCCTTATAACATTTGATTGTGGAAAGCCTTGAATGACAGTCTAAAGAGTTCATATTTTATTTAGTAGGCAATGAGGATCCACTGAAGGCTTTTAAGCAGAAGTATAATATGGTTAGACCTGTGCATTAGGACAATTTTATTGGCAGATGTATGAAGAATGGAGGTAGGCGAGTGGAGTCAGGGAACACAGTAATGAGACTATTATGGTAATCCATCTGAAAAGTAATGAGCTTCTCAACTAGAATGATGGGGGAAGGGAGGAAGCTTCAGATGCAAGGGATATTGTGTGGAGATAGAAATAACAGGATGTAGACATAGGAAGTGGTAGAATAAGGGAGAAGAGAGGCAAAAATTACTACAAGGTTTTGAGCCAGGGCTACTGGAAGGATAAAAATCCTAATAACAGAGACAAGAAGGATGGGAGGTGAACCATGTTTTGAACCAGAGTTTAGGTTCTCAGAAAGACATTTAAGGAGGGATATTTAGATATTTTGGAAATATGAGTTTAAACCTCAGGAAAAAGTCCAGAGGCATTGGAATAGACATAATAATTGAAGTCATGTGAATAGATTTAATCCCATAAGATGAGGCTATGGAAGCTGGAGGGAAAAAAAGCAAGGTAGAGGCTTGTTACTTTCTGTTCACACAGCCATGACCCTAATTTAGACACTCACTACCTCTTGCTGGATTTCTTTTTCTAAAGGCTTTTATTTTTAACTTATGTAATAAAACAAGCATTTCCATAACAGTATAATTTTTAAAAATGATAGCACATGAAACTGTAAATATATTATGTATGACTTGCTATTTCTTTTAAACATATACTATAACTATCATGTAATTTTTCTCCTTATTTTTTCTTCTCTGACTCTAGTTCATTTCCTGTCCAACTTATTTTCTATGCATGTGCCAAAATAATCTTAAATATGGGTCTAATCATTCAACTTTCCTTCTCAGGAGCTCTAAGGGTGCCATATTGATTCTAGAATAAAATACAAGTTCCTCAAGTTGGCATAGAAAGCCATCTGTAATTTAGTTCCAATCTACTTCTCCAACTTCCCTCCTTTCAATATTGGTCACACTTATGCACTCTATACATCTAGTCAAAATGGATAATAAACTATCACCCAAATTCAATATTCCATCTTTTACCTCTGCCTTAATTTGGGCTTCTTGGTAAGCCATTGTAGCAGACGGGCTAACCGAGGCTGACCAACTAGCCTCAAACCTGTCAATGTCTACATACAGCGGATGTCTACCCTAAGCATCTGAAGACTTTCTCCAGCAGAATGAGAGGATGAGAGCAATTTGGTCCAATGGCCATGGAGAGAGCTGAAGCAGGCCATTGTGGAGTGCTTATCACCTGGTCAGGCATCAAAGATGGACCCACTACATCCTAGGCCATTGCCAGCCATCCTGAACTTGTCTTGCCACTGAACTTTGATGACTCAGGGAGAGAGAGAGGCTAACGACTTTGTGTAACTCTGGCTCACTTAAATCTAATTCATAGGTAAGTGATATCATTGGTCCTCTTCAAAAATGAAGGATGAGCAACATCACAACAACAACAGTGATTTGACCTGTACCCAATGCTCTAATTGCACCCTCTCAAGTCCACTCTCAGAATATGTATTTTCTTTCAAAAATCAGATGAGGGGTTACTTCATTTGGGAAATTTTCCTAATAGCCTAAAGATGTTAGTGTTAGTCTTTGCAAGAAGGGTCCCTTAAGCCTGGAGGGAAAGGGGATGAAGACAGAGAAAAGTTTGGAGGTATGAAGGAAGGTAGATGAGGGAGCTACCAACTGCATGGCCTCTCTCTTCTCAGTAAAGTAGGGAAGATCACATATTGAAAGAGAAAGAAATGACGGTAGCATTTTGGTCTTTGAGGAAAGAAGAGGCTGAAACAACCACTGATGGGAGACTTTTAGGTAGCCAAAAGAAGATAAAAGGGAATACAAACTAGGAGTGAGGGCCCAATTGAAGTTAGAAAGCATACATTTGTGGTAGAAGATGTAGTTAGTAAAGTTTTCTGATTTGTTCTAGCAACAAGCAGTGGTTTGAGAAAAAAGGAAATATTGGGAACTGCTTACTTAATTACTGAACAATTAAAAGACAAGGAAACAAGAAATCCAAGGGTAGCAAAGAGTGCTTTGCTAAATAAGTAGCAAATTGGAGGGTCACAGCTATGAAGAGAGGGACGAGCAAGGAGATGGACTAGAAGAGGAAGGAAGAACTTGACTCAAGGTCAAGATGAGGATAAAAATTCAGATGATCAGCAGTTTGTGATGATCATCAAAAGGAAGAATGAAGGTATTTTTGATTGACCATACATATAATTTTCTGTTTTTGAAGATGTTTCAGAATCTCTCGCCACAAATTTTTTTATCAAATTACATTTTATAGTAATAAAACAGATATTTATCTTTTGAATTGAGTAATCTTTTGGCATCTATTTATAAATTATAGTCTTCAATAGTGAAATGAGATTAGTAAATGTTTTTATTCTTTGGATAGAATATACCAAGAGAAATGTAGACCACTACTACTAAATAGCTCCCCTTAAATCCCCCAGGTACAAAGCAATGTCACAGTGGATAGAGTGCTGGGCCTGGAGTCAGGAAGAGTCATCTTCCTGAGTTAAAATCTGACCTTAGATACATATTTGCTGTGTAACCATGGACAAGTCACTTAACCCTGTTTGTCTCAGTTTCCACATCTATAAAATGATCTGGAGAAGGAAATGGCAAGCTGCTCCAGTATTTTTGCCAAGAAAACCCTAAATGGGGTCATGAAGAGTTGGACATGACAGAAACATGACTGAGCAATTTTTCAAACCCTCTCAGGTAAAAGGAGTAAACCATTGGGGTCATAATTATTTATGAAATGCCACAAAGATAGACCTCATCTTTCCCTAGACATAAATATATATAATAATTATGACAATGCAGTATTGTGTGCTCAAAGAGCCTTTCTTTCAAGGGGCTCAAAGTCTTGTAGGTTTTTCTTCATTTATTTATCAGTTTTATATTCACTGCTTATCTCTAAGATTAGGGAAATTGATGAATGTAGAATTCAAGTGATTTGCTCAAAAGGACCACATAAGTGTAGGAATAATATATTATTTAAGATTCAGTCAAATCAAATACAACACATATTGAATACTTACTATTCATAGTGCAATGTTGTGTAATTTAGGAAATGCAAATATGAATAAGACTTTGCCCCTGCCCTCAAGGAGCATATAATTTAGTAGAGGAAACATATAGAAATAATGTGAGAAAGTATCATATAAAATGATGGCATAGAAATTCAGGGATTTCTGACAGCAAAGGCAGCACCTCAAATCAGAAAGCCAAGTTATCTTGCCATTTATGTGTTTGCTTTACTTCGCTGTGTGTTGTGCTCATAATTCAGTCCTTTCAGATCCATGCTGAAAGAGAATAATTAGGCAAAGTCTCATACCTCCCTTGAAAATCTTTCCCCTCTTCAGAAATGCAAGATTAGCACAGATGGCTTTATCCCTTACATGGCTTTTATCACACCTGATAATGTTAAGTTTTAATCAAACCCTTTCAATTAAAATTCTTCGCATAATTTCTTCAAGGAGAAAAAGACAGATGGAACTTGGCACAGTAGAATGCTGTGGATTCTAGTCCCATGCCTCCTGCTTCAAATCTCTGTAACCTTCTATAAGTCAACTGTCTTCTCTTAGTCTCTGTTCAAATGCAAAGAGGTTACATAAAGCATTCTATATCATTAACTACTGTTAACTATATAGCAAAGCACATCTATGTATATATATGTATGTGTGTGTGTGTGTGTGTGTGTGTGTGTATACACTGATAGATTGCAAAATATCTAGAAAGATAGACAAAGAAAAGTAGAGATATAGAGGATAGATAGAGATAGATGACAGATTGATGTTAGCTAGGAACAAAATAGATGGATGACAGAGATGATAGATTGAGAAATCTGTAATAGAAACAGATAATGGAGACATAGACATATAGATAAATAGATAGATGAATGATAGAGAGTAAGCAATAATTTAACATTGTGCTTTTCTACAGCCAAAGGCTCTTCTTGATTGAAAAAAAATTCAGTTAAACCAAATTTCCCCTAATTCATCCCCCTCCTCCAACTCTTCTTCAAATAGAGACTTTTCAAGTTCACTGTACATATATTCCCTTACTGATATTGTCTTTATAGTGACGGTCATACAATTAACACTGTCTTAGGGAGCCAAGTGCCACAGTGGAACAGATGATGAATTTGCAATCAAAAGAATTGGGTTCAAGTTGGAGCTCTGACATTTATTACATGTGTGACCTTAGGCAAGTCACTTGACCTATGTAAAGATTTCCTCATCTGTAAAAGGAGAGGTTGGTCCTCAAACATCTTTTCTAACTAGAAATCCAAGATTTTGTGACCTTAGAACGAGCTCTACTCTCTGTGTTTCTGCCTCTGTCGCTCTGTTTCTGTCTCTCTGACAAGTGCACACACACACACACACACACACACGCACACACGCACACATGCACACATACACACACACACACACAGAGAGAGAGAGAGAGAGAGTGTGTGTGTGTGTGTGTGTGTGTGTGTGTGTGTGTGTTCTGGTCTCTAAAGGTCAGGTTCATGACTGCCTGTTTGACAAAGGGAAAATACAAAATGGCAAGTATTTTTCTTCCGGATACAAAACAAACCAAGGGAAATAAATATAACTGATCAGGGCAAACGTTCTTATGAAGAAGATAAAATGACCAAATAGTTCTAAGGAAATACATACATAAAATGACATAGAATTTCAAGAAAGGCATCAGCGGTATTAAGTGCACCACAGGAAATGCCAGGAAACTACAATTTATAATTAGAATTGCTTGAGGCCTGGTGAAAGAATTGTGTACACAGCAGCTAAATAAATGGAACTTCCATGGTCTTTTAGGAGCAAAGTTAATCCATAGTTCTGTACAGAAGAGTTTCTCCATTTCCTCTGTTTGCTAACATTAATGGTATCAACAATAAAATATAGCTACACAGAGTCATGACATTCCATCAGAGTTCAATAGTGATTTTCATCTCTGCATCTCTCAGTCCTCTGGACAAGAAATGAATCCTATTTACAAATAGAAACACCGAGAGATGCTTGGATGGGAAGCATAGTGAGTCAGCAGCAGGGCTGAGAATAGATCCCAGAAACTGAGCCTCTGTTATTTCCTCCCCTAACTGCAAGTTCACACTGTCTCTCCATGGTGACAGTTTACTGAATCATATTAAAGGAGCGAGGCAGCAAAGGAGGTGACAAGGTTGAGTTAAATACACATTCTTTGGATACTTTTTGGGAGTAATTGATAGATTTCAGAATACTCTTTTATTAGAATTACAGAAAGTCATAGCCGGAAGGGACCTTAAAATCATCTGATGCAAGCTTGTTCCCAAGCCAAAAAAGAATAAGAAATGCAGCTTACTCTTTTTTTTGCAGATGTGTGTGTGTGTGTGTGTGTGTGTGTGTGTGTGTGTGTGTGTGTGTAACTATGGGCATGAAACAATGCATATTTTTGACAGATTCAGTTGATAAGTTGGTCAGTTTTGCTGCTGATCTGCATTTTGTCTCTTTTTTATTCTTTTTTTTAACTAAGGAAAGCTTGCTGTTTAGGGCAGGAAAGAGAAATATATTTGCAAGTGAATTTGATATGAAACAAAAGATATTGATATATTTTTTTTGAAAAGGCCATCTAGTCCACCCTCCTCACTTTATAGATCAAGAAATTGAGGCCCAGAAAGGTAAGGTGATTTGCTGTTTCTTTTTTTCTTTTAAAAATTACCAGAGTTGGAGGAGAAAACTTGATTCTCCTTCCACCTCCTTGAAACTCCAAGAAAGACCCTTAGGTTTTCTGACACATGACTAGTATGAAAATATTTACTCTAAACCTTTAGGGAGCTATGATTTTTGTCAATGTGGGTACTCTTTGCATATACAGTTCAGTGATAAACTCCGAGGACTGAAAAATTCATAAACCTGCTCTCTAAACTTGTGATGATTCATGTTAAACATGATAGGCTGGTCCTCAGACTTAAAGATTGTCAGTAAATTTGGGTTGAAACCTTTTTTTTCAATTTGTCAGGACTCTCTAGAGGACTCTGCTCTTTTGGCTTTGCCAGCATGGTCTTTGAGGATATAGTATGTCAATGTTCCTCCTATAACACTAGAACTCAAACTCAATATTATATTGCAGGTGTAATATAAGCATTTTTCATGTTCCCCAAATTGAAAGTTTACAATGTTTAGTAATTTCCTTTCTGAAACACCTAGTGAAATAGCACCAAATAGTAAGATTTGAATCTAGAATATGTATTGAGGTTACTTTGATTTCAAACCAGAAACATAAAAGACATTTATGATAACAAGTCAAATCAACAAGCATTTATTAAGTGCCTATGATGTGGCAGTTGCTGGGTTAAATTCTGGGGATACAACAAAAGGCAAAAACATTGCTTGCCCTCAAGGAGTTGACAGTCTGATGGGGAGACAGTGTAAATCTCTATGTACGAACGAGAAATGTGTGTAGGCATGATAAATTGGAGAATCAATAGAGAACAGGCACTGATTTTAAGAGGGACTAGAGAAGGCTTCTTGAGGAAGGTGGGATTTTGCTTCAGGCTTAAAGGAAACCAGGGAAACCAGTAGATGGAGATAAGGAGGGAAAGAATTCTAAGCATGGAGAGTCAACCAATGACAATACACAGTCAGGAAATGGAATGTTTGGTACAAGGAATAGCAAGGAGGCTAGTGTGTCACTAGAATATGTGATGGGGAGCGTAGGGTAAGAAGAATGGAAATACAAGAAGGAGTTAGGTTATGAAGGGCTTTAAAAACAGAATGGAGGGTTTTATATTTGATCCTAGAGGTAGGAGTGAGCCTCTAGAGTTTGGGGGGGAAGGGAGTTTTATACATTTAGATCTCTGCATTAGGAAGTCAACTTTGCTAGATACTTCTTGAATTTATACAATGAATGTGTTTGTACAATGGACAGTCTTTCTTTTTTTTAAAGTTTCATTTGACTACGAGTAAAAACCTGAATTTAATTTTAAGGACTAAACTGACACGGCAAATATCTTCTTGTCAAAAAGTAATGAAAGCTAGTCTCCAAATGGCACAAATTAAGGTGATGTCACAGATGGGTGGATTTCAGAATATTTGAATACTGGCTATTTTATACATATTCCCAAGATCACTTAAACAGGTTAAATATGAGTTAATACACAAAATCTTAATTTATTTTATCTGGAAGCCTAAAATTAATCTTTTCAGCCAATCTAATCACTGTTTCTAAAAGCATGAAATCATTTATTTTATGTAAATAGTTTAAAGGGAAACTGAATTTGGAAAGGAAAACAAAAGTTTACCACTGAAATCCAACAAAGTCTTCCCTTGATACCTCACAGTGATATGGAGGGTACTCATATCTCTCAAACATTATGCAAACTAAGAGCAAATTCTGACAGAAGCTAACTAGCTGGAAAAGCATTGAGTAGGTAATGAAATGGAAAGTATGATTGGTGTCTGAGGACCAGACTAACTTAGTTTAAAGAAATATTACTAGCTTGACTAAAGTGAATTATGAGGTCAAGAAATATTTAAAGACAACCTAGTATGATGCAGTGGATGGTAATCTGACAGTGGAGAGAATAAGAACATCAAGGAAATCTTCAAATATTAGATGCTTAAATGTCATTAAGTTGGCAATCTTCTCATAAAACTTAAAATGATAAAGATATAAATAGCAGGTTCATGAAATGCAGCATATATGCATGTTTCCAAAATTAGTTTGAAGATATTTCTTTTCAGCCTAAGAGACGTGAGTAATATGTCTAGCAATATACTTCACAGTATTCTACACCTGGTGGGAGCAAAACAATCTGTCATCTGAAGGACTTTGAAACATTTAAGGGAATAATCTATTATTTTCTTTTGAACATATTACCACGTAATTTTACTGGTGGTTTTTATTAAAATGAATATCAGTCTCGGTCAAAAGGCCTTTGTTTCATGTGCAAGTAGAAAGGCTTCCAATGGGAAGAGAAGTGGGATACTAACATGAAACACCATAAAAACACAAATACAGAGCGATACTCTACTTAAAAACTGGGAGGAGGGAAATCCATTTGCTTGTAAATGAAATATACAGAAACTAGAATACTACTACACTGGGATTATTTTTAAGGCTATAGAAAACTTCCTAAATGTTAATAATAATAAACATCAATAAATATAAGCCTCTCAGAGCTAGTCTATGGTAGGGTGTAAATACTGAGGACCAGTTCTCTATTTTAAGTAGATTGGTGAGGAAGGCATTGCATGCAGGTCATATAACTCCTCAAAGGGTGCTTCCCTACCTACAGGGAAACAGTGTGATTGTCGTAAAAGTCCAGTCTATAGATATCCTGAATCTTTTTTGTTGAAAAGAATAGGACTGAAAGACTTTTATCTTTTGCATTGGGCTTATGTGTGATACAAACTTACTTTTCTATTGTGGTGTGGACCCTGATATAAAGTAGAGTGATATAAAAAGGAAAAAAAAAACTGGAAGAAAACAATGGCTCTAACTTCTTGAGAAAGCTGGGTGAAAAAATAAACCATTTACATGTTCAATATTAGGTTAACCCAGAGGGCATGCCTTGAGGATTTATTTTGGGAAAAACGTGATAGCCAAATACATAATGTATCAATAGTCATAACTTCTGAAATAATTAAAATTTCTAGACTGGGCCAAAGCAACCTATGACCTGAGAGATTAAACATAAGCACTCAGTTATTACTGGAAGTTATTGTTACAAAAAGACCAAAGTAGAGAAGATAGATTATTTGGAGACAGAGGACCACAATTAAAACACTTCATTTACTACTTACAAGCTATGTAATGGGCAAACCGTTTTGTTTCTGTGGGCCTTTGCAAAATAAAAGGGTTGGATCAGATGATGTCTAAGCTTTCTACCTGCTATCAACTTCTGTTGAGCACTATGGCATCCCATTCAAAAGAAAACAGGAACTTTTGGGGACCAATTTCTAAGTTCATTGCAATGGTTTTCATATAATGAGTATATAACTTAAATTAATTCAAAATAAATCCTCTTCTTATAACCTTTGTTGTTGTAACTTTTTTAATTATTTTCTTTGTGTCCAACTCTTCAAGACCCCATTTTGGGTTTTTTGGTAGAGATACTGGAGTGGTTTGCCGTTTCCTTTCCTAGCTCATTCTACAAATGAGGAAACTGAGGCAAACAGGGTTAAATGACTTGCCCAGGGTCGCACAGCTAGTAAGTGTCTGAGGCTGGATTTGAACTCAGGTCTTCTTGACTCCAGGCTCTGTACTCTGTCCACTGTGCCACCCAGCTGCCCTCCTATAAGCTTAGGTCACTTTTTCATTCAAACAAATTCCTCACAAGTCTCATTCTTACAATATACTTCACCCAAATGAATGTGATCTCCTTGAAGGCAGAGGCCATTTAGTTTGTGTATTTTGGGCCCCCTGCACCTAGCACAGGGCCTGACGCACATAAGGAACTTCGTAAATTCTGAATAAATTAAAATGAATTAATTAAATTCAATCTGACCACATCCACAAGTTCTTTGCTATTGGAATGCTATGTCCTTATATCCCTGTCTATTTTTGTAATTAGAAGAGATAAATTCTCCAGTGAGACTCTACTGGGATCTACAAAGCCCCCCTCGCTCTCTTTTCCTCCACTTCTCAGTCAGGTGCTCTCGCCTGTTTGCTTACTCGTGGGCTCCAAGCTGCCCATGCTTGGAATTGGTTCCTTCCCTTATATAAATTTCCTGTCTGGGACAGTAATTGGCCTTAGTGATCATGGTCTTTTTGTTACTGATTTTGTTACTGATTTCCTGTACCTGTTATATGGACCTCTTATTACGGTTCTTGAAAAATCTGTCTTGCCATGCTTTTTAGTTTTAAAAAAGTTTTAAAGTGGCTTTTAGCTTTAAAATACATCCTTTGCATTTATTACCTGACTCTGCCCAAGCTTTTGATCATTTGTCTTGGCTTGCAATCCCATTTGCTTATATCCTGTTTCTTTCCAATTTTGGCTCCTAATGGGGGGACTCGCTGCCCTCAAATATACATTTATGTTATTTCTCTTTACTTTCAAGGCATGAATTCATGCTACTGCTTTGAAATAAAATACCTCTCTAAACTCAAACTCCAAACTATTCACCTTGCTCTTAAGTACTGACCACTCTAAGTGAGTAAACAAAAAGCCTTAGCCTAGAAGGGCCAGGGTCTCCTATTGCATCCTGGGTCAGCTCCAGTCATCCTGATGAATATCTGGCCACTGGACCCAGATGGATCTGGAGGAGAAAGTGAGGCTGGTGACCTTGCACAGCCCTCCCTCCCTCAAATCAAAGGCAACTGTAAGGCATGTCATCATTTACCTGATGCCATGGTCCTCTTCGAGAATGAAGGACAAACACAACAACTGACCACAAGCGTCCGGCAGCTACACCAGCTCTGGTTCACTTCTGGGTCTGTCATTCTTCGTATTCACCCAGAATAGTCATGTGATATCATAGAATGCATGTAGGATTGTGAACCAGGAAAGGACTTGGCTTCAAATCCCAAATCTAATAACCATTATCTATGTGATTCAAGGTAAGTCACAATCTCACTAAGCCTCATCTATAAAATAGGGATAATATTTTCTCATCTGTAAAATGGGAATGGCAATTATTTTACTACCTGACTCGGGGTTATTGTAAGTATTTTGCCACTCTGTATGCATGATATAAATGTGAATATTTATTCAACCTTGATTCTGCTCTTCTATTCTTACTTTTTGCTATAGACCCCTAGCTCGATACAATCCATTCTCCCAGTGAAGACACAGCTATATATTTTCTTATACACAATATCTTATGTTTGTGTGATTTGCTGAATAAATTCTCCAAGCTGTTTTTTCTTAGTTACCAGAGTTGTAACTAGACCAGGTACTCCGGGCTTTGCCTCAGGATGCTAACGTTAGAAGGCGCTGACAATATTTGCTATCATTCAGCAACAGAAATAACTAAACCAAATGCTTAGCATCTACTTTGGCAGAGTAATTAATTAAAATAGAAACTTATTAGGTGAGTAGCTTGAATAAGCCTTTTCTTCACCCCTGCCTCTTTTCCCACTGCAAGGATACAAGAAGGAATTTGGCATCACTCCAATCTTATTTGACGTCAGAATAATAGGAAATGTGCAGAATAGGTCAAGAATCAGCCCTTGGTACTTTAGGCTTTCCCAGAAAAAGGAATTTTTCTTTCTCCTGAAGTTCACGTATTCTGCTCAGAAGTCCCTGGGATTCCTGTAATTTTTGTTAAAATTCCAGATATTCTAGCAAAAATTTCCAGATGCTACTGCATCTAATAACAATGATATGAATTTAAATTATGCTCTTGTTATAGCATCTTCAGGATCACTGGTAAACTCTACCAATGTTTAAAAGTATATAAAGGTAAATATTTTAGGTGTTTGTGTTTTCTCTAATTTTTGGAATATTGTAAGTAGATGATCAATTTATGTAAGTTGATCACACTGCATGAATTATGGAGACTGAGCCTACATTTAGAGCTTAGTATTATAATCAAATGAAACAGTAAAATTAATCTTGTTCATATTTAGTAATATGTACATGCAGAATTGTGTAGCATGATAATTAGATATAAATTGTATGCTTATGAAGCCAGAAGGGACCTTAGAAATCATTCAATCCAACCCCTTAATTTTACAAATGAGGAAATTAAAAATGGGAGGTGAAGACATCTAAAGCCAAACTTAACCCCCATCATATTGTATAGGGGTAGTTCCTAGGCAAACTTGATCCCAGTTCTGTTCCCTCAGAGAGAAATCTTGTGGTCAGATTTTTCTTACCTGCTATTCCTTTGCTAGAGAAGGTGACATTGACTTAAAACTGAGAGGTGCCTTAGAGATCAAACCATTGTTACCATCTCTAGTACTTTTCCACCTTGAATCACATTGGAGACAGCCCAAGACCTAGATCCCCAAATACCAAGGCATTTCAGTACCCTTCATAGCAGTGCCATTGAGGAGGGAAGCAACTTTTTCGAAAGAGAGACTGGTCATCCTTGCTGTCACCACCACCAAATGCCAACCCACTCTTAAAGAAAGATAACCTTAAGAGTTCCAGGAATAGCAGTGTCTCCCAGATCACCAACTCAGCTACCCCTTAAGACACCCGGAGCCATCATTCACTCAAGCAGCCCTTGTGGAGATGCAGCCTGGCAACATCCTTGTAGGTGGAACAACTCTGATTTCCTCAGCAGTTACACCTACTTTACTATGAAGTCCTTGACACTCCAAATAGTTCAGCAGCAGAAACAGATGTTATTGGAAATGATATAAAAGAAGCTAAATTACCATTGGACCACTGGTCCTTTCTATCTGATCTGCATAAGAAGCCTCCCATTTGTATCACGTTCCCTCTATCAGAACAGAAACTTCTTGAGAAGAGGCTGTTTTACTTTTCTATTTGTATCCCCAGTGCTTATTCATATAGTATTTAGTATAGAGTAATTGATTAATAAATGTTTTATCATTCATGAATTTAGTATACAGCCTCCCATTTATAGGTGAGAGAACTAAGGTCCAGAGAGGTGAAGGATTTCAGTGTAGATCCTCTGGCTCCAAAGAGAGATTTTTTTCCACCAAGTTGGAGGGGAAGGAAGTGTTTTAGAGGGGGTTGCAAATGTCTCTTTCTCTTTTAACCTCTCAAATTCTGAGTTATATAATTAAAATGAAGTTCCACCCCATCACTTTATATCTCTGCTAAACCAGAAATTGTATCAATTAGTGTTTCATTGGGATAATAAGGAAACAGGTGGAACGTTTTAGTGTGGGAGTATGGGGGGGAGGAATAGAATGTTAGTGCCAGTACCTCAAAAATCCACACATTAATGCATATTAACTTCATTAGGTTTCTTAGGGTAGGGGCAGGGAAAAGGTGCAAGAGGAAATTTAAAAATATGGGCCTTTTGGAATACAGGAAAGCCAGAATGAATTAGGGAATCAGGAATAAAGAATCTGGAGCAGAAGACAATACCAAGGTTCTAGATTCTGGGGTAGGGGTATGGTTGAGGAGGAGTGTGGAATCACACATGGGATAGGGAAATAGAAAGGAAAGCCAGAAAGAAAGCATGAAGTACAAAAAACCTCTGATGATTTTGCCTGGGATTAACCCAGACACCATCTATCCTTATGGGACCACTGGGTAATTAGAAGCTGTGCCAAGAGGTATGTGTTTTGTATGGACACACAGGGGCATAGTCTGAGAAATTTGCTTATGACTTAACTCCTTTAAAAACATGATCCACAGTCTTAGTAGCCTAAAAAGCATTCCATGAGTAAAGACAACTCAATCAAGAAGTATTCATTAGGTACCCACTACATGGCAGGCACTGTGTACTTAAAGTGAAATTAAAGATTATGCTGAAAGAGCAGTGTAAGAGTCTGGGACCCATACCAATGTGCAAGAAACATTTCCAGCTTTAGAACGAATAATGAAAAGATTAAAGCAGCAGGAGCTTTCTCTTCTGTAAATAGTTACCTACAGTGTGTGATTTGAGGGGCAAAAGCTTCCACCTAAAACACTCTCATTCATCCACATACTAGAATGTCTGAAACTCCTCCTTAGAGATGGATTCCTTTGGACTTTTCCACTAAAAGAATAATATCTCCCTTTCCTCCTCTCTACTCCAATTTGTTTCAATTTAAACTAAGTAAAATCTTTCCAGGAAGTTTTATATCTCTCTCTCCTCATGGAAAAAGACAGAAATGGAAAATGGGATGAATTTATACTTAGATGACCAGCGTTCAAGTCCAAGTTCCAACTAGCTATGTGGCCATGGGCAGGTAACTTCATCTTTTGGGGTCTCAATCTTCTTACTTGTAGAATTGGACTAATGATATTAATAACCCCTTCATAGGTTTCTGGTAAGAAAGCATTTTGTTAACAGTAAACAGCTACATAATTTAAATCATTTTTATTATATTAATGTGTGAGATAGAAAGATAATAAGTAGAACACCTAGATTGTATTCTGGTCTTGTCTTTCTTTATAACTCAGTTTCTTTATCAAACAGCATTACAAACGTATATCCTTAATACCACTATGCTTGCTGGCATGAAATGTGCTAACGTATTTTTTTTTGCCCTAGGTGATTTCTCTTCTGAATTAAGACTTAATGAATTATTTTTATGTCAGCTTTTGGATAAAAGGCATCAAACAAAGCATCATAAGTAATCAACTGAAGCACAGAAATATATTAAAAAATCTTCATGAAAGGCTTTTGAATAATTCAAATGAAATTCTGGTCTCAAAGGAAAATCAAATTTCACACCGAATCAATGATTTTCCCCTCTGTGGCTAGGGTTTGTCAAAAATTAGAGGACTGCAAAACTGTAAACTTGCTGATAAAAGGCACTTTGATAGGAATTTGTTAATGAATCACAGTGGGCTATGAGCGTAAGATGGGTAAGCATCTGATTTACAGCATGGTGCCATTAAAGTTGGAAGCAAGAGGCAAAGCCTATAAAATTACAACTGGGCCTTTTACAGAGACTTCTTTGGAGATATAACTTTTTCTTTCTCTTTCACTCAGCCAAGATATATTCCTGTAAAATTGCTGATGTGCTTATTTATAGGCACATAGACGCTCTGTTGCTTTAACAGAGACAGACACCTCCTCTACAAAATGTTTAGAGTGTGGAGCAATGGAGAGGATGTTGAATTTAAAATCCTTGATTTGAATCATGATATTTCCACTTCCTATTTGTGTGATGCTAGACAAATTATTCGAAACTCACTGTCTCTCAGTTTGCTCTTCTATAAAATAAGAGAATTGGGTTAGATGATCTCTTGTTCAGTCATTTCTGACTCTTCTTGACCCCATGGACCACAGCACATCAGGTCCTTCTGGTTCGTGGGGTTTTCTTGGCAAAGTTTGGAGTGGTTTGCCATTTCTGTCTACAGCTCATTTTACAGGTGACGAAACTGAGGCAAACAGGTTTAAGTGACTTGACCAGTAAATATCTCAGGTTCGATCTGAACTCAGACCTTCCCAACTCCAGGCCCAGTGCTCTATCCTAGAGCACCTAACTGCCTCCAGATGATCTCTAATATCTCTTAAAATTTTATAGCCTCATGGGGCAGCTAGGTGATGCAGTGAATAGACACTGGCCCTGGAGTCAGGAGGACCTGAGTTCTAATCTGGCCTCAGACACTTGACACACTGACTAGCTGTGTGACCTTGGATAAGTCACTTAACGCCAATTGTCTTCCATTCTCTCCTCCAAAAAATTTTTATAGCCAGACAAAGTTGGGTGGAAAGATTTACCACAAATGCTGAATGCTTATGAAGGAAGGAAAGAGACAAACATTTCCATATTTAGAATACTGACAACTTAGAAGGAGTTTTGGCTAGTCTGAGTTTCAATACGAGCATATCCATTCTCAACAGATAAGTAGTCATCCTTTGCCTCGTGCAGGTCTTTATTTTCAGTGTCATGTTCAACTCTTCACTCTCCTTCATTTACCTTGTATATGCAATCAATTCTACTTCCACAAAATCTCTTAAGTCTGTTCCCTTCTCTGTCTTCACACAGTCACCAACTTTCTTCAGAGCCTCATTACGGTCAGACTGGACTATTGCAACAATATTCTAATTTAACTATCTGCCTCACCTTTCTGCCTTCCAGTTCATCTTCCATTCAACTGCCAAAGAGTTTTTCCAAAAGTGTAAATCTGATCATATTATTCCCCTGCTCAATAAACTCAAGTGGCTCCCTATTAAGACCTAGGGACAAGTATCAACTGATCTGCTTAGGATTTAATGTTTTTCAATCAGTGGTGTCAGCCTCAAATTGAAATGGCTCCCTGTGAGACACAGATTGATCTAAACCATATACATTGTTTTGTATTTTTATTTATTTGGTTAAACATTTCCCAATTGTATTTTAATTGGGTTTTGCACTCAGGAGTTTTAGCTGGCCTGTGAATTTGATACTTTTGCTCTCTCTTTATAACCTTGTGATAAATTGCTCTTTATTTTTTAGCTTTATTATACATTACTCTCCTTCCTGCCCTTGATGATCTGGCCAAACTGGCATCCTTGTGGTTCCTCACATATTACACATCTCCCATCTCTGTGCTTTTCTACTGGCTGTTCCATCACATCTGGAAAGTACTATCAATTTAGAATCTGTCACTTACAAAAGTTAGTTCAAATATCACCTTCTATAGGAAATCTTTCTGGATCCCATATGCTAGAGCCTCCCCTTCACTACTATGCATTTATTTTACATATATTGCTATTCTCTGTGTATATACAAAGAATCACATACGTATACATGTATGTGCATGCACACACATGCACAATATATATTATATAAATATGTATACATATGCGAATGCTATGTACATATATCCATATATTTATGTATGTATAATAAACACATTTTATATTTATATATAATATATATCTCTGTTTATACACACATACACACAAACAAAAATGAAGCAGTTCTTCCAGGTTATATTCATGTAAAAGAGTGAGGATATGGATATAGATGACAGATAAATGGATAGAAGCAGAGATATGAATATGGACATGGATGTACATATGGATATAGATGTAAATGTAGGCATAGGCATACGAATAGATGTGCATGTAAGAGTAGACATAGACATAGATAAAAATAGTTGATAGAGATAGAGACAAATGTAAATCTAGATATAGATATGGGTGAGATACAAATCGTTGTTTTTGTTTGCTATTGTTTTGTTGTTCGGTTCAGTCTGACTCTCTGTGACTCCATTTGGGGTTTTCTTGTCAAAGATACTGGAGTCTTTTGCCATTTCCTTCTTCAGCTCATTTTTCAGATGAAGAAACTGAGGCAAACAGAGTCAAGTGATTTGCTCAAGGTCACAATGCCTGAGGACAGATTTGAACTAATAAAGATGAGTCTTCCTGACACTCTATCCTGGCCTGGCACTCTATCTACTCTGCCACCTAGCTGCCCTTGAGATATAGATTATACATAGAGAGAGATATAAGTATAGATAAAAGTAATGGTATAGATAGGTAAATGATAGATAGAAATATAGGTAAAGATAGAGATATAGGTAGATGATATATAGATAAATATAAATATAAAGATGGAGGCATATATAGGTAAAGATAAAGCTGGGGATGATATATACAGTGGTGGGATTCAAATAAATTAACCGGTTGGTTCTCAATGGAACTGAGCTGAGGTTCTGCACTGCCCGTTTGCCGAACTCAATCTAAAATTAGGTGCCTGGGTGTGAACGGGCTGAATCCCACCACTGGATATAAGGATAGAGAACAAATATATATGTACATATATAATATATATATAATGTGATGGTTTGAGCAATTGATTGAGAGGTAGATACACGTGGAGTCCTTGAAAAACAGTTCCATCTTTGTCTTTATATCATCCATGTCTAGTTCACTGATTAGCAGATCATAGAAGCCTAATAAATGTTTGCTGGTTGCTTGATTGATATGAATAACTAGTTTTCATAAGAATAATTTCAAACTATCCATGACCATCAGAAAGCAATCAGAACAATTGTGTCTAATTACCAATGAGAAAAATACAAATTTAAATAATTCTGCACTTTCGCTTCACACTCAGCAGACTGGCAAAGATGAGAAAAGTTGGAAATAGTGTTGGAGAGGCTGTGGGAAGACGGAATGCTAATAAACTGTTCGAACTGTTAATTGAATCAATCTGAAGGGCCAACAATTTGAAATTATTTGAGAAAAATTACTAAATTATTAAACTAAACCTTTTGAACCAAAGGTCCCATTGCTGGGCACACATACCAGGGAGGACCAAGCCAGAAAGATCCGTGGGTTTCTTAGTAGCATTTTTTTATTCTAACAAAGAGCAGGAAATGAAGTCAGTGTCCATTGTTGGGGGAATGATTGAAAAATCTTTGGAATAGGAATGAAATCTAATATTACTGTGACTTGAGAAGTAATGAATATGAAGAATTCAGAGAAATGTGGAAAGACTTGTATGAACTGATTCAAAATGAAATAAGGAGAATTAAGGGGAAAATTGATAATAATGTAAATTAAAAGAACACAAATATAAACCATATGTAGTGTAATTAACAAGTCTTGGCCACAGAGTAGAAATAAGGAAATGTACTTCCTTTGTTCCTTTGGAGAGATGGGAGACAAAGAGGGCGGAATGTTATAGGTATCAGACATGGTGCTGTCTCAGTTGGTTTTCATTTTAGCAAGAGAAGGCATATAAGTGTTGGTGGGATATGGAGGAGGGGAATAAATTGATAAAGCTGGAAACTGCTGTAATATAAAAATAAAGGCACCAAAAAACTTATAAATATAAAAAGAACATATCCAAAGCTACAACAGAGGATACTCATCATTATGCTATGTAATGGGTTGAAAAATCTAGACCTTCTGCAAAATATTGTTGTTGTCATTGGTCCTTTCTTCAAAGAGGAGCAGTAACATCACAGGCAATGTCTTAACTTGCATGTGAATTAGACTTAAGTGAAGCAAAGTTGTGCCAAATCATTAGACTCACTCTGTCTTCCAGAGTCATAGAAGTCCAGTAGAAGGATAAAGTGAAAAGAACTGGTGATGGCTTATCTATCTCTCTATCTATCTGTTTATCCATTCTTCCTGCAAGATGGTTTGATTACTGAAAGTGGCAGAAAATTCTTTTCAATAGACTTTCACCTATAAGGTGTTCTTGTGGCTACTATGATGAGATTCCAGAGCTTCAGTGTTATGTCTTATAATATGTTTCAACCCATACACAAGATTTACCAATCTTTCCCCCCATTTCTGAAAAAGGGCTGTAATTTATACCCCATTAGATATCTCTTAATATTCCAGATTGTGAGAGACCCTGATGAGACAATTGCCTCAAGTACATTTATTCACTTCCTGTGGCATTAACAGACTTCCCTACTCATGCTATTCTCATTTATTCCACTACAGTATTATTAGTTGTCTCATCTTATTTATGCACATTGTCTCCCCAAATGGGTTTTGAGCTCTTCTAGGTTTGTCAGAAAAGTGTGAGCACCTACCCCTAGCACCTAACATATAAGAAGCATGAAATCTGTGTTTGATAATGATGGTAAACATTCGTCCAAAAAGGTGTTGCCTGAAAATTAGATATGGAGTATTTTTCATTGTGGAGGAAGTAGGTGGTGCAGTTGGACTGGAGTCAGGAAGACTAATCTTTCTGGGTTCAAATCTAGACTCAGACACTGGCTGTGTGACCCTGAACAAGTCCTTAACCCCGTTTGCCTCAGTTTCCTCATCTGTCAAATGAGCTAGAGAAGGAAATGACAAACCACTCCAGGATCTTTGCCAAGAAAACAAATGGGGTTATGAAAAGCTGGACACGACTGAAACAATTGAATAACAAAAAAATTTCATTGGAGGCAGCATGCATGTGAAATGAAATGTGATACATTATGAAATCAAAATGCAAGGCTATCTGTCTGAGAGATATTGGACCCAAACTCAAGGAAAACATACTGTATTATTGGCAATCTGATTTGTGACCTTGGAAATGAAGAGGGAATTACTTGTGATTGAATTTGCTTTATTTTGATAGTTTCGTTATGCTGTACTCAGAAGATAGGAAAGACTTTGGAAGGAAACAGACTGTAAACCTAGCCAATAATGGAAGGAACTAGTAAAAGATGCAGCTACTAAAGGAGAATTGGCTTCAGGACATTAGTCCCAAAGAATTGAGAAATGGGTCAAAAGATGGGAAGGAGTAAGTAGCTTCTGAAAAGGTTAGGGTACTAAGGGATGGAGGAGACTGGGTTAGGCAGAAAGGAGGCGAAGGGTGCTTCAAAGAGGGTAACAACATGACAAACAGGTAGTGGTAGGGAAAATACAAGGTATATAAGAGGAGCGGGGAATAGATTTATTTGGCGGAGTGGAGTTGGTTTTTGTTTGTTTCTTTATTTAGCAAAGTATAGCAAATCACTGTGAAGTTGCAATGGGATTTTATTATAGATCCTGGAACATAGAAGATACTTGATAAAAGTTGACTGATTATCTCAATCCCATTTTACAGAAATAGAAATAGAAAGTCATAGATATGAAATAGCCATTAGCTACTGAGAGAGTTGGGACTAGGATCCAGGTCTCTTGAATCCAGGCCAATTCTCATTCCATGACAATACATTGTCAAGTAGGAAGGTAATACCCAAAGCATGAGGTATCATCATCATCATCATCATCGTCATAGCTGGCATTAACATAGTACTTCAAGGTTTTGCAAAGTGCTTATATGTTATTTCATTGAGTCTTTATAGCAGCTTTCTGAATTTGAAGCTATTATTCTGCCCCCATTTTACAGATCAAGAAACAAAGGCTAAGAGAGGTTAAGTGATTTGTCCAGATTCTATTGAGTATCTAAGGCAGGATTTGAGTTCAGTACTTCCTACCTCTGAGCCTACACCTCCTTCTATTGTGCCATGAAGGTAGTAGGCAGGCAATGAGGTTTGGACTTTATCCTGCAGAGAATGGGGATCCATTGAAAGCTATTTAAAAGGGGATGTAATGCCAAGCATCAGTTAAGATAGATTAATCTGACAGAGGTAGGCACAAAGGATTGGGGAACCAGTTTGAAGGCTGTTAGACGAGGTTGGAAGATAGATCATGAGGGTCAGAATGAGTAATAATAAGGGGAATAAAAGGGAAGGTATACAAAAGACCTCTTTAATCTTGAAAATTTGTGTATTATAAAGGGAAGCACTTATGTATAATTATTATTGAAGTAGGCTTATCCTGTGTTTGAAGATGTAAGAAAAGAAATCATTCTTTTCTCTCTTGTCGAATATACAACACCTCGGTGGGGATATTATCTAGGGAAAATATTAGGAAATACTAGGGAAAATGAACCACAGTGGTAGTTCATACAGTGGGGTTTCTTTGCCAAAAGTACTGTTCTTATTGATACCAATAACACTCATATCTCTTATTCCTTATAGCAAATAAAGGTTTGAACAAAATGTTCCACATACATTAACTTAATGAATTTCAGAAAACTTAGAATTTAAACATAAACCACTTTCCTTTCACTTCATCAGACAATGTCTGTTTCTAGTTGTCAGGCAGCTAGGTGGCACAGTGGATAGAGTGATGGCCCTAGAGTCAGGAAGAGGCATCTTCCTGAGTTAAAATTTGGTCTTAGACACTTACTAGCCATGTGACCCTGGGAAGTCACTTAACCCTGCTGCCTCAGTTCCTCCACTGTAAAATGAACTGGAGAAGGAAATGGCAACTCATTCCAATATGTTTGCCAAGAAAATCCCAAAGAATTGGAGATGACTGAAAATGACTGAACAACAACCTTTCTCGTTACCATACCCTATGAAAGGCACTGGTCAGAGTCAGTCAGCAAGCATTAATTTAAGCATTTACCATACCAGGCACTTTGCTAAGCACTAGGGATATTAAGAAATGAGAAATATGTCCCAAGAACAGATCACTATTTCTCTCAAAGGTACATCCTCAATTTAGGACCTTTATAAAAGCAATAATTTACCAAAAGGCCAAAATTTTTCATTTTCCTAAACTCAGAAAACAACTAGTATAATCAATTAGAAGGACAATTGTGGAGTAAAGATAGAGAGAAGGACGAGAGAAGAATTTAGCGAATAACAGATTCGACTTTTCCTAAAATGGTGAATGCATTAAAAAGATAAGACAGACTCTCTTAGAATGTAAAATATACATATTTCCTCAAAAATTAAAGCTGCCAAAATGACTTTTCTTTTTTCCTCTCCCATCTAATAACAAAAATATCATTATACTTTCTGATTTTGCTGAATGAAATTTCATTTCATGGATGAACTCTTTTACTATAATTGACAAATGAACATTATTAAGATTAACCAAATTTATTTTGATATCATTTTCTGTTAGATTATCAAATTCATTTGCACCCATTTTATTAACATTCTTCTACTCAAGTTACATTCCTTCTACTAATTTGTTTTAAAAAAAATTAGATCTCAATATAATCTAGTAGGGTAAATTCATGAAATTTGTCTTGTGCTTCCCTTTACACAGAACTATATATATATTCTGTTCTTTTTTTTGGAGGGGGGAAGGCAGGGGAATTGGGGTTAAGTGATTTGCCCAAGTCCCCACAGCTAGTAAGTGTGTCAAGTGTCTGAGGCTGGATTTGAATTTAGGTCCTCCTGATTCCAGGGCTGGTGCTCTACTCACTGCGCCACCTAGCTGACCTATGTTCTGTTCTAATTCCTATTCCAATCATCTCAAGTTATAATTTTTCTTTGTTCCATCTACAATCTTCATTATTGCCTGAGTGGACCTTCTTTTTATATAGTCCCCAGTGGCCCTATGGTGAAGCAGAAAGAGCACATTACCTCTGTATTGAGAGGCTCTAGATAGGAATTCTGGGCTACTTTATTGCCTATGTCACTTTATGTCAACCATGCCAGAGGATTCAGTTTTTTTCTTTTGCAAAATGGGGGAACTGGATTGGATAACCCCTGATTTGCCTTATGGTTCTAAAGATCCAATCCTAAGGTCCTATTGGCTTCAACATTTCAAAAGTTGTGCCACAAAGGAGGAAACAGTTCAGTAGCTGAAATAGAATATCTTTTCATAGCCTTGGGAAAAATTGGAAAAAAATTCTCCTTTATTACAAATATGCACTTGTTTAGATATGTTTGAATGGATTATCTATAGTATATACTGCTTGAGGAAGTCTTAAAGCACATTACTCCTTGTAAGCACAGAACCTTATGAATTAGAATTAAAATTTCACATTTTTAGCACATAGTAAATAGAGGGTAATCTTAAGAGTAAAGAAAATTTAGGGGAAATATGCAGGCTGTGTGGGCATAGGCAAGTCATTTAAACTCTCAGTGCCCCCAGTCAACTCTCCAAGACTAAAAATTAGAGCCAAGATGTAAGTCTATATCAGGGCACATGGTTTCACATTTGAAATTTACTGCATTGATTAAATCATAGGTCCAGACCAACTTCCTACACAACACATGCACACACACACACATACACACACACTGTGGTACGGAATACTGTGGGGATACATGAGCAGCATCACATGCTTCAGAAAGCCTTTCCTGATTCCCCATTCACTCCAAATGTAGGGTTCACCCTTCTTAACTCCCTGGTATTTCACAATATTTAATTCATTTAAAATTTATTCTTCATATATGCATGTTTTCTTTACTGAGAGAATGTAAGTTCCTTGACTGTGGTGGCTGTTTCATATTTTATGTTTCTATCCCCAATACCACGAGGGTGTTGTTGTGTTTTTGTCTTTCGTTTTCGAAGAGGACCATGACATCAGGTAAATGATGACATGACTTGCAGTTGACTTTGATTTGAGTGAGGGAGGACTGTGCAAGGTCACCAGCCTCACTTTTTCCATCTGGATCCAGTGACCTGATATTCATCAGGACGACCGGACATGACCCAGGATGCAATGGGAGACCCTGGCCCTTTTAGGCTCAGGCCTTTTCATGTACTCATTTAAAGGTAATGGTAAGTTCAGTATTGATATGGTGAAGTCCCAAAAGCATAGCTACCAGGTTTCCTAAAGAGGGGAGATTCAATCCAAGTTGGAAGTGCATTAGGTCAAGGCTTCTGTGCTGATCAGAGGGGCACTGACCCTTTTAACAGCCCCTGTACTTCCAGCTTGGGCAAGATAGGGAGATATAGAATTAAAAAAAAATTCCAGGGTCTTCCACTTTGCCTGTCACATAGAAGCCCATCATAAATGTCTGTTGGTTGATTGGCTGGCACAAAGTTTAAATAAGATATTGTTCTCTCTCCTCTGGGAGCTTATTTTCTAGTTTGAGATAATTGATATCATATTATACGTATATACACACATACATGCATACACACATAAAATTGGAGATATTGATATGTTACATATATAAAATATCAATATCTCACATATATACATAAATATACAATACACATATATATAATGTATTCACACATACATATACATATTTACGTATATGTAGATATGTTTATACACACATATACACAAAAAGATAACAATAGTACAACACAGTAGCTTAATTAGAGTGTAGAAAACCTGGAGAGAGATAATATGCTGAAAGGCTAGGAGGTAATGGAATGTGGAGGGGGTCCAGATTTAGAAGATCTTGAATGCCATGTGAGAGACTGACATTTACTCAGTAGGAGATAAGGAACCACAGAAATGTTCTGCGCAGAGGTAGTAAGGTACCTACCATAACACAGTAAGTAATTGTAGTCATTTTTGATAATTGTGACATGTTTTTCCTATTTAAATTCAAAGACAGTGAAAACAACACACAACTCTATAGTAAATGACTAATTGTTTTACAAGATAAAATTGTATGGCACAAATGTGGTTCTCCCCTAAAACAGAATTGAAATATATTCTTAAGTTTGAGTCTATCACTCTGAGTCACCATTTAGTTTATTTCAATGATACTATAAGATTGAGTTTTTAATATCATAATTCTATTTGTACATTCAAATGCTCAGGTTTATCAATGCGTTCACCTCTAGATTTAGAAGGTCACTTGGGAGAGGTGACATTTTATTTTATTTTGAGTCACAAGAAACTGGTTTCTAGTCAACAAAAAATTATACATAAAATGAGAAAAATCTCATTGGAGCAAAGGTGCAAGCAACACTAATCCACAGCAGTTTTACCACAGGAAACATTACAGCACATTTACAAATGTACAAATTGAGGATTCAACAGACAGGAGTCAGCACCGTCACCCAGGCCAAGCAAACTACTGAAATCAGAAACTAACTCAAACAGAGGCAGAGGCAGTTGGATCCTGGAGCTTTAACTTCATTGTGCAAAAAACCAAAAATTTTAAATGAAACAAACTAAAAAATTAAATAATCTGGAAAAAAAAACCTTGCTCCCCCCATTCCCTTCTCTGGGCCCCATGGAGGCTAAACCCCGACCTCTCACCCTGAGCTGAGCAAAGGCATAGTCCGGATTGCCACAAGGTTATGCCTCCAGCACCCCAGGGGAAAGGTTTGAGAGGTGACATTTTAAAACCCTTATTTTTTTATTTTTTTGTTTTTGTTTTGACTTCATCCTCACTTCTGAACATATCCCTTCGCTATCCATCAAGTCAACCATTATGACAAAGATTTTAAAAGAAAGAGAAAAAAATAAGCAATAAAAAGAAAAAACTTCAAGAAATTACAAACATAACTTGTTTTATTGTGCTTCATTTCATTTTGCCTCACAGATACTGCCTTTTTGTAATTGAAGGTTTCTGGCACATCTACTTTAAGCAAGTCTATCAGTGCCATTTTTTCACAGACTGAGTTCACGGCGTGTCTCTGTACCACATTTTGGTCACTCTCACAATATTTCAACCTATTTTAAATTTATTATTATGTCTGTTAAGGTGATCTGTGATCAGTGATTTTTGATGCTATCATTCTAATTGTTTTGGGGTGTGGTTCCACCCATATAAGACAGAGAACTGAATCCATGAATGTTGTGTCTGCTCTGACTGCTCCACCAACCAGATGTTCATCCATCTCTCTCCCCCTCCTCTGGCTTCCCTTTTCCCTGAGACACAACAATATTGAAATTAAGCAATTGATAACCCTACAATGATGGCCATTAAATGTTCAAGAGAAAGAAAGAGTCAATCAATATGGCAAACTTCATTGTTGCTTTATTTTAAGAAATTGCCACAGCCACCCCCAGATCCCACCCCCCTCCCCAATCAACCAGCAGCAATCACCATCATGGCAAGGTCCTCCATGAACAAAAAAGATTACAATTTGCTGAAGGTTCAGATGATGATCAGGATTTCTTAGCAATAAAGAATTTTTAAATTCGTAATACTGTCACATACTTAACAGACTGTGGCGTAGTGTAAACATAACTTTTATATGCACGAGGAAATGAAAACATTCATGTGACTTCCTTTATTGCGGTGGTCTGGAACCAAATCCGCAACATTTCCAACGTATGTCTGTAGTTCTGATTGCTTTAAATACTTGAAAAACACTGTAATATGTGGCACAGTTTTGATTTGTTTTGCAGGAAAAACAATCATTCTGCTAAATAAATCACTGCATATTTGACAGTGGGAATCCCATACCTAGATCTACTACTATTTAATTAAGGGTTTTAATTCAATCTGATGGTAACAATAATTAACTTTCTAGGTCAGGAGTGAGAAGATATTATTGCCTCATGAGGGTAAGAAAATATTTCCATGGAAAACCCCCTTCTTTGAAGAAAAGGCACCAATCTAGTAGTCCTTTATTTGGCATCAAATGATATTCTTACAGCAAGATACCTCTGGCAAAACTTCTTGCCACTGGGGACATCTCCTATAGCTTTAGGTCTTTTTAAAAAAATTCCCTATTCATTATTCTGAAGAATTTTAAGCATGTGGCCCCCAAAAACTGGTTCCATAGGAATCCCTCAATATACATTAGTACTTTAATAATTTCATAGGAGTTAATGGAAGTTGATGGTTCTTCAAAGTTATAGACAATCTATAAATTCCTTGGCATACACATACCAATAAAGAATGCATATCCTCTGGGCTCTGCTGAAAAATGTGCACGAGTTGACTATTGCTAAAAATATTGATCCTCTGGTGGTCAGCCTTCTGGCATTGGGCCAATCTGATCTTAGCTATGCTGTTCCTGGGCAAGGGATATACAGTCGGCTGCTGGGCCTGAAGCTGGAGACTTCCCAGTCAACTTTGCAAAGGCTTAAGCTGGGTTGGCATAGCAGACAGCTCAGGGTTAATTCTACACCACGATGAAGTATCAGAATCAGACTGGACTTGATAACTGATCATATATTACAGTAAAGCTTTATTTTTAATCTGGAAGAGTGATTTCGAGGATATAAGGCACTCCCCATGAGAGGCTTCCTCTATCAGTACAGATGAGCACCTTCTATGCAATTTATCAGGCAGCTAGGTGGCTCAGGGAAAGAGCGCTGGACTTGAAATCAAGGACACTCATCTTCATGAGTTCAAATCTGGCCTGAGATACTTACTGGCTGTGTGATCCTGGGTAAGTCACTTAACCCTGTTCACCTCAGTTCCTTTTCTGTAAAATGGTCTGGAGAAAGAAATGGCAAACCACTCCAATATCTTTGCCAAGAAAACCCCAAATGGAGTCACAAAGACTCAGACAAGGCACAAATGACTCAACAACAACAATGTGACATAATAAAAGAGTTGCCTGTGGAGAGCTGAGAAGTTGAATGATTTGCCCCTGGTTGCATAGCCAGTAAGTTCCAGAGACAAGACTTGAACCCAACACTCCCTGACTCTAAGGCCATCCATTATACCTACTAACAGATAAAGTTATGAATATCTGGCTGCAAAGACAGAGTCCATATACTGAATCTAAGTTTCCCATTGACTCTCATTAAAAAATTCAAATGCCCTAACCCCTAATTAAAACAAAACAAAACTCAGAGATAGCGGACTGTGGTGTCGGGAGAATAAGTTGTGAGGAATGGGATGAGAGACAAAGCCAGACAAAGATGAGAAGGGTAGAGAGCAAAAAGAAGAAAAGCAGAGAGATAGAGAGAAAGGAGAAATAAAAGAATAAGATAAATTCAACATTAATTTCTTTTTAATTCAATGAAATTAAACAACCTTTATTAAGTAATTAGCACTGATTTATGAATAACTAGCACTTATGTTTATATATGACTAGCTTCTTATTGCACTTTAAACATATCATCTCATTTGATCCCCACAATAATTCTGTGAAGGAGATGCTATTGTTTGAGAGATAAGTAAATACAAGTTGAAATTGATTAAGTGACTAGAGCAGGGTCCCACATTTAGTGAGTATCTAACGCAGGATTTGACCTTAGGTCTTCTGGAGCCCAAGTCCCATGGTCTAACCACTCTCCTATTTGTGCTAGCCTCTGAGCAGGAGATGGATAGTCAAGAAAAAAATAAGCAGGTCTTACTCTCAAGGGTTTACGTTACACTAAGGGGATATATTATGTGCTTAACTAAGCAAATATAAACAATGTAGTTTCAAGAGGAAGATTGCTAATAACTGGAAGGATCAAGAAAAAGCAGGTTTAGGAGGTTGACATCAGGCTGAGCTTTGGGGCAAGTTTGTGACAGTACAAAGAAGAAGCCAAGAGGGAATGCAAAGAACCATGTTAGACACCAGGAATACAAAGAACAAAAATGAGAATCCCTTCCTGCAAGCTATCGATACAGTCTAATAGCAGTAGAAACAACACTAATGTGTTTTTCTTATCCTGTTCTTATTGCTGGCCTACTCTTTGCCGCTTATAGGATAATGGGGTCAAAGACTTAGAGATGGCAGGTAGTCTAACTCACTCATTTACAGCTGAGGAAACTGAGGCTCAGAGGTCAAGTGACTAGTCCAAGGTAAAACTCTCTGCCTCAAAAAATCTTTCATGCTTTCATTGTACCACATTGGGTCCTGATTCTCTGACATCATTTCAAAAAACAGAGTAGTTTTTTAGAGTATTTTAATTAATTAATTTAAATAAGAGTATTAATTTTCATGCACTGAGATATGGGATTGTATGTGATCTGAATTCTGTCGGACAGAAAAGATTAATTTTTAAGCAGCTGGGTGGTGCAGTGGGTAGAATATGAGACCTGGAGTCAGGAAGTCCGCACTTCACATCCAGCTTTAGACACAGAGATTTAGTGACCCTGGGTGAGTCATTTAACTTCTGTAGGGCTCAGTTTTTTCATAGATTAAAATGGGGATAACAGCACCTACCTCTCAGGGTTGTGGTAAGGATCTAACGAGTTAAGTAAAGTGTCTGGGGGCAGCTAGGTGGCACAGTGAGTAGAGCACCGGCCCTGGAGTCAGGAGGACCTGAGTTCAAATCCGGCCTCAGACACTTGACACATGTACTAGCTGTGTGACCTTGGACAAGTCACTTAACCCCAATTGCCCTGCCAAAAAAGCAAAAAAAAAAACAAAAAAACAAAGTGCCTGGCACAATACCTGGCACATAGTAAACAGTATGTGAAGAGTAATTGCAAGAGCCTAAATGGAATCTGGCACATCATAAGGGCTATATAACTGTTTTTGTTGTTGAGTTGTTTCAGTTGTATCTGGCTGTTTGTGAAACTATTTGGGGTTTTCTTAGCACAGATACTATAATGGTTTGCCATTTCCTTCTCCAGCTCATTTTACAGATGACAAAACTGAAGCAAACAAGGATAAGTGACTTGCCCAGGGCCACGCAACTGAGATCAGGTTAGAATTCAGGAAGATGACCCAACTATAAAAATCTACTGTGCCCCTTAGCTGTTCTTATATAAATATTAGCTATTATTATCATGCAAGGTATTATTAATTAATAATAATAAAATATTAGTTATTATTAATTCACAACATACATACATGGAATAACTTCTTTATAAATATCATAAAATTGAAATTATGTGCCTTGAATTGCCATAGAATAAGGGATATCTACATGGCCATAAAATGACACAAATAAGCCCAGGCTCTCAGTTCCAAGCCCAGAGAAAATAATTCATCACTTCTAAATGAAGGATAGCCTGCTGAAAGCTTGGCAGGCAACAGATGTTATTAAATTTATCAGTGAATTGTAAAGTCATTGGTAATTATCCTGTATGCATTATAATTCTATAAAGTCTAAAAATCAGCTAAGTTACTTCTGCCTCTGTTGACCACTGTAACAGTTAAAAAATAAAGTAAACAGAGGCACAAAGTTCTAAGCATGGTTAACTTATTGGTAGAATTCCAATTCATCAATAAATAGAATTTCAGCTTCCTCAGGAAGCTGAGACCCCAAACGAGAGGGATAGTTTATTTTTTCATAAAACAGGGTAGGTGACATCATGGCATAAATGAGGCACAGGGAACAAGATGATTGGTTGGAAACTTAGTAATGGGGGGCAAGCAACAACCCCCTCCTTCCTTCTCTGTGATTAAGAAGTGTTCATTGTTTGAGTCCACCTCCAAGATAGTGGTTCAGACATCTTGGACGGTAAACCAGACATACCTGAAGCATAACTTAGGGGTATTACATTAGCTTCTCAAACTCAAAATTTCTACAATGGAAGTCATTTAAAAAAAAAAAATGATGCTACTCTTCCAACTTTCCGCTTTTAGCTGAAGGAGCACTCATCTTTCCTGTTCAACACTTGGCGTCATCCTTCTCTTCTCCTCTCTTCTCCTTAAACATCAATATCTAATCAGCTGTTAAGGCTTATCTATTCTACTTAACATCTATTCTACACAGCATCTCAAGTCCACAAAACAGCATCAGTTTTGTTCTAGAAAGAGATATATTTAATAGGGATTATCAGTCTATATACGCATATATGGCACAGTGGATAGAGAGTGCTTGGCCTGGAGTAAGGAAGACCTGAGTACAAATCTGGATTCTAGCACTTAATAGCTGTGTGAACCTGGGCAAGTCATTTAACTTCAGTTTGCCTCAGTTTCCTCATTTGTAGAATGAGTTGGAGACACAAATGGCAAAACATGACTCTATCTTTGCCAATAAAACCCCAAATGGCATCACTAAGAGTCAGACGCGACTGAAAAATGACTGAAGAAGAAGAACAAAATATATGCAGGTAGTCCCAAAGCAAAAAACTGCAATAAGATTTTTGAGATATACCTTATATGCCCTGGCCAACGCATGCATGCAGGCATTCCTCAATTGACTTAAGATAAGTAGAGGAGGGGTGGGTTATTTCACTGACCCCTTCCCATTTAAATATCTAAAAGGTATTGGCAGCCAACCCTATTAACAAAGATGGAAAGAGCTTAGGAAACACTTTTAAGACTACAGTCATTAACTTTAACAAGGAAAGTAGGAAATTGAGTATACTGCATAATACTCCCACTTCCTAAGAATCTCTCCTTCCTACACAACTATAAAAATCACGTCTAACACATTACTGAGTGTAGAATAACAATGGA
The DNA here is from genome assembly GCF_011100635.1 of Trichosurus vulpecula. NCBI lineage: Eukaryota > Metazoa > Chordata > Mammalia > Diprotodontia > Phalangeridae > Trichosurus > Trichosurus vulpecula. The sequence goes on along the minus strand of NC_050574.1, from coordinate 416,326,772 downwards.
GAGAGAAGACAAACAGAAAGTTTCAATTATTATGTTTGTCTTTATGATGCACCTTCCCAAGTGCAGAATATGGCTGTAATAGTAGAAAAGCATCTTTGATTTACTACACACCTATGTGAACTGAACTAACTCAAAGGGCTCAGAGTCAACATGAATATCATTATTTTCCTAGTTTGAAGAGCTTCAAAGTAAACAAAAATAAATTAAAAAACCAAACTCTGCAGTTTGGTTCTTGGCTCAAATTTTACTATTACCTTTTGAATAGACCCACAATTCCTGCTCTGTAGCCAATCAAAAAGGCTCCTCTTCACCATGGGGTCATAAGAACCTGTAACCTGAAGCAGCACATGCTTCAAAGTACACATGGCATTATATCAATAGAACTTGTCCAAGAGGTCTGGACTCATTGGTTAGTCCTCTATTATATTACAAAAAATGATTGAGGGACATGTAGGAACTGACAAATCCACCTAATTATAATTGAGAGAGGACATTCACTCAGTTCTTCTAAATTTATTTTTTATTAAGCTAAGAAAATTTAATTTCATTAGTAAAATTTAATTTAAAATAATTTATGTATTGATATGAAAGTTTCCTTTCTAACTCTTAGAGGTAATATCTGGTTGAAAACGCAGGCCCTCTTATCTGCTTATATCCCTACCACACCTTTCACAGAATTTGAAAAACATTTTTGAAATTTTTGAACAGAATAAAGGTTTAAGATTCTACTTTTAGGACTTATTTTTTTTTAGGTTGGCCATGTTATTGGTTGGCATAGTGTTGATTCCCATATCCTTTTTCAAAGTAAACCACCTGCAATCTATGTCATCACAAGTGCTTTTGAGAATATAAACTTCCTTAAAACAAACAAACAAGAAACTCCAGCAAAGTAAATTTTATTTCTAAGGTCACATTTGACATTTAAAACTTTTTACAATCTGGCTCTAGGGTATCTTTTCCAGGCTAACCACAGGTTCCTTCCCATTATTGTATATCCAGACAAAATTCTCCTTTGTATTATATTTTCTATCTCCATACATTTACACAGGCTTTCTGGCCTTCATTCCTGGAATGATTGCCTCTCCTTATCTCTGTTTCTTGGAACTCTTAGCTACATTCAAGGTTCTCAAGTGCCATCTTCTACAGAAGGTCTTTTGTTGACTTCCCCAACTGTGAGCTCCTCCTCCCTACTACCCAAATACTTTGTGATATTATCCAAGTAATAAATACTTATTGCATTCAATTGAATTGAATGGTTATGAACTCTGATCTGAAATTGCAGAGAACAAAAATTGAAAATTAAATTTAATGAGTATAAAAACCCTATAAATTTAATTATCACAGTGACATCAGCCCTAGGTGGTAGAAGACAATGAATGTTTTCTGCTGCATGGCTAAAAACTGAAGTCTTAGATAGGACTATGGAAAACCAACCTTTGTATGTGTCACAATGATTCTTGAAAATGGCATGCCTTTTCAAATGAAAACCCAGTTAACTTTAGCTATATTTCTTGCAATTCCCAGTATACAAAAATGCCCAATGAAAGTCAAGGTAGGGAGTAAAATGAGACCCCTAAAATCTGCTCTGCTTTTTGGTAATTCGTAGCTTTTGTATGCTGCCAGTTTGTTTTTCCTCACCGCCTTGTAGAGATTTCCCAGAGGGATGGATCGGCTGTGTGTTATCTAATCTAAAAGCCATCTTGGTAAATTGAACAGTACCTCTGGGCAGTATTTGGACAAGTTCATACAAATATGAGGAAGCAGATGGGTGAGCTGACTTTTCAAAAAGCATGTAGAAGGTCAATGCTATTAATTATTTTCCACAGATTTGTTTTTACTGTGGCAAAGGGCATAGAAATTGGTTAGCCTACATAAGAAACTGATTTGAACACATGTCAAGATAGGGATACACAGACCATCTAAACCCCTCTTTTTTTGTGGGAAGAATGAAGTAAAGACCTCTATGACAGGTAAAAGATATTCAAAGGTTAATTTTTGAAAGGAAAGAAAAAAATTGTATGCTCCCAAGATTGATTTGGGATGGCAAAACTAGACAAATGGAATGCTCAGATAGAAAGATGAAATATGAATAAAGATCAAAGTTACCTCTAATTTTTATGTGCATTGAGTTACCTCTAATATTTATGTTGCCTCTAATATTTATGTGCATTGAAAGAAAAAAATTCATGCCATATCTTAAATTTTTAAGATAAAATCTCAAAATTTCACGGTGCTTTGGAAGGAAATCTAAAGCTATTTAAAAAATGTAATTAGATATGATAACATTCAAGGCTTACAAAGTTTCAATGAGAACCTTGGAAATTGCTAAACTATTCTTTTTTTTCCGTTGGGAGTTGTTTAGGGAATAACCTTTGTTTTTGCCCACAAAAAATTCATAAGATGCAAAAGACTCATAAAAACCTCTAAGCAGTTACAGAAAGTATGTGAAGCATTCTAACAGTTCATCAGCTCCATTCCATCTACCCAACACTCCTACCCCCCAACCCCTTTGATTGAACTTGGGATTGTTATGAGGGCAACCAACCCTTTGATATTCCAGTGAATCATTGTTTCACTCAAAATCCTGTATCGTTTCTCCAGGACTTTTAGTATCATCCTATTAGACAGCTAGATGGCACAGTGGATAGAGTGTTGCATCTGGGCATCTTCCCGAATTCCAATCTGGCTTCAGACACCTAGCTGTGTGAGCCTGGGCAAGTTACTCAACCCTGTTTGCCTCAGTTTCCTCATCTGTAAAGTGAGCTGGAGAAGGAAATGGCTAACCAGGTCAGAATCTTTGCCAAGGAAAGCCCAAATGGGATCCTGAAGTATTGGACAAGCCTGAAAAATGAGTGAACAACAACAAATGATTTAGACAGAAAAGGGGGCACTCCTAAACAAATGATTCCCTTCCCTGTAAAGCTCCACTGTTTGAGAAGTTCACTAGCTTTGCCCTCCAAGTAGGTTGCTACATAGTAACTATGTAAGTTAGACACTTCTCTCTTCACTTAAGGTCAAATCCACAAACTCTGAAACTTGGGAACTATCAGACAGACAAGAGATTGCCAGCATGGCAACTCCAAAAGTTCGCGCTTCTCAGACTAAAGGACGAAATTCTAAAATCACCTTGCCCAGGGAATTCAAAATTCCCTTTCTTCTATGTAGGAGTTTGAGGTAGAAAATGTCCAAGAACTACCCACATTGTCACTGAGGCACACATTTATCTGCTCTTGCCATGTTCTTCTATAGGAAATCTAACTGTCCTGCTTGTTGGCATCCGTTGATCTGGGGATGTCCACTCGTAAGATCTCTCAGATAGCGTATGGCACTTATCTGTCTCTGACCAATATACTCCTGCTATAAGCTGATGCCATCTGTCTCTCAGAGGAGAAAATATAAAAATTGCTATCAACTCTGTCTCAACGGAGGAAATCAGACATGGACACAGATTACTCCCCGCCACCCTCTACCTCCCCAACTCCAGAAAGCCCAGGGCCGTATTTCTGTATGCTGGTGTATCTTCTCAAAGTCTAAGAAAGAACTACAAAGGGTGTAGGCTGGTCAACTCTTTAATCTTCCAGGATGAGTAATATGTAGCAACTAAGATATCCCTTCTACTTTTAGTTCATTTAAAACTAATGAGCATTTGTTAAGACTACATATAAGGTAGTATGCTGTGTAGGAAGGATATGAGGATGACCCTGAATTTGAACCTCCAACTTACTGACTTCCTGATTGCATGCCACCTGCTTTAACAGATTAAATACAGGCGGCAGCTAGGTGGTACGGTGAATAGAACACTGGTCCTGACTTCAGGAAGACCTGAATTCAAATCAGTATCTTGGCAGATACTGGAGTAGTTTGTTATTTCCTTCTCTAGTTCACTTTATAGATAAGGAAATGAGGCTAATAGGATTAAGTAACTTGCTCAGGGTCACACTGCTAGTAGTAAGTGTCTGAGGCCAGATTTTAACTCATAAAGTTACTTTTTTATTCCAGGCCCATCACTGTATCCACTGTGCTGCCTAGCTGCCCCTTCTTTGTCTTACTCTGGCTTTATTTGCTCCTTTAATAATAACTTCTTTCTTTGGGGGTGGGGTGGGGAGAGGTGAATTGGTTTACCATTTAATCTTGACTATCTGTGTAATGAAGCAATCAACCTATAAACATTTCTTTATTTCAGCAGCTATGAACTATGGGTCAGTCAGAGTTAATAGCCATTTGGATCCATCAGTCATTCACTAGCCTCTACGGTAAAATTCTCTATCTCATTAAGCTTTTGCTAGTCCTGCTCTGCTGATCTTCACCCTGGGCCTACCCCTCCATCCACTTTCTCAACTTTTGCTCATGGACTGTCTAGAGTTGTTAGAAAAAGTCATGAAATCAAGATGATTTCACCCATTCTAAATTTATGCTGCATTATCTCAGATTGCTGCTGCTTGGAAATCTGTCTATTCAACACTCACTGAATCATTACCTCATTACTCACCAGGACTATTACAAATCTTTTCCCTACTCCTTAGGTACCAAAATTCAACATCTTCCACCTCAGCTCCTCAAGCTCTGCTTCTTTTCATTCCCATCCCTAATATACTACTTCATTGAGATCAAAGTGTGGTATCCCTCATCTTCCTTTGGTCATATGTCAACACTTCCCAGTTTCTTAATTAATTTCAATCTCTTTCCCTCTTTTTTCAGAGGATGAAATGTGCTTACTGTAGCCTAATCTTTTGTAAGGCTAACTAATTGTACCTTGTACCTGTGCCTTTGATTAGATCCCCTCCTACTTCCTCCAAACTGTTACTCTGGCAATCATTCTCTCTCTCTCTCTCTCTCTCTCATTCTCTCTCTCTCTCTCTCTCTCTCTCTCTCTCTCTCTCTATCTCACACACACACACACACACACACACACACACACACATCTGCAGTCTTTTCATTTCTAATAGATTCTTCTCATTTATAAAAATGTTTAGGTTTCCCTAGTGCTAAAATAATGTGCTCCTTTGATTCTTTCCTTCCGTGGAGTTCAATAACTTAGAGAAAAGCATAGATGTTGTGCTTATAAGATTTGCATATGAGGGGCAGCTAGGTGGCACAGTGAGTAGAGCACTGGCCCTGGAGTCAGGAGGACCTGAGTTCAAATCCGGCCTCAGACACTTGACACATGTACTAGCTGTGTGACCTTGGGCAAGTCACTTAACCCCAACTGCCTTGCCAAAACCAAAAAAAAAAAGATTTGCATATGACCCAAAGGTGTGAGGAAGCACAAACCCATTGTGTGACAATCAGGATACAAAAAAGATATTGACAACATCTTAGAACAATAAGCTAAAGATAATACTATGAATTTGAATCTCAAATTTATAAAAAACCTATTTCACAAATATAAGATCATTGAATGGTATCTACACAACAGTTTGTATGAAAAAGGCCTGAAGGTTTTGTGGATTCCAAATTCAATAAGCATGGACCTTATGATTTGGAAGCCAAAAAAGCTGACTGGATCACTGGATTCACTGAGAGATGCATAGTCTCAAAGGAGAAGGATGATAGTCAAAGTGCACCTTGTTTTGGTCAGATCACAAACTGCTAAAGCTTAAAACTACATTAAGGCTTTGGGGATACCTTAAAGGGTGTTCATTTATGGGTACCACATATTAAGAAAGATATTGATACGTTGGAGAAGGTCAATGGAAAGTAGTCAGGATTAAAAGGGGCATTGAGATCCTGTCAAATGAGCATTGCTTAAAAGAGTTAAAAACGTTAAGTATAGAGGAAATTTAGGAGAGACAGGATAGCTCTGTACAGTTTTTTGGAAGGCAGTCATGTGGTAGAGGGATTAGACTTATTCTGTTTGGTCAAAGAGGCAGAAACAAGGAGTAGAAGTAATTCGATGGCAGATATAGGCTTGACATAAGGAAAAACTTCCTAAAAACTGGAGCTGCTCGAGCAAGGGAGTTCTGAGATGTAGTAGGTTAGTTGGATCACTTGTCCACACAAAGTCTGGCACTAATATGGTGAGACTTCAGGAGTGGGGGGGGGGGGGGAAGCAAGTAGGCTGCTGGAGAGGCAAACCAGTCCAGATCAGTAAAACAGAACAGACCAAAGCGTCCATGCTGATCAGTAATGCAACTGGGCCCATGAGTGGCCACTGAATTTTCAGGCTGCGTGAGAAAGGGACACCTAGCCTCCAAGAACAAAACTATGAAACTGCAAGGAGATGGTAGGTTCTCTCACACTGAGGTCTTCAAGTGAAGACTAGATGACCACTTATGTGGAATCATATAGAGGTAGTAAGGTGGTACAGTAGAGATAATGCTGGGCCTGTAGTCAAGGATGCATGAATTCAAATACAGCCTCAGATACTTACTAGGTGTATGATCTAGGGCAAGTCAATCTGTTTGCCTCAGTTTCCTCAATTGTAAACTGGAGATAATAATAGCATCTACCTCACAGCATTGTCACCAACATCAAATGAGTTATTTGTAAATGTTTAGCACAATCCCTGCTTGGCACATAGTAATGATTATATAAATGCTAGCTGTTTTCACTATTATTATTATTAGAGAAGATTACTGTACAGGTACAAAACATACTTTTGAAAACCCTTCCAATTCTGAGATTCTGTGACTCTGGAGCTACTACTCACTGTCTCTACTCCAACACCTAAATTTTTAGAAGAGGCCGACCACCATGGATGATTGCCCTTCCTCACCATCTACACTTAAACTCTTCTCAGTATGGCTTCTAACTCCTACATTTTCCCCAAACTTGTCTTCTCAAGGTCACCAATTAGATCCTTATTACAAAATCCAATTATTCTTTCTTAGTCCTCCTCCTCCTTGATCTCTATGCCACATTTACTACTATTAAAATTCCTCTGGATATTTTCCTTTGGCTTCTGAGACACCACACTTGTAGTTCTTCTCTCATCTATCTAACTACTGCCCCCTCCCCCGTTGAATCTCCCTTATTTGGCACCTCTTCTTGACAATTGAATATTTGTGTTACCCAGAGTTTAGTCCTCAACCCTACATAGTCTCTCTCCCTGTATCTTCCCTGTATATACTCCTCCCCTCAGTAATTTTCCAGTTGCTTTGCTTCATCTATAACCACCATGTGGTTAACTTCCAAATTTCTTTCTCTGGCCCAGACATCTCTCTGGAGAACTTATGCTCTCAGTACTTTAAACCCAACAAATTTGGCCCCAAATCTAATCCTCCTAATTCTGACAAATGTGCAGTTCATTTATTTGTGGACAAAATCTCAATGCAATCTCTGAGACTTCCCTCTCCCTCACTTCTAGCATCCACTTAGTTAACAACTCTTTCTTCCCATTAGTACAAACCCTCATTACCACCTGCCCATTTAAAAACCATTTCCCCACTTCATCTCTCCTTTAGACTATTGCCAGATGAATCTTCTTGCTGCACAATTCTCATCATGCTAGATTTCTGCCCAGTGCCCTTTAGTGACTACCTATTGATTACGAGGGCATCTTCTTGAATTCAAATCTGTCCTCAGATATTTACTAGCTATGTGACCCTGGGCAAGTCACTTAACCCTGCTTGCCTCAGTTTCTTCATCTGTAAAATGAACTAGAGAAGAAAATGGCAAACCATTTCGGTACCTTTGCCAAACAAATCTCAAATGGGGTTACAAAGAGTCGGACATGATTGAAATGACTGAACAACAAAACTGATTACCACAGTCCAGATATTTCAGTCTGACATTTCAAGCTTACTATATCCTAGTTCTCCAGACATCCTTAACTCTGTTCCTCACCATGTATTCAACTGCTCCAGACTCAAAGACAGACACTGTCTTTTGCCCTTCTTTGTATCCTCTGGCACATAGTAGGCACTTAACAAATGCTTATTGACTGATGACTTGCTGTTCCTCATATGCATCTCATACTTTTCTGCATCTGTGTCTTCCCTCACTGTGTCCTGCTCCCAGCAAACTTCGTCTGTATCACCAGCCTCTATCTTCGCCAGAGGAAATGTCATCCATACTTTAAAATCCAGTCATATTGCCACTTCTTCCTTTTTCTGATTTTGGATAGCAATTTAACCGTATTATCCTTATTCTTTAATCATATCCATAGGTTCTAGTAAGGACCTCAGAGTTTAATCCAACCCATCATTTTACAGACAAGGAACTGTAGACCTGAATTACGATGAGATTTGCCCAAGGTCAAGGATGTAGTGAATATTTGAAGTAGTATTTGAATCCAAATCTTCTTGATTCCAGATCCAATACTTTCTATTTTTCTTTTTGATTATCCCGTATGTGTTGTAATGCTCGTTATTTGAATGTTGGCTCCATGATGACCGGAATTATGTCTTCTGTAAACAGCAAGTATTTAATAAATGTTTCTTGAACTGAATTTAAAAAAAAATAATCAAATTTGTGCCACTGCAAATGTTACAGAGAGCTGCAGATTCTCAGAAGGAAATATTTCCTACTAATAATAAAAGCTAATGAGCTAAAATTTATATAGAGTTTACTGTGTGTCAAACATCATGCCAAGTGATTTGCAATTGTTATCTTATCTGATGATGGCATGAACCATGGCAGGTAAGTACTCTTATTATCCCAATTTTACTGATGATGACATCGAGGCACACAGAGTTACTTGCTGCAGTTCATACAGCTGGTATCTGTGGCTAGATTTGAACTCAGGTCTTCCTGACTCCAGGCCCAGTACTCTACCCACAAGATTAAATGGTTTTTGATTTAACTCTTTGATACCATTTTCTTTTCTACTTGCACTAATTTACCCTTCTGGGCCTCAGTTTACTTGTCAAATTTATTGTACTTCATTAACTTCTTTTGTTTGGGTAACAGTGAAAGAACTTCGACCTCAGCTGTCATGATATGAAAGATTGTTAACCCCTTCCTATTCATTTCTGTTATCAATTCCTGGCCCTACATGTCACTTTTGAAAAGAGGCAGTCATTCTCTCTACCTGCGGTGGCACTCAGGTTTTCAGGACCCGTGGTTTATCAATTATTCAGAATTTCTGATTCTCACCTGAGTTACCGAATTTATCCTAACTCATCTGCTTTCTTCATCTTTAGCAGCAAAAGTAGATAGAAAACAACATCTGATTTTTTCCCCTTGGTATACAGAATCATTATATAGCTAAAATCGATGAAATGACTCCTTTCAGCTTTTTTTTAACTTAATGAAAGTTCGAAGGTCAAAAAATAATTTCACTCTTGGTCCTCCTTGAGAACAAAGTGAGAACAGTAACCAGTTTGATTTTGGTTGGTATCACAATGACAGAATCTCAGAATCTTCGTGCTAGAAGGAGATTTTGGTATCAACTAATCCAACTCCCACAGTTTAACAGTGAGGAAGCTGGTGTCCAGAGTCAAGTGACTCATCCAAGATCACACTATGAATTAACTAAGTGCAGACAGAGTCAGGGCTAGAGCCCAATTTCAAGACCTCCCAGTTCTGTGTTTTTTTTTTTTCCTGTGTCATGGATGATAAAAACTCAGATTTATAAAGTTGTTTACAGAGCACTTTCTTTGCAACAAACCTATGAGATAGGTTAATAACACAACTATCATTATGTCAATTTTATGGAAGAGGAAACTGCCGCTCAGAAAGGTCAACTGATTAGTGCATGGTCACATAGCTTGTGTTAGAGACAGGATTGGAAGCTATGTTAAAAATTCTTCCCACTGTGTCATTTTGTCTCTCATGACCTACAAGTTTTAGAAAAAAATTGTAGAACCCGAGGGGTTATACATTGGGTTTCATACCTGCTATATTTGTGGTTTGTTATTGTTCATTTTTTGGTTGCGTCTGACTCTTTGTGACACCATGCGGGATTTTCTTGGCCAAGATAGTGAAGTGGTTTGCCATTTCCTTCTCCAGCTCATTTGACAGATGAGGAAACTGAGGCAAACAGACTTAAATGACTTGCCCAGGATCACACAGCTAGGAAGTGTCTGAGGCCAGATTTGAATTAAGGAAACTGAGTCTTCCCGACTCCACGTGTGGTGCTCTACCCACTGGGCTCTATCCACCTAGTTCCCCTATACCTGGGGTGCTAAGGAAAATTTAACTTAGTTTGCTTTTGTTGTTGGGTTGTTGGGAATGAGTCCTTGCTTTAAATATATATCTTTATCACCACTGCTTTTAATTCTATTATTAGTGATTAATTTCTCTGCTTTATTCATCTTGTTCTCTCTAGTGTCCTTTATCACACAAAATTCTGCTAGGGCACGAATTCTTACTTTTACACTTTGCCTTTGACCTTCAGGCAATCTGGTGGAATCTCTGTACTTCTCAAGATATTATTTTAAATGCATAAAATAAAATACATATGATTACAAAGGAAACCAATTATATTGAGATACATTTATCAAAATATTTCTTAAAAAGGCCATGGACATCAAGTTAAGAATCCTTGCATTAGGGGAAACATAGAGTCATTGTCATTTGTGCAGCAAGGCCCCCAGGAAGATGTATGGAGTACTTGAGTGAAAAACAAGAAAAATAATGTCACCTTGTGTTCAAATACTCAACTGAAATCTTACTGTGCTGCTTGCCTTAGGATGGGCTGGCAATTGTTCTGACTTTTCAAAACTGTTGTTGCTTGTACTTCATTACCGAAAAGGATCAATGACATCATGAGGGTGATGTCGACTTGTGAGTTAATAGGATTTAAAAGCTATGCCAGTGGAATGCAAGTTCTAATAGATGGCACCAAACTAAAAAGCAAAACAAAACAAAACAAACTGAATTATGACCCAGTGACTTGTTATCTGAGGACCCACTTTGTTAAGTTTGGAGAATCTTCTCAGTGGAATGACTGAAAGGTGATGAATTATCTTTCATAATTTAATTGTCCATGAGAAAATAGGATGTTTTTTTCCTTTGTATATCTATTTTTTCTGTGATAGGAAATGTTGTGAAGCAGAATTCAAACAAATGATGTCATCGTATCTATTTACTAATAAGAATGAGGGAACTGATAACCAAATGGTTTGAAGCGTTTTTGATGTGGTCCCTTGTTTTTATAGTCATAGACTACTAATTTCCATATTTTCCCATACATATCTCTCACTACTTTGTTTCTTGTTCCTTCATTATAATACTCCCTGAATGAAGCTTAACTCATCTTTCTACCCACATTCCTGGCAAAAATATTGATGGCAAGTGATATAGAGCTCTACTGTTCTGTTTGGAAAAGGACTCTTGTGACCTCTAACGTTGATGGGGTTAAGGAACAAAGAAGTGGTTTTGTTTTGGGGTGGGAGAGGGATCTATGGGTCTTTTTGGACTTAAGTGGCCATTCATCCTCTTCCAAAATGGGGAAAGAACAAGGGCAAGTAGATCAGAAAAATTTAAGAGCTGACAAATCTGAATGAATGCAGGCAATCTGACAGCTAAGGTAACTATGACTGCTAAGGGTTTGATTATTTCACTCCCATACAGGTCACTTCCTTGGTCTAACTCTCTGTCTCTCTGTCTCTGTCTCTGTCACTCTGTCTCTGTCTCTGTCTGTCTCTCTGTCTCTCTGATTCTGTCTCTGTCTCTGTCTCTCTGTCTCTCTCTCTCTCTGTCTTTCTCTCTCTCTCTCTCAGAGACTCCTTTGGAATTTTGGTGAGGCCTATGGACCCCTTCTCAGAATAACATTTTAAGTGTATAAAATGGAATATACAGTATTAGAAAGGTAACCAATCAAAGTTGAAATATAGTTAGCAAAATGGAGAGAAAAATCCTCTAGTGTCTTCACATATGCTATTGCATGAAGCCATTGGCGCCCCATCTGGAGAATGGGGCTCACTCACCATACCTTAGCCCATCCCTGGCATCCTGTGTATCTTTGCAAACAAGCATATACTACTATGGGTCCCTTAACATTTAATTTGGGATACTTTTTACCTCTAATTTCACAAAAAAATGGGGAGATGGTATATTGTATATCAAAGAACTCCCAAGCAGATGTAAAATCAAGCACCTACAGTATCACACTAATGAGCTCCAAACACTTGATTTATTATAGGCAAAGTTAAAAGATAGTGATTGAAGACTTAGGGAAGTCCCATTTTTCCTTTCCATTCTTTTCCCCTTTCTTTCTCTTAGACTATACTACATTACATGAGTGGGCCATATGAAAGAATTCTGTCCAATAAAAAAAAGAAATTCCAAACATCTGACACTGACAATTCTTTCATCCTTCTCTATCCTGTCTCCATCTATAATTTTTTTTTCCAGTTCTATCACTAACTTCACTACTAATTCTTTTTCTTGTAGTGCACTGGGACAGAAATGTGCTAGTAAATGTTTAACAACCAGCTCTAAAAAAATAAGTATACTCAATGCACTTTTATGTTTAACCTTAATTATTAAAAATTTCTCCACCAATTTCTTAAATCTAAACCAGAAGTTTACCCTGCCAGCAGCCTGCTTTTGTATAGTCAGTGAGCTAAGAATGGTTTTTACATTGTGAAATACAATAAAATTGGGGCAACTAAGTGGCACAGTGGATAGAGTACTGGTTCTGGAGTAAGGAGGACCTGAGTTCAAATTCCATCTCAGACACTTGACACACTTACTAGCTGTGTGACCTTGGGCAAGTCACTTAACTCCAATTGCCCTGTCTTCTAAAAGAAATACAATAAAATTTTATTTTAAAATTTAAAAACCATTTCAAAAATTCAGCCTGGACAAAAACAAATGTCAACTCGAAATGTCCTGTGTGGGCTTTGTTTGCTGACCACTGGTTTACAAAATCAACAAAATAATGAATCAAACTTTAATTCATAATATTTCTTCATTTATGAGGAGTAAATGCTAACTCTAAAAATTTAACAATAAGCTGGGCTTTCTCTAACGGGTCCAAGCTGGGCCACTCACACCCCTGCACTAAAAATGGGACTAAGTAACTTATTAGATCCTTTCTAGGTCAAAAAATGTATAGCATCTTAGAATTAGAAAGTATCTTATTGGTTCTGTAGTCCCCCTGAAGCATGAATCCATTTTATAACAGTCTTTGAGAAATCCAGTGACTGAGAACCAGCTAGGTGGCTCAGTGGCTAGAGTTCCTGGAGTCAGAAAGATTCATCTTCCTGAATTCAAATCCGGCCTCAAACTCTTACTAGGTGTATGAGCCTGGACTAGTCACTTAATCCTATTTGACTCAGTTACTTCATCTGAAAAAAGAACTGGAGAAGGAAATAGCAAGCCATAATTGTGATCACAAAGAATTGGATATGACTGAAACAGATGACTTCCTCCAAAAAGGGTACCAACATTGTATGCAACTTGAAGAGAGAGACTGTTCTCTTTCCCACTTTGTATGCTCAGAGCCAAGCACAGTTCCTGGCCCAGAGTAGACACACAATAAATACTTTTTGGATGAATGATTCCAGAACTGTTATTGGGCAATGATACCAAAGACAAATCTCTCCTTCCATTTATTCCTAAGGCCAGACCAGTGCTTGCCAGATTTCTTGCTGAAATAGCTCATAGCCACTGGGGACATCAATGTTCCACCTAGTCAATGAACCTAGTAAAATAATTCAGAACACTGACATGTACTTTTGATGTACTTGCCTTGATTAAGACCATGGCCTCCATGTCCTTTTCCCAAAGCTCTATAGGGTTGACCTACCCCTTGAAAGGCAGCGTGGTGAAACCCTTGCTCAGTAACTTTGAAACCTTTTAGTTGTTGTAATAACTTACTGTTTTTCTTCTCCCATGGTTTCAGAATCACTTATTCATAAAGAAAGACAATGTTTTAGAGCTGAAGGGTATCTTAGAAATAACCTGGTCCAACCACTTCATTTTATTGCTCAGAGTGAGATTAAAGTTAAAAATGGGTCTTAGAGATAACCATTTCAAACCCTTCATTTTACCAGTATAGACATAGTTTAAGTGCTTTGCTCAAGGCCACCCAGATGCCATTAGTTAATCGTAAGGCAGAGTTTGAAACTAAGGTCTCTTGATTACTAGGCCTATGTTTTTTCTACTGTGTACCTGAAGCTTCCACTTTATTTTCTGTCTTTAATCACAGTGATTTCAGGTACTGGCAAATTGAACCATCATTTTGCTAGCATAAGAGGTACTGGAGGAAAGTAATTTTTTTAACTGCTTCATTTAGTTTGTTTGGTTAAGAATAGTTAGAAAAGTTTTTATGAGAATTAAAAATACTCATTAATGATGAGAGAAAATTTTCCCATTGCCATTTATCATTTTACTTAAGTTTAAATATATACCCAGGACTCTGAATATGGAAAATCCAAGGAGATACAAGTTCTCAATGATTCAGTTAGCTGCCATTTACAGTAGGGGCATCCTATGTCCTCATTCCATGGTCATGAATTGGGAGAGTTCCTTGATGATTTTCTTATGTAGCAACATAGATTTCTGTAGAAAGGTCAAGTAGTACAGACTGTCACACAATTTGAGAAAACTGCTAGCTGGTACGGTTGGGAAATGAGGAATTATGTCAAGAAATATTGTGCTTGTTAGAATCATACTATATACCTTGCAAAGATAGCTAATTTTCAATGAGTAGGAATGCAATGACAATTACTACAATTAACATGGAAACTATATTGAACACAATTGCATTCCTTACTATAATAACTTTGAACAGTGTTGCAAATATCTAAAAATTACTGTTAATACAATTCTGATAATAAGTGTTAGGTGTCCAAGTGTTACACACACACACACACACACACACACACACACACACACACACACGACAGAGAAAAATTACATAGAAAGACAGGCTGATGATTATTCCTGATCTTTGTCAAGGCTAAAATGGATAATGTATGACTGACTACCCTTGGAGGGCCATGTAGTGTGGTAGAAAGAGTTCTGAACTTGGAGTCAGAGAATTTGAGTTCAAGTCTTGACTCTGAAAATTACTGAAGACAAGTCACGATTTCTCTGATCTTTGCTTATGCTCAGAGAGGCAGCTTGGTGTAGTGAATGGAGTGATTGACAGGGTCAGAAAGACCCAAATTGAAATTTTGTCTCTGACACTAACTAGTTGCGTGAACATGGACAGATTACTTAATCAGAGTCTCAGTTTCCTTATCTGTACAATCGCAATAGTAATAATTGCAATGCTTACTTCACAGTTTTGTTTATAGGCTGATATATTTAAAGCTGGAAGGGATCTTAGAAGTCATTTAGTCCAAACCCCTTATTTCATAATTTGTTGCGAAGCTCTGTTGAATTGATGCATCTAAAGTTCTTTGTAAATAGAAAAGCATTATATAAAAGTCAGTTATTATTATTATTAACTACCTGACAGAGTTGTTGGGGCATCTAGATAGCATAGTGGATAGAGTCCTGGGCCTGGAGACAGGAAGACTTGAATTCAAATCCAGCCTCAGGTGCTTGCTAACTGTGTGACCCTGGGTAAGTCACTTAACTCTGTTAGCTTCAGTTTCCTCATCTATAAAACGAGCTGGAGGATGAAATTCCAAACCACTCTAATATCTTTGTCAAGAAAATCCCAAATGGGGCCATAAACAGTTGGATGTGACTGAAACAACTGAACCATAATAACAACACAGAATTGTTGTGGGAAAAACACTTTGAAATCATCAAGAGCTGCAGGAATGCGGGTTATTATCATTAAATTCCTATTAAAAACAACTATTTCATCAAAGATAGAAATCTACCCTTCCCTCACCCACCCATCTTTTATTTTCAGAGCCAATGAATGAATAGGAGACGTGTATTTACTTTCCCTGTCCATTTCTGATCTGATCTGTGCTTTCTTTCTAACAGGATTGAAATAGAAAGTTTATAACCATATGTCGTCTCTGTGGTAATAATAATACTAATAAGGAGGAAGAGAAGGAGGAGGAGGAGGAGGAGGAGCAGGAGGAGAAGGAGGAAGAAGAGGAGGAGGAGGAGGAGGAGGTGGAGGAGGAAATGCCCCAATTCATGATTTTCCCTGCTAAAAGACCTTCTGTTCATCTCCCAAAGTCATACCACCCCTGTGCAGAGTTTTCAGTAGACCTCCAGAGCAGGTGCACAGCTCCCTAGTGGCCCAGAGAAGCCCCCAGTGACTAATTAGCCTGACTGCATGTTTGTCAATAGAGCTTTGAATACTTCTACATTATGCATCACACATGCAGATGGAGACTCTAATGGTTGTTGGTCATTATCCAACACCTACATCAACAGATGCCTGTTAGTTTAATCTGTCAACACACACCCCTAATAAGTAGTAAATTTCGTGCTTCAGATGGAGCAAAGCTCCAAAACCAAACTTCACATGGCCCTAGAAACTCTGCAGTAGCCTGAGAATGTCAGTCTGGCTGGATATCTTTCTCTCCAGCATTTTGTTAAATAAAATTCCCTCCCCTTTGAAAGGTTACCTCCCTCAATCTTTATAAAGAAACATTCTGCATCACATATTTGTCATGGTTCAGCACTTTGGTTGAAACACAGTGGTGTAAACAAGAACTGCAGTCTTACTCTTTTGGTCAGCTTCAAGTTTCTTCTATTCAATATAACAAATGACAGCTCCACCAGCACCAAAACCACCACACACAAAACATACACAAAAGAGGTTATTCACAGTCTAACTATTTAGGCACCAATGAGATAGATTAGGGACCAACACCCTTTCTTAAAATATTTACCAGAATTACCACCTGAAAATTTTGTTTTGGGAAAACAATTTTCAAAATCCATCATTAAAGATAGGAGAAGAGTAAGGGACTCATTCAGATTCTAAGTGGTCCAGAAAATGAAACAAGTTTTAAATAAACCTCATTTACATTTCACCCCTCCTCACTGTTTTTATTCAGAATATAGAAATACCTCTGATCCCTTTAAGTAGGAACCATTTGTGCTCTCATTTGCAATTTCGTCAGTTATGGAGATCTTAGAGGTTCAGACAAAAGACATAATGATTAAGCCTTATTTCTAAATGGATATCATCATCTTAGTCTCATTTCACTTTAGACTTCTACCAACTGATATTATCACTATAAGGTAGATGCTATTATTGGACCACCATCATTAATATTCTTGCACAGATTCTAAAACATGGGATCTTAACTTTCTTTGTGTCATGGACTCCTTTGACAATCTGGTGAACCAGATGGACCCCTTCTGGGAATAACATTTTCAAAAGTAAAAAATAAAATATATAGTTGCAAAGGAATGCTATTTTATTGAAATAGATGTTGCTGTTTTATATTCATTTTTTAGTCACATCCTTCTCTTTGTGACCCTACTTGGGGTTTTCGTGGCAAAGATACTGGAGTGGTTTGCCATTTCCATCTCCAGCTCATTTTACAGGTGAGGAAACTGAGACAAACAGTAGTAGTTTCCCCTTATTTAGAAGACTTTCAGCAGATATTGGAAGACCACATGTTGAGTATGTTGTTTTAGGAGGGATTCTTGTTCAGGAAGGACTGAACTACAGGAGCTTGAAAATACCCTCCAAATATAAGTTTTTGTGACTGGGAAATTTATGGAATTCGGACATTTCTGGAGTTCCTAGATGTCCTTAGGTATCTGTGTCAATTCCCTACAGATTGTGAATATCCTATATTCATCAGTAATATGCAATGTAAATTTTTTTTCCAAATCTTTTCTTCTAATATTAGCTTCACAAATATTCTTTCTCAAATTTTTTTTGAATATTATAGAATTAAAGTTGCCTATTGGGTCTTTTATTTTCACTCCTAGCTAATGACAAGTTTTTGATTCTTCTCCATCTGAACTGTGAAAGACATAGATTTCAGTTATTTAATTCTAGTTTTTTTTTACAGTTTGACTTCCTACATTTTGATTGTTTATCCATTTTTAAATAGTTGTAATATAAGATGCAAGATGCAAGGGTGTCATATGATGTGAAAATTAAGTTATTCATATATTTTAGCCAATAATTGTTAAGTTTTTATTATATTAATTTTCTAGCATTCTATTCAGATATTTAATTTCATTCTTGTTAGTTTTCTTTAAAAATTGTCTAACTGTAAAAGAAGTATATTGAAGCCACCTCCCATAATTGTCTAACTAGGCCTATTTGTAACTCCATTCACTTTTCTTTTTTTCTTAAATGCTTTGTACAATTTGGTGCTTATATATTTAGTACTAAAATTTTATGGGTGAGTGCATTCCATTGACATATATGGTTATGACTGTCATTTGTTTTTCTCTATATCAAGGCCTATAATAATATTTTCTTCTTAGGAAAGCAACAGAGAGAGGAATAGGGAGAGAAAAAAGTAGGCGGGGGAGAGAGAGAGAGAGAGAGAGAGAGAGAGAGAGAGAGAATCATTTTCCGAAGTTTTTATTACTTTGAACAATCAAATGACAGTTTTCATTCTTTTTCCTTTCCCCTTCCTCTAAATCAAAAACCTAAACATAAATCACTGAAATTTACCTTTGTTAAATATTTTTTTTCTTTTTTAATTTGCAATCAGTTTTTGGTAGATGTGGTTTATTTTTGTGATGTCATTATCTCCTTGAAACGGTTCAGTCACTCCTCATCCCTATCCCTATCCCAGACTGTTTCCTACTTATACTATTCAATTATCATTAATAATCTTTGTTTAACTTTCCCTTACATCCCCTCAGTAAGAGTGTAGTTCATGAAATCATCTGCCTTACTCTATACCTAGTTTTGAATGACTTGCAAGGGTGGCACCCTGATTTCAAGAAATGCTAATTTCCTTCTTCCTCTTCTTTCCTTCTCTAGAATGCTTTTTTTTTTTTTGAGCACTCCAATTCAGTGCTCATCTCTCTTTTTTCCCTTTAATAGCCCTTGGTCAAAGCAAGTCTACCAAAGAGCAATAGTCTGTTAAGCACTAGATTACCACCTAACCCTTTGAACTATTTTAGATTTGTTTATTTTTTTTGAGTTCCTTTTGTCTACTGACAATTCTATTTCAAAGACTCTGCCAAAGCTAAATAATCATAAGGAATGCTTAAAAATCAAATTGTATAGTGGAAATGATGGAGTGCTTGTGCTTGGACCCTAATTCTAACATCACATTTCCCCTTAGCCTCTGCTTGGGTGCCTGTGCCTGAACTCCAGTTTTAAAATCACATCTCTCCCTAGCTTCAAAGCATTGGTCCTAGCCGTCTCTCTCTAGCTAAAGGGAAGCATGCCCCAAAGTTGTCTCTGCTTCTTCCTCAGTAAGCAGCTATGTCCAATTATAGATTGATTCTCGATGCTGATAATTGACTATACGCTGAGTCTAACATACATCCTAACATGCATCCATAGTCAAATGTATACTCCCTTACATTAATCTTGACTAACAAGACACTTGATGGAACTGAGCCAGTATCTCCAGCTAGCCCCGACCTCTTGCTGACGTAGTGATGTTTCACAGCAAAAACTACACCTCCACCCAGCTCCCCACCTCCCCTGTGGGGCTATTTCCCAGTGAACTCTGGGTAAGATAGCTGTGCAGTAGATACAAAAAGTGCATGTTCCTTTAGGAACTGACCACCCATTAACCACTCCCTAATCCCACCCCAAAACACCTAATTAACAGGCTTCACCCCTAAATCTTGTACTTAAACTTTCCTTGTAGCCCTGTATGGTTGCAGGTTTGCTAAGAGCTCTTGCCCATTGTAAAGCATAATAAATCTTTGCCTCCTTGACTTAAAGAATGCTTGGGTCTGCGAATTCATTCCAGGTGACCTGTGAACTTTGGTTTGGGATTCCTACATCCCTGGGTTTCTTTTCTCCCTCAACAGAAAGAGGACCAGATTTGGTTTAACAGGACCTGAGTATGCCATTTGCTGCAAGTATTTGGCTCAGTCATTTTTCTGTCATGTCTGACTCTTCATGATCCTATTTGGGGTTTTCTTGGTAGAGGTACTGGACTGGTTTCCTTCTGTATTTCATTTTACAGATGAGAGAAGCTAAGGCAGAGTTAAATAACTTTCCTAGGGTCATACAGCTAGTAAATATCTGAGGCTAGACTTGAACTCAGGAAGATGTCTTCCTGACTCCAGGCAAGATGCTCTATCCACTATGCCACCTAGCTGCCCTACTGCCAATATGGCCTTGGGCAAATAACTTTTGTTCTCTGGTTGTGAGTTTCCTCATCTGAAAAAAAAAATAGGCGGCCTGGATGTGATGAACTGTTAGGTCCCTTCCAGTTGTGATTCTATGATCTAATTAAAACTTCATTCACACACTGCCCTCAACCAATGGGATTATGCTTAACTTCTCAAGATAATAGTCTTGATTGAAAACCATTTACCTTTCCTTTCCTTTTAAAATATATCACATTATAACCCTTTCTTTTCATTCTTATCACCATGGACTAGTTTTGTTTCATTTCATTCTGACTGAAGCACTTTGGAACATTATCCGTCTTTTTCTGGCTACTGTCAATATATTTTCCTTGACCTGAGAGGTTTACAGCCTGACCATGAAATTTATGAATGAATTTCCAGGTTTCTGACTACTGGTGCTCTGTGTATTCTCTCTAGCCTCTGATTCTAATACTTAGTGCCAACTTTCTTTTTCCTGAACTATGCTACCATACCCCCCTTTATTTGGAGAATTACACATGATTCTTTGCCTCACAGTCTTGATTTTAGGTTATTTAAAAAAAACACCTAGCATTCTCCCACTCTTCCTGTCTTCTGATTTTCCATTAAAAACTCTTGTATCATTGAAACTTTTAGTTTCTTTGCTTTTTGTCTGCTAATATTTTGCCATCAACTCTTCTTTCAAGTTGTTTACTAAAAGCCATAATTTCCATTCCTTCACTAAATTCATTCTCAGTGTTCTTGTGTACATTCAATATTTGTTATATATTCCTCATAGATTTCTCTTAGCCCAAGTGTTCCTTCATATTTTCTTTGCTTGCTCATTTCCTCATGTTCTTTGATGGTGTTTCTTTGTGAGAACTTCTTTTTCATCTTTTATGTTTTAAATGTTTTTTTTAACTTTTTAGGTCACTTCTTTTAATGATAGTGACAGATTGATAAGTGATAGTGATAAGGAATAGACTGCTAGGCTTATATTCATTCACTCGGTTCTCCTAATCTTGTTTTAAAATTATATTTCATCCGAAATGCTCAAAATATGAAACAACATAACAAGAGAATGGCTAAGTTATTAAAATTTAGGAACTTTTTTTTAAAAAAAGGCCTGTTTAGAAAGGGTAACATAGAAAAAAATATTTAGTGAGCCTTAATTACCATTGTTTAATGTTCATTGTCTTATTACTTAATTTACTAAGAACAAGCCCATGATCCACACCTGCTCCTAGACCCCAAGTCTTTCTTACTGATATTGGAAGAAGAATTCATTCCCTCATGTCGAAGGACTCTTTCTGTCTGGTGCCAGAACAAGAGGGTTCTTTCTGTCAATAAATGGATTAAGACTGTTTCTGCCTGACCCTGTAGGAGTATGACTTCTCTATAATACATTTTGTCATTACTTGGAACCCGGAGACATATCAAATAAGGAGGCCTTACTATAATCAGGCTTTAGTGAAAAAAAAAATTAGGGTCTACTGGGAGGAGAAAGAGGAATTTCATGACATTTATCATATGAGAGCACCCAAATTCTCCAGTCACAGATATACTACCTGATCTCAATGGAATAGAGAATAAGAATATGATTGTTTCAGGTCACCTTTATTGCAGCT
Source organism: Trichosurus vulpecula (assembly GCF_011100635.1). NCBI lineage: Eukaryota > Metazoa > Chordata > Mammalia > Diprotodontia > Phalangeridae > Trichosurus > Trichosurus vulpecula. The sequence goes on along the minus strand of NC_050574.1, from coordinate 416,305,134 downwards.
AGTCATAGGAAACTTCAAGGGAAGAAAATAATAACAGTCACCAGAATTTATATAGGATTTTAAGTATGGCAAAGTACTTCAAATATATTGTTGCTTGATCCTCACAACAACCCTCTGTCAGTAGGTACTGCTTACTGCTCTCCTGTTATAGATGAGTAAATCAAGGCTAAAGAGTTTAAGTGACCTGCCCAGGGTTACACAGCTAGTAAGTGCCCAAGGCAAGATTTGGATTCAGGCCTTTCTTACTTCAAATCCAACACTCTATCCACTGCACCACCTAGGACCTCTGATAAATAGCAGGTGGTATAATTTAAAGGTCATTATATGGAATCTAGGTTCTAATTCTATTTATGCAGCAGGTAGCTTTGTGATCTTAGGTAAATCACTTGGTCTCCCTCAGAATCAGTTTCTTTATTGATAAAAAGAATGGAGAAGAATATGTTTTCCACAGTCTCCTTCTAGGACTAAAATTCTATAGTCATTTTGTAGCATGATAATATGGTTTCCTGCAAGCTTGAACAAATATAGATAATAACCAAAAATGTTCCTTTCCTAACTTGCTTCAAGTCATTACTGAAACCCAATATTTTCTGAAAGGACAATACATCATGATATGGACTCATTATTCATAGATGTCTTTAGATGGAAGCAAACTTCTGTCAGGAACATTACCCCTAGAGAAGACATTTCTCTCTTTTTGACAATGCAAGGACCTTAAATGTCACGATTCTGATTTGTGTCAATTCCCTCTTCTCTACTCCACTTCAATTACAGAAAAAGGAGGCAGGGGAGGGAAGGGAACACTAAATCTAGAGTAAACACATTATTCTCTCTGTTCCTTACCCACTCCCCACTTTAAAATTTAAAAAATTCTGAAGCTTCTTTCTTTATAACAGGCCTACACAAACAAGAGGTTCTTAAAATGGTATATAAAAAAGATCTTAAATCCCTTTTTTAATCTATTACACGTAGGCATTTTCAAAGAACATTTCAGCCAAGGGAACCCAACTGAATTCTTTGTAGACACAAAGGACAATTAATTTTATAGATTGTTTCTACTGTCATATTCTTGATTAAACGCAGCAACTACACTCTGTACAGTTACTATGTGCCCCAAACAGCATTAGATACACATTCCAAAACTGTAAAAGAGTATCTGTGACCTAGTTCTTGTCCTCAAAGAGCTTACAGTTTAGTTGGGGATACAGAGGTACATGACTCAGAAAATAATTAAATCACAAGCCACAGTGATAAATAATCAAATGCCCATGTGAGTGGAACCATATAGATTGGCCATATAACAAAAGACCTTAAATTAGGGTTTTGGCATTATGTTATGCTATTTTGTCTTAAGAAGGAGCAGAATATGGAATGCAAAAACACATTTGAAAGGAGTTCTACATTTTTATTAAAAAATGGGAAAATGAGAGGAAGAAGTACTTATCTCATAAAGAAACCTTTATTTTAATTGGATCGTTTATAAAATGTTCCACAATTGCAAATGAATTGATTTTAAGTAGATATTCAAACTTCATCTCCTAGATATTTACAAAGTATTCAGCTTCAATTATCACAATAATAATGCTTTTCAAAATTCACACCAAATTTCTTTAGAAATCAATAGCAGTCCCAGGATCATAGATCTTAAAATTGGAAGGGTCTTCAGGGGCCATCTAGTCCACTTCATAGCTGGACAGGAATGCCTTGTACAATATAATCAACAAGTAACATCTACCTGTCAAGAAGCATTTATTAAGCACTTAATGTATGACAGGTACTATGATGAAGCCCTCCAGTGAGGGAGAGCCCATTACATTTCAATTTTGGCTAGCCTTAATTGGTATAAGTTTTATCTTGATATCAAGCCTAAACTTACCTCTCCTTAATGTTTATGCATTATTTCTGCTTCTGCCCTCTAAGGATAAATAGAAAGCCAACCCATCTTCTACCCAGCAGTCCTTCAAATAGTTAGAAAGCTACAAGGGTTCACCTACATCTTTTTTTTTGGATGAATATGTTCATTTTCTTCAACTGATCTTTGTTCTATATGATCTTAAAGGCCCTTTAGCAAGCTGGCAGTATAAGGGAGAAGTGAGAAGGGGAGAAAGGAAGGTCAGAGAAAGAAAAGGAGGAATAGAGGGGGAAGAAGAGCAGAGGAGAAGGTGGCAGAGCATTGTTTCTTATACATTAATGGAAGATAAAACACTAAAGATTCTAGAGTTCAGTTACTGGAACAATTATATTGGGGCAGCTAGATGGTGCAGCAGATAGAATGCCAGTCTTGGAGTCAAGAGGATTCAAGTTCAAATCTGGCCTCAGACCCTAGCTGTGTGACCCTGGACAAGTCAATTAGCCCTGTTTGACTCAGTTTCCTCAACTGAGAAATGAGCTGGAGAAGGAAAGGGCAAACCACTCCAGTATCTTCCAAAAAAATCCCAAATGAGGTCATGGAGAGTCTGAAAGAACTCAACAGCAATAAGAGAAATACAATTGTATTTCCCCAGGCCCTAAAACAAAACCTAAGCATAGAATTTGAACATTTGCATTTTCTTTATCTGAATAAAAACTAAACTAGACAGCCAAGAAATTACAACAAATGGTAATCCATCATTGCATGCTTCTTTTCCTTTACTGATTATTTTAAGATCTTGTAGCAAATACCCAAATCCTTTTGAGTTAGGCCAGAATGATCATCCGTAATTCCCAAATGGCATACACTTGAGACAGAAAGCCTTGCAAAGACCACAGCGCAAAAGCAGAGATTTAGACAGGATTACAATTTGGTACTTTCAGTTCCAAAAGCAAGTCCCCAGATATATGAGGGCAGAACTTATTTCCAAGGGAAGCTAGCATATTTACTGACATGTGGCTTTGCTGAAGTAAGATACACTGAACACTCGGATTTGTTTTTTTTTTTTTTTTTTCCCTGCAGATAATCCCTTTTGCTGTTTATTTATGTGTTCGAGGAAGGCAAACTAATTTGAATGTTTACTCAGGTGTACTGAATTCGGAAAGTAAATCTATTATACAAATGCATAAAAATCATATAAGAATAAATTTTATTGATACTATGTTTAAAAATAACATCATATTATCTATTCTATAGAATTTAAGCATTTACATTTTCTCCGACAATTAATAATATTAATAATACTACAGGTTAAACCATTGACTAATGAGATTTTTTAAAATTTTATTAACCAATCTCCTTTTCAATATAATGAAGACCCCACACAATGTATTAATATTTTTATAGCTTTTACGTTAAATTTCCAATAAGCAATATAAAAAAGATAAACTGGAATGCCTGAAAATGGCAATAAATGGTAATTCAGCAAACTTTATTGCAAGCTTCTTTTCCCTTGCTGATTATTTTTAGATCTTATAGCAAATGCCTAAATCCTTCTGAGTGAAACCAGAATGAACATGCATTCTGATAGAGATCTATTATAGATCTCTTAGTCCAACAACCTCATTTATTGATGAGCAACCTGAATCTTAGAAAGTTAAAACACTTTGACCAACGTCACACATGTAATAAATAGGGGGCTGAGATTCAGCTACATATTCAGCGTTCTTCATCTACACCAGGGAGTGGGCAACCTGTGACCTTGAGGTCCTAGGACTGCACTTGAGGACCTAGAGGGCCACATGTGGCCTCAAGGTCACAGGTTCCCTACCAGTGACACACTTTGCTGCCTTTGCTTCTTCCTACAAACAATCAGCTAGGTGGTACAGTGGATAGAATGTAGCCAGTAGTCAGGAAGACTCATCTTTGTAAGTTCAAATCTGGCCTCAGATACTTACCCTGGGCAAGTCACTTAACCCTATTTGCCTCAGTTTCTTTATCTGTAAAATGAGCTGGATAAGGAAATGGGAAATCCCTCTAGTGTCTCTGTCAAGAAAACACCAAATGGGGTCATGAAGAGTTGGATAGGACGGAAAATGACTGAACAACGTGAAACAATCATGGTTTCCTTGTACTTGTCCTTCCTTACATCCCCTTTCTCCTTTCCCCTTTCCCCTCCATAAACTAGGAGCCTCTCCAGGGCTGGTGAACTCCACTGCCAGTGTTCTCTACAACTGCTATGAGAATTACCTTAAAGCTCACCTCTTCATGAGCCTCAGTTATAGGACTTTAGGTGCTCTATCCCTCCTGTCCCACATCTTCCACCCAGCTTCCAGGGAGCTTTTCTACTTTAATCCTTATTCCTTTAATAATTCAAGGCTCAGAGGGACTCAGGTCCCAGTGGGCCTTAGGAGACTTACTTAACAAGTCCTGTTAGCACTAGTTACTAAACATTGTCTGATGCATGGTTTCAATGGAAAAAAATATGTTTCAAGCTCCAAACAGTTAATTTGCAAATAAACTTTTGGAACACAACCTATTTTAAATTGGAGTTTATTTGTTACAAATTCCAGAAGATAACTAGAAATGACTTATGGTTTAACTTATTTTGGATTATTTGTGCTACTTCTCTCTACTAATGTTGATTATTGATAGTAACCTGCATATGGACAAGAATTTTAAAATATATCAAGAGCTGGGAGATACCTCAGAGGCCATCTAATTCAACTGCTTCATTTTTAAATAGAGGCCAGGCAAGGGCACATTACTTGTGTCAAAGGCAGGATTTGAGCATAGGTTTACTGACTCTGGAAACAATGCTTTTTCCACCATACCAAACAGTGTCCCTAACCCCACAGGATTTTAAGGATCTATCTGTCTATCTATCTATCTATCTATCTATCTATCTATCTATCTATCTATCTGTCTGTCTATCCATCTATCTATCCATCCATCTATCCATCCATCTGTCTATCTTTCTACCTTCTATCATCTATTTGTCTGTCATTTATGTATCTGTCTATATGTCTTATCCATCTATCTATCCAACATGATATATATGTATATATATATATATATATATATATACACACACATATACATACACATATAACACACAAATTTTATATATACACATACATAACCCCTTTACACACATTATTTGTGCATATATCTATATATCACTTTATAAGCCTCAAACTGCTATATAAATACGATTATTATTGTAACATTATCATTATTTTGCTGCATATCTTCCTTGTCCATTTCATGGAATTACCCTTTCGGTTAAACCATTGGCTAATGAGATTTGTTTTTTATTTTATTAACCCAATTCCTTTTCAGTATAATAAAGACCCACTCATTGTACCAGATTTTTTCTAAAGCTTGCACATTAAGTTTCCAAAAAGTAATACTTTTAGTATCACCAAGTCAGAAATGTCTACTGCACTAAATTTTCCCAGTTTAAGGGATCTTGGGTAAAATCTGCTCCTTTCACACAGTTTCACACAAGAATGTAGAGAGGAAAAGTATGGAGGACTGCAGGGAGAAAGGAAAGTGAATAATTTCATATATCTTGATAGTATATCATAGTGTGCAAAGAACTGTTCTGATATCAACTCTGTGAGGTAGTTAGTACAAGTACTACTTTTCATATTTGATAAAAGAAGGAAATAGGCCCAGAAGTTGGGTGGTTTGCCCATGATCACACAGGTACAAAGTGGCAAATTGTTGCTTAGTCATTTTTCGGTTGTGTCTGATTCTTTGTGGCTCCATTTGGGGTTTTCTTGTCAAAGATACTGGAATGGCTCATCATTTCCTTCTCCAGCTCATTTTACAGATGAGGAAACTGAGGCAAAAGGGATTAAGTGACTTGCCGAGGATCACACTGCTATTGTCTGAGGCCAGATTTGAACTCACAAAGATGAGTCTTCCAGACCAGACCCAGCACTCTATCCACTGCTCCAAAAAGTGACAAAGGCAGGATTCAAATACAATATTTTTCTTACTTTAAATCCAGCTATCCTTCGTTTTTCCAGTGAAGTTCAACTCCAATGCCTCATAATACCACAGAGATGACCCAGAATCCCAAAGTCTGTACCACATGAACACATGCCCTGGGAGAATCCTATGGAGCAGTAAGATAGTCTGAGGTCTAGAGGCCAGCCTGGGTAAGTTCAGAATCTTGTCACTAGAAAGGTGATCTCTTGGCAGTGCACTTTTTTGAAGTAAAAAAAAATCATGAAGTGTGCCTATTATGGTATAGATAGGCTGCAATCCATATAGGTGGAATGATTACCGAGGAAATTGGGAATATTATGCAGTACTAAAGTACTTCTTCCATTCTTTCAGTTAGGTTCATTTTGATTTATAATCAATCATCCTCATGCTTCCTTGTGCCTCTTTCAGGCCACCATGCTCCCATTACTTATCTGTCTTAGAATTTCCTAGAGGGTTACTTCTAATGCAGTAAAATAAAAATGAACTATCTTTAATCATCACAGCCTGCCTGAAATGGTGTTAGATCCAAGTCTAATGTACTCTCGCCCCCACAGGGAGGTCTATGATGCTATCAGAAACATGGCAAAATATTTATGAAGGCTTCATTTCCAAATGTTAAAGCTAAAGATATGCTGATCACACTAGACATTTGTCCCTGATACACAGATGAAAAAATGATGCTTCCCTTCCCTTATTGCTTTATTTTGTTCTTAACATTGTAATTAAAAGAATCAAACAACCCCATGAACAGCACAGTTAAATCTGAATACAGTATGGAAGAATGGTTTTCTCTGTAATGAAAAGCCTTCCTTCTCATGTTCTACTTGCAACTAATTGCCTGCTTGTACTTTCTTCCAGCACAACTGTTAAGTGTTAAACAAATGTTTCTTTCTTAATATGGGTAATTACTACAAAAAAGAAGTTGTCAGTAAAGGTCCTTTAGAGTTATTCTACTGTGTGATGATGGTTGTATGTATTCATCCATCCATTCATCCATCCACCCACCCACCCACCTACCTGCCTACCTACCTACCTACCTACCTGTGGATAGAGAGCATCGACCCTGAAGTCAGGAAGACCTGAGTTCAGATGTGACCTCAGACACTTAATAGCTGTGTGACCTGAGGCAAGTCACTTAAACTTGTTTGCCTCAGTTTCCTCATCTATAAAATGAGCTAGAGAAGGAAATGGCAAATAAATGCATATCTTTGCCAAGAAAACCCCAAATGGGAGCACAGAGAATCAGACACAACTGATTGACCAAAAAGCAAATTATCGTCTTCATTTTTGATGTAAAGCTTTTGTGAGTTAATTTGATCTGGGCTTCTTGAGTGTAGCTGCCATTAACTTCAAGAATTCTTATGTCTAATTCATTTCCTGTGCTCTTGTCCCTTGTGCTGTGGTCTGTGATATATGAGGTGAATGTACTGGATGTCTGAGGGGTTCTCCTGGGTAAGATCAGAAGAGTTAGTTAATGTGTGGTGCCCGGAAGCAGAGAAGTCACTGTTGCTCCTCAAACAGAACAAACCCAGTTGGTTGAAGGAATTTTAGTTGGAGAGGAAAGGTAGGGCACAAAACAAAATCAAAGAGTCAGTGGATGCCAGTTATTAGGGTCTGAATCAGTCCAGTACTTTTTTTTTAAAGAGTAATTGATGCCCATTTAGGTCACAGTTTTCTTCCATTCACCTTCGGTACCAACTATTAAATTGAAATTTGGGTACCTAAATGACCACTTTTTTTTGCCTCTGGATTCCCATCATTTTGGATTGAAATGAACCATTTATTATTTTGTAATGGAGTTGTTTGGGAGGGCATTTCCTTTCTGGGTGATTTCAGTTGAATTGAGCTCCTCCATCTGTCACCATACTGAACTCTTTTCACTTGCTCTCAAGAGGTTAAGGTTTTTTTTTTTTAACTCCTAAGGCAGAGTTGCTGCCGTTTTCATGGGATTTCATAAGTGAGGTTCACCCCTTCCCTGACTCCATTTGCCTAGAAAGCCACTAAGATAAATGTGAAAAACAAAAGATTAACTGGGTGCCATCTCGAGGTTCAGCTGACAGCTACCTTGACTATGTAAGAAACAACACTCCATCTTTTGGGGGGAGTTATTTTTCTCTTAGGACTGCAAGCACTGGATTTTAACAGCTAGAATTTGATTTTGCCATGAAGAGCCAGTATCATAGAACCAAACAATAAATCCATCTTCTCCTCCCTCTTGGATATGACTTCCCTATATCAGATCTCAAATGAACTTTGAATATCTCTGATGTACTGACATTCTTTTTTATTGTTATGGAGCATGTTTTGTACTTGTATTATTTGAGTATGTGTCATATTCCTTCTCCCCCATGAAATTATTAATTCAAAGAGGCAAGGACTCAATCTTATATATCATTACAGATATTATAGATCATCACAGATCTAGATAGAGTATACCCAATACATTTTTATAAAATTGAATAGAATTGATTTTCCCTTTCTAAGGCTCATTTTTGGTTTGGACTCCCTTAGAATTTCTTCTAAAAATTATATGTGGCTATATATTCTTTAAAACACATTGGACACATTCTCTAAACCTAATGAGGAAAACTTTAAATTCTGTTCTATTTGATTCAGCCTAATTAGAGCCATGTGCTAGAACATGAAAGAAATATTAAGATACCAACATTTTTCTTTTAGGAAATATTTTCTGGAAATAATTAAATAAACCTCTCTTCTTTTGCTGGAGAGGTGGGGTACTATGAATATATATTTCATATGCTGTCATATGAGATTGATGTACTAATTTGTTTTCCCTTAAAAACAAATGTGTTTGTTATAATGGAAGATCCAACAATGAATGTAATATAAAAACAAAAAACATTTAAAACTTAAATAAAGGAAAACACTTTTATTACAAAATATTTTCAAATTCCTGCACTAAAAACTTACTCTAATGTCTCAAAGGGCAGTGAGATAGCTGGATAGCGTGCTGGGTCTTGAGTCAGGAAGACAGCTTCCTGAGTTCAAATCTGGCCCCAGACACTTAGAAACTGTGTTACCCTGGGCAAGTCATTTAGCCCTGTTTCTCCCAGTTTTTCATCTGTAAAATGATCTGGAGAAGGAAATGACAAACCCCTCCAGTATCTTTGCCAAGAAAACCCCAAATGGGGTCACCAAGAGTTAGACAAGACTGAACGACAACAACAATGCCTCGATGTGGCATGAATGTGAGCGCCCTTAGGTTATTTAAAAATATACCAATGAAGTGAAAATTCAATGAAGCTGGAAGGGCTCTAAGTATGGCTGAGGTTATAGTCTCTTGCCTGAGAGCTGGACTAGCTAAGTTTGGAGGCGTTCATTACTGAGCTTACCAGAGGGGAATGGGACTTTTGGCAACAATGACTCTTAAAGACCATCTTCTAAGTCATAGACGGGATGCCATCTGTGTTGTTGGAATAAGCAGGATCAATGACACAATCACAGAGATTTGAAGTGTATAAATATGAAGTTTCAAATTGCTTTAAATTTTGACTTGGTGACAAAAAGATAAGAAGATGAAGAACTAAAGCAAATAAAGAATATTATTTTATCAGGCTTTGTGTTAGTGTCCAAATTAACAGCTCAGTTAGTCTCTCATGATAGGTTTCTCTAAGGTTTGTTTGTTGCTTCTTTTCTTCATTCTTTTCTTTTCTCTTTTTACCTTTTCCTCTCCTTTTTTCTTTTCTTTTCCCTACTTTCTTGCCTTCCTCCATCCCTCTTTCCCTTGCTTCTTTTTTTCCTTCCTTCCTTCTTTCTCATAATTTCCTAGCCTGTACCCTTAATCCAATCCATCATTTTATCTCCTCTGGTTGGGTTGTTATTGAAAGCAGGACAAAATGTTAGAGAAAATTTCATCCAAATACATGATTTTGTAGAGGAAAGATGCTCAGGAAAGTTAACTTAGTTGTCTAACGTGGTACCACTACTTAATGGAAAATTCTTTAAGTCCATTACAAATTTATGTTATTTAATCTTAACTGGACATTTTGGCTGTACAATAGTCTGTTTTTTTTTTTTACTTACTGCAATATTCTACATAACATTTGTTCCAATCCTACTCTTCTGTCCACCTATATACCATCTTTTTTCTCTACTTCTAATCAAAGGACCTCATCTCCTATCTTACTTAGGAATCTGAGGCCATTCTTTGTAAACTTCCTTTTCTGTAAAATTCAACAAATGAAATCTCAATATCCTTTCAGAACCAGTCTGTTTTATTACTCATTCTCTCTCTTTCTGCCTCTCTCTGTCTCTGTCTCACTCTCTGTGTCTCTGTCTCTGTCTGTCTCTCTGTCTCTGTCTCTCTCTCTGTGTCTCTCTCTCTGTCTCTCTCTGTCTCTCTGTCTCTGTCTCACTCTCTGTGTCTCTGTCTCTGTCTGTCTCTGTCTCTGTCTCTCTCTCTTTCTCTGCCTCTGGGTCTCTGTGTGTCTCTCTCTCCCTCCCATCCTCATCCTATATTGAATCTCTGTTTATCAATGAGTTCTAAACCTGCTGCTTAAAAGCACGACCATATTGCTTCAATCCTTAAAAATCGACCTTGCCATCTCTATCAAAATACTGTATTGTCCAATATCTATAGTCCATTTTCACAGTCAAACTCCTTGAAAATACTTTTTACACTCATTGTTTCTTTTTCTTCACCATCTACTCACTTCTCTACCCTTTATAATCTGGCTTCTGACCCTGCAAATCAACAGAAAATGCCCTGTTCAAGGTTACTAGCAATCTTTACATAAATAAACCTAATGATCTCTTTGACTCATTCTCTTGAACTCTCTATGAAATTTAACACTGGTGGCCACCAGGGCTACTCCTGGATGATCTCTCATCCTTGGTTTTTTAGCATACTGATCAAATCAGTTTTTCTTCCTGCCTGTCAGCCTATTCCTTGGATTTCTTGGTAGGGTTATCTTCCATAACCAGTAGCCTCATTTTTTCTTTTCTCTTCTCTTTCTACTCTCAGTGACCTCATCAACCCTCAAATGCAAGATTCAATCATCATTTCTATATGGCTGATTCTCAATCTTTCCCCTCATACCCACCCTACATTCAGATTTTTCTATTTCAAAGAAGAGCATGTGTATCCCTCTAGGAAACCAGGCTAACCACCTTGGAATCATTTTAGACTCCCTCTTCTCCCTTATATCCCCATATCTAACTAGTTGCCAATATTATTAATTAACCATTTAGCTCTGGCAGTCAGAATTTCTCACCTGGTTTACTTTAAAAGTCTCCTGATTTCAACATCTGCTCTTTCTCCTAATGAACCCATCATCCACATAGCTAACTGATGTTTCTCAAGCAAAGTGTGACCATATCACTTCACTTTATGGTTCTTTATTCCCCTTAAGTGACAGAACAATTTCTTTAGCTTAAGATTTAAAACTTTCACCTGCTCCAACTTATCTTTCCAGACTTATTTCACATTCCCTTCTCTTGTATACTCCATGTGCCCACATTTCTGCCTTTGTGCAGGTTGCCCAGGCCACATGAATGCTCTCTCCTCATTTTCATCTCTTAAAATTCTAAGCTCATTCGAAATTCAGCTAAAATGCCACGTCCTACTAAAAATCTTTCCTTTATTGATACTCCCGGTTTTTAGACCTTCTCTTCTGACCTCAATCTGATTAAAACTCATTTTTATTTATGTTTTACATATATATATATATATATATACATATATATGTTACATTGACTTCCTTTTCTATATGTTATTTCTTCGCCTTGAGAAGCAAAGAAATGAAGGCATTAAATGAAGAAAGTTTTTTTCTAGGACAATAGCTTGAGCAGATGACAGGCTTATGAGAAGGGTTTTTAAAGATGGAAACAATCTTAGGGAAGTGTTTTATTGTTTGTTTTTCTGTTTTGTTTTCTCTTTGTATCTACAGAACCTAGCAAAGTGCTTGCTTCCTAGTGGGCAGTTAGAAAATGTTTGTGGAATTGTATTGAATCATGGGCAAATCACATCTGCTGCTGGGACTAAGTTTTCTCATCTGTAAAATAAAAGGTTGACTTTTTAAGGTATATATGCTGAGACATAGCATTTGCTAACCCAGTTAATTGCTCTGGGTCTCAGTTTCCTCATATTTAAAATTTTTGAATAGATGATTTCAAAGGGTCCTTGGATCTTAAAATCATTTAAATATCAAAAGGCAATACAATACAGTAGAAGGAGCCTGGATTTTGAGACAGAGGACCTGGATTCAAAATCTGAACTTCTTTTTGCTATGTGTTTGACCTGGAGGAAAATAATGTTTCTTTTCTAAGATCCAATTGCCACATTTGTAAAATGAGGAAGTAAATAACTATAAGGCTCCTTCCATTTCTAATTCATATGATCATTTTTCAGTAAAGATTACTACAGATACAAACGTGTTTTAAGGCAAATTTATGTCATCTAGGTAGTACAGTGGATAGAGTTCCAGGACAACTTGAGTTCAAATCTGGCCTCAAACACTTACTAGCTGTGTGACCCTAGGCAAGTCAGAAAGTGAAGGGAGATTAAGAAGCCTCTTGTTGAGGGTGAAAGAGGAAAATGTAAAAGCTGTGCAGAAATTTAACATTTAAAAAAAACCCAAAACTAAAATCTTCGCAACTTGTCCCATCATTTCTTGGCCAAGAGGAGAAGAAATGGAAACGGTGTCAGATTTTATATTCTTGGTCTCAAAGATCACTGAAGATGCTGACTGCAGCCATGAAACTAAGAGATGCTTGCTCCTTGGAAGGAAAGCTATGGCAAATCTGGATAGCATACTAAAAAGCAGAGACATACCTTGCTGGAAAAGGTCTATATAGTCAAAGCTATGGTTTTTCCAGTACCACTGTATGGCTGTGAGAGTAGGACTACAAGGGAAGCTGAGGGCTAAAGAATCTTTACTTTTGAATTGTGGTGGTGGAAAAGACTTTTGAGAGTCCTTTGGATAGCAAGGAGATCAAATCAGCCAATGCTTAAAGAAATTAATCCAGGCTATTCACTGGAAGCTTGAATATTGAAGCTGAAGCTTAAATACTTTGACAGCATAAGATTCATTGGAAAAGACCTTGATGTTGGGGAAGAATGAAGGCAATAGAAAGAGGGCATGGCAAAGGATGAGATGGATAGCATCACAGAAACAATGAACATGAGCTTGGACAGACTTTGGGACACAGTGGAGGATCGAAGGACCTGGTGTGCTACAGTCCATAGGGTGAGAGTCCATGGAGTCAGCGAGAGTTGAAAGTGACTGAATGGCAGCAGCACTAACGGCACCAGCAGCAACACCAAAGTATGGTAGAGTTGTTATGTTTTATGTTCATTACGAATACTACAAAAATACAATTGTCTGTCCTTTCAGAATGCCTTCAGTTCATCTAAGTCTATATTTGGAGAATGTTAATTGGGGAGGCAGTGTGTATAACAGGAAGAATTTGGATTGGGGAGTGGGGTAGGGAGAAGTAGATTCAGTCCTAATTCTGGCTCTGTCATTAATAAGTTATATCAAATTAGGCAAGTCATGGAATGTTTCACTTCTTAACTTTTTCATCTGTGAAATTAAGGGGACTAGCCCTCTTCCAAGGCCCCCTTTGCAACTCTACCATTCTAGCAATTTCTGCCTCTGCACATGATTTTGCTATTTAAAATTAATATGGAGCTCTGTGGCTGTTCTAACTTTGCTTTTATGACATACTGTTGGTCATATCTCTGATTTACTTGGCACTGTGTCCTTGTCGGGAACATAGGCCTCAATTGTAACATTGTTCCCTAGGGGAAATATGGTCCATTTTACAATGATCCTTTTAATGAGACAGTTCCAAGAACACATTATGGTCAAAATTTTAGAGCTGCCTGTACTGCCTTCTGTTAGTTATCTTTTTTACATTTAGGCTTTTTCTTACAGATTAGACTATAGTATCATTGAAGGCAGGAACTATACACACACACATAAATATATATGTATATATACACATATGTATGTATAGGTATATATGTATATTATGTATTTTTTTTGCCTCCTCCATCATACTTTACCCAGTGTCTTGAACATAGTAGGCATACAAAAAGTCATTTCTTGATTGACATATAACCTCTTTGCTTAAGCTTGACCTGGCTGAAAGAACATTCAGTTCTTTAAAGGTTCTTCCTGTTTTATCTCTCATGTACGCCACATCCTCCTCTATCTTCATCTTTTGGACCACTGTCTTCCCTTTCTTGCAGGTTCAATCTTACTTTTTAGCCCCAGTCTAAGATCAAGAAATTTCATTCAGTGTTTAATAAGAATGTATGTATAGAGCCCATATCAGATTGCATGCCGTCTTGCTAAGGGAGGGAGGAAGGAGGGGGAGAAAATTTAAAACTTGTGGAAGTGAATGCTGAAAACTAAAAATAAATAAATTAATAAAAAAAGAAATCTCATTCACCCTTCTTGCTCAATAGAGAAAAATGGATTTCTGACTGGTCTCCTGGTGTATCCTTCACCTTTAGATAAAGACTGATCTCTATCTCGATACCGACCAAATCCCTAATTTTTCAATGTTACCGCTGTCCGCCCGAACAAACACCCTAAAATATCCTCTCCCCTCTCCTGGTTAGATAGTCTACTTCAAAGTGTCTTTGTTTCTTATTTGTTAGCAATAGCTCACGTTTAAATAATATTTTCTTATTAGAAAACACATTTATCATAAACACTGTGAGGTAGAGAGTACAGCTATTATCATCATTTTACGGATGAAACAAAAAGTGACTCTGAGGTGAAACAACTAGTAGGTGTAAGAATTTGGCTTCAAAGCTAGGTGTCCTGATTGCAGACCCAGCACACTTTGCCTTGTGCGATTCTTCCTTTCCCCTTTCCTGTTGTTTTTAATGTGTGCCTGATGGGATTCAGCCCCTCCAGTTTTGACCAGCTCTTCTTGGAATTTTTCTACCAGGTCTAAAAATCACTAGCATTTTGATCACTTCATGCCCAATATTGCCATTCCAGAGTTCCAGAACTCATCAGGGGTTCATATGCCTTCCTGCATCAACATAATCTATCAATTTTTCTTACATTGTTTGCATAGTATCTGTGCAACTTCATTACTATGTATTTCAAGTCTTCTGACTACAATCGGACTGAGGATTCTAGGTTTAGAATGGTTTTTAGGAAAGTGTGTTGCTAAAATCACAAGCCACTCTGGATGGATACATCTCCAAGCAAGTCAGTTAACTTCTGTCAGCCTCAGTTTCTTTTATTAACAATAACAATAGTAGCACTTATCTTGCAAGGTTGTTGTGAGTCTCAAAGGAGATATTTGTAAAGCCCTAACACATCAATGCTACTTCATCTTAACATTGATTCCATTTATATGAGAACACTTATTATCTTGTTATTGGGACATTACTAGGTGTATAATTTAAAAGGAATTGCCCAGATGAAACTATGTATGTACACTTATGAGTGCAGGAAGGCACTTCTGTCAACCTCCCCTCGATAATGGTGCTTAAATTTGCATACACTTTGCATGTCTTTACTCGCAGTACAATTTCCAGATTGGGAATTAGAAGTCTCTTTTCATGAGTGAGAAAAAAGCATCACTCTCATTTGTACTTGATATGTTTCTGGAAGAGAATCAAGCACTAAGTCTCAAGTGTCAACCACTTTTTGAAATCTAAACATCAGTAGGTCAGAAGTCCTATCACTTTCTGCATCAAATGTAAAGACGCAGAATGACATTTGCTAATTCTGTTGCACCACTTCCACAGCCCTTGGACTTTTTCTCCATTGTTTTCACTCCACTTGGTAAGGCAGATGCCGTCAGGGTCATTTGACCCTGTTTTCCAGATTCTATAACCACTCAATGTTTGGGTGTGAGCTTTCTCTTTTTAAAGACATGAGAGATATGAAGCAAATAGGTACATAGGGTCACAGAGAGATATTTGCATGCTGCAAATCTTTGAAGGTGATAGAACCTAAGGGTAAGAAAGTAATGGGGACTTGAGGAGTATCGGGGTAGGTGGACATGGTCTGGATTTTCTCCTTTCTGTAATCCATCCTCTTTAGAACTATCAAATTTTCATTCCTAAAACTTAGATCTGACCATTTTCCCCCCTTTATTCAACAATCTTCAGAAGCTCTCTATTGTCTCTAGGATAAAATGCAAACCCTTCAGACTGTATGGGGTTTTTAAAGTTAAGAAACATTATTAATGTGCTCTAGGCCACTTATTGCATATTTGAAACTGACCAAAAATGTATTGTGTTCTTAGTGAAAACACTGAAACTTATTCATTAAAATGTGAGGCATTTCTTCCTGGCTATGTACTACAGTATTTTACCAAGGCTTTTTGGATAAATCATTTTACTTCCCTCTATGCCTCAGTTGTCCCAACTGCAGAATGAAGATAACATGCATTCTCTGTTTCACAGTGTCGATCTTCCTGAAGATTAGATAACTTGCAGGACATAGCAAGCCTTTTATGGAAGAATGATCTAGAAACAAGAAATTCCTCTGATAAATTATAAAGCTAAGATTTTTCTAATAGCATCACATTTGTTTTTTTGGAGCTATCCTAACAAGGAAATTAAGGCTAGAAATATTCATTCTTTGACAGATGGTTTCACTGCCCCCTTCCTTAGAAGAGCACATCTTCATCCATTTCAAACAAAGCAATACCAAGATTATCAAGAATGACATCATCTTACTCAATATCTTCTCAGCTTATATACTTCCAACTTTTCTAAACAGTACTTTAATTTGAAGATCCACTAAAACAAACATTTATCTGGATGCTTCAGAAAAGCAAATGAATTATCATGGCTGTGCTTTGTTCTTCAATATCTGCTAGTGTAAGATGTTACACCAAAATATTTCACACATCAATAAGAAAACCCATCAGAAAACACCGGAAAAGTTCTTTTAATCCCTAACACCTCTGTCTCCCACTGAAAAAAAAAGAACTCAGAAATGGATTCTGGCCAAAGAATCATTACCACAAAAGACAAACTGGTGAAAATGTATTATTTGATATGATCAAAAGCACATAAAATCATATTCATTCAATCTCTCAAGGTTGTCTTTCTGACACAGGTTAGTCCCTATCTCTTCAAAGTAGAGAAAGAAAGGAATATAAAAACTACACAAATTCTTACCTTATACAAATGTAAACCTCCCATTACCAAGCAAAGACCTCTTCTATATTAAACAGACCTCACCTGCATCCAAAATTCCATAGCAAATGATAGAGCTAGCCCTTAGTTGGTGGTTTTCTTTGTAGATTCTTGATATCTTGTCTACCTTGAGCCTTTGTCTCCACTCTTCTATCTTTTCCTCCTTGGAGACACAGGTTCTGGCTCAGAGACAACAATCTATACTACAGCGCCATGATGAATCCCTCGTTAATTAATGTTACTGTTGTTCAATTGGAATGTCATTGTCATCACATGCATTAGAAATTCATCTACTTTGAAAAGTTGTTGGGCTCTTTATGGAAAAGAGATTTAATAGACTTAAGGAGAATGAATTACCACACAAAACCTTATGACTCTCGTAATGTCTGAAAGCACTGTTCACATTGGAAGAATATGTACAGTCACTCATAACTGTGTGCATGGGCATGCATACTCAAACTATACCTAGAGTATAATTTTACTAGGGATTGGCATAGTGGTACAGTTTTATAGGTCAGTGTA
Organism: Trichosurus vulpecula; assembly: GCF_011100635.1. Taxonomy (NCBI): domain Eukaryota; kingdom Metazoa; phylum Chordata; class Mammalia; order Diprotodontia; family Phalangeridae; genus Trichosurus; species Trichosurus vulpecula. The sequence continues at coordinate 416,287,621 of NC_050574.1, read as the reverse complement.
AGAATATGCACCCAAACTTATTAAAGGAGGCAGACACTCAGAAAATTGTAACTTGCATGGGGAAATGATAAAGCTTTTAAACCCAGTTGATTTATATTGTTCATCTGGCAGGGTAAGTGCATTCCTACTCCCTGTGGAGCCATGTCTAGAACATATTCTAACCCACAATCTACACTCGTGTCATTATAAATCTTTTGAAAGTGCTCTAGTAATCAAACTGGAGATTTCCCATTCATGTGAGCTAAGTTGAGAGCCCTAAGATTTTCTTCACTAAACGTTTAAGAAGACACATTTAGAATTCAAAAAGAGACTGCTGTTTTATAAGTTATTTTTAACAGGACACATGAAAAATGAGATATAATAGATGATACTGGATTTATATTCAACAGATGCTACTTTTTACTTGGGAACTTTTACTTCTCAGAATGAGATTTTCCCCAAAAGGATGATGCAGTCAGAGTAGGCACCTCAAAAGAAAGTACTCTAAGGGAAACATAATTTCCAGTGGATTTATATCCCTGAAAGTTTTTTCTTTAGTTTTGTTTGGGTTTGCTCTGGGTTTTTGGCAACTTAAAAAAAGGACCAGCACTGGATTCTCCAATATAAGATTTTTATGCAAAAGTGAATATAGGAATGTGGGCAATAAATATGTGAACAGTTTCTAGTAGATAAACTTTTCTTTTCACAAAAAAATCTCTAAAAATAATACTTTCTTTTCATTCCTTGTAACTGTCATCCAGAGCTTAGCATTTTTAGAGGAGAGATATTATCAGCATAGGGACAAATCACTTTACATTACAGATCCTCGTAAATCAATAGCAACTTGAAAATCTCTCTTACTCACTTGGCCCCCTACTCAAGGAAATCCAGAGTATATAATTCAAAACACAACTAAAGACAAAGCCTGACTGACACCCTTTCCCTTTTGCACACCTTCCACATGCTTCCCATTTTACCTTTTAATTATTGGGTTCAGTGAAGGGTCCTTCCTGAGACATCCTGTAGAAATGCAAGATGATGCCGGCACTTTCCCAAAAGAGGCACCTGACTCCACTCCATGCAATCACTCAATGCAGTATAAATGAACTGGTCAAGTTCAGGTTCATTGCTCTACACAGCTTCTTTATCCTGCAAACCATGTCTCTACAAGGAGAGTTAGAACCTTCCTCTGTTTATATCAATAATTATAATAAGCCAAACAATGCAGATCTTTTCTTCTATCAGCTCTTCTTGTCCTAAGAGTACTGAAGTTAAAAATTTCAGGACTTTTTAAAAAAATTAAAAAAGAGTACAAAATAAACATACATTACAGGCTATGTTTCCAGAGGATTCTTGACTTTCCAAAAAAAAAATGCCGTCATCCACAGGAGGGGGTGTGACAACAGGTGAAGCCACAGACAGAGATCTGAACTTTATAGCAATATATATATATATATATACACATACATATATATATATACATATATATATACATGCATATGTATATATATACATATACATATACAGAGAGTAGTCCTGGTAAATTTGTATTTGAACTGTACTTTGCATCAAATCTGCAACCGTATCAATGTCTCTTTGAAATCTACCTTCAGTGCACACCAGAGCCAACAAATAAACATCCAATAAACAGCCGTGTGAGCGGCAGACAGCTTAACCTTTCTCCTGTCTTAAAAAATGCCAGACTGTTCTCTGTTTGTTCAAGACTCTCCTTTTACCAACATTCAATTTGAATGAGCCAGTGCAAATGTACTGCTCATCCTCTCATGAGAACAGGATGCATTTATGTGAAACATGAGGAGAATGTCTAATGCTGAAACATACTCTGCATTCTCAATGAGCTTTTATTACAGGGCTCTCTTACATTTCACCACATGGATTACTGCCCACAACTGCTGGACTCGTTAGGGGACATTTCAATTGGAAGCTGGTGCATGTGCAAACTGGCCGATTCTTGGAATTCTGGCATATATTGGTAATATGGGGGAAAAGACTATTTTTTTTCTTTGAATATATATGGATCCCAATGTTAGGAATTCTGACACATATGTGGGATGAGAAGCAAAAGAATATTTAGGAAATTTATATCTTCAAATTTCATGCATGGGGTGTTCAGAAACATATCATTGTATGCTGTTTTCTTTTCTTTTCTTTTCGAACAAGTAGCTTTTAGGAAAGAGAACATGATTACTGGCTATCATGATGATCTGTTTCAGGCCAAAATCAATGACTCAGCAAGCATTCATTAAGCATCTATTATGTGCATGGCACTGTGCAAGGTCCTGAGTATACAACAAATGAAATAATCCTACACTCAAGGATCTTACTCTCTAAAGAGGGAGACAAGAAGAGTGTGTATATACACACAGACAGACCCACATATACACACATATACATACACATATGTTTGTATACACATAGAGATACATTGATGTTGAGATAGATTGATTTAGATCTAAATAGATCTAGATATGAACAGATATAACATATGTGGAATGGGACAGCTAGGTGGCACAATGGATAGAGTTCTGGACCTGGACTCAGGAGGACCTGAATTCAAATCTGGCCTTAGAAACTTACTAACTGTGTGACCCTGGACAATTCACTTAACCCTGATGCCTCAGTTCCTCATTTGTAAAATGAACTAGAGAAGAAAATGGTGAACCACTCCCATTTCTTTGCCAAGAGAAGCCAAATGGGGTCACAAAGAGTCAAACATGATTGAAACGATGCAGCAACAACAACATATGGAATGCCAGTCAAGAAAACAATAAACATTTATCAAGTATTTTCTATATGTCAGATGGTGTGGTAGAAGCTGTGGGTATAAATGCAAAGAATGAAACAATAAATACACAAATTAACTGTAAAGGACATATGAAGACAGACGCTATCTACATCTGGAGAAAGAACTGATAAACAGATGTATGTATGGAATAATTTCATAATACATACGTCCATATGTACGTAAACACACACATCATATAATATATTCCTATTTGTGTCTCTAATGATAGCCACTAGGGCAACAGGTGGAGGGGAAGGAAGAAAGAAAATAAATTTACATGATAATCTCATTGTATATTTGAAACGAATAACAAAGGGCAACCAAACAATGCATGCATACCCTTTGACCCAGCAATACCAGTACTAGGTCTGTGTCCCAAAGAGATCATAAAAAAGGGGAAAGGACCTACATGTGCAAAAATCTTTATAACAACCCTTTTTAGTGGTAAAATATTAAAAATTGAGGGGATGCCCATCAATTGGTGAAGGGCTAAACAAGCTGTGGTATATGAATATTATGGAATACTATTGTTCAATAAGAAATGATGAACAGAGAAGATTCAGAAAATCCTGGAAAGACTTATACAAACTGATGCAAAGTGAAATGAGCAAAACCAGGAAAAAAACTGTACACAGCATCAGCAACATTGTGTGATGATCAACTATGAATGACTCAGCTCTTCTTAGCAACACAAGACAAATAAAAAGGACCCATGAAGGAAAATGCAATCCATATCCAGATAAAGAACTGACTCTGAATACAGACTGAAGAGTATTTTTTCACTTACTTTATTCATTCTTATGTTTTTTAAAATCTGTTTCTTCTTTTACAACTGTGATTAATATGGAAATATTTCTTACATGATAGCACATGTATAAACTATAACAAACTGCCTACAATTTTCAGAAGAGGAGAAGGGAGGGAGGAAGGGAGAAAACTTGGAACTCAAAATCTTGTAAAAAATGAATGCTAAAAATTTTCTTGACAAGCAATAAAATGCTATTAAAAAAGAAAAAATATATACTTGAAAGGAATAGCAAGTTGTACATAATAGATTTACAGTTTCTTGTGTAATCATCTTTTTTCATTGTACTAAGTTTTGGAAATGCTTGTTTTATTCCATAAATTAATAAATAAAATTTTTTTTACAAAGAATGAAACAGTCTCAATTGGTGAGGAGCCTACACTCTGAGGGAAACAACATACATATATTTAAGTGTATACAGGATACATGCAAAGAGAACAAATACCAATAAAAACAAACAAATCCATAGAAAGTAGTTAGGGAGATAAGATGCTGGGGTAAGAGGGATCATTAAAAGTTTTATTCAGAAGGTGGCATTTTAGCTGTTTCTTGAAGGAAGAGAGAGATTTGGTGGGAGGTGGGGGTGGTGAGGAAGAAGTGTTTTTCAGGCATAGTGGACAGCCAGTCTAAAGACTGGAGAATAGTATGTGAAGGGCAGAGAGAAGGCCCAAGTAACAACAAATGAAGCTAGAAAGCTAGGTGAAGGACAAATTATAAAGCTTTAAGAAGTCAAACAGAGCAATTTTTATTTTATCTAAAGGGTGATGGGGAGCCACAGGAGTTTACTGAGTAGAGTAGTGACATGATCAAATTTGTATTTAAAGAAAATCTTTTTGGTAGAAGTGTGGAGGCTGGATAGAAGTGGTGAGAGATTTGAAGCTGGAAGACCAATGAGGAGGTCTGCTATAATAATCTGGACAAGAGGTAATAAGAGCCTGAACTATGGTATCGGCTATGTGAGTAGACAGAAAGTCATAAAAACTCCCATGTAGCCGAGAATCAGAATAAAATGTACTTGTGAAATTGTGGAGGTAAAGGATAGATTTGAAAATTGATTATGTAAGTAGGGAGAAAGAGAAGAAGGAATAAGGGATAATGCTGAGTTTTTGAACTTGAGACTATGGCGGTATCTTCCACAGAAATGGGGAAATGTGGAGGGAGATGCTACTTTAGAACTTTAGAGAGACAATAAGTCGATTTTTGGATATGGTGAGTTTGTGATGTCACTGAGACATCACGTTAAACATTAGATAAATGTTTAATAGGCAGTTGGTGATATGAGAGTGAAGTTCAGGGGAAAAACTAAGGCTGGATAGAGAAATTTATGAGACATCTGCATAAAGACGATAGTTAAACCCCTTAGAACTGTTGAATTCACCAAGAGAGAGAGGAGAGAGAAGAGAGGTACACCTACATCACTACTATACTACCACTGTCTTCTTTTTCTGTCTCTATGGATCAAATGGGGTGGCTATGTCACACAGTGGATAGAGCGCTGGGCCTGGATTCCGGAAGACATGAGTTCAAGTGTGACCTCAGACACTTACTAGCTGTGTGGCCCTGGGCACCTAACTCCATTTTCTTCAATTTCCTTATCTGTAAAATGAGATGGAAAATGAAATGACAGACCATTCCAGTACTTTGCCAAGAAAACCCACAAACAGCATCATGGAGAGTAGGGCATGACTGAAAAACAACTAAACAACAAAACTAGAAATGCTCCACATTATGGAATCTTAAATAATAACTAATCCTCCTTCATGGATAAAGACAGAGGAAAAAACTATTATTATGATTTAAAACAATGGAGATATGTAGATAACAACCTGAGAGTCATATGTTTATATTGTAAGATGTGAATCATTCAAGAGACTGTTGACAATTTTTGTGAACAAAGACTTCCCAGAGAGCCTTGGTAAACTGGAAAGACCACTAGTGGGCTTGGGTGACAGGGCATAGACTTAACTCTCACCTCAGATGCTTATTACCTGTATAACTTTGACTTTTCTGGCCTGTATGCCCCTCATGTGTAGAATGACACAAGTTGAATTAGATGCTCTTTGAGGTCCTTTCCAGCTTTCCATTTATGAGCCTAAGTTCAGCACAATGTAATACAAAGGCATCTGGATTTGAAGTCACAGAATCTGGGTTTCAAATCCCATCTCTGCTACCTGTGAGACTTTGGGCAAATCATTGCCTCTCTTTGGGTTTCTATTTTCTGATCTGTAAAATAAGGTGTTAAATAACCTCTAAGGTCCCACACCAATCCAAAACTACAAAGCTAAGTTATATAATAACACTTTATATAAGTAATAGAAGCTCAACAAATATTTGTTAAATTGAATTATACTAACACTTATTGATTGACTGCTACCAAATCTCGCCACATGAAAAGAAACGAATCTGACTCAAGCTGGTTCCTTGATGTAGAACATAGGAGCTGGAAAAGGCAAAAGGAGTCGTGTATGGATTCCATTGAACAGACCATGGGTGGCCGGGGTGACGTGAGGATCACCTGAACACCTGATTGTCATAGGGAGAGAAGCATTCAGGTAGGGCCGCACATACTACCTATTTGCTTATCCTAGAAATCAGTTTGGTCAGTACAAGATCTACCAAAGATAGCCAAAGCACTCTTCTAAGATGGGTTTGGTAGAACACTGATAAATATTCCTGAACCCCAAGGAATGACTTCTATTGACCACAAAATGAATGACTCTTGGGGCCTTTTTCCTTTATTCTTTATTCCTAAACATTTCTTACTTAATTGTCCCATGTTGTTGTTATTATTATTGTCCAACTCTTTGCAGCCCCATTTGAGGTATTCTTGGCAAAGATATTGGAATGGTTTGCAATTTCCTTCTCCAACTCATTTTACAGATGAGGAAACCGAGGCAAACAGGATTAAGTGACTTGCCCTGGGTCACATGGCTAGTAAGTAGCTGAGGCCAGAACTGAATTCAAGTCTTCCTGATTCCAGGCCTCATGCTTTATCCCTTGCCTAACCAAGTTGCCCCAGTTGTTCCATAGAGACAGAAATAAAAGGTAGCTGTAGAATAGTAGTGATGTAGGTTTATCTGTGTGTGTTTATGGTGAGGGGGTGCTTTGGAATGAATGATTCATTATGGCTGGAAAATATTTCTCTTAAATAAAAAAGTCTCATATTTTGATTACAGAGCTTTCGTAATATCTATGAGGCAGTTTGTGCACACTTGCAAGTCTAAATAATAATAATGGCCCTGTAAGAGATGGGAATGGTGCAGAGGTTGTTTGTCTGGGGGCAGAGTTGTCATTCGTGAAAAAACAGGGAATATCCTTCTCTACAATGTAATCTCTCCCTTTTGCATCCCTCCTCTTCCTGCATTAACTTTGAATTTCTTGCTCTTGAGCTTGCAGCATCTTTTCCTGCCTCATGTCCTGAATTTGTTACCTCTAGCTTTGAAAGGGGGAGGTAGGAAGGAGTATTGAAAAGAGCACCAGGCTAGTAGTAAAATGATTTCTATTCAAATCTGAGCTCTTCAATTTACTCCCTGTGTGGCCTTAGAACAAGGAATGTCTCCAAAGTGCTTTCCAGCTCTAAATCCTAAAATCCTATGATACTAAGAATAATTTACCAACTGGCTCATTTCATTCCTGGAATGGGATATTGTGTCTGGACCGTGAGCAAGCTCCCATTTACAAGGATTTGTTGACGTTCTCATCTCTTAATAACTCTTGGCACCTTCTCAATAACCCCCAGCACACCTAACTTCCTTCTTGGGAAAATGACAGGTATAGCTCAACCAAATGACTGTAACCTTCAAAAACTTCAGGTACTCGAGCCAACAATGAATCCCCATATCCCTGACTTTGGTCTTGGACCTGCTCACTACTGGAGGGAATTGGTGGTGAATGGGGAAAGGACAAAAGAACACTTTAGAGATAATCTTATTCTATCCCCCTCAATTCACCTATGAGGAAAGTGAGGCCTGGTAAGGCATACATGCCTTGGCCAAAGTCACTGGTAGTAGTAGGGGTAACACTCAGACAAAGGCCAATTACTCTACATACATACAAAGGTGGGAAATGTTGCAGTCTCCACCTCAGGGAGTTTACAATCTATTAAAGATAGGCTCTTGACTAATAATTATAATAAAATTGGACTGTAATAAGTGCATATGTGGGGTCAGAGGGGTATAAAATATTTGGAGAAGGATAGATTGCATCTAGACGGAAGGGATTACTTTTTCCTTTGAGGAAGGCCTCCTAGGAAGGGAAAGCTTAATAGATGAAGATGAGAAGGGAGGCAAGAGGAATGGTGCGAAGTGGGACAATATCAGGAAATGAATGGTTTGTTGTTATTTAGTCATTTCAGTCATGTCCAAGTCTCCATGACCCCATTTGCGGTTTTCTTGGCAAAGATGATGGAGTACTTTGCCATTTCTTTCTCCAGCTCATTTTATAGATGAGGAAATGGAAGCAAACGGGGTAATGTGACTTGTCCAGGGTCACACAGCTAGTAAATATCTGAGGCCAGATTTGGATTCAGGATGATGAGTCTTCCTGACTCCAGGCTCAATACTGTATCTACTGTAACATCTAGCTGCCCAAATGAATGGTTGGTAGCTTCATTTATCTGGAACATGATTGAAGGTAAAGAGTAAGGACTTTATCCTATAGACCATGGATCTCTAAGAGGCTAAAGGTTTATGAGTAAGGTAGTGGTGTGACTGTGTTTGGAAGATTATTTTGCAAACTTTGTGAAGGACTTAGAAATGAGAGAAACTTATCTATACTAGTCTAGGTAAGAGTTAATGTAGGTCTGAATTAGGGTGTATTTAGGTGTAAGGTCTATTTAGGGAATATTGGGCACCTAGGTGGGACAGTAGATAGAGTACTGAGCTTGGAGTCAGGAAGACTGATCTCCATGAGCTCAAATCCAGCCTCAGACACTTCCTAGCTATGTGGCCCTGGGCAAGTCACTTAATCCTGTTTGCCTCAGTTTCCGCATCTGTAAAATGAGCTAGAGAAGGAAATGTCAGACCATTCCAGCATCTTTGCCAAGAAAACCCCAAATGGGCTCACAAAAAGTTGAACATGACTGAAATCACTGAACAACAACAGATTTAGAGTATATTAGTATGTAAGTACAATTCATAAACATTCAACATTTTTCTTTTAGCTTTGCAAAACATTCGCCAATTTATCAACATCAGCTATGTTCCAGAAAGATGAATTCTTTCTACTTTTGGCATCATTCTTTTATCTACATGGAAAGGTGAAGTTTTTTTAAGGCTATTCTGACAGTCAGTGGCAAACCATTCAGCATGAGGTTTCAGACTGCCTTGGTCCAATTCCTGTGATTCTATTACAGGTCCAACAGTTTCAGCAGCTGTCACCACACTCCCCATAGCATTCGATTCAGTTTGGTTGAACTACTCTGCTTACCAAACCTTTCCTGGCTGCATTTGAGAAGATTGCATTTTGTTGGTTTAATCTCTTGCTTTTATTACTAAAAAGAAAAAAACAAAACCCTCCACCATTTTCCAGAAATGGTACCTGAAGAGAATGCTAACTTTCCTAAGGACAAGTGCAATACTCCAGTGGTACATTGTTCCCTGGAAGATCATGTTCTCTCTCTTGGGCACCAAAAATAGTTGGTGAATAGGGAGTTGCTGAGTTTTGGTGTTTGAAATCTTGGCAGAAAGATAAATTCCACTGGCACATCTCCTTTGTTTGGCTATGAGTTAGCAGGGTTTTATTGTCAGTGAAGGTTAGCCTCTTGAAGCTGAGCAGCTTAAAATCAAAAGGTGCCATAAGGGTCAATTCAAACCAGTAGGTAGAAATTACTATAGAACTGAATCAAGGGGAGAGGAGGGAGAGGAAATTATATGCTATTTACCCTGATGTATTCCTTCTCTTGATAATACTCAAAGCTTTGAAAAAGAAAACATCAGATTTTGGGCTCTGATGACCTAAAATATTTGCTTATTGAATCAATTTATCAATCAACACACATTTATTAAGCACCTAGTATGTGCCAGGTAGTAAAGATACAAAGACAGAAAGGATATAGTTTTTACCTTCAAGAAATTCATATTCTATAGAACCAGTAATTCTTCTATTGTAGAAACGTCCATGAACTTGATAAGGAAAATTAAATCATGTTTTATTTGTTAAATTATTTATTTACATTATATAAATTATAATTATTATAAGTTGTTATAACTAATCATTATTAAATTGTTGGATTATTCAATAAATAGTTATTATATATTATATTTGTGTATTATTATTTATTAAATAATTTTATGCTAATTGAAATTTAGCATTTCTTTCAATTATTTAAAAACATTATTCTGAAGGCTATCCATAGAATTTCACTGCCAAAGGGGTACATGATCCCATTCCCCCAAAAGTTAAGAACCCTCTTATTGAAATAGCTTTAAGGTTCAATTAAAATGTTAAAATGTGAAGATGTTCAAATGTGAAAGTTAGAATTTTAAACACACAAGTTAAGACTACATAAAAGTTAAACGTGCTGGCTGCAAAATGAATTGCTTCCCTTTCACCCAGCAATCAGATTAGAACTCAAAATAATTCAGTGGCCACACACAGAGCAATGTGGTTGAGTCAACCTGCCCAGGAAAACACTGCATTTTCTGATTATACATTTAACTTTACAGCTCTAGGCCTGAATAATTCAAGGTTTTGTACTTAGTACTTGGCAAAAACCACAATATAAATAAACCATTCTGTAGAATTATGAGGTCTGGTGAGGTAGCACCAACAGATATAAGAATGAGTCTCTTTTTTATATATTCTCAAAAGGGCCTGGTCCAGATCATATAACCAGATGGTCACAAATCTTTCCCTCCTGTCTCTATTGAGGATGTTGTCTCTTCCATTAATTGTGAGCTCCTCAAGGTCAGGGACTGTCTTTTGTCTTTTTTTGTATCCTTAGTACAATGCCTGGAGCATAGAAGGTGCTTAATAATGATTTTTGACTGGCTGAATTCATATATGGCACCATGAGGAAGGGCCATGGGCATCAGGAAAGTATTTGGGTACCAAGAAGTTGGGATTTAGAGGGGGGAGAAGAAAGGTGAAAGGATTCAAGTTAGCATCATAAGATTTAGAGCTGCATAATACCTTATAGATCATGGCAATGAAAATCTTCTTGTTTACGTATGAGGAAACCAAAGCCCAAAGAGATTAATCAATTTGTCTAAGGTCCCAAAAGTAGATCTATAGCTCATAATGCCTATATGGTACTTTATTGTGTGCAGAGCACTGTGACAGGTCCTAAGGGAGATGAGATTCAGATAAGAATGTCTCTGGTCTCATGAAGCTTGAATTCTAGGAGTCTACTGAATTCAAGCATTGAGCTAAGCTCAAACATGAATTTATACCATGTAAATGTTGTTCCCAAAGGGCTTTCAAGTATACTGACAAATCTGATACTCTCAGCAACATAGTGAGAAACATAGTACATGCATTGATTTCGTCACATTCATTTAAATAGGAAAAAATTGAGGTCCAAAGAGTTTAACCAACTTTCCCATGATTGCACAGCCAGTAATAACAGAGCATAATTTGAATCCAGGTCTGACAACAAGTTTAGTTTCTTTGGATTGTAGGATATGTAGAGGGCGAGTAAAATACAAGAAGACTAGAAAGTAGGAAAGGTCAGACTGTGAAAGGTTTTAAATGTCAAAGAGAGAATTTTACATTTGATTTTAAAGATAAATTTTAGAGGAATCATTGGAATTTATTGAGTTTGAAGGTGACACGGTCAGATCTGTACTTTAGGAAAATCACTCTGGCAGTCAAGGGGAAGATGGATTATAGTGGGGAGAGAGTTGAGGTAGGTTGACTAGCTTAAGGCAGGTTGACTAACTAGAAGTCTATAAAACTACTCTAAGGATGAGGTGATGAGCAGCCTATACAGCTGAGTGGTGGCAGTATGAGTCAAGAGATGGGGATTTGTACATGAGAGATTTAGTGAAGGTGGAAATGACGCGGCACCAGATTGCTTATGTGGAGTGACTGTGAGAGATGATTCCAAGATGATCCTGAGGTTGTGAGACTGTTTGATTAGGAGGGTGGTGCTACCCTCAACAGTAATAGGGAACTTTGGAGGAGTAGGTGGGTGAGTTGAAATCTTGAGTTCTATTTCGGGCATGTTGAGCTTAGGATGCCTGGAGGATATCCACTCTGATATGGACAAAAAATAGCTGAGGATGTGAAATTAGACCTCAAGAAACAGATTTCTACTGGATATGGAGATCTGGGAATTAGATGAATAGAAGTGATGTGGGAGCAGAACTGGAAGTGGTTGTTGTTTGTCTTTCATTTTTGAAAAGAACCATTGACATCAGGGAGGCGATGCCATGACATGCAAAGGAGTTGGATTTAAATGAGGGAGGGCTGTGTAAAGTCACCAGTCTCACTTTCTCCTTCAGAGCCATCCAGGCCCAGTGGCCAGATATAGATCAGGATGACTGGGGATGGAACCGGATGCAGTAGACTTCAGCTTTTTTAAGCTAAGGTCTTTAACAGGTCTCAGTTAGACTGAGGCAGCGCTCCTTAGCATAGAGCTGGAGACTCAGGAAAGACTTCATGTATAAGGTGGTGTCGAATCTAGAAAGAAATGAGAATTTCTCCCGTAAGAGGCAGAAATGATGGGGGAATGAACTCTAGGAATGAGGGACAGCCAGTGCGCAAATGGAGAGATGAAAGATGGAAAGTCCTGGGAGAGGAATGGCAGGTCATTCAGTTTGTCTGGAACATGGAGCACAAGAAGGGGAATATTGTATAATAAATTTAAGGTTAGGCAAAAACAAGCCTAGGCCCCACTGTCACAGCATTGGATTCTATTTGTTACTTTTTGTAATGTCAAATTAATATTCACACTTACATCTCTCAAAATACTGTCAGATTTATTTTCTGAAATCTCAAAAGAAATGCTCAGACAATAGTGGTTATAGTGGAAAGAATTTTTCCTTTTCTCTTCTTACTCATTCCTACTGTTTTCCATTTCTTGCTTCCATCCAAGTTCAACCTGCCCCACAAACCTTTATGTCCGCTCTAAGTTTCTAAGAACAAGGAATTAAGTATTCTTAGGACTGAATTGCTTAACACAATGGCCACCCAGAAACAAACACATGGACATATAATTAAGGAATAGGCATTGGCATCTTTTTAGCTATTTTAGAAACTTAAGAAAGAGAAGGCAAAGTGCCCAATGAGGCATATTTATAACTAACAATCACTAAGATCTTTTTTTTTCTGCCATAAGACCTTTTTCCTATTGAACGTCTGTAAAGTTTTCCAAGCATCTTCCAAAATACATATTCTTTCCATTCCAACAGATTTCATAACACATGGACTATAGTCATGCAGGGATGTTCTTCTCTCAAGTTTCACAAATGTCTCCAAATCACAATCTGTTATCACTCATGCTACTTTGACAATCCCAAAGGATGGTTCCTCAATCCATATGGCCAAACAAAAGGACAAAAGGCTTCTATTTTATCCCTGGAATTTTTTAAGGTAAGCCATACAGATACATTTTTTTTAGGAAAAAAAATCTACACAATTTCTACTTCAATGACTTTTGCAATTTAAAATACTTAAAAACAACTCTGCCAGTGAGATCAACTTTGCATAATAATTTTCTTTGTCTTTCAGATGGCTATAATACTTTTAAAGAGCACCTGATACTTGTAGGAGGAAAAAGATACAGCAAAATACCTACCACATGATTATAAATTAATCAATAAACAAGTATTTATTTATCACTTATAATGATACTAAGTTAGGTACTAACTTAGTACCTAACTAGGTACTAAGTTAGGTTCTGGGAAATGACCTTTCATACCCTTAGGGCAAGATGAAGAAGCATTCTGCTTTCTCTGGTAGAAATTGGGTGTCTAAATGGTGGGGCAGTGTGGGACTAGAGCGAAACCTAAATAGAATAGGCAATCAAAACTTGTTGGGTCCCAGGATAGGTATTGTGAGGCTGGAAGCACTGATTTCTCTAGTTCAGGGTTTCTGGCCTAGGCAATAAGGTGGCTTTTCCAAAAAGGTAATTCTATTTTTTTTACTATTTTACTTGCACAAAATCTATTCTTTAGTCTTATTGATACATCCTTAATCTTCTCCTCCATCTTTACTATTTTCAATAATACCATTCACTTGCCTCCACACGGGTGGCCCTGAGTCCATGTTCAGCAAACTATCACCAAAAATCACTTTTCTCCTCAAATTTCTAATGTGTTTATCAAGGTCTGGTTTATAACAATGGGTTGCTTTTGATTACTTGAGGAAAAGAGTACTATTTTTTTGACATTTTATGATCACCATTTTTTTTTCTTATTAGTTGTGGATGGCATGCCAGTCTGAAGAAATGACTTAAGGCCAATGGTTCCTCAATTTTTCCAGTGGCCCTTATTCACCAGACTGATTGCTCAGAATCTACTTCTCCAAACATCTTCAGAGAATAAGGCATTTTGTTCTGACCCCTGACAGGCCAACATCAGAACAATGTTCTCGAAATGTCAACAAAACGAAGTTCTCTCAGAGTCCTTAAGAACATTCTCTAATGAACTTGCTATATTGAATACTTTTATTGAGACCTAAAGGTCTCCTGAAATCATCCCAAAGTAGGTTTTTTTAATGTCACCTATGGTCTTATCCTGCCTCTCAACATGAAGTGGCATTGCCAGGGACATTTAAGAATTGACATCACTTTTCTCTGCATCTATTTACAACATAGCACAACACATTCTGCTGCTGCTCTGACAATATTATTGCTGTTCTTAAAAGGCTGTCACTATCTTTTTTTTAAAAAAGTACTCTTATAGCAGTCATAATTCATATTTATCATGTGACTGATTCTCTGTACCTCAATTTTCCATTTGTCATATGGTAATAATAAGGGCCAGTGAATTATGATGTGAAAGTAATCCAACAAAAATGAATGTCTTCCACATGCAAAGAACTAGTCTTTGTACTTTGACACCTAAAAAGGCTTAGAACAGAGGTCAGAAATTTTTGCCCTGGTTGCCAATAGGTAACAGCTTTGAGATAGCACAAACTGTGCTTCTTCTCTGAAATTTGACTCCATTTTTTTTCCTTCTCTTATTCATTTCTAGTACTGTTGTCATGATACCAGGCTCACCACTGGTTCTCTATTTGTCCCTTCTTCTGCCTGTACATAGTGGGTATAGCTTCAGCGACATTCTTTAAAGGCCTGAGTTTTAGTTATCCCAGGATGAGGTTTTGTGCCATTTGAATCTCAATTCTCTGCCTGAATAATTGCCTCCCCAAAGGCCTGTTGTTATAATACAGAAAAGTTGTCTAAATTTGCCTACAAATCTCAAAACTTAGATGAATCTCAATAAATTTCTATTCTAAAAACACCTAAATTTAAACTTGGCCTCACATTCTTACAAGCTTTGTGAGCCTGGGCAAGTCACTTCACTTCTCTCAGTCTCAGTTTCTTTATCTATAAAGTGGAATTAGAATAATACCCACCTCCTAGGGCTGTTGTGAAAATAAAATGGAATGGTATCAGTAAATAGCTTTGGAAACAATAAAATGCTTTATAATCATAATAACTTACTATATAATCGTAATAACCTGCTATATAATCAAAATGAATGCTATATATTATCACCATCACCAACATCACTATCTTCCTTGTGGTGGGCGATAAGAGGGAAGGTGGAAAACGAAAGGTTATTGGATATTATTAGACTGTTTACCTCAAATTTTCAGGTACTTAAGATGCTATCTCTAGGAGGTCCTTACAAAAAGTCTTTGGTAGAGGAAAGGGGGATGAGAAGGAAAAGCCATGAGAACACTGATGTAGAAAAGTGCCTCTACCAAGACAAATCATCCACTCCTCCAAAATGGATTTAAGCTGTGAGCTGGAACACTGAGAATGCCCTCATTCATGGTCATATAATTACTGCATACCTGTAACACAAAAAGTTTGGGGGAGGCGGAGACAAGATGGCAGCTGAAAAGCAGGGACTTGCTCTCCCCCAGGACCCTCCAAACACCGATAAAAATGGCTCTGAACAAATTCTAAAACTGCAGAACACACGAAATAGCCCAGGGAAGCAGGGCTCCAGCCCAGGACAGCCTGGATGGTCACTGGGCGAGGTCTATCGCGCACAGAGCTGCGAGCATAGCAGAGCAGAGCCCAGTGCAGGCTGTGCCCAGAACAACCAGACTGGGAGCCAGGTGGAACAGGCCCTAGCGCCCTGAATCAGTGAACTGTGGCAGTTACCAGACTTCTCAACCCACAAACACCAAAGACAACAGAGAAGGTTAGTGGGTAAATCTGTGGAGACAGAGTAAAAGGAGTTTGAGGGGTGGCCACCACAGAGGGGGTGGTGCAGCTACAGAACTACAGCTGCAGTTGCTTCCAGACCCAGGCCCACCTGCTGGGAGGAATTAAGTGGTGGATCAGAGCAGGAATGCAGAGCCTGCTTAAGATCTGAGTCCAGTCCAGGTTGGCAGTTCTTGGCAGAGGAGGAGTGCTGGTGTGGCAGAGCTTGCTGTGTAGAAATAGTTCTGAAAACAACAGCGCATCCCCTCTAGCTTGGAACAAAGTACTCTTTACTCTACAAGCAGTCATACCCCGATGAAAAACTCAAGGGTCAAGTAGTTGGCTGTGAACAAGGCCAGGCAGCAAAAACAGACTCAGATTCAGACTCAGACTTTGGAATCTTTCTTGGGTGACAAAGAAGACCAAAACATACAGCCAGAAGAAGTCAACAAAGTCAAAGAACCTACATCAAAAGCCTCCAAGAAAAATATGAACTGGTCTCAGGCCATGGAAGAGCTCAAAAAGGATTTGGAAAAGCAATTTAGAGAAGTAGAGGAAAAATTAGGAAGAGAAATGAGAATGATGTGAGAAAATCAAGAAAAACAAGTCAATGAATTGCTAAAAGAGACCCAATAAATACTGAAGAAAATAACACCTTAAAAAATAGACTAACTCAAATGGCAAAAGAGCTCCAGAAAGCCAATGAGGAGAAGAATGCCTTGAAAGGCAGAATTAGCCAAATGGAAAAGGAGGTCCAAAAGACCACTGAAGATAATACTATCTTAAAAACTAGATTGGAGCAAGTAGAAGCTAGTGACTTGAGGAGAAATCAAGGTATTATAAAACAGAACCAAAGGAATGAAAAAGTAGAAGACAATGTGAAATATCTCATTGGAAAAACCACTGACCTGGAAAATAGATCCAGGAGAGATAATTTCAAAATTATTAGACTACCTGAAAGCCATGATTGAAAAAAGAGCCTAGATATCATCTTTCAAGATATTATCAAGGAGAACTGCCCTGATATTCTAGAGTCAGAGGGTAAAATAGAAATTGAAAGAACCCACAGATCACCTCCTCAAAAAGATCCCAAAAAGAAAACTTGTAGGAATATTGTTGCCAAATTGCAGAGCTCCCAGATCAAGGAGAAAATACTGCAAGCAGCCAAGAAGAAACAATTTGAGTATTGTGGAAATACAATCAGAATAACACAAGATCTAGCAGCTTCTACATCAAGGGATCGAAGGGCTTGGAATATGATATTCTGGAGGTCAATGGAGCTAGGATTAAAACCAAGAATCACCTACCCAGAAAAACCAAGTATCGTGCTCCAAGGTAAAATATGGATTTTCAATAAAATAGAGGACTTTCAAGCTTTCTCAGTGAAAAGACCAGAGCTGAATAGAAAATTTGACTTTGAAACACAAGAATTAAGAGAAGCGTGAAAAGGTAAAAAAGAAAGAGAAATCACAAGAGACTTAACTAAAGTTGAACTGTTTTGTTTACATTCCTACATGGAAAGATGATGTGTATAGTTCATGAGACCTCAGTATTAGAGTAGCTGAAGGGAATATACATACATATATACATACATACATACATATATATAGACAGAGGGCACAGGGTAAGTTGAATATGAAGGGATGATATCTAAAAAAATTAAATCAAATTAAGGGATGAGAGAGTAATATATTGAGAGAGGCAGAAAGGGAGAGATAGAATGGGGTAAATTATCTCGCATAAAAGTGGCAAGAAAAGGCAGTTCTGTTGGGAGGGAAGAGGGGGCAGTGAGGGGGAATGAGTGAATCTTGCTCTCATTGGATATGATCTGAGGAGGGAATAACATACACACTCAATTGAGTATCTTACCCCACAGGAAAGAAGAAGGAAGGAGATAAAAAAGAGGGAATGATAGAAGGGAGGGCAGATAGGGGGAGGAGGTAATCAAAAGCAAACACTTTTGAAAAGGGACATGGTCAAGGGAGAAAATTCAATAAAGGAGGATAGGTTAGGAAGCCGCAAAATATAGTTAGTTTTTCACAACATGAGTATTGTGGAAGGGTTTTGTTGAATTGCTTGCCTTCTTAAGGAGGGTGGGTGGGAAGAGGGGAGAGAATTTGGAACTCAAAGTTTTAAAAGAAGATGTTAAAAAAAAGTTTTTGCCTGCAACTAGGAAATAAGATATACAGGCAATGGGGCATAAACATCTCTCTTGCCCTACAAGAAAGTAAAGGAAAAGGGGATGGGGGGAGTGGGGTGACAGAAGAGAAGGCTGACTGGGGAACAGGGCAATCAGATTATATGTCATCTTGGAGTGGGGGGGAGGGTTGAAATGGGGAGAAAATTTGTAATATGCTAACATATATCCAGTATTAACTGCTATGATCTTCATCATCATCACTATCATCATCATTTACTATCCTATTGTTGGAGCTTTCCCAGAGATAATTTCAGAGAGTGAAGGATGAATTTTGAAGATTATACTTGTATTAATTTACAAAAATGTGATCATTTTTATCTGTCTGAAAAATAGTCCACAGAACACTAAATATAAATGAATAAACACCAAGCTACTGAAAAAAAAAACCAAGATTTGAATCCATCTTTAATATTTCTAAGTTTAAGGCCAATTCTCTAACCACTGCACCACATTGCTTCTCTGGGAATATGACAAGCTTTTCTTTGTACTTCAGTGACTTGAAACAGCACTGCAGAAATTCATCTTTGTCTCAGAAAATTTGAAACTTGTCATATTACGCCATTAAATCCAAGACTCTAATCAGGGCAGCATGAGAAAAATTGGTGAATCTTATGCCACACAGAAGAGAGTTGATAGCCCTGGAGTTAGAGAAAGAGTGTGGCTATTGGTTCATTCTGTTCCTCCTCATCATGGGCAGCTTGCTTTCATTATTTCTAAGTCATCTATTATAGGCAGATATCAAATTTAGCTGTAAATATTTCCAAGAGACAGCAATATCATTACTTCCCATGGCAGTTTTTTTTCTTTGCCTTACCATTCTTAGGGTATGAGTTTTCCTAAAAGTACTACCAAGCTTTTATTGCTAAAACCATCCTTAACGGTTCCCTCTTGACTCACAAGCAAAAGTAGGTATTATGAAAAATGTATGAATTAACACTAACCGTGAAAGTACTAGAGGAAAAATGAATGAGATCGAACAGAGAAATAATACTGATGGGGACTTAGGAGGAATTGGCTAAAAAGTTGTGATATTTCTCACTGAAAATAATTTAATTTAAATGTAAATAGCTATTAAAGAAGTTTAGTTCAAAGTGTTGCTGTCAATATTCTAATAAAATAGTGAATTAGCTGTTAATGCATCCATTAGATTGAATGAATAGAGCAGAATCGGTGCTGTGCAGTCAGACACAGTTTGAGACAATACTCGTTTATTTACGTGTTCTATGAGGATAGGGTCTGTGTCTTATTTATCTTTTTTTTTCTTTCTTTCTCCTCAAGTAGCTTGCAAAGTACCTTACAAAGAGGATAGACTGAATACATGTTTGCTGTATTGAAATCAATTGAGTTATGAGGCGGTTTGGTGGCAGGAGCACAGAGTACCAGATATGGAGTCAGGAAGGCCTGAGTTGGAATCTTGCCTCAGATTCCAGAAGTGTGATCCCGGTCACTTAAACTCTGTCAGTCTCAGTTTCCTCATCTGTAAAATGAGGATAATCTGTAAAATCTGTAAAATCACCCACTGATATTATGATGAGAATGAAATGAGATAACATTTATAAAATACTTTGCAAACCTTAAAGCACTGCATTATTGCTATTATCATTATTAGCTATTATTATCAGTCTGGTTATTTGAGTAGAAGTGTTAGACGGCACTTATTATCCCTGAAAGAAAATTTTTCTTAATGATGCTGAGGTGTCCCCCAAGCCAGTTTCAGAGGACCAGTGTCTCCATTCACCAAGGCCACAGAGCTCTACTCCAGCTTAAGCACTAGGGCTTTAAAGTCCACATTGTTTTACTCTTTGAAGGGGATGGATTTTCAGTGGGAGCAGTGCTGGGATGAGTTAAATAAAGCTTGGAGAAACGACAGGTTCCTATGAATTCGCCAAAGTTTATGACAAAATTAATAAGCATATAAATCAAGTTTATCAGATCAGGATAGCATTACGAAATCTGCTTAAGTATTTAGGATAGTTTTTCAATGTTCTTTACATGCAACAGTTTTGAAATGTGTTCATTCTCATCTTCCCTATGTGTGATTTTTAGAAATTCATCATATCTCTTTTAAAAAAAAATCATTCATAGGGGCAAATCTGAAGTATTTCAAATGCTTTTACATACCCAAAGAACAAAATAATAAACAGTAATTATATCTAAGATATACAGATATAATTAACTGAGCACAAAACCACATGATCTCTTTTACTATTCTTTAGATGACAAATACCATTAGAGGACCATAAATATTATATTATTGTCATACTTATTACTTTCTTAGGGTGATTAAGGGTTTGCTATCCATGCTGTACTGAGCATGGAGGTAGTCTCAAAAATTCTAAGTCCTAGTGGGTCCTACTAGGCTGGAAAGAGCTCCAAGCATGAACTTGGCAATAGCCTGTATATCTTCTGTTGCAGGACAAGAAGGAAGGTGAAGGTGGTTTAAAAATTTTTTTATTTATTTAATTTTTAACTTTTAGAACAAAACCAAGTAGTTCCATCATATAATGCAACAAAAAGATTACACTTGAAACTGCAAATCTATTATGTACAACTTGCTATTTCTTTTAAATATATAATAAAGTAACTATGCCAATTTCTTTTTTTTTGCTTTTCTCCCCACCCAGATGGCTACCATTAGACAAATATGTACATATATATATATATATATATATATATATATATATATATATATATATATATATACATACACACATATTTATTTATATATAAAATCATTCTATACATATTTCTATTTATCAATTCTTTCTTTGGATGCAGATAGCATCTTCATATTTCCTTTGTGGTTAACTTGGGTATTTATGATAGTTAAAATGACTTAGTCACTGAAAGTTTGCTAACAAGTGATGTATTTTTCATCTATAGGAACTCATGAAAGTATAGACTGAAGTCCTTGAAATCTGCCTCAAAGGAAGGAGTTCCCTCATTGATAAAATCATAGATTTCTGAAGTTTTAAAATAATAAATCATCAGTATTTATTGTTTTCTATATTTAAATTCATCTGTGGGAAAAAATTGGATCCTGAATGTTTCACCGGACAAAATTCTGTCCTGTTACCCTAGCCCTCTATTGTCTCTCATCTCCACACAAGCCTTCAGCTATTTCCCACCCTGGAGTTTGGCCTCACCCTAGTCAACTCAGTCTGCTCTAAATCCCTCCTCTAGTCATCCCAGACTCCTCAAGACCACCCCTCAATCCCTCCCATAATCTTCCTGTATATAAGTCTTATCTTGTCTCCTTGAAGGCGCTCAGATTCAATCTAGCTCTGCTCAGATTAATCTGGCCTGCTGGCCTTAGTGGCACAAATGCTCGGGCTCCCTAAGAGTATACCCAGGATGGCCAATCTTTAATAAACTTTGTTTTTCCTTAGCTGAGAAGGCTTGACCCAAATTCATTTGGCAGGACCTGACACGTCAGCACTTTAGGGTCCCGAGCACCCCTCAACCCCAAACCTCATCATATGCTTCTCTGAGATCAGGAATACTACTAATCTCAAGTTCTTCTCCAGCCAAGACTGGAAGGTAGGTAGGCCTCCCCCTCTCACTTTCTAGCTCTCCAAGTACCTTGGAGGTGTTTTTCGGGCCTAACTTTGCAGGTCCCAGTAGGTCAGACAGCTAGGAGGCTGTCTTGTACTCAGCCTGACTCTCTCAGGTGGTTCTCGAGCCAGTGGGTATGTTGGAGGCCATGGACCTGGGCATGGCCTCTAAACCATGGAGGACATGGACAGATGCCCCATCCTAAAGCAAATGCTAGATTCTTTCAACTCTCTCAGCGCTAGAGAATTGGGAAAATTCCAGGTACGTTCTTGTGTATTTTTTGGTCTTGTTTTGTTTTGTCTCTCAGATGTTTATTCCTAACTTCTCCTTTAGGGAGGAAGGTTCTTACAGCCTAAATGCCCATAATGAGTTAACCCTTTTCAATTCCTACCCACCTTTGGGTTGTGTTTTGCAAAATTGGGAAAAATTTAGTTTCTCTGAAGAACTTAAAAAAAAAAAGCTGGTGTTCTTTTTGTAACACTGTTTGGCCTCAGTATCATCTAGAGAGCCACGAAGCATGGTCTATTTTGGGGATTTTCGCAGAGAAGGAAGATGGAAAGAAGTTGCCTACATGATGGCCTTTGTGGAGCTCTCTTGCAACACAGTCCTCAGAAAAGATTGTAAGAAGCTCAGAGTTAAAGCTGTCCCACAAAGGGGCAATGGGAGGCAACAGGACATTTTGGATGACTCCTTTATGGGCCCTCAGGGCCTCGGCCCCTGCCCTTCAGCAACTCCTGCTCAGGTCCCAGCCTCAGGTCTCGCTGAAGCAACTCCCCCTTCAGCCCCTCTTCCGAGGCGACCCCTACTCGGGTTCTGGCCTTGGGCCCTGCCTCTACAGCAGTACCTCCCCCCGACCTCTCTCTCTGAGGTGGCACCCACTCAGATCTCTGAGTTATCTCCCTCTCTCACCTCTACCCCTCCTCAGGTACCAGCTGATCCCCTGGCTTTGCAGTCACCCCCCAGCCCCTCCCTTGTGGGAAGTGGGACTTCCTATATTCCTCCCCAAGCTTCAATCCCCACGGTGCCTTCAGGGCTTTTTCACCTGAGAGAAGTGCTTGCCTCACCCTGTGGGACAATCAGAGTGCATGATCCATTCTCCATTACTGAGGGTTTTAGGGATTGGGCCCTACAATTTGAGCTTTCTTGGGATGATTTGCATATCTTCTCTACCTCTTGTACCATTGAGGAGAAGGGGAGAATCTGGGAACAAGCCCCAAAATTTGGGGATCATTTGGTTAGCAATAACTCCAAAAAATATTCCCCAGGAACAGCTGCTGTTCCCACTAGTGACCCAGGATGGAATTATCAAAAGAGTGAGGATAGGGGAAAGAGAGACCATATGGTAATTTGCCTGTTAGAAGGCCTAAGAACAGTATTTTAAAAGCAGATAAATTTTCAAAAAATTAGGGAAATTACTGAGGGAGAAAAGAAAAACCCTGCCCTTTTCCAAAACTGGCTAGTAGAAGCTATTAAGAAGTATACAAATTTGGATCCTGACTCTATAGAAGGGATGGCAATCTTTAGCATGTATTTCATTAATCAGTCTTCCCCAGATATTAGGAGGAAACTGCAGAAATTGGCAATGCGACCTCAAACACCTCAGGCCCAATTACTGGAGACAGATTTTGGAGTCTTTATCAGAGACCTAGTTGCAGCAGAGGAAAGAGAATGCAGGGAAAGAGCTAGAGACAGAGAACATGCTCAATTCTTGGCTGCTGTCACGGCCAGGAAAAGACCCAAGGAGCACCCCTCCAGGGCACCCCCTTGGAGGAAGCCTGGGAACTTGGGCAGTGGGGAAACCTGCTTTTGCTGCCACAGGGAGGGTCACTAGTCGAAAGAGTGCCCCTCCAGGGTGCCCCCCCGCCCAGGAAGCCCTCAATACCAACTCCTCCAGGACCATCCCCATATGGCTAGGAGGGACATTGGAGGAAGGATTATCCCTGAGGTTGGAAAGTAGTGGAGCCTCCACCCAGAAGCTTGTCCTCCAGTCTTCTCAAGACTTGGAAGGACAAGGGAGCCTGGGATTTGGCAGCGCTCCCACCTTCTCCACCTCTCTCCGAGCCCTGAGCAAAATTGAGGCTGAAGGTAAGGTTACCCACTTTATCCTGGCTATGTTCTCTTGTTTTAACTAATTATTCTGGCCCTACATGCCCCTGGACCTATTGGGTCATGGGCAATGTCTCCAGACATACCTTCTCCCTGGCCTTCTTGAGGGTCTCTTGTTTGAACACTCCTTCCTAAGGCTCTCCTCTGGCCCTGCCCCCTTGTTGGGAAGGGATCTGATGGTGAAATTGGGGAGCCAATTTTGTCTAAGCCTCCCATCTCCCTTTTCCCTCTGTTTACCCAGACCCTCCCTATGTTCCCCCAGAAGTGTGGGAGACAGTTGAGCCCAATCCATATACTATACTCACTCAGATCCTGGGGGTACCCAATGGTTTTCCACCTTGGAGCTCAAAGATGCCTTTTTCTGTATACCTCTGCACACAAATTCAATTCATTTTTGCCTTTGAATGGATACTTCTGGGGGAATCCAAGTCCATGTCAACTAACATGGACAGTCTTGCCCCAAGGGTTTCAAGATAGCCCTCACTTATTTGGCCGGACTTTGGGAAAAGATTTAAGGGACCTGAAATTAGCTAATAACAGCTTAATTCAGTATGTGTATGATATTCTTATTTGTAGCCCCACCCGGGAGGCTTCTTTGGTTGCTGCTGCAGAAGCTTTTAACTTCTCGGGTACTAAAGGCTGTTGGGTCTCTTTAAATAAAGACCAGACACCATGCCAATCCATAAAGTATCTGGGCCACAATCTAACGCCTACCTCTCAATCCTTAACCTCTGAGAGGAAGAGGATGATACTGTCTTTTCCTATTCCAGCCACTAAGAAACAACTTTGAACCTTTCTAGGCATGGCTGGATTTTGTAGACTCTGGATCCCTAATTTTGGTCTCATTGCTAAACCTCTTTATGACTCCGCTCAATAATTCAGCATTGGATCCTTGTTAGAACAGTTAAGGGGTTTATGTTCAGGGTGTTCAGAACACAAATGTCACAGCTCAGTAATTAGAAACAGATTTTTGGCTTGCTTATGAGCTATTACTAAGGATTATACCTAGATTTTCAAATAAACATTATTTTACTAAATGAGGACTTGTAGAATCTATCAGCAAACCTTTGCCCTGAAAGTAACCAAAGCTTTTTTTAAAATATTGAAACAAGTATACTAAATGCTGGAAGCCATAGTCAATGTTAGATGGATATAATGAGATGTCTTTTTCCATGATGTTGCAGACGTGATTTAACAACAGGTCTATTAATAGGTTAGGATTGATTTTTGACCTCAGCTTGATTATTTTAAGAGTCATAAATGCATAAAAATGCATAAAGCAATCAAAGTAATAAATGCAGAAAATGAAGTCTTTCCCCCCTAGACTTTCATATTTGTCTTTCATAGTATACCTTTTGTGCATTTGATGTTTATATGAAATTTGTACAGAAATTTTTTAAATGATTCTAGCTGTATTTTTGTGTCCTTGAGTGGTTCACTATTTAAAGGAATTCTACAGTGAATTCAACTTTTTTTTCAAATTAAAGCTGTAATTACACAAATTACTCATTAATTCATGTAGTAGTGTGGTTTAGCACCGGTGGACTTGAAATAAAATGGCCTAGGTTTTGCCTCAGGGCCGTAGCTGCTACAGCCACTCTAATTGAGGAAGCTTCTAAACCTCTAGCAGACCAGCCCCTAGAAGCTCTGACTTGCCAGAGCACCCTGGAAGCAGAGGGTCACCAGTGCCTGGCTAACCACAGGCTCACCAAACATCAAACCTTGCTCTTAGATATCCCCAACCTAATTTGGATGTGCTACACACTCGTGAACCCCGAAGCAGTGTGGTACACAGAACAAGTGATTAGGGGAGCTAGGTATGAAATAGTCATCTTTAATTCCCACCAGGGAAATTGTCTTTTCTCTATACTCCTATACGGCCTGTTTGCTGCTTGTTTGCTTAACCTCCTTGCCAGGTTTGTGTCGTTCAGGCTCCAAGCCATCAACTTCCAGATGACCGCTCAGACCTTGTACCCCTTGAACTGGACCCATCGAACTGGGAACAGATCTACGCAGCTTGCCAGCGGGAAGCAGTTTCAGAAGCTGAGATCTTCGTCCCTGACCCCAAAAGAATTTGAGTCCTATATGTTTGAGGGGGGAATGATGAGGGCCCAGTCTCTGGGAACCTCCTTGAATCTAGAATGCAGTCTCTGGGAGCCCCCTTGAACTGTCCTTGAATCTTCCAACTGGATCTGGCCTTCCCCTAAGGCCACAAGCCTCACATTATCATTAAGTCCAAATCTCTACCTATCCTCGCCCTTTATTGTCCAGCTACTTCCCCACCCTTGATATATCGGTATCCATGCCTCAGGCTACTTCCCACCCTTAATCCCATTACCTCACCTTGCCCTCCTTGGACTTCCCCTCAAGACCCTCCCTAAACCTCTCCTTTGGTCACCCCAGACCACCCCTCAATCCCTCCTACAATCTTTGTGTATATAATCTCCATCTTGCCTCCATGAAGGTGCTCAGATTCAATCTGATTCAGTAGGTTGAATCTGGCCCGCTTGTGGAAACAGGCGTCACAAGGTGGGAGGGGGGATTTCTTAAGACAGCCCATTGTGGTGAATCCCTAATAAACTTTGTCTTTTCCCTTGGCAAAAAAAAAAAAAAAAGAAAGAAAATGGCCTAGGTTTCGCCTTAGGCAATTCACTTAATTTTTCTGGCCCTCACCTTTAAAGTAAGAAGAACCGAGCTAGATGAACTCTAAATGTTATACAGGTTTTTGATGTAATCCATAGAATGGGCTTTCTATTATTATATTATAGTCATCATCATTATTATTAGGATGAACAGCAATATTTAATGAAAAGTAATGAGAATTAAAATGGTATCTCCTGAATTCAGGTTTTTTTATACAATACTTTTATGACAAAGTATTCTTCACATCAAAATTAGTTTGTATTCATTTGTAGATATAAGACAGTGTAGCGATGGCTAAAGAAATGGCCTTTGGAGTTGGGGAAGATCTGGGTTTGAGGATTCCTGACATATTCTGACTCAGTCTGTATACATCTCAATGCCGGCAAACTACTCTCTAAATTTATAAATTGCAGGGGCCACTCAGCATGGAGAGTTTCCTAACTGAACATTCAGGTCACCAATGGAATTGAAGGTTCAAACCAAAATTTTTTCCATATGCAATTTGTCTTTCTCCAGATAATATAACCTCCTTGAGGGTAGTGCAGTACCTATTTTTTTAAAAAAAAGGAGTTTTTTTTAAATAGACAGTACCTGTTTAATTTTTTTAATCCTCTTCTCTCCTCGCCTTCTCAGCATTCCCCCAGATAGTGCTGGCAGGTATTTAATAAATGCTTGTTAAATCACATTAATTAATTTCACCACCTGGAGGATTTGATGCACCAATAAAATTGAACACTTCCAGTCTTAATGTTTTGTTTGACCTACCCTTTCCCAACAACTACCCTCCTCACCTCCTGCCCCCCAATCTTATATAGTATGTTTTAGTTTCTAAAAGTTACCCAGGGAAAGGTCCATATAAGTCAGACCACTGCCTTTTAGCTCTTTCTGTTATGAATGAACTCATTCTTAACTGTGAATTTCCTAATAGTATATTTATAGAATGAGATGGAGATGTAATGAAATTTTGTTTACACAATGACAAATGGATCTTAATCCCAATTCCTGGAACTATCTGAGAAATGTTTCTGATTTCTTATCATACCGAATCCTGAATAGACAATAATTACAATGCTATTCCCCTTCTCCCCAATCCTAGATTCAAGTAGCGATTATGACTCAATATTAACATAAGAGCTTTCTAAGACCAGAGTGTAAGTCTGCCTATGCCAAGAGTCAATACCAGGAGTGTGTTCCCAGCTTTCCATAAGATAAAGCAAGCCTTTACATCATCTCAGTATCCATTTACTCCATCAGCATTTGGACTAAAGTTCATATCATATAAGACGGAATTTTATTTTTTAATACATATTCTTCCATAGAGAAATTTCCAAACACCAATTTCCCACCCTGTCTCCACACCATGCACATGTATGTCTGCCTTTAGAATACCAAGGGTAAGGGGATGAAAGTAATAATCTTTTCACAAGAAAAAACACATTATAACCAAGGCATGAGGGAGAGAAATGAAGGATAATCTGAGAGGAATTTGCTAATTGAAAAAAAGCATATTTCACTCAAACAATTTTATTCCAATCTCAGACTCCCCAAAGCCACTAGACCAGTCAGAAGTTTAGAAGAAATAATGTGATGGGGATGACAGTTTTGGTGGTTGTAGCTGCATTTTAGCTCAAAGGGAGTTTAATGTGTGTCAGAGTACAAGTAATCCCTTGAATAGAATAGAAACTTTTATATAGAATACCCTGAATCAAGGTTTTGAAAAAAGTATCCAAAGACATTACTGGGGGTGGCAATAAGAGGTAGGGATTTTTTCTCCTTTCTTGGCTTTCATATCTTTAAAAATTTCCAAGCCTTTTGGTAACTATGGCAGAGTTCTTTATTTCTTTAGTGTAAGGCATGGGTTACTGAATGTATTGCAGGTTTAGAATCTCTTAGTATTTCACTATGTGGAGGAATATACTCCCACAGTGCACCAGGGTCTCTGCCTAAGCAAAAATAAACCATGAGGATGTTCTCACTTGTCATAACCTTCTTACCCTCCTCCCACCCACATACTTTGGCAAGGCAACAGAAAATTTCACAGTTCCTTTCCAGTAGTAGTTTTATTTTTGTGACAAATCAATTGTTTAATAGAGAATAGAGGAGATGGATTAGATGACCTGTGAGATTTCATCCAAGATGCAAATTCTAAGATTTTAAAATTATTCTCACCTATGACACTTAGCTGTATAATATACTTACTAATATACTTAGATTTATATAATATTTATATTATATACTGATATATTTATAGCTTGGGCAACTCATTTAAAACATCAGAGCCTTAAATTTGCATTTGCGAAGGGAGTTACATACAGAGTCTAGGTTCCTAGGTAATCTCAGATCCTTCTATTATTTCTTTTTCTTGAGCCTCAATTTCCTCATATATTAAATGGAGAAAAAATCTACCTTGCACCTGGAATTCCCTAGGTTCACCTAGAATGCATGCGCTTTCTTGGGAACTTCCTTGGAATGACTGTCAGAGCTTTGGACTGATAGGTAAAGAAAGCTCTTTAGTTAGATCTGTTCAGATCTAAAGGTGGCAATCTGGAGTTGGACTGTGCAAGCATTTATAAGCATGCAGAGTTAGAGCAGCACATGACCCTAAACTATGATAAAGGTACAATGTGTGGATGGAATTGGAGAGCAGAATTAATGCCAATGGGCAGAATTTATAGGAAGGGAGGTTTAACACAATTTGAGATGTTTGGGCATCATCTATAGAGTACTAGACTTAGAACCAGGAAGCCCTGTGTTCACTTCCAGCCTGCCTCAGACATTTACTAGTTGTGTGACCTTAGGCAGCTCTGTGAGCATTCATTTTCTCATATGTAAAATGAGGATAGCACCAGATCCTAGCTCAAAGGGTTGAGATACACAAACTCATACGTAGGTATGTCTATGTATGTGTGAGAGTCAACATGCAGATATTTATAAATCTCACTTGATTTTATACATACACAGAGACAGACAGACAGAGAGAGAAACATGGAGAAAAAAACAGAGAGACAGAGATACATGGAGAGAAAGCTTTGCACGCCTCAAATATCTACATGCATCCTAGCTATCTATGCTTGTAGTTAGCAAGTTTCCTTTCTGCAAAAGGTCTTTAAACCAATATTATTGGACTCCTAGTTGGGTTTCATACTTACAGTGGCAATAGATGCCCTTTGAAATTCCTTCCAAATCTGCATTTCTATGGTTCTAAGAATATGCTCATGCTGAGGAAGCAGTTGGCAAAAAGTAGAAAACTTCCCATTATTGAAAAAGCTCTTCCTGCAGAAGGTTCTTCATTTGGAAGATGACTCAGGACAAGCTAAATAATTTGGTTTTTATAAAAAAGAGGTAAAGCTTGAGGATTTGGGGGAGGATTCCCTAACAAATATTTATAGTATAGTTTTATCCCTTAGAAGACAAGATCAAGAATTTCACAGGATGGGTAAGGGTGGATCAATGGTAGCAGCATGGTTGTAGATAGTACCTGCATTAAGAAGATCCAAACAGCCTTCAAAGTATTGAACTGAGTCATGAAACTTAATCTTATGATGTCTAACATTAGAGAACTTTATCATCATTTCCACCAGTGAAGATGCTTGAGTGTCACAGAGATTAATAGCTAATGTTTATACAGCACTTCAAGGTCTGCCAAGCACTTTATATGGGTTAATTCATTTAATCCTTGTCATAATCCAGCAGGTGTTATCCCTGATTTATTGATGAGGAAACTGAGGCTTTGGAAAATTAACTGACTTGCTCTGGGCCACAAAGCTGGTGTCTGAAGCCATATTGGAACTTGTCTTCATAACTCTATTAAGCCACCTCGCTGACCCAGGGTCGGGGTCAAATGACTTGCCAAAATAATTCAAAATGTCTGGGATTTGAACTGACTTTTCTCTGAGCTCTATTTCTACTATGGTGTATATATATATATATATATATATATATATATATATATATATATATATGTATGTGTATGTGTGTGTATATATGCATGTATATGTGTATGTGTATACATACATACATATACACATACACACATATGTACATACACACATATACACATACATATATACATACACACATATACATACACACATATGCATGTATACATTTTAAATTAATTAATTTTTAGTTTTCAACATTCACTTCCACAAAATTTTGAGTTCTGAATTTTCTCCCCATCTCTCCCTTCCCCCAACCCCAAGATGGCATGCATTCTGATTATCCCCTCTCCCAATCTTCCTTCCCTTCTATCACCACCCCTTCCCTTCTATTTTCCTGTAGGGCAAGATAGATTTCTATACCTCAATGCCTCTCTATCTTTCTTTCCCACTTGCAAATAAAAACAATTTTTAGCATTCCTTTTTAAAGCTTTGAGTTCCACACTCTCTCCCTTCCTCATTCCCCACCCACCCTCATTGAGAAGGCAAGCAATTTGATAGAGGTTATACATATGTAGCCATATGGCCAATATATCATATAGATGCATATGTATTGTAGACATACACAATGTATACACACATATATGTAGTATTATACGTTAGCTAGATAGATAACATTGTATGTATGCCACCTAAGGCTTGTCCTATATCTTAAGAGCATATCTTATGTATGTGTGTGTATCATCTATATCTATATCTATATGGAGAGAGACAGAGACAGAGAGACCAGAGAGACACATAGACTCTGGCCCCAGTGAGTCCCTGGAGAGAAGTTGAAAGAGCTCTTCGAGATGTATAGAGAAAGTGATGAGGCAAGAGAGGAAGGCTGCAACAAAGTGATGACCAGGGTGAGAGAGGGAAGACAGATGACAACTAGAGGGTTTTGGAGGTGATAAGAATAGGGGAGAGCTCGCACCAGAAAGCTGAAGGCCTTTCTAAGGCTCTAAGGGACCCTAAATAACATTGGAGAATACTTATCCATCTGGGGATCATTTGGACTTGAGGCTTGTTGAAGTTGTGCATGGATTTTCTTCCTTTTCTGAAAACAGTAACAACAATAACAAAAAAACCCCTAAAACCTTAATATTATGTTGGTAGACCCATTTTACAAGTAAGGTATACGAAGGCCAGAGATATTAAGTGCATTGCTGCAAAGTAGCTAACGTAGGGTGTTGGCTGCAGACTTGCATAAATGGTGGGACAATGATCTTGTTTAAGAGGCTGAGAAGAGCAGCCACATAGGAAGGAAGAGAATGAAGAGAGTGTCTTAGGAAAATCTATGAAGGAGAGAGGGTTCTCTGAGAAGGGAGTAGGGTCAACAGCATTAAATTCTGTGAAGAGGTCAAGTAGGATTAGGACAGAGAACAGGCCATTAGATTTGGTATTTTAAGAGATTGCTTGTGACTTTGGGGCCGGAAGTTTAAATTGAATGATTAGATAGGAAACCATATTGCAAAGATTTAGGAAGGGTGTGTGAAGTGAGAAATTGAAAGAAATCAGTATCTATAGTTGTTCCAGCTGAATTTCTCTGGGAAATCAAGACGAGATAACATGGTAGCTTAAGGTGAGAGTGGGATCAAATATCATCCAATCCTCCCAGAATAAATCAGGAACATTTTTAAAGAGGTAAATCAAGATTTAATTGTTTTTCTTTCAAATTTTTGGAATTGTAGTAATTAGAAACACATGGAGATGGCAGGAATCTTTAGGGTCCACCACCTTTGTATAAAGCAAAGCATTAAAGTCCTTAATTCCATCACTTCTAAGCCAGAAAGTCAAGAATGTTTTGAGATACATCAAATTAGCAGGGACAGTATGATAGCACTTTCTTATCATTCAAGGACAATCTAAGCCAACATTCTGCAAAGTGGCATCTCTTTCACATCTGCTATGTGTTGCCTAATGCATAAACAAAATGTTGAGGACCACAGAAGCAAAGCTTCCAGCTTATGGAAGGATTTATTGGTTTGTTTTGCATTTCAACTGTACAGGCTTCATAAAGTAACACAGGCTTAGACTTATAACCAAAATAGGTCTGCTTTCTAGGGTTTATCAAGGACGTATAATAGCAGGGTTCTAAAACAGCTGCTGAATGGTGAGTTACAATGGAGCAACTGTAAGTGCAGTGAGCAAGAGAAACTGAAGGCTCATTTGAGGAACAATGGGAAACAGCTGAGGCTTATGGGAAAACTGAAGTGAAAAACAGAACAAGACAGGGCACGTGGCCGTTAGTGTGGAATATTTCTATGCATGAGAGTCTAGAAGCAAGGTCTAGAATAGCAATAGGTAAAATAATAACGATGGCTGCAAGGCAGGAAAATACAGCTATTTCCTCCACACGGGAGACTTTCCCCAGCATGGTTCTGATATATCGTGGGCTGGCATAAGAAATTCAATGGGAATTTTAGGGGAGTTTTGTGGAAGCTGGAGATAATCTGTTTTAAAATACGTCTTGGTTTCTGTGTCGCTTGGTGCTTTGTATAACTTCGCTTGGGCCTTTTCTAAAAGAGTGTGCCTGGCAGTGAGGCATGACACATTCCCAACAATAGGAAGAGGGTTATATACTACTGAGATTCACATTGGCATTTGACTGCAGAGAAAATGGTTGGCTATTTGTATGATCGTACAGATTACATGGGGAGGACAATCTGTTTTTATGCAGTGTAGACTATCTGAAAGAATATTTGAATTGCCTGAATTTGAATGGCTGTTCAAAATGAACAATAACCTATGATGCAGTTGAGGGAATTTCCTGAAAGCTAATTGTAATTGGTATGTAAACAAAATGATGTTTAATGCGTGTGCAAATAAAAATTGTGGTCTCACTTATTAAAATACGGACTCCATGAGAGAAAGGAAAAAAAAAACACCATTAAAATATATTTATCATGAGAACTGCTGCACAGAAAACATGCTACAAATTCCACTTTCTATTTCTTATTCATCAGTTTTTGTTTTATTTTGGTGGATAACTGGAGGAAATATAATATTCATCTTCAGCATAGTGGGGTTCAATTAAAGAATACATATTTGATGTTTAGGGATGGATTTAAAAATGTTAGCTATCATACTTTATTATTAGCATCTATTATCACATTTTATATACTATAATGGGACAGCTATGTAGTACAGTGGATAGAGTGCTGGGCCTGAAGTCAGGAAGACTCATTTTCCTGAGTTTAAATCTGGGCTCAAAAACTTAATAGCTGTGTGACCCTGGGCCAGTCACTTAACAGTATTTCCCTCAGTTTCCTCATCTGAAAAATGAGCTGGAGAAGGAAAAGAAAAACCACTCCAGCATCTCTGCCAAGAAAACCCAAAATGGGGTCACAAAGAATCAGACATGACTGA
Organism: Trichosurus vulpecula; assembly: GCF_011100635.1. Taxonomy (NCBI): domain Eukaryota; kingdom Metazoa; phylum Chordata; class Mammalia; order Diprotodontia; family Phalangeridae; genus Trichosurus; species Trichosurus vulpecula. The sequence continues at coordinate 416,253,916 of NC_050574.1, read as the reverse complement.
ACAACATGCTGTATTATGGTACTATTATATTGCTATGTAGGTAATACTGTAATTTTAAATATGGTAAGATAGTATTGTTGATAACATTTCATTACCTTATTGGAACTTGTATTTCAGACACTTTCATTCAATATGTATTTTTCAGGACAAGCAGGGCTGTGACAAAATGTTTTATAATTAAACTCTACAGCAAAATAAGAAATAATTTTATTTCTTCATTTTCCTTTGCCTTCTGAAATTCGGTGATGCTTTTGTTGAGATGGGTGACCAACTCTTATGGGAACTGACAAGTTCATCATCTCCTTATCTTATGAAAAAGTTTTTGAAATGTCCTCACTCTTGGTTTTCAAAGAGTCATTGTCTAATCTGAAAGGAACAGAGAGCTTCATTTTCTCTCAGTTGATTTTTAATATAGGTGATTACCAAATAGTTTAGTTGCTTATAAACTTCATAGAAATGAAGATAAATTAATTAATTGCTTTGCAGGAATAGGTCTAATAAACAAGGAATTTAGTAAGAAACAAATCTAAATGTTTTAAAGAGTTCTCCTTATAAGTAAATGTGGTTAATAAGATGATTTGTAATGAGGAAAACAAGAACATTAAGCCAGCCTACATGTGCTTAATTGTAAGATATTCTTCAAATGAAAAGTGATGGCATTATTCCAAATTAAATTAATACTCTTTGAAAATGGAGGCGCTCAAAGTATAATTTGCAATAATTATAAAATTCTTGCATATTTACTATAATAAGATTAATCATTTAAATAATTTTTGCATTCATGAACAAGTGACTTTCCATGTTCAAATGCAAAAGAATTATTTTCCACATCAATGTGATATAATTAAGATGAAGGCAAACGCACGTGTCTAACAAATAGTGTGCTGCTCCAAAGATGCACAAACAGAACCCTAAACATTTTGAAACTCCCAAGTAACAAGCATGAAGAAAAAGCATATGATTTATTCAATAGAAACTGTTCATTTTAGTTTCAACTGAAATAGTAAGCTGAAACTTTCATTTCTACAATTAGACTGATTTTAGTCTAAAAATCCAATGAATTTTGATAATGGTTTTTACTGTATGTGAAACTTTAGAAGATCCACTAACATCCACAAATTTGTTGAGCATAGGTCATTTTTCTAAATAGAAGAGAACTAAAAATCCATTTAAAGAAGTAGAATGAAAAATCCAGAAACTCTTAGCTTGCTCCAAGCTAACTTACATATATATAAAAACTAGAATAAATAGAAGCCATTCTAAGAAAACATAGAAAGACCAAAGACATTTGCTATTTCAAAGTGATCGTTTCTCATTATCATTTTGCAGTTTAATTTTATGAAATATAAAAGATTATTTTCTAATGAAACCTTAAAAACTTAATATCCAGAATACCAACATGACCTGAGTTAGACATTTAATCAAAAGACCAGTCTAACCATGAAAGGAAAAGTAAATGAATGAAGAAAAAAATGTTACTCAGATTATTACATGCCATTCCATAGAGAATCCATTTCACTTGGAAAATTGTACAGTTTCAGTGATCTCAAGCTGTTTTCCATCATAACATTCTATCTTTTTTTAATGACAATATTCTTTGGTGCACACCGGTATGGCTACAGATCCTGGAACAACAGAACTTATGAAGAAGAATCTAAAGTGTACATGACCCAAGGGCACTAAAAAGATAAGTGTTTGGGTATGAGTAGGCTGCAGCTCATGTCCAATGTAGAATCATATCAAGTGCCTTGTTTTTAGTAACACTTATTAAGAAATTCTTTTATCAATGAATAACATGGAAATGTTTTACATAATTGCACATGTATAACCTATATCTGATTGCTTACCATTTCAGGGAAGGAGGAGGTAAGGATAGAATTTGGAACTCAAAACTTCAGATAAAAATGTTTTTAAAAAATATTTTTTTAATCTAAAAAGTATTCTAAAATCCTTGAAAAAAAACTGGGTGATAGGGCAAAAACTCTGAGAGTCTTCCCCTCCCAGATCAACTCTTTTCGAAGGCAAACTAGGTCATCTTTTGCCTCAAATGTTGCCTAGTCTTTAATTAATTACTGAAGTGGCTTTACCTAAAGCCAAGACCTGGGAAAATCCCTAGCTCAAAAAGACCAAGGTCTCCCACTGCATCTGGGGCCATCTCCAATCATCTTGACCTTATATCTTGCCACTGGACTCCTATGACTCTGGAGGAGAGAGTAAGGCTGACTTTGCATAGCTCTGCCTCACTTAAATCCAATTCACTTGCAAGTCATGGATTTGCTTTGGGAAGAATAAGGACAATCTTGTCCTTCTCTAAGTGATTTAAAAAAAATACCTCCCAACCCACTCCATCCAGTATTTGCCTATAAGAAATACTTCCCAATTGACTCTTAGTGATAATTACATAGTTTGGTGCTCTATTAATTATTCCTCTTAGTTAACTTGCTTCCTCATGTCCCTATGTAGAGTAATTTTTGAAAAAGTAGCTACCTTGAGAGCCTCAGACTAATTTACTTTATTCCTAAGCCAAAGTTCAAACATCATTGCCTTAGAGGCATTAGGAATGACACTTTACCTTTAGTTATTATGCTTAAGGGCAAAGTAGACATGGTTCAAGTACCATGCACAATATATTTCTTTAAAAATTTTAAAAGAGAAATTTCATTATGGAACACAAATATACTACAAATCATAAGAACACCAATAAAGAAACCCTCTTATTTTTTATTTGATGCGTTTTTCTTTCATAAATTAAGAACTATTCAAACCAAAATTCCCTACATTTAAAGAAAGAAAAAATACCTGGGTAATTTGCCAATTTTCTAAGCTTTGACACAATTATGTGGCTGTGTGATAAAAATTTCATGAGAAGAATTTGTTACAATTTTTAAGATGATGAAAGTGAATTTGTTAAATGAATAGAAAAAGTAATAGACCAAACTTGAATTAGTCCGATTAGTGTCATGTATACTGCAGTTCCTTTCCCTATGATGCTTTGAATACCCCACAAGTCCTTTCTCACCCTTAAAAATGGACTTTTTCAGACTAACAGTCACTACCTCCAAATAATTCAACAATATTCAGAAGTTCAGGTAAGTGCTTTCCATGATACCTACTGCATTAGGATGGAATCTCATTGTGAAAAGTAATGTTGCATGTAGCTCCTCTGCAGTTTCATGGCTATTTCAGATTAACAGAATAATCTGAGTCCATATAGCCTAAGCTTGTACCCTAATTCTGCAACATCCCCAAGAAATGATCATTCACTCTTTGAGGACCTCCATAAGAGTGAACTCAGAGTTTTAACTCAGTCCATTCAACCTTTCTATAGATCTGATTGCTAGGAAGCATTTTCCCCCTACATAGAGTCAAAATATACCTCTTATTTTAACAGATCTAATTATTATGAAGCACTTCCCCTCCATAGTCAAAATATCCCACTAATTTCAACAGATTTAATTTTTAGAAAGCTTTTTTCTTTACATAGAGTCAAAATATGCCTCCACAATTTCTACCCTACTGGTTAATGTCATACAACTCAATTTGTGTTAAAGCATTGACCTTGGAGGGTAAGTTAGAACGTAGCACATTTCCAATTAAGGATCTTTACTCTCTTCCTTTCATTTTTCTTCCTTAAGTTTTCTTTTCAATTGTGAATTTATTTAACAGTAAACAGACACAAACATCTCAATTCACAATAAAAGGTTGAGAAAAGAACCCCACAAATACATTTTTGAGGGATATGAGGGATACTGAAGAGCTAAGAAGGAAGGCATGCTAAGAGAAAAAACTTAAACCCAATGTAAGGTGCTGTGGTGGAGGGACCTTTTCTAGATCATTAAGTCTTGTTTCTGGCACATCATGGATATTTGATCCCAGGCAAACCACTGAATGTCTCAGAATTTTAGGCAACTCTCTGGGACTATAAATTGTAAAGAAGGTGCCTACCTGCTTTAGTTGGGGCAGTTTCCTCATCTAGCAGATCCCTGTATGAATGAAATAACATGTCCAATCCCTATGACTAAACCCAAAGTGGTTCTGTGTCTCAAAGTAAGCCAAAAACCAATGGAATCATGTCATGTATAATACTTTGGGTAGTATTATATTTGGGATGTTATGGACCACATTTCCTGAGCCATGGTATTAATTTCAAGGAATGGAAACAATAAAGTCATATCTAGGGAGTAATAAGATCAGCCCTGCCTGGGGACTTTATTTTACTGGGCCTGGCTGCTATAGACAGCAGTTCCCTCAGAGGTCAGTGACTCAGAAAATCGGCCACTGGTTGAGATGGGAGAAAGTTTGCTATAAAAAGATATTAGGCTTATATAATTCAACTGTATCATCAAAGGTCTCTCCTTTCCAGATGTTCCCATAAAAAACCTAACCTGCAAAGAAATGGAAGAGGGACTTTCCCTTTTTCTTATATTTAAATGTCTGTTTTCCCAAGATTATTACAGTGATGACTTCACCAGCATAGGAAGCTCCTGGATGAGAAAATTTCTTCTATCCGTTCAGGTGGGCTTTCTCTTTCAGTGACTTATCAAATGATATAGTCATTGTATGTAAAAGGCAAGGATTGAATTTAGATCTTGGTTTCCAGACTTGCTCTTGTGATATTCAAAAAAACTGAGAGATGTAATTTCTGGGTAGTTTAATCATTTTATTAATAATGCCAGCATTTTAATAAAAGGATGGTCATTTGGCTGTCTTTTAGACCAAAGGCATCATGGGTGCAGGCTCACAGCTGGCTTATTTACCCATTGGAAGAGGTGGTGTTCCCAACAGTGCCAATAACTGATTGGTTAACAATTAATGAGAAAGTGAGGGGCTGAACCTATTCCAATGAACTTTGATTATATCATTTACTTCTAAGTTGCCCCAAGCCTTGAGCAATCTATTCAAAGGATTTATCCTCTCCCAAACCTGAATAAACCACAATAGTTTTCCCACCTGGGTAGGGTCTGAACAAGATGGTTAAGAAAGTTAGTCCAATCTCATTATCAATAATGTCCTTCAAGGGATTGAATTTTTGAAGTGAAGACTTTAGAGAAAGGGGGGAGGGTGAACTCTGGATCTCACTAAATCATTGGGTATTAATCATTTCTCTCATTCTCTTTCCATTATAACACACTACTGATTATGATGATCATATACACTACATAAAAGTTTGAGGCTGAGGGGAACACAGCATTGTTTACCTCCATAGTTCCTAACCACTAAGGATGACTTTGCTCAATTGAGTGTGTTGGGTCCTTTGTTAGACTAGGAAACTATATGGTATACACATATGCTACACATATATTTTATGTGCATATATGTATTTTCAACATTACTGAAACTTAATAGAAAGTTCAGAAGAGGGCATTGGTCCCAAAATGGGACAGTGGGAATTGAAATTGATTGTAATTCATAATGGATCTCTTTTCCCTTGAGTACCTGTATTTTCAATGATAGGATTATTTTAAGTTCTATACATACATATTTTATATATGTGTCTACATGAATTGCACACACATATATATATATATATATATATACATATAAAATATGTGTGCATGTGTATATGGATATCCATATATACACAGACTAAGAGACACACACACACACACTGCCTCCTCCTGGCATAAATGTTAGAACTCAATTTATAATGTCCCAGTAAATAAGCTTCATTTGCATTTTGGTAATTAATTTTACATTAAGATCTGAAAGTTAACATGTAGAATAATTGTGTTGGTATGCATTTGAGTAAAACAAAGTTACAAGCAGAGGACACATGCAAAACTAAGATAAAGTATAAATATTTGCAGTTTTAAAAATACGTCTTCCTGAGCAACTTTTGGCTGGCACTGAATTTTCCAGTTTTATCTTTTGAGTTAAAACAAGGGAGCTGGAATATTAAATTAAGATAAAACTGCGTATTAATGTCTCACTGAATGGCATGATCTCTCACAGAGATAAGACACTTCATGAATGAGTAGAGATTTTATTCCAGTTCTTAAAGTGAATGTCCTGTATCTAAAATGATTTTTGGAGGTTTTTTTTTTTTTTTTTTTTTTTTTTGCTGAGAAATGATTTTATCTGAAGTAATGCAATTTGGAAACCCTATAAAGAGACTAATGAGTTCTTCACTTGCCATTGGATGATGAATTGTCCAGGACTAAAGATGCTGAGGCAAGGAAAGAGGGCTCAAAGAACTCCACACATTTTATAGTCAAAAAGGCACTAATTTTAGAGCAATAGCCCCTTCAATACCACTTTGTCTTGTATTGATCTCTCCCTTCTATGAACTCTAATACCACTTATTGCCCGTGCCTCTCATTTTGACATCGTAACACACTGCTGTGCATTCTTTCTTCACTATTCGATATATTTATGTCTTCTCTCCAACTAAGCTGTAAATTCATGGATTTTAAGCTTCCTTTGAATTCCCTTTGGGGCCTAGAAACGCTTACTTCTAACTTCCAAACTAAATTTAGGCACCTAGGTGATGTAGTGGAGAGATCACTGGGTCTGGAGTTAAGAAGACCCGAGTTCAAATTCAGCTTCAGACACTAGCTTAGTGACCCTAAGCAAATTTCTTACATTGTAAAATGGGAGTGATAACAACTTTTATCTTGTAGGGTTGTCATAAAGATCCAATGAGATTATACTTGTAAAGCATTTAGTACAGTGCCTGGCACATAGTAGCTGCTATAGAAAAACTTATTTCCTTCTCCTACATTGAAATCCAGTGTACTTGTCTCTATGGTCATCCTCTTTGACCTGCCGGTAAAATTTGTTACTAAGGACTGGAAGGAATGATTATTTCTCTTATATTAATAACTAATTATTGAATCAGAACCAAGATTTTCTCCCTTTTCCACTTCCTCATCCAGAAATCAACCATTATGGATAATCTTTCTCATAGATTTCCTCAGTCCAAGATCTAATCAGACTTTAAAACCAATTCTAAGTTTAGGCTAATAGATTTCTGCCCATTGTGTTTGTTCAGACATGTCTGGGAAAATTTAGATCCTCCCTTTTGTCAGACAGGTGGTAAAGAAAAGGATTAGTCTCTTTTACCAAGACTTGGGTGATCCAAATCTTGTACCCCACAATCCACATTGGAATATAGCCCAGCCCCTCATTGTAATATTATTCTTTTAATAATTGTTAGCCAAACAGAGTTGATTCTCACCCTCAGGAACACCTACTCTTCCAAAGGCATGTAAGCTGTGAACCCACCATCAAGTGGGGTCTTTAGTCTAGGAGAAATAGCCGAATGACCATCTTTTTATTAATAAACATGATGGCATTATTGATAAAATGATTAAATTACCCAGAAACTATGTCTCTCAAACTTCTTAAAATGCCACAGGACCTTTTTGAAACTCTCCTTTGCTCTGGTTTTCATAACACTAGACTTTAACCCTCTTGTGAGAAGGAAAACTCCATCTCCTAATACATCCTTCAATTTTTCCCCCTCTGACTCTGAACTCTTTTAAATAATTCCTATCTGCCATACAGGGCATTTCTACACAAGTATCTCCCTGGCATCTCTAACACAAAATGTGTAAAACTAAACTTTTCACCCTGACTCATGTCCCCAACAGAAACCCAGGACCTCTTTCTGACTTCCCTATTTCTATTAATGGTACTACTATTGTCCTATTCCTTTTGGGCTTGGATCAGTTGAGTCATCCTTGACCTTTTAACTTCTCTCTTTTTACCTCCTTACAATATAATCAGTCATCAAATACCATGGGTTTGTTTTTATCCCTCCACTCTGTCCTTTCTATTCTCACTGCTATCTATCCAAGTGTATGAGTCTCATCTAAACAGTCTCAATGTCTCTCACTACCAGTCTATCCTACACAATGCAATGGGGTTAATCTGATGAAAATATTCCTTTAATCATGTCCTCCTCATCAAAAAAATGATTTAAATATCCTCTATTTCTCACCGGTGCCTAATGAATAAAATTCCAATGCATCATTTTTCAAACTTGAGGTTTTCTACAATCTGACCCCACTTTATGACTCAATTTCCCTACACATCCTCTTTAGTCCCAGTCAAATTAGACCAAATGCCCTTCTCTCTGTGGCTGACACTTTTCTGCTGCCAGACCTTTGCTTATGCGTATCTTTCAACTATAATGCCATCTTCATTATCTCCATAGTAAAGACTCAGTTTGAATTTCATCATCTTCATGAAACTGTTGCTAATCAACAGATCAAATCTTACAGCTCCAATTTTGTCCCATTTTCATTTCACATGCTATATTATTGTTATTTGGACACATATTTTTCTCCCAAAGGGGCTTTGTTTTACATTAAGTCTCCCACAGCTACTAGTATGGTTTCTTGTACATGGTAAGTCCAATAAAGCTTAATAAATGTTGAATGAATGCCAATATTTAAAGAGAGTATCAAAGAATGTTAATAGGCTATTAAATAACAAACAGTAAGTCCTTGTGCTTCTTAATGTCTGACTACAAAATAATGGGGCCTCAACACACACAGGATATCAGTCTCATTACATTATTTTGGTAGTGACTGAAAGAAAGTCTTCGCTTGAAGACCTCCATTACAGTTTTGGATAGTTGATGGTTGAGAGTTGGATGGTTGAGAATAATTGGCCTTTGAATGTAGAAAGTGGTGGTTCTATTATTTCTTAAATTAAGAAAATGAATTACAAGATTAAAAAAATATTCATTATCAACATAATGCAAGACACCCTTCCCCCACTGATGAGATAAGTAGTTATCCAAGCCATGAATACCAAAACTCTAGCAGGGGTGGGAAACCTGTTGCCTCTAGAGTCTCCAAAGGGATCAATGTATTCAGCCAAAAAGAAGTAGAACTGAAATTAAAATAGCCTATTATATATGTCATGACTTTTTTGTTCTAAAGATATGATGTTTTGATATATTGTAAAGCTACATAGCAAGTTAGATGTACTATTATTGTAATATGAGCCAGATTTTGGGACATAGTTTCCAACATGTTGTCTATTGTACCTACTATGTGTGTTACTGAAAGTATAAAGAATTGCAGTTTGGTATTAGTGCAGGAATAAGATAGAAAGGGTTTGGAAAGTAGAGGTTAAGAAAGTAAGCAAAGAATTCCAATTATATCTGGAAAAGTTTCTTGGGTTTTGGAATGATTGAAGAAACTGGAAGAAGGTAAGTTTTGATTCCTTTCAAAATTATACTTGACACTTAATAGAAAATGTCAGGGAACACTTAAAAAGCAGAAATTGCCATGCATAACAAAAACAATGCAAAATTTTTATCATTAACGGGCTTCATTAACATCATTATCATTAACATTTCTTAATTTAATCAAGCAGGCGCTCAAATCCAATAACTTTTGCATTGGAAATAACAGAATAAAAATGGTTAACAGAGAACTGATGTCCAAGGATTGTGTAGACAGAGAGCTCCAAGTTGGTCTTGGTGATTACAAGTCACCCAGCCCAGATAAATTGCAATATTCATACTTAAAAGACTTGGTGATGTGACCATTAAGCCATTGCCAATGTTATCGGAAATGTTACGGGGGACAAAAAAAAAAGAGATTGGAAAACGTCTAATGCAGTCCAAAAAGGTAAGAGAACAAATACTTCCAATGATAGGTCAGGTACCTTGACTTTAATTCCTGTGAAAAGTTTAGAAAAGATCAATAAAGAGATTATTAGTGAGCATCTAGATAAATTCATGAGCATAATTTCAAGAACAGATTGCATAAGGTTAATTTTTGAAAGGCCTACTAAACTAATAGATGAGAAGGATGTTTTGTACTATGTTCCAAAAGTCTTAATGCCTTGAATTTGCTTAAAACCGCACTAAAACTTTTGGGGCACGGCTTAGATAGTTTATCTCGATTTGGGCAAATTTTTGACAAAATATATTATTAGAAAAGATGATGAAATGTTGATGAAAGACCCATACAATTATATGAATTCCAAATTGAATGAATAGCTGGTTGAAAGAGTGTATATTGATGATTCAATGTTCATTCAGGAAAAGATCCTCATGGTGTTCTACAAGAATCTGTTCTTAGTACTGGGAGCCTGCTGGTCAAATTCAGCCCACTTTTTGTTTCTGTAGAGCCTGTGAGCTAAAAATGATTGTTTACATTTGAAATTAAAATTTTGTTTTATTTTAAAATATAGACAAAGTTTTATTGTATACTGACATGAAAGGAAGATTTAATTGTATTATAAAATATTAAATTTTATTTTAAAATGTAAAACCAATCTTTAGCTCACTGACCTTATATAAACAGGAAGTGGGACAGATATGGCCAGCAGGCTATAGTTTGCTGATCCTTCACTTAAATAAAGGTATGGAAGGTATGTTTATTAAATTTGCAAATGATGCAGGTCTAGGAATGAAAGCTAACATGGTAGAGGGGAGGGAATAAGCATTTAGAAAATGCCCATTATATGCCAAGCACTCTGCTAAGTGCTTTACAAATATTGCTTTATTCTTTTAACAACCCTGCAAAGGTAGGTCCTATTATTTCCATTTTTAGTTGAGGAAATTGAGGCAAACAGAAGTTGGGTAAATTGCCCAGGGTCACAGAACTACTAAGTATATGAAACTATATTTGGAACTCGTGTCCTCCTGATTCCACATCCTCTGTTCCATATAGTATGTGAACTAGATGCCTAATACAAGATACAAATCAATAGATTGATAGGTCTACAAATACATAAAATAAATATTAATTGGTTAGTCCTAAAAATTGCAGGATTAAGGAAAGGTCTCTTAAGGAGGTGGTATTTTCTTTACTGGCATCAAAAAGATGAAGGGAAAGTAGTTCTATATCAAGAGATAAAAAGGAAAAATGTAATATAATAAACAAGGAATAGCAAAGTAGGCCAGTTTGCCTGGGGCATAAAGTTCAGGCAAAGAGTAATATTTAGTCCAAGAAATATAAGATGGAACTGATTGTCACAGGCTTTACATTCCACATGACACAGTCTATATTTTATTCTGGGGGCAACTCGGCATCATAGAAGCTTCTTGAGTAAGGGTGTGACATGCTCAGACCCTTAAGAATGTCAATCTGGCTGGCTGCATGGGGACTACTATAACAAATGAGGCAGAAGGTGAGGAAGACTGGAACAAGGATGCTCATAGTGTGACTGAAGTGAAGGTTGCAGAGAGGGGAGATTTTGAGGAGATAGAAATCTTATTCTTAGCAACTGATTATACATAAGGGGATAGGGAGGGACAATGAAAAGTGGAGTATGACCGTAAGTTGGTTACCAACCTGGATAATAGGAATAAAGGGTAAAACCTCAACAAGTGGGTTTAAGAAGAAAGATTTTTAATTCCATTTTGGATTTAAGCTTGAGATGCCTTGAGACAACCTGTCAGGATGTCCAACTTGTATTTGGAGATAAAGGAGTGAGAAGAGAGGAGAGAGGAGAGAGATAAGGGCTGGACTTAGCATTGAACCCATGAGAGCTGACATGATCACTAAGAGCAGGTGTGGGGAACCTGTGCCCTCCAGGCTACATGTAGCTCTTTAGGTCCTCAAGTGCAGCCCTTTGACTGAATCTAAACTTCACAGAACAAATCCCCTTAATAAACAGATTTGTTGTGTAAAATTTAGACTCAGTCAAAAGGTCATACCCAAGGACCTAGAAGGACACACGCAGCCTCAAGGTTACAAGTTCCCCACCCCTGACTAGGAGACAGAATATACAAAGAGAGGAGGAGATTTTTAGAATCTCTCCCACTTCTGTCGGCATCACAATATTGTGCAGATGTACTAGATATCTTGCCTGCCTGTTGTTGTTGTAATAAAACCTCACTACTCTGACAAAAGAAGGCTCGAATTATCTATTTCTTTCAAGGCAGACCTGCCCTATACCCTTGTATTTTGGGGTTCTTGGAATCCTCAAATCACATATTGTTGGCCCTGTATGGGCCTGACCCACTGAAGCCCTTCTCCAGTCAAGACTAGGAGGGTATGTAAGCCCTTCCTCTCTCTCTCTATCCCTTTCTTGCTCTGGGGTTTGCTCTCCAAACATGTAGGAAGGCTTGGAGGCGCTTTTCGAGCCTGACACTCTCAGGTTCCATTTAGGTCAGACAGTTATGAGGCCATCTTGGACCCAGGCACACCTTCTACAGAATGGGGGACTCCCTATCTGGAAGTGTATGCCCAGTTATCTCAATTCTCTAAGACCATGGCTGTCCAAAACATGGGCTGTGCCCCCCCCCCATGCAGCCTACCTGTGTCCACCACAAGCACAGAAATCAACACAAGTGTTTTAGTTAAAGCATTTATGTCAATTTCCATGCCCATCTTCATGTGGGCTCCATAAAATAGCATTGTGGGCAGCATTGGACAGCCATGATCTAAGATGCTAGCGAATTGGGAAAACTGCAGGTGTTTTCTGGTTTCCTGAGGCTTACTTCCCTCTACACCCTAGAACCCTCCTTCAGAGAGAGACTCTCCATCCCCACACCTGTGCCTGCATGATCTCCCTTCTCTTCCAGCCTCGTGGCCACCAGATCCTCAAAGCTGGACTCAGCGAGACTTCCATGAGATTTGTCGCTGGGTTAGAACTGGAAAAAGCTTGGTCTCTAAGACCTTGAAAAAGAAAGCTTTGTGCCTGGCCTCTAGACGATCTAGAGGACCAAGAAAAATTGTAAAAGTTAAAAAAAATCTTAAGATCGAATATTGAAAAAGTAACTTGTAAGGTATTTGTCTACTGAATCCATAAGCTAGAGGTAATCTAGTATGGAATCACTAAGAGCAAACTTTCAAAATTTTGGTTAATTTTGAATAACTCTAAAGGCTTCTCTGAATGTGAGGAATTCTCACTCAACCATTTGTCATTTGGCATACCTGTTTACACTGAAATGCTCTATGTGGAGTCAGAAAGACTCTTCCTGAATTCAAATCTGGGCTCAGATGCTTCCTAGCTGTGTGACCCTGGGCAAGTGACTTAATCCTGTTTGCCTCAGTTTCCTCATCTATAAGGTGAGCTGTAGAAAGAAGTGGCAAACCATTCTAGCATCTCTGCCAAGAAAACCCTAAATGGGGTCATAGAGAATAGACATGACTGAAAATGACTGAACATCTACACTGAGGCATGCTTCTTCAAAGAAGTCAATGACATCCTGATATAATATCTTCCTTGGAGTATCATGTTCTTTTTGTATTCTAAGTCAAATTGGACCAAACACCCAGTGAAATGCTGTACTTGGCAAAAGCATTTTTCATTATGAAGGGAGGAAATGATAATCAGAAAATAATTATAAAGCAAAATAGCCACTTACACTACTATTTTCACTAAATAGCTTTTTATAATTATCAGGCTTCTTCATTGTTTGCTCTGCCAAGCAATAATTGACCTTACTATCCTTTCTAACTGGAGTATATAAATCACAGTTATGGATTCAGTTAATTTGTACTATAATTAATCACAAATGGTAAAAAAAATAATACAGGACATCTATTAGGGAATAAAACAACAGGTAAAAACCTTACAGAATTTAAATAATCAAAATGCTTTCATAATAGATGTACTTCCTTTTCTTGACTATGTACTGCAAACAAATTTTAAGTAGTCAAGTCATAAGTATTCAAGCTGTGGGACAAAGAATTTGCTATTTTATAGAACAACAGATCTGACCCTTTTCCCATTTAACTCCACATGTTCTTTCCTTGAGTTTTTATTAGAGAATTCTAAATGGTGCAATGTTTCTGGACCACAAAAGGAATTAAATTATTTTTATAATTTAATAATCTATGGAGACTGGAATAATGAGTGAATACAGAAAAGATGATTCTTCATGCTTACATACAAAAAGAGGACTTCATATTTTAATGTTAATTATTGGGCAATAAAGTACATTGTCTTGACCATTTTTCATTTTTCATGCCTGGATTTTTCAAATTCCTCTTAAAATGGTCTTATGGACTTCAATCTCATTTAAAATCATCCAAAATCATTTAAAGCTATAATGAGCTGCCTTGGGAGGTACTGGTTTCATCCACACTACAAGTCCTTATTCATTATATGTCTGGCAAATTATAGAGGGGATTCTTGTTCAGGTATATTGAACTTGATGGCTCCTGAGGTCCTTTCCAACTTTGAAAATTCTGTGATTCCACCCACTGTTGTTATATTCATCTTCTTAAAACAATTTCAATACCCCTACTGAAATACCTATAATGGTTCTCTACTACCTATTCCATCAAGACTAAACTATTACTTATAGCTTTCAAGGCACTGCACAATCCATACCTAGAATTTCTATTTGACACTCCCAAATCCACACCCTCCACTTTTGTAGGTTAGTTCTCTTCAAGGTTCAATGCACACAACAAACTCAATTCTACATCCTTGCCTTAATTCATGCTGTCACTCCATTAACATCCTTCCCTCCTATAGCTCCAACTCCTCCATCAAGGCTCATATCCCACTTCTTTCAAATAACTGTTCCTAGCAATGCTAGCTAACATCTATCTCTCTTTTCTATCATTGATTTTATACTTCCCAATAAACACCCAGTTCTACATGATCCTTTTCTCTGATTTTCTGTAATGTTCTACTGGATTTGATTTTATCAGTATACACAATTAAGCATTGATTAGATGCTTACTGTGTAGGTACCAGGCGCTATGCTGAGTGCCAAGGATATAAAGAAAGATAAAAACAGACCCTGGCCTTAAAGAACATATGTTCCAGGGGAGGGAATGACACAAAAATAGGTATACAAAATATATAAGAAAAACCATGATGTAATCATAGGAAAGAAGGCTCTAGCATCTGCCGAGACAGGGAAAGTCCTCTAGAAGAAGGAGGTGGTTAGTTCAACCGGGTCCTGAAGGAAGCTAGGGATTCTAAGAGGCAGAGGTGAGGAAGCAGAGCATTCCAGGCAAGGGGGACAGACTTTGCAAAGGCACTGAAATCAGAGATGGATGCCATGCAAGAGCAATAGCAGCAGAATCATTGAGTTTGTTGATTAATTCATGTGTATGTATTTATTATTGTTCAGTTGTTTTACATTGTGTCCAACTCTTTGTGACACCATTTGCAGTTTTCTTGGCAAAGGTGCTGGAGCACTTTGTCATTTCTTTCCCCAGCTCATTTTACAGATGTGGAAACTGAGGCAAATAGGGTTAAGTGACTTACCCCGGGTCATATTGCTATCATGTGCCTGAGGCCAGATTTGAACTCAAGTCTTCCTGACTGTGGATTCTATCTATAGCAGCTCTTGTATATATTTATTTTTCTGTTATTATTTTATTTTTAGTTCTTCCAAAGTAGAGTATAAGCTTACTGTCAACAGGGATTACATCCTATTGAACAACTCAATTCAATGGCCATTTATTTATTAACAGCCTGCTATTTACTAGGCACTATTGTGGTCACTATTATAATACTGAGGAAGCAATGTGGCACAGTGGAGAGAGTGCTGGGGCTAGAGTCAGGAAGACTTAAGTTCAAATATGGCTTTGGACACTTAATAGCTGTATAACCCTGGGCAAGTCTTTTAAACTCTGTTTTTCTTAATCCATTGGAGAAGGAAGTGGCAAACCTCCACTATCTTTACCAAGGAAACTCCATGGGCAGTATTGGTGTCATATGGTCCATGGGGACACAAATAGCCAACTATGACTGATGACAACAACAAATTTTAGTCACCGTGGAAACAAATAGCACCCTTGACCAAGGAGCTTCTCATCTAACTGGGAGGATAAGACCTATATATAAAAAAGAATGTGATGAAAAACAGTTAAAAAGATTAGGGGCAAGCTGCTCTAGGAAAATTTGAGGAGGGAGAGATCACTTTCAGCTGGGGAATTATATGGTTATTTTCCAGTCTTATAGCACCTAGGGACAGCACCAGGCAAATAATAGGTACTCAGTCTAATACTTGCAGATTGATTAAGAGAAAAAATTTAAGACTTAATTTCACAAAAGTAAAATTTCCCCTGGTAAATTTCCAAATGTTGAAGTCAGTTCAATGAACATACCAGTTACAATAGTTTCATGTAAAGTCCAGAGATTACGGAGGTAATCTTTGTTAGTATCATGGGGTTTATGAAAAGCACAAGTACTGTCTATATCATTGTATGACTTACCTTAAGTTTGCTGTATCTCAGTTTCCTCATTTATAAAATGAATGTAATAATACCTAATTCATGAGGTTATTGTAAGAGTCAAAATAAGATAATCATACGTGAATTGACTTTGAAGAATAGAAAGCTTATGCAAATAAAGGAATATTGATTAAAATATTGTGCTCCTAATAAATATCTGTTCTTATAGCAAGTTTTTCCTCCTCTTAATTCTGCTGCTACACATGGGTTTATATTTGATATGGATATTAGTAGGTATAGGGATAAGGAAAAAGACTGGATATGCAATTTCACTGATATAGGGAAATCCCAGATAAGCAAATTCCCTCTGCCAATTTAGACTGACACCTTCTCTGCAACTGAAAGTCTTATAGATTTGTCTATTGTATGATGTGGATAAGTAAGTGGAACTCTAGGTGTATGCAAAGTGACATAACTGGTATGTATCAAGGGCAGGATTTGAACTCGGGCATTCTTTCCAAGATCAGCTTTATTCACCATGCCAAGTTGACTCTCCAGGGATTTTCACAGCATAGTAAAAAAGAGGACTGGATCAGGAATAAGGAAGCATTAAGTTCTCATCATAATGAACTCTGTCATAACTAACTGTGTGGCCTTAGGCAAATAATTTCATCTCTCTTCACTTCAGGTGATATGGAGCCACTGGAGGTTATTGATAGAATGTAGCCTACTTTAGTTTTTAAACATGGTCTAGTTAAAAAAAAAAAAAAGGTCAATCTGGAGTTGAGATCTGTGCTCAAATTCTGGCGGATACTTATCAGTTGTGTTACTGGGACCCAAACTATGTGTTTCTTCCAGTGTACAACTGGTCTATAGGTACTTGTGCTCCCTATCTTATAAAGGTAGTGTGGCACAAACACTTTCAACAGGAATGAGGTATTTAAATAAAGGGCCCAGAGTAGAGGCTTTTAACTGGGTGTCCACAAACCCCCAAAATGTCTATGGATAGATTTGAGGTCTGTGAAGCTGGATGGGAAAAAATATTACATCTTTATTTTCAATAACTTCTAACTTAAATAGAGCATTTCCTTTATTTATGAATGTAGTAACAAATATTTTGAGGAGGACACAAATTTCAACAGATTAATGGGAAGGTTAGGTGGTTTACTTGCTCAAGGTTATATATGCAGTGAGTACCTAGAAAAAAAAAGGATTTGAACCCTGATCCTTAGATTTAAAAGACAGAGCTCTTTCTACTGTAATGAATTTTCTTAAGACAAGGGAAAAATACTTGCTTTTATACACTTTGTAAAATTTTTTAAAAATTAAATATTAATGACTTCCCTTTTCATTTCAGAGCAAATGGGAGAATAATAAGGGAAATTATTTCAGGGTGCAGTGACTTATTTAGAACAATATTACTACAGGATTTCAGAAGTGGAAGATGATCTATTTCAAACTGATCTTTTTATAGATGTGGCCCAGGGAACTCAAGAAGGAGCCCAAGACACTGAGAAGGTTAATATTTATTTTAGAAAAGTTCCTCTTTCTTTTTAGAGATGAGGATTTAAATGCTTGGTTTTTAAAATGTTTTGTAAAAGAATTATTAATTTTTATTAGGAGGAAACATTATTTTGAATAGAGGTACCTGAGGTATCCATTATTCTGCACATGAAGAAGGGGAGGGCATTTCCCAAGAATAATTATTCAAAGCTTCTGAATATATAAGTTAAGAAGTCTATTTAATATTTAAGTTAAGATAGCTCTTTCCAGGGTCTAAGTTAGAAGATTTTGTGAGCCCAAGACAATTTAATAAATTTTAATTATACTTAAAATTGCGTGTGTTGAAAATGCCCCTTCTGATTATCTGTAAAAGAAAAGTAAGTTTATTTGTTATAGGCATCTTAGGGTAAATGATTCTTAACATAGTTCAAGAAATCTATCCACAGACACTTTGGTGGTCTGTGGATATCAGGTTAAAAAACTCTGCTCTGGGCCCTTTATTTAAATAACTTAAATTTATGCTGAAAGAGCTTAATCCTTACCAAGTCTCTAAGCAGCATAGGGATTCAATATATACTTATTGAATGAATGAATGCCTATGAACTACAATATTAATAAGCTAGTGCTGTGATTTGTAGTCATTTAAGTATGATTTGCAAAAACTGCATTGCTTTATTGTATTGATTACATCAAGCCTTAGGGGTGGGAGTTTTACAGAACAAATCCTTTTATTAAGGGGATTTGTTCTGTGAAGTTTGGATTCAGTCAAAGGGCCACACTTGAGAAACTGGAGGGCCAAATGTGGCCTTGAGGCCACAGGTTCCCCACCCCTGCCTTAGAATATTGCAGAGCTTCTGAAATGAGATTATGATCATTTAAAAGTATTTCCCCTAACTATTCATATCAGAAAAATGAAGTTTTTGTTCAGACACATTAGGTAGTTGGGTGGACAACTTGTAGAGCTCATCCACTAGAATATGCAGTGTGTAAGTAGGTTAAGTGTGTATACATACATGTGTATGTATGTGTGAGAGAGAGACAGTGTGAGAGGGACAGAGACAGAGAGACCAAGAGATAGAGTGTAACTTGAATAGACACTGTGAAATGGTCGATGAGTTGGGCTAACAACTGAATAGGAGTATAGGGGGTTAGATTGGGTTTGGAAAACTCTCCAAGTTCATTATTGAAGTAAAGGTCCATGAAAATATGAATATTCTTCTGGTGATGTGATATTATTGTGAATCATGGAACACTACAGTCTCTGAAAATTGAAGTTCAGGGTTACCCAAAGGGCCTTCAAGCACCATTGC
Source organism: Trichosurus vulpecula (assembly GCF_011100635.1). NCBI lineage: Eukaryota > Metazoa > Chordata > Mammalia > Diprotodontia > Phalangeridae > Trichosurus > Trichosurus vulpecula. The sequence goes on along the minus strand of NC_050574.1, from coordinate 416,235,048 downwards.
ATGGTGGCTATGAGTAGGCCGTAACACAGTACAAATGAGGAATTACTAATGACAGGCAGTACAAACATGTTGAAGAAATATACATTCAACAAAAATGATGGGGTGTACACATGTCAAGACTGAGATCCTGACCAAGGTCAGGAGAACTTCAGGAATTCACTCCAGCCTTTTGATGTGCCCTGGGTGGAAAACTTACAGGAGGACGTGGACAGAAGTGACAAGGATGTGAAAGCGTGGGCTTCTGAACTACATCACCATTGGGAATACCCATGTCAATAAAATCACTGTTGCAGAGGAGTATAGCTTCATGCAAAATAAGTACTTAAAATGAATTCAAAGAATTAATGATTTTCTTTTAAAACTGATGTCCCAGGATAGGTATTCTGGGAAGACCACAGAACCACAGGAGTTCGCAGGCTGGGGACAGGTTGATTTACAATGGCAAGGTAGGCTATATCATTGGGTCCTCAACCTGGGGTCTATGAACTTTAAAAAATGATACTTACATTTCAATATAACTGATTTTCTTTGTAATCTTATATATTTTATGCATTTAAAAATTTTACTCTAAAAAGTGGTCCATAGGTTCTGCCACACTGCCAAGGGAGTTCATGACTCCCCACCAGAGATTAAGAACACCATGCACTATATGAATCCAAATAATAAGTAATTTAAGAATTCAAAATTTTCACATGTACATGAAAATTGAATAAATATTGATTCTAGTTAACTCATATACAAACATTCTTTATTCACTACTAGATCTCTCATTGGGGTTAGAAAATAGGGCATCAAATGCCAGACAAAACTTGCATTCAAAATTACTCTCTGGCATAAAACAGTTCCTAATGATCCCATGGAAACATTTTAAGAACTACAGTGAACTTTGCTACTTAAGATATAAAACCTTATGCATTTTATTTTCAGAGAATGGCAAATAAATGCAATGTCTTTGGAAGAGATCTTTCTGTGCAAAAGATGGTAAATAGCCAAGGATTAGTGCTTAATATCACACTTTACACCCTCCTAGAGCAGGAGCAATGGTAAATTGACTAATTATCTATAATATGAGTCCCAGCTGCTCCTGAATGTTGACATTCCAACTGATTTTCTGTCAATCAAGTATTAAATGAGAAATTAAAGAAGATGAAAGAGCCCACACTAGAGATTTACAGATTTTTCCCCCGCTTTGTGGACATATTAATGCATATTTCCTATAGCAAATTCTGTGGAATAGCTAAAAGACATTTCCCCCTCCCTATTTTAATTAAATTCCACCCAGTGAGAGAGGTCATTTATTGTGGTTGTGGGAAGCTCAAATGCCCAATTCTCCCTTGGGTCAGCTGGCATCACAAGGTCACTCAGTTCCCTGCCTACCAACAATTATTAAAATCTTCAGTGACAAAATAAATATAAAACTAAGCTTGTTGTTCAGTCATGACCCCAAAGCCATTTGGGGCTTTCTTGACAAAGATACTGGAATGATTTGCTATTTCCTTTTTGAGCTCATTTTACAGATGAGGAAACAGGCAAACAAGGTTAAGTGACTTGCCCAGGGTCTGAGTAAGTGTCTGAGGCCAAATTTGAACTCAGGTAGATGAGACTTCCTGACTCCAGGCTCGGTACTCTAACCCACTGCACCACCTAAAGCTAAGCTACACGGACTTAATTTTTACCCTGAACTCCATTATTATACAGTTTAAAACAACACCAGTTTTGACGTGTTCTAGTTGAAATTGTGCCCCTACATAATTATATCATAAAAGCTTGATAGATATAAATGGCTATGCTGTAAGATAACAAGGTGTAATAGAAATGATTTTGGATTTGGAATCAGGAGATGTGGGCTTATATCCTAACTCTGCCAATTAGTGGTTGGGTGACTTAGGACACATTATTCAATCTATCTGCACAATATTTCCTGAATCTGTAAAATGAGAATGCTCGTAGCATTTATTCGATATACTGCTAAGAGTTGCTTTAAGGAAAGCCTTAAAGCACCATGAAAATATTAGTTACTAGGCAAGTCAACAAAGATTTAAGTACCTGTAAGATGTTTAATAAGAATTGTACTAAATACTGGAGATTACTTACTTATCATAGCAGGTAGAGGGTAAGCCTGGAATTAGGAAGACTTGGATTCAAATTCTGCATCTGACACATGTTACTTGTATGACCAGGCAATTCATTTTATCTCTCAGTGTTGTTGTGCAGTTGCTTCAGTCATGCTGGATTCTTTGTGACTCCGATAGGGATTTTCTTGGCAAAGATACCGGATACATTTCCTTCTCCAGCTCATTTTACAAATAAGGAAATAAGGAAACTGAGGCAAATAGGGTTAAGTGACTTGCTCAGGGTCACACAGCTGTTAAGTGTCTGAGGCCAGATTTGAACTCCAGAAGATCAGTTCTTGACTCCAGGCCCAGTGCTCTATCCACTGTGCCATCTAGCTGCCCAGATCTCTCAATACCCTCAGGAAATTTTCTATGACCGTATGGACCTGTTGCTATCACCATTAGTAAAGAGGGTTCACAACACTTATGAAACCACAGATCTTGACCTGTATATACATGAATGCATGTATGTATATACCCATATGGACATGCACACACACAAATATACATTATGTGTATATGTTGTTGTTGAGTCACTTTTAGTCATGTCCATGGCTTTGTGATCCCATTTGGAGTTTTCCTGTCAAAGATACTGGAGTGGTTTGCCATTTCCTTTCCTAGCTCATTCTATAGATGAGGAAACAGAGACAAAAAGGGTTAAGTGACTTGCCCAAGGCCACACAGTCAGTAAATGTCTCTGTGTATGTATGTGCACACATGCATACCAATTCGTAGAGGCAGCATGACATAGTGGATACTGAGCTATCCTTACAGTTAGGAATAAGTCAATGATTAAATATATATGTGCTAATTATGTGCCAAGCACTATGCTAAGCATTGGGGATACCAAGAGAAAAAGTAGATAGCCCATACTTTTCAAAGAGCTTACGTTCTAATTGGGAGAGACAACAATGGAGACACTAAGAATATTGCTGCAGAATGGAGGCTAATGCCTGGGATTTGCAGGGAGTAGTGGCAAGGCACATACTAACAACCCATAGCAGAGAAAAGGTAGTCAACCTACAACCAGGAGGAGCAGGGAAGAGAAAAAGGAAGCATCTATTGACAAGACGGTAGAGGGTAGGGAAGGGTTGTCCCAATGTGTCTTTTGATGGGGTACTACTTGATGGGATTGTGGCTGGATTGGTGGCCATTGGGGAGGATAGCAACAGCAAGATCTGGGTTAAAATCCAATCTCTGAAACATATACTGACTGGGGAATATTGGTAAAATGATGTTGGTAAAGGGCGGAGCCAAGATGGCAGCAGGAAAGCAGGGACTCACATAATCTCTCTCCCAAATCCCTCTAAACACGTGTAAAAAATGACTCTAAACAAATTCTAGAGCTACAGAACCCACAAAATAACAGAGGGAAGCAAGTCTCCAGACCAAGATGGCCTGGATGGTCACTGGAAAGTGTCTATCGCACCATGCTGGGAGCAGAGCTGGGAGCGGAGCGCAGCCCAGAATGGGCTGGACAGATCAGGAGGTAAGGAGATGGGGTGGAGCAAGCCACCCTGAATCACTGAGCTGTGGCACCTACCAGACTTCACAACCCACAAATGCCAAAGACAACTTAGCAGGTCAATGGGAAAATGGCTGGATCAAGGTGAGAGGAGTACAGAGTCAGCCGCAGCCACAGAAGTAGTGCAGTGTAGTGATTGCAGCAGCAGGAATCTCCTGCAGCTGCTTCTGGAGCTCCAGCTGAAGTTGCTTCCTGCCCCAGGCATGGTTGGTGGAATCAAGCTGTGGATCAGAGCAGGAATGTAGGGATCAGGTAGCATGTTGCTGGCACAGAGGCAGGGTTCTCTTGCTTTGCCCTTCTTGGACCTGGGTTGCTGTCCTAGTTGGTGGTTCTCTGGGGAGGAAGAGCACTGGTGTGGCAGAGCTTGCCATGTAGAAGTAGCTCTCTAAAACAGCAGTGCAATGCCCTGAAGCTTGGGACAAAGCGCTCGCCATTCCGAAGCCAGTCACACCCTGACAAAAACCTCAAGGGTCAAGCAGTTGGCTAGGAATGGGGCTGGGCAGTGAAAGACTTAGACTATTGAATCTTTTTTTGGTGACAAAGAAGACCAAAACATACAGCCAGAAGAAGTCAACAAAGTCAAAGAGCCCACATCAAAAGCCTCCAAGAAAAAATACGAATTGGTCTCAGACCATGGAAGAACTCAAAAAGGATTTGGAAAGGCAAGTAAGAGAAGTAAAGGAAAAATTGGGAAGGAAAATGAGAATGATGCAAGAAAATCACAAAAAACAAGCCAATGATTTGCTAAAGGAAACCCTAAAAACTACTGAAAAAAATAACACCTTAAAAAATAGACTAACTCAAATGGTAAAAGAGCTCCAAAAAGCCAATGAGGAGAAGAATGCCTTAAAAGGTAGAATTAGCCAAATGGAAAAGGAGGTCCAAAAGACCACTGAATAAAACACTACCTTAAAAATTAGAATGGAGCAAGTGGAAGCAGGAGAATTTGTGAGAAATTAAGAAATTATGAAACAGAAACAAAAGAATGAAAAAATGGAAGACAATGTGAAATATCTCATTGGAAAAATCACTGACCTAGAGAATAGATCCAGGAGAGATAATTTAAAAATTATTGGACTACCTGAAAGCTGTGATCAAAAAAAGAGCCTAGACATCATCTTTCAAGAAATTATCAAGGAAAACAGCCCTGATATTCTAGAGCCAAAGGGTAAAATAGAAATTGAAAGAATCCACAGATCGCCTCCTCAAAAAGATCCCCAAAAGAAAACTCCTAGGAATATTGTCGCCAAATCCCAGAGCTCCCAGATGAAGGAGAAAATAGTACAAGCAGCCAGACAGAAACAATTTGAGTATTGTGGAAACACAATCAAGATAATCTAAGATCTAGCAGCTTCTACATTAGGAGATCGAAGGGCTTGGAATATGACATTCTGGTGGTCAAAGGAGCTAGGATTAAAACCAAAAATCACCTACCCAGCAAAAATGAATATAACACTACAGGACAAAACATGGATTTTCAATAAAATAGAGGACTTCCAAGCATTCTTGATAAAGAAAAGACCAGAGATGAAGAGAAAATTTGACTTTCAAATGCAAGAATCAAGAGAAGTATGAAAAGGTAAACAGGAAAGAGAAATCATAAGGGACTTATTAAAGTTGAACTATTTTGCTTATATTCCTACATGGAAAGATGATATTTGTAACTCATGAAACCTTTCTAAGTATAAGAGTAGTTGAAGGGAATATACATGTATATGTATATATATATATACATATACATATATACATTATATATATATACATATACATATATACATTATATATATATATATATATATATACACACACATAAACAAAGGGCACAGAGTGAGTTGAATATGAAGGGATGATATCTAAAAATAAACAAATACAATTAAGGAATGAGAGAAAAATATATTGGGAGAAGGAGAAAGAGAGATTTAGAATGGGGTAAATCATCTATTGGAAGGGGAAAGGGGGCAGGTGAAAGGGAATGAATGAATCTTGTTCTCATCAGACTTGACTTAAGGAAGGAATAACATACACACTCAGTTGGATATCCTACCCTACAGGAAAGTAGGCAGGAAGGAGATAAGAGAGAGGGGGGATGATAGAAGGAAGGGCAGAAGGAGGTAATCAAAAGCAAACACTTTTGAAAAGTGCCAGGGTCAAGGGGATAAAATTGAATAAAGGGGGAATGGATAGGATGGAGGGAAATATAGTTGGTTTTTCACAACATGACTGTTATGGAAGTGTTGCATAATGATACATGTGTGGCCTATGTTGAATTGTTTACCTTCTCAAAGAGGGTGGGTGTAGAGGGAAGAAGGGAGAAACTTTGGAACTCAGTTCTAAAAACAAATATTCAAAAAATTGTTTTTTACATGCAACTGGGAAATAAGATATACAAGCAATGGGGTATAGAAATCTATCTTGTCCTACAAGAAAGTAAGGGGAAAGGAGATAAGGGGGGAGTGGGGTGACAGAAGGGAGGGCAGACTGGAAAAAAGGGCAATCAGAATATTTGCCATCTTGGGATGGGGGAGGGGAGGAATGGGGAGAAAATTTGTAACTCAAAATTTTGTGGAAATTTATGTTGAAAACTAAGAAATATTAAAGAAAGAAAAAGAAAGAAAAAAATGACCAAAGTAATTTAACCTACCAGAGCCCTTAACCATTGTCTAGGACCATAAATTGCACAGCAAGTACAAATATAGAAGGGAAATGAAATCCAAATTTTCTAGAAATGAAATCATAGATTTAGTTCCATCCTAATTTATGTACATATATAATTTCATGCTTATAAAGAGGTTCCACTATAATATATAATGTTGATGTCTTTTCTATCTGCTGTTACTACCATAATCCTTATTTAAGTGACTCAATGTAACTTCAACTATATTTTCTTGGCTTCTATTATTTATACATTTTCATTGGAGGAAAAAAAAAACATTTCTCTGATAGCAGCCTTAGGTAGATAGTCAAAGTGGGTTTTAAATGTGACTACTCCCAGTGGGAGAAGCAATGAATCATATCTGCTTGCAAAATTCCCACTACATAATTGCTTGTCCATAATAATCTATGAAAATTATCCCATTTCTGGAGTTTGCACATATGGTACGTAAAGTATGTCACTTTTTCTATGATTCATAGACTTCTATGCTATCCAGCATCACTCCATTTTTGAAACAAACAGATGTTTATTTCTAAATAGGGTAGAAAAGAGAATTCTCTAAGAACTATGGTTTATACATTACTGTTAAAAAAAAAGAAAACATTTGTAGTTGGGAAGAGAATGCTAAAAGCCTCAAACCTGTAGAAAAACAGCAACTTAAGTGTTGACGAGTTGCAAGTACTTAAAATGACTAGCTGGGTTTTTATTCTATAGGAAATAGGGAGATCAATCAGAATTATATTTTCACAGGCCATATGTTGCTTCTAGAATGCAAAGGCACCTTGTCTGAAATTAGAGGTGTGCAAATGATAGGCTCTTTTTAAGGGGAAGGATTTTTAACATTGAGATTTTGCTTCTCAAAAAATGAAAAAAAACAAAACCAACCTACTGAATTTCAACTGGGACTGAAATCCTGTTTTACAAAAAACACAAAACAAAAACAAAACACTGCAAAAAAGTTTTTTTTTTCTAGAATAATTATTTAATCCATGAGTCAGTGACTATAAATTCTAATCTCACTTCTGGTAGACACTGATATGGTGAACTGATCTCACAAAACAAGGATAATACTGACTTCTGGATTAACTAGTGATCTAAAAAATGGTGAATCTTAATCATAATTTTTAACAGTACTCACATCTCCCTATATCTCCAAAATTAGCAGTGATCTTTTATCTGCCAAATATGTCTTTTCTCAGTCCTTGACTTTCCCAATTTATCTGCTGCATTTGATATTGTTGACCATCTGGTTCTCCTGGATGTTTTCTCCTCTCTTGGCTTTCTTGACACCTTCTACCTCTCTAATCACTCATTCTCAATCTCCTTCAAGACTGATTATTAAGAAAATATTTCCCAGTTGTGGGTATACCCCAACACTCTGTTCTATTTTCTCTTCTCTTGTATCTCCATGATCTTTCCCAGTGAACTCATCACCTCCCATGGATTTAATTATCACCTCTGTGTTAATGAGTTTCTTGTCTAGATATGCAGCCCCAGGGTCTCCCTTGACTTTCAAACCATTAACTTTCTATTGGGTATTTTGAAGATGACATCCCAGAGTCAGTCAATAAACATTTCTTAAGACTACCACATACCAGGCACCATACTTTGCATGGCTAGAGATGCAAAGCAAGATAAAAGACAGCTCTCAATTTCAGGGAATTCATGTAAATTTCAAACTCAATATGTCCAACACAGAAGTCATTATCTCTACCCTTCGAGTCACTCTTGCTCTAAGCTATGCTGTTTCTGGCAAAGGGACCCTTCTTCCAGGTCTGTAAGCTTGACATTGTCCTCAATTCCTCACTCCTCCTCACCATACATTTCTAATCAGCTGTCAGATATTTCTATTCCTAACTCTGAAATATCTCTTGCATCTGATTCCTTCTTTACTTTGCTGTTGCTGTTGTTGAGAAGTTGCTTTGGGATCTGGACCTGTGATTTTTTTTTCCTTGGTGGAAGAATTTTGCTTCACTGATTCAAATCCTTGGCTCAGGTTGGTGCATGGGAGTCTGAGAACTTACATGTCTTGCTCATGATCTCATATCTAGTGTGTATCCTTGGAAAAGTTTTAATCCAAGTTTCTTGACTCCTAGGCTGGCCCTTTCTCCATTACCCCAAGCTACTTATCTTGTTAAAGTATTCAAGCATCACGTTTTGTATGCTGGTATAAAATATGCAATATATAGTGTGTACCAAAGGCTTGCAAACACACACACACTTTTGTTGTGCTGTTTTCAGTTGTGTCCAATTCTTTGTCTCCTCATTTGGAGTTTTTTTGGCAAACATATTGGAGTCTTTTGCCATTTCCTCCTCCAGTTCATTTTACAAATGAGGAAACTGAGGCAAACAGGGCAAAGTCTTGCCCAGGATCACACAGCTAGTAAGTATCTTAAGCCAGATTTTAACTGAGGAAGATGAATGAGTCTTCCTGACTCTAAGCCTGGCACTATATACACTGTGCCACCTAGCTGCCTTCTCCCCAAATTTATATGTACAACAAACGCATAGATTCAAACTTTTCTCGCTTTCTCATGATATTTCCTTGACATTTCTACATTAAATTATTTTCACTTGTGGACATCATTTCTAGCAGAGGTTAAGCTGACCAGCTTTGAAAAACGTAAAACAGTCTCCTTTACTTTAGATATTCACTAAAAATAAACCATACATTTTTAGACTTTAATCAGCAGAAAATAATCCATTAAATTTCATCTCCTCCAAAAATAAAAAACCCTTTAGCTTTTCATAAATTATGCAATGATGAGTCATATTTTGTGATAAAAATTTTAAGTGGAAAACTGATTGTGTATTTTCCTTTTGAGTCATTTTAGTTCTATTGAGTGAGAAAAGCACCATATAAATACATACACAGCCACAGACATACGCAAACACATAATAACAAAATCTGAAGGGATTTGATCTACCAAGATACACACAGAAATTACATAAGACGATTACAAAATACTCTCCAAAAATAAAGACTTAAATTGAAAAAAATATTTATTGCTCATGAGCAGTGCTAGCAAATAGACATAATTCAAATTTTGAAGCAAGACTTTTTAAGACTGGATAAAATCATTTTAAAAATAATAATGCCTAAGGAAAAGATCTAATACATGAGTTCTATTAAAAACTGTTTAAGCATACAAACAAATGAATTGAGCAAGGGACACATTGGAGGTTGTACATATGGAAATAAGCAATCCACAGGCATTGAGATGTGCTTCTATATTCCTAGAAAGTGGGAAAATGACTGGAAGGGGAGGAAAAAGCTATGATGTTCTACTGAAAAGCAAGGGTTAACTGCTACATGGGCGCTACAACTGCCAAAAGGCATAAATACTGACGAATTATAAAAACTAGCCTGATTTGGGTCTCGCCATTGACTCGCTTTTTTGTTCAATCTATTGAGAGTTCTTTTCATTCATGGGAATGTGCCTGTGACTTTTAATGGAAGTCAAGTAGATTTGACTTTGTAGAAATCCACTTTATGAACTGGAACATAATAGAGCAAAGGAAATGTGTATGGAGAACATAAATATAATAAAACCTAAGCTAACTGCAATGCTTGGGGATTGGGACAATCTGTAAATTTATATATTGTATTTAATGATTTACTTGAAAACCCTTCTTTTTCATTATCAACTAATTCTGATGAAAACCTTTATAAATGTGTAAGTCTTCATTCACCATCTTGGCTTCAGAGAACCAAATGATGATGGTTAAAACATCCCTCCCTCTTCTTTGCAGAGAGATAGTGGACTATAGGTGCAGAATGAGATATCTGATATCCAGACATCTCAGTGTGTTGGTTTGTGTTGTCTAATTTTTGGACAGCTTTTTCTTTGTCCAACAAACAACATGTTGTTATTTAGTTCAGTAGCATCCATTCAGTAGCCTCCAACTCTTTTTTCCACCCCTTTTGAGGTTTTCTTGGTTTCTTGCCCAAGATACTGGAGTAGATTATTTCCTTCTTGTAAGGGCAAGCAGGGTGGGACTTTTTGTTCTCTTTTGTTTAGGAGTGCTTTTCAGCACTAAGGCAGTTAAGTCCCTTTGAGTCTTGCCTTTGTTTCAATTGTTTGATGATCTGCTTAAGTGACAAGAAGCCTAAGGCACATGAGTTTAATTTGCATAGTTGGGACCCTCTCTGACCCTGAAGAAGTATATATATACACTGAGGTTAGCATTTTGCTGGGTGCTCCCTCACTGGAAGAGTGTCAAGTGATTTGAGCAGATGAGACTTTGGGTAGCTATTAAGAAGCCCCCCCAGCTTTGAAAAACCCAGACATTGGTACTTCTCTCTCTGGTAACTATGTATGTAATGTCTAGGATGGACAGCTAGAAGCCTGTCTGTTGATTTGTGTTATTTTGCTCTGTTTACATAACTTCTGCTTGTAATTTCTGTTTGTGTTTTCTCTGAAGTGCAGGGTGCTGACTTTTCCCCTTGAACTAAGTGAATGATATAGGTATGTTTAATTAAAGTGAGATTGTAACCCCTTAAAGTTGTTTTCCTTAGAAAAGCAGATCAAAGAACCTGTGCTAGCAGCGCTCCTGTGTGCTGGTGTTATTGGTCTTACACAGCCACAGTAGCAGCAAGCAGCATTGTTGTTACACTTCTCCAACTCATTTTACTGATAAGGAAACTGAAACAAACAGCATTAAGTGACTTCCCCAGGGTCATACAGGTAGTAAGTGTGTAAGGATGGATTTGAACTCAGGGCTTCCTAACTCCAGGCCTGGCATTCTATCAACTGTGCCATCAAACTACCTATGCCTTAGCTATTCCACTAGCTATGTCAAAAGACAGTTACAGTAGCATTTTGTAAAATGGTGAGTGCTTTATAAATATTAATTATGCTCTTACTTAATCTTAGGAAAACAACTAACTCCTAAAAAACAAACAAATAAGCAAACAAAAACAAAAACACCTCTCAAAAAGCAAATACTCCTAAATCCAAAAAATAATCATGTTTAATTTCAATGGAATAAATTTTAAAAGTTCCAGTGCACCCCAAGTATCAGCAGCTTAACATCTTGTTGATATTCAATGTTTATATATTTTTAACTTTAAAAAAATTTATTTTCCCCAATTACATGTAAAAACAATTTTAATATTCTTTTTTTTTCAATTCCAAATTCTATCTTTCCCTCCTTTCCCTCCTCCCTCACTCCCTGAGATGGTAAGCAATCTGATATAGGTTATACATGTGCAATTTATATTTGAACTTTTAATTTGAAAAAAAAATATAAGGGAAAAATCAGTGAAACCATATAATAATAATTAATGCTAACTGACCAAAAAGGGTTGGCATAGTATGGGAAGGTGAGAAGGTCAGAAGAGGGAGAATCCAAAGAGAGTGACTTCAGCATTTTCTTCATTTGAGAGGGCAGGAAGCTTGGATTATCATTACTTTAAACTAGTAAAGCATGAGTACTCAGAGAGGAAAACCTAACTAACACAACATTGCCAACTACACAACTCTTTAGATGAGGTGCTCAGCTCCCTGCCAGGCCAATAAAATACAGATCAGTCCTTGTAAATAGGAAGAAACACCTCATAAAACTTCATTCTCATAATTCAAATGAGCATATTTCAGGGTATAAGCATATTATTATTGCCTTGGGATCAACATTCTGACTCTCAGTCATACTGTACATTAATCTAAGTACCAATCAGTAAGTATTTGATAAGTGCCCACTCTATGACAGGCACAATAACTAGGCACTGCCGATATGAATACAATGAATGAAATGATTTTTACTTGCAAGGACCTTGCATTTTAATGGAGTAAGACAAGAAGTAATATCCATCTATCTATCTATCTAAAGATATCTAGATACAACTAGGTGATATGCTGTGTGCTGACTTGGAGTTAGGAAGACCTGAGCTCAAATCCACTTACTAAAAAAGGATATCTAATTACTTGATGGCATTTGTTTTCATTGTTTTCCATGTAAATAAAGTCTTAACAAAGTGCTATATCCACCTCAAATTCCAATCCAAGCTTATGATGCAGGTATGTAGTAAGATTTAAGACCACCACGGCCAATAGCACATTTCAAGTGTAGTGTACCTTTAGTGAAATTAATGGTGAGCTGTGGATAGGGGTTAGCACTAATGATAAAGAGCCATGATTAATTATTAAAAGCAAAATGTGGTGTTCTTTCAAATAGTTCCATTTAAATTACTTTGTTTTGGTCAAAAGATAATAAAGCCTTAAGACAGTTTCTTCCAGAAAGGATTAGCCATGGGGAATGTATTTACCTCTAAAAGAACATCAAGTCTATTTTTCCTGTTTTGCATTTAAGGAAGGACATGAATTAAAGGGATGTTCCTCTTTTTCTTATTGCTATTATAGCAGAAGTCTGGCTCAGCAACAAAACTTAGTGTTAGGAACAATGAGTTCTAGTCTTGGGCAAACCCCGGAACTTCTTTATCCTCTGCTTTCATTTGTGAAATGAGGATACGAATACTGCATGCCCTGTGTAAGTGAGCTCATCAATCATTTCAAACAACTAAGATTAAAAAGTGTTTTAAATGCAAATACAAGGCATTTTCTAGGGTGTGAATGTCTTCTCATGATCCACATGTGCCTAGTCTCTTAAAACTAGAAAATAAAGCTGGGAATTTTAAAAAATGTACTTATTACTTATGTCTAACATAGAAGTCCTAGAAACATAATTCTCTCTCTTGAAAGAGAGAAGTAGGGGGAGGGAGAGGGAGGGTGGTGGAGAGAGAGAGAGAGAGAGACAGAGAGAGACAGAGAGACAGACACAGATACAGAGACACAGAGAGAGCAATGACTTACATGAAAGATTTCAGAAAAGAGATTTTGTTAAAAATAATTCTCTTTCCTTGAAACACAGAGAAAACTCAATATGGATAAAGAGACAGAACTTTCCATTGAAGTTTGGAAGACAGCCAAAATTTAGAAAATTTTAGGATCTAATTTTCAGCTTTAAGAGAGAAAACCAAAATAACTGCCAAGCACTTAAATCTCCAAATACTAGATACACTTTATAAACACAATATTCATATCGATTCAACCACTCAATAAAACATTCATTAATTGCCTATTGGGTAAAGATCACAAGCTAGATAATGAATGGCATACGAAGTTTAGATAACATGTGGTTGCTGCCCTCATGAGTCTTGTTCTCTATTAAGGGGAAATGAACTAGTGGTGCAAATAGATTGCTCTGTGAGGTCTGAAGGGAGAAGGACCACTGTCAATTGGAACAATCGTTCTCAAGGTGGGATGATGTGTTGTGAATGTGAGCATAAGCCAACTACAAGAAAACTGCAGAGAAGACACTTACCCTACTCCTCATATGAGCTTTCTGTCATCCACAGTATGAAGTAAATATAATGATATAATTAGATCTGACAAAAATCTGATAAAAATCAATTAATATAAAGATTATTTGAAATAGAGATTTTAATCCAATATGAGCCTTGTCCCATGCGTATATTATTTTAAGATATTTGTTAATGATAGCTTGAAGCTACCACAATTACAAACATATGTCAAAACTAAAAAACCAGAACATACAGACAGACCTTTAAACTCTTTCAATAATGTTTGAAGTCATGTGATATTAAATGCAGCAATTTATATTATTTCCCTAAATGTAATCATAAGTGTCTGGAAGCCTCTTTGGAGGTTTGCTAATAGCAAAAGGAAAAAAAGGAGAAAATTGGAGACAACTCAGTTCCACACACTGATCTATACCCCTCCCCTTCCCCCCACTGACTAGGAGATCCTCTATCTTGCCCATTATTATTCATGTATGACCCACTCCTACCCCCATGACTAACAAACTAATACCACCTGTTTCTTGCTATCCTTGTTACACTATTATCATCCACCCACTAGCAAAGTATCCCCCAATTCCCACCTCCAGTTTTCTCATCCCTATTGATTTCAACTCTACCATACCCATGTCCCACTCTTAACTCTACACGATTCAGCTGTTCTCTCTAAAATTTGATTTATATTGTGAAAAATTTCCCTTCATCTTATACTTCCATTGCTCAAGCTCCTTCTATCTATTTGACCTCACAGAGATCTGTCTTCTCTTGAAGGACATGATATCTCTTATCCTTCATCCCTGACATGACAATCTTGGAAGGGGAGCTTGAATAATTCCTGCTCCCTGCTCCCAATGGCTGACTCTCCTTCCACCATCACTCAGCAATCTTTCCTCTGAAGTTTATAGTATCATAATTTTACACATTATTCAAATCATCATAGCTGTTTTATACTATCATGCTTCCTCTTTTCTTAATAAGATTATCACATGGCTCTCTGTCTATGTCTCTACACTAATGCTTACCCTTATACTAGGAGACTTCACAACCCAAGTTGATGTTCCCACAAACTCACTAATCTCACAACTCTGCAGTCTCTTCAGTCTCCTAACCTACTCCATAACTCCATCTCGGCCATATACAGAGAGAATTACATCATCAATCTTATAATTTACCATATGTTCCACTTTAAAAAAATGCCTCTTAATTCTCTGACTACAAACTCAAATTTTTTCTAACATTCCCTGAGCCTACCCTTTCCTAAATCTATTTTTCATCTTCCTTTTGAATTTTAATCCTTCCACCTACCCCTGAGGGAGAGGGAGAGGAAAAGGAAAAGAGGAAGGACAGAGGGGAGAGGGGAGAGAGAGAGAGAGAGAGAGAGAGAGAGAGAGAGAGAGAAATGGACAGACAGACAGACACAGACAAAGACAAAGAGACAGAGACAGAGAGACAGAGAAGAGAGAGACAAAGAAACAGAGAGAGAGAGAGAGGGAGATGGTGATACCAAAGACTACAAATCCTTTCACTTGTAACCATTATTCCCTCAAATTATAATTCTATATCACTCCTACCTTTCTCTGCCAAACTAGTGAAAAAAAAACTAGACCCAATTCCTCCACTTTCTGTCTTCTCACTTACTTCTCAACACTTTGCAATCTGGTTTTTATGCTCAAAGTCAATGTTCTTTCCAAGTTACCAAATGACCATTTAATTACCAAATCTAATGATCTTTTCTCATCCATCTTGGCATCTGTGTTGCATCTGACACTATGGACAGATCTCTTCTACTGAAAACTTGCCTCTCTGGAATTTTATAACCCTAATCTATCCTGGTCCTCCTCATGCTTGTCTGGCCACTCTTCAATATCCTTTGCTGGTTCCTTCTCCAGATCATGTCATTTAACTGTGGGTTTGTCCTTGGCTTTGTTCTTGGTATTTTTCTTTTCTCCTGCTGTACTCCCTAAGTGACCTTATTAGCTCTCTTGGATTTAATTAACATTTCTAGATTGATGTCCTGGTCTTTCTTTCACAGGGGTGAGCAATTAAAAATGATTTGGAGACCAATGGATGAAAAAGAGAAGACTTCTCGAAAGAGAAGTTATTTAAATTGGGTTTTCATGAATGTAAGGGAACTTGAAGGGTAAAGATACAGGTAATACAGCCCACCGTGAATTCACAGGGGTTGGGGAAGGCCTCATCGTTGGCTGTAGGGATAGGAAGACATCACAGACCATGAACAACATCAGAGTAAGTAGAATTCTAGCAACTTTTATCTCCTCAGGACTTCAATAAGCTGCATCATATCCTCCAATAAGTTACACTAAGGTAAAACAAATTTTGTACTGGATTTGGTATTTTCATTTTGGTGGCACCATGGTAATATTATGTAAACATACATTTTAGAAAGCATTTGTTACAAAATGTTTTGGAATCAGTACTGAGCATCTTTTCAGTCTCTAAAATTAGCCCCTCAATAACTAGGGCACCTACTCTTAAAAAGACTTTGTAACTTTTAGTCATCTTTTGCACTATAATGCCAATAGCCATCCCCACTTCAAATCAAGTTGAATTCTGGTCTAATAACTCTTTGCGAAGACTTTTAGTTATACAGTAAGTTAGACTTAGGCTCAATTTAATTTTTTTATTTAATTACCAAAATTTAATTTTGTTCCCAGTAAAGTACTGTAAGGGATGGCTTGGCAGTGGTTCCCAAATTCTTTTGTCTCTTAATATTATTGAGGACTTCTTAAAGAACTTTTGTTTATGTGGGTTACATCCCATAATATTTAATTTATCAGAAATTAAAATGTCTTACTATTATCAAGAAAATAGTTTTATCCTCATGAATGCCTTGAAAATGTCTCGGGGAGTCCCAGAGGATTTTGAACATCACCAGTTTATTTAATATTTTTCTTATTTTTTTGCATTTTTTTAAAATTTTTGCACATGGGAAGGCAGGGCAATTGGGGTTAAGTGACTTGCCCAAGGTCACACAGCTAGTAAGTGTGTCAAGTGTTTGAGGTCAGATTTAAACTCAGGTCCTCGTGACTCCATGGCTGGTGCTCTACTCACTGTGCCATCTAGCTGCCCTGATCATCACCAGTTTAGAGGAGAACAGAATGGAGGCTGGAAGATTTCTTGAGGCTACTGAAACAGAATAGCCAGGTGGTTATGAATGTTTGTCTGTATGGTGAGACAGTGAGAATAGAGAGGCACAAATGTCTATGAAAAAAACTGAGAATCAAAAGTTTAAGTGAGTTGCTCAAAGTATCCTATTATTCAGTCCCTCACTCTTTCCATTAAATCCTAAGAAGGTTCAATGTTGGCCTTAAGGATTTATTCACCATTATACTACTGTCCTGAAGCAGTTGAAGAAAGGAACTAGAATATGAGATGGATAAAGCTTTTGGACACCAATGAGGTCTTAAAGCACTACTGAAATGTATAGTGTAGTGGAAAGAAGTGCTGGATTTGGAATCCATTTTCACTTCTATAAATTGAGAAGTTTTCTTAGTTGACCTAAAAGGATCTTTTCAGTTCTGAATGTATGATCCTAGGAACTATATTATCTATTAAATTATGACCTTACAGTAATAACTTGTGACCTAAAAGATAGAAAAGAATAAAGAGCTTAAATTATATCTCAGTTGTAGTTTATGCCTTGGAAAGAATCTAGGTCATTATTTGGTCAACTAAATGAACATGGAGAGCAATCATGTTCTCCTTTTAAATAACTCTAAGAATATTGCAGAGAATCTAATCCAAAGAGACATGTTACAACTTTACATAGAGTAATTAACTTAAACATCCAGGACATATTCACTGTGGTCTTATGAATAAAGTCAATAAGAAAACAAAGTGCTGCTCATTAGTGATAACAGTATAACTTAGGTCTGTCATTTATTTGAAATCAAATTTATGCAATCATTTCATACTTTAAAAATCAAATGAGTTTCACGTTCAGATCTTAAAACTGCAATAGAAAGTTCACTAACTTTTAACTAAACGTTCTTCAATGAATATAAATTTTAATGATTTCAGTAACATTATAAAATGTTAAACTGTGCATATCATTTTCAATGACGATTACAAACTATAAAATATTTTCTCCATTCCAAACCAGACACTGTGATTAGTGCATTCTAAAGTCTCATGGCTCAGTGCCAGATTTTAAATCAAAGCTTTGTAATATAAAAGCAAAAATGCTACAGATGTCTCAAAAGTTTTTATTTCAGTTTCCAGTGGTAATTAAAAATGAACACTTGGTAGACAGCGGCCACTTACCTGGATAGTCTCAGGGTGGAGATTTCAGGGTGTGTATCTAGGATAACTATGGCATTGATTATGCACCACAACATTAAAATGAGTGTGGATAAGGAGATACCTTGAGGTGTCTGATTTTTTTGAGTGGAGGAAGAAATGCAATATATTCACATTTAAAAAAAATTAGTAACTGGCCTCAGTGCATAGTTGACAGAGCACTAGGCCTGGAATCAGGAAGAACTGAGCTCAAATCTATCCTCAAACACTGTCTGACTTGGGACATAATTCCTTTCAGGACTATATTAGAATATCTATTAGAAATATATATATATATATAATATGAAAATATGTTATAAATATGAATATATAAATATACATATAAATATATAAAAATATACTAGAATTTTTTTGTACTTTCTCTCCCTCTTATTGACCATGTTCTACTACACCAAAATCCTAAAAATGCCATGGTCTTAGCTATTTTGCTAGGTCTTCTTTCATTGAAATAACAACCCTTTCTCCCTCATGTTTCTAAGCCTCTCCTTCCTGACCTTAGAACCGTTAGTTTCCTTTAAGACTCAACTCAGTGCTATTTCTTTCAAGAGATTTTTCCTGATCCCCCTACTTAACTGAGATGATGTCAGAAATGGTCTTCTTATGTCAATTCTATACTCTCTCCTCATTTCCCTGCATAATCTTCACAATGCACCATTCTAAACACATTATTCCTCTATTTAAAAACCTTAATACTCATCATTTCATATCTTAAAAATCCATGGATTCCCCATTTCCTACCAAGTAGGTAGAAACTCTCAATGTTATCATGTAATGACCTCAACAATCTAGTACCAATCTACCATCAACCCTTGATCATATATTATGTTCCCCTTCAAGTACTTTCCAAGAAAAGTGAACTATTCTCCATCCTTCATTCTCATCCTGTGTTCTGTTTCTGGGACTTTGCTCACACTATCTGTGTGCCTGAAATTGGCTCTCTCCTTATCTCCTTCTGTGGAAATTCCTGCCCTTCTCCATGGTTCAAACCAGGAGGACTCCTTCATAAAAATCTTCCCTGCTCCCCTACTCTTAGTTGAAAGTCATCACTCTGCCTCTTTAGGTCTTTTATGCCATTTCACTTAGACCTCGTATTTAAATTTCACTTGTTCTTCTTGGCATCACAATTTTCTGTGTCTTTCATTCCTCTTCTACCACTATATTGTAAATGCTTTGAGAATAGAGTATGGGCCTTTTCTTTGTAACCACAGTCAGTAACATTATGCCTTTCCCACTGTAGGTACTTAATAAATGTTTAATTGAATCAGACTGAGAATTTTTGTGAGGATCAAAATGGAAAAAAGAGAAAAGTACATTGTAAACTCCAAGTGTCATACACTTATAAGCTATTATTAAAAATGAGAAGAGAAAATAGCATCTCTGAAATGACAACAACAAAAACAACAAAGGCAATCAAGAAACACAGAACCTACTGCGAAACTCATTAAAGTCTTGAAGGAGGAATAGAGACTCTGAAAAACATCAACAAGCCTCATTATATTTCATAGACTATATTATATAGTATAGTCAAGTTTTCATCACATTGTAATGGAGCCTGTTATTCTCACTGACGTGCTATCCTCCAACTCCTAGTGGTTGAGTTTATTTTTAATTTTTGTATTTATATCCAGGATACAGATGATAGGATTCTTTTTCTTGGCACTTCTATAGTTACTGACAATGTTTCTGTTTAAGAAATATGTAAATACATGGGAAGTCTATCCAGATACTAAGCCTTATAAGTGTCACTATCTGTCAAGCTCCACCTTTAACTGCCACAGCCTCACCTTGTTCCAGATATTCATCTCTTCTTCTATAAGGGTTTGGTGCTAATCGCACACACAGCATCAGTTTCTACTCAGGAAGGAAGTCAATATGAAAATTCTGGCAGTACCAGAATTTTGCCACAGTATCAGGTTCAGTTTTGGGAATTTTAGCTGCTGGAGTCTTAGACCAACTCTCCTATCCAATCATAGCTTGTCTACCTGAATTTCCTGACCCACGGATCTCTCCAACCCATAGAAATGGTTTACTTTTATCACTGCCCAACTCATCTCTTCTTGCCATTAGTCTGGTGACGCCTTGCCTCACTACTTTTCATAAATGTGACAGTAGGAGATTGATGGGGTAATGAGGCTTCTGCTACAGGGATAAGACTCTTAATGAATATCCTGGAGCATGTTAAAAGAACAAGGAAGAAGCAGCATATTGCATGGAAAGAACATAGACTAAACATCAGGACAAATGAATTATAGCCCCAACTTTGCCAGATAATAGACAAGTCATTTCAGTTTTGTTGGCCTCTGTATCTTCATTTGTCAAATGATAATGTGGTAAGCAGATTGGCAGAGTGGAAAGGGTGCTGAATTTCAAGTCAGGGGATGTGAGTTCAAATACTAGCCTCTCTGTTTACTACCTCTGAACAAGTCATCTTGGATGAATCATTGTATCTTTTTGCACCTCGGTGTCTTCAGCTACAAAATGATAAGAAAGGGGGCTCTTTCCAGCTCTAAAATCTATTATTTGAAATTAGATGACCTGGGTTATAATTCTGGCAATGTCATTACTACCTATACGAACTTGGCCAGTGAACGAACCTCTTGAAGTTTCTATTTCCTTATCTATAAAATTAGGGTGTAGCGCTATCTATCTTTGATAATGCTCCCTTGACATGAATCTATGATTCTATGTCTAAGGTCTGTTCCAGTTCTAAAATTCTAAACATCTATTAAAGTATTTAGCACCAAGTTAATGCCAAGGTAACAAAAATAAAGAATTCATGTCAAGACCTTTATGAAGAACCCTCCTTTCATCATTAATGAGTTGAAATAAAATGGAATTTTAAAACTCCTCTGTTCAGAAAGAAAAGGAAACTCATTTTAATCAGTCACATTTTTTAGTAACCTACAAGAGCCATACAAAAAAGTATTCATTGCTACATATAAGATAAATTAATAACTTCTATGTAGAGGTATGATCACAGAACGCATTGAATTTCTAATGCAATATTAACACAATCTAATGAAGATAGAGTACAAAATGTTAGGCATGGAGAGTTGACACGTAGTATGCACATAAATGGCTGTACATAAAAGACAAAGCCGTTTTAAAGTATGCAGTCTTTGTAATACATGGGTGCTTCTATAGGACTCAGCCCAGCTGTGGCTCTGAACAGGATCCTCTGAGAAATATACTGAAATGAATATTTATAAACTTTTCTCTAGAAATTATATTTAGCAACTGCAGCAGATGCCACCAGCTTCCTCATGGAAGCTATGCCACAAATTAGAATTCCTTACCAATCATGCTGTTTCCCTCTGCTGCTTGTCAGTTAAACATAGAGCTATATTGTGGAGGGAGAAGAGATGCAGACACAACCTAGTATGGGCCACCTCCTTTCACTATTACAAATCATAAACAAATTTCAAATACAAAAAAAAAGACAGACATTATGACTTAAGTGTTTGGAATATCAAGCAAAACATGCTTGCATAATGTCTACATTTGAATTCATGAGCACTATAATGGGATACCCACCAAATGATCCCACTGGTATACCACTTATTACCATGCCTTTCATCCCTGCCTCTTTTTTTAATAGATGATGAACACTAGGTCTTCGTCCACCAATAAAAGTGGAACATTTGACATTCTGACACCTGTGATCACCTTTCAGTCTCACAATAATCCTATGAGGAAGGTATGCCACTTATTTTTATCCTCCTTCTATGAGTGAGGAAACTGTGGCCAGGAATGTTAAGTTACTTGTTTACTGGCACACAACTAGAAAAGTGTTTAAGGAGAAATTTGTAGCCATTTCTTCCTGGCTCTGAGTATAACACTCTACTCATTGGGCTACACTGCCTCCTAAATAGGACATATGTCAGGATGCAAAGACAGAAGCTGCCATCTTTTAAAAAATAGTGAAAAGTCCAATAGTAATACTAGAGTGGCAAAAAAGACAGAAACTAGCTTTTCCTATGTTAACAGGAAATGGAAGTCTGTAATGAAAAGGAAAGAAAGGGGAAGTCATAAAACTTAAGTAATCATCAAGGATTTTAAACTTTTTGGAGGAATGCATTTTTTACATTATTCAAATATATTAAATTATGGAACATCAGTAAAGCAGCAAAGTGTTAATAACATAAACACATGAAATAGACAGTTTGTAGCCAATACTTCAATGGGAAAAAGAAGAAATATGAGAAGGAAAGAAATACTATCAATATAGGGTTGGGATGGATATTGTGCATGTTATAACAAAATGTAGTTCTTTTTTTTGTTGGATTGTTTATGGAGATTACAATAACAGGCGTGTGCTCCATCAATAATCAAGGTTTGCTTACTTTATGCCTCAATTCATATTTATGCTTTAAGCTAGTACACAGCTATATCATAGGATAAGAGTGTGATTTGGAAACCTAAAAAGAAAATGAAACTGCATCCAGAAGT
Source organism: Trichosurus vulpecula (assembly GCF_011100635.1). Classification (NCBI taxonomy): domain Eukaryota; kingdom Metazoa; phylum Chordata; class Mammalia; order Diprotodontia; family Phalangeridae; genus Trichosurus; species Trichosurus vulpecula. Next base: position 416,212,669 of record NC_050574.1, on the reverse strand, counting down.
AATCATCACAAACTTTAAAATATGCCAAAATTCACTAAGATTTCTTAAAATCTTAAGTTGTGAAACTTCCCAAAGTGCCATCAAATATTTTAAAATATCTTAGTTTTATAGATGAGTTGTAACTGACCAATAATATTCAAGAAGGTGGAATGTAGGTGATTCCCCTACTAAAAGAACTTAAGTGTGAGTTCTCTTCCAAATAAACAGCATGTCTTGATGGTTAGAATCAGTATAATCCAAGAGAACGAAAGCAGAATGTCAACCAATTTTGAAGGCAAGGAAAGGAATATATTGAATTAATGGAAACTGGAAAGGAACATCCATTTTCCAAGAGAAATAGAATAGAAAAGCTTAAGCGGGCTATAGATTTCTATAGCTAGACTAGGCTGCATTACTAAAGTACAAAAAGTTACTTATACTGATTGATTTTTTAAGATGAAATTTAATCAAATTTGATTGCTTTGTAAAAATATAGCCTTACCATTGCTCCTTGTTTACCCAACATGAATGCCATTAGCCTACTCATTAATGTTGATTTCAATTAATAATTATTTCTTGAAGACAGGAAGTAGTATCATTTTTGGTGGACTACTGGAATATTTTTAGGTTTTATTTTCATCATCCTTCCAATTCAATCCATTCCAATTATATAAAGTATTAACTAGCTATGATTTGCAGGGTACTATCCTAGGTGATAGGAATACAAAGTCAAAACAAAAGCAATTTATTCCCTAAGGGACTTTACCCTCCTGTCCTCCAGTATCACCAACTGGAAGTAATTGGGACTGCAGACAACAGTAAGGATATTTAGAACTGAATAGTACCTTAGAGATCACCAAGCCCAATTCCCTCATTCTATATGGCACAGAGAATATAAGTGACTCCAACTCTGTCAAATACATAGTAGCAGAGATGAGATTAAAACTGAGATGCTCCAACTACCATTACATTGCCTCCTTCCACAGCATTTTATCTGTTGTTTTGCTAGATAATCTAAGGCAAATTAATTCATTATACTGAATAGTACCGATGACTCTAAGGTGACAAATTTTCTATTTAGCTTCTCTCCTGTCCACACCCACAAATTGCTTCCACAACAACTAGCCATCTTTGAAGTAAAAGTTATCCAAAAGGAATGGATTGTTTTAAGAGGTACTAAGTTCCATGGAGACCAGAAAACTCTTTGTTGGAAATATTGTAGAGGGGATTCATGGTAGAATAGATTCATAGTTAGGCTAGATAACCTCTAATTTATCTTCTTATTCTAAGAACATATGATTCTAGGGTATCATGTTTGCCTTTGATCTACTAATAAAAACATGTTTCAATTAAAAAGCTTTCCACTTCATGAACAAGAGAAATACATACTAAGTATATAGTGAAAGGTTATGCACATATATTTTGCCTTAATTTAGTAGCAAGTACAAGGCATATAACAAATTTTAATAGTTCTAGGTCCCAAGATTTTATATTCTCACACCTATAGTTTAAAAGATGATTTATTCATGTTTCTGTCTGACAACTTACCACATGTACAAAGCTGTCTACTGCATACATGCATAGGTATGACTAATGTAAATGAGAATCCTATTTAGAATTGAAGGCAATTGTAAAGGATCGCAGAGAGGAATTCATGGTTTTTATTCATAAAACTCTCTCAAGCTCTCTCAAACAAAAGGCTCTCTCAAACAGAAAAATGTTGAACCAACATGATAGTGAGAGGCCCTTTCAGTATTCTGTGGACGCAGTGTTGGCTCCCTATAACTGGATAGGCAATGATTTAATAGAGACTTTATTAAAACAAAACATTTATCTTATAATTAAACTATCTACTACCTTTCTTTCTCATCAAATGCCAACATATCTGCCATGCCACCTTTATTGCTTGGATACTGCATTCTTCTATAGAGCACATATTATTCTTAATTGTTTTTTGGAGCTCCTGCTGTCTCACTGACAAATCTTATTCTCTTTTTCTCCCACCCCCTTATAGTGTCTGTCAGTGCACACTCTGCTGGCTCATTGGGAAAATTGAACTGATTGCCAATGCTACTCCTCCCTGAAGAACACACTGTTCTGTCAATACAAGTACTCAGGCCCAAAGCACAGTAAAGGGGCCATGCTATAAGCCAAGAGCCCAGTTCTCCCGAAATATGCCTCATCAGAGGAGGCAAAAGCTCTCATGAACAGCAGAGATTCTCATGCCTTGTCTGACTCACCTTGAAAAGGAATACAGCATCAAAATTCCAAAGTCATGACAACTATGAGATGTCATCTATATTGTGGACCACAGAATCTTCTGAATGTTGGATGATTTCTTCATTAGCTCTTGAGTCACAATGATGAAAGATTGTATTTCTTATACTTCCACAAAGAGATAGGGTCAGTATGAAATACTCTAGGAACAATATATTGAATTGCAAAAAAAAACTGAGATATCCTAAGTATTCTTAGTTGCTCTATGCTTTTCTTCCAAAGTGCTTGAAAGGAGTTAAAAGAAAAGTCATCCAGAAACAGTGTAAATATGTAAGTGTAGCATGGTAAAGGAAAACTCTGCCATGACCTAGGAGGAATCATTCAATAATTGTAAGTTAAAAGGTTCCCTTGGAGATAAAATACCAGAAATTTTCTGATATTCCCTTCCTTTGAACATCTTTAGCTCAACTTTTTGCACTAATGACATCAACATCACATACAACTAAATATTATTGGTTAAGATGACACTTTAAATCATGCTTCTGACACTGTTTGTGTAATTTATGCACCAAGGGAAGCTAAATTACCTTTTTGGGGTTGCTAGGATACTCTTTAGTGAGTTATTGCTTTGGTGCTCAAAATGGTATCATATAGCTTGAAAGACTTGTTAATAGGAAATAAAAGAGAAGGAATAAATATAAGAAGATGAAATGAAATTCAATAGGAATAACTAAAGTTTTACATGGAATTGTTAAAAATAGATTTCCCAAGGATAACGTGAGTGGATGATGGGTAGAACAGGAATTCGTCTAAAAAATATCTTGGGTGTTTAGTGGACTGTCAACTCAAAACGTGTCAATGGTGTTATAAGTAGCCAGTCTTAGGCTTGTGTCTGTCAGAGAGAGGCAGAGTTTGCAAAATAAAGAGGTGGTAATCTCATGGCACTTTTTCTTATACAAATACATCTGGAATTTTATGTTCAGCTTTTGGTATCACACTTTATGAATGATGTTGATAAACTGGAGAACATTAAGAAGGAAGAAGTCATGATGGAAAAGGGCTTTGATGCTATGCTATCTAAGGAATGGTTAAAAGAACTGGGGATGATTTAATTTGTAAAAGAAAAGATTCAGGAGGCTAAGGATTTGTCTTAAAATATTTAAAGGGATGCTGTATGGAAGAGAGATTAAACTCTCTCTGTTTGGTCTTGGCCGACAGAGTAAGGAGTTATAGAAAGGAGTTACAAGGGGAAAAATTAGGCTTGATGTCAGGAAAACCATCCTTAGAAATGAGAGCTGTCCCAAAATAGAATGGTTTACTCCAAAGATGCTGGGTTCCATTTATTTGTGGTATTCAAGCTGAGGTTAGATGATGTCTTGTCAAGCATGTTGTATGAGTTGGACTAGTTTGTTCCTATCCAATTGTAAAGTTCCTTGGTTCTAGGAGGTGGATGATAATTTTTATTATAAAAAATGGAAATTATTATAATTTCAATTGAAATGGCATTAAAGGACATTATCTTTGTGGGCACAGTTAGAAATAAAGGAGAGCAAGAGTCTAGAAACATTGGCCATGTTAAAAAAAAAACACATGAATGGAATGCAAAGGAACACTTTATTCTAGAGAAACTCCTCTGGAAAATAAGGGGAAGACCTTTGAAAAAATGAGAAAACAACAAGGAAGTACTATGTGTGATAATTTTTAAGGTTCCTTCTAGTCTCAAGCCTATGATATAATCTTATAAACATGTTGAGTTGAATTGAAAACTTTTCCAAGTGTTGCTGCCACCTGCTTCTGTGACAAACACCAAACAAGTGTGTGAGTGTGTATGCTGGGAAGAAATTTCAGAACATACGCCTAGCTCTTCACCCAGCCCACCATTCAATCCTACCAAACTGCAGATGCTAAGAGAACTAGTTGTGAAAGCTGACATGGAGTCTCAACTCTATTAACTCTACCAAAAAATTCAAGCCATGCCAGCGGTGGTGTATGGCAATTAGGTAGTGTAGTGAATTATAGCATTGGAATTGGAATCAGGAAGATCCAAATTCAAATCCTGCCTCAGACGCTTACTAGCTGTGTAATCCTGGTCAAACCACTTAACCTCTTTCTGTTCCATTTTTCCTATCTTTAAAAAGAGGATGATAATAGTCATTACCTACCAGGGTTATTGTGAGGTAATATATGTACAACACTTTGCTAGATTTAAGGTGCTATATAAATGTTTATTATTGTTGTTGGTATTACTATCATCTGGCCAAAATGATTAGGAAAGATTAAGACTCTGTTGGTGCAAGTAGATGAAGCTCATCCACATGAGCATCTTAGTCCACCTGTCATTTTTAGCCTGCATGTACCTGCATGTACAGGATGTCCTCTTTAGTTTTTGCCCTGGAGACTGAAAAAAAAATCCTTCCTTTCAAAAAGAGATCGGAAGGTGCATATTAAAGGTTATTTAACAGAATAATGATTCTAGAGGAATGTGCATGATATTAGGGATTCTGTCATTTTAATCTTTGCATCATTAGCTCTTAGCACAGTGCCTTATACATGGTAGGTTCTTAACAAACATAGGTTTTGTCATTGTGGAAAGAGAGCTGGACACAAGTTGCATGACCATGGGCAGGTCACTTAGCCACTATAAATAATGATAAGAGTTAGCATTTATATAGTCTTAAAGTTTATAAGCTGCTCTCCAAATACATTATTTTAAATAATTTATATTTATATTATTATAAGTAATTTTAAATTTATTTTGTTGGTACATTTACATTTGTTTCAGCCTCATAACAAGCCTGGAAATAAGTGCTACTTTAATTTTTATTTTGAAGAGAAAACTGAGGCAAGCATATGTTACATGACTTGCTCAGGGTCACACAACTACTTAAGTGTTTGAGGCTAGATTTGAACACAGCTTTTCCTGACTCTAGGTCCAACAGTACAGCCACTGTGCCACCAAGCTGTCTCATGAATTAATTCCTTTTCCATACTAATCATGGAACTTAGAGTTTTTTTTTTCATTAAACCTTAAGGGCATTCATCTGTTAAATAGGTATAATTGTATTGCACTTCATATTTTATTAGGTTATTATGAAAAAGGTGCTTTGAAAACTTTAAAGTACTGTACTGGTAAAAAAAAAACAGTAACAAAAAAACCTAGTATTTATATAGCATTTAAATTGCACACAAAGAACTTCAAAAATACTTTACCCTCACTAGAACTCTAGGATTAGGTGCTATCATCCCCATTTTACAGATGAGGAACCTGAGGCAAACTGGGGTTAAGTGACTTGCCCAGGGTCCAGTGCTTTGTCCTTTGTACCACTTAGTTGCTCCATTATATTTTATAGTATACACACACACACACACACACACACACACACACACACACACACACACATTACTAGTGCAGTCACCATTCTCCTAGGGTTTTTTTGTGAGAAATCACCATGTAAACCTTGATATGCTATATAAATGTGCTATTATTATCTAGTAAATATATAATGATATAACACCAAAAATAATTATGTATGTATGTATGCTCAGCATTTGCTTATAATGAAGAATATATGGTGTTCATAATATACTCTCATGGTACTAGCATCAGGAAAAAATTTAATTAAGTGAAACGTGTCTCCCAGCCGTTTCCCCATTCCTCATTTCTCTCAGGCAGAAAAGGAATAAAATCAATATAACTAATATTTATTGAGGGATTAATACATAAAAAGGCATTTTCATCTTCCACTTTCTGTAACTTTTCCCCTTTCAAGTGTGTTCTCAGGAAAAAAAAAGTCTAACAAACTCATATACACTAAGATATATATGGCTAATAACAGATTCATGAGTTACTTTTTCCATCTGCAATTTATTGGTCCCACAGAGGATTAAAAACTAAAAGAATAAATTTTTAACAGTGAGATTTCAGACATTCAGACATCAGTAAAGAAGTAGAACAGAACTGAATTATTCCGTCTAAGCAAAAGAATGGTCCTAAATGGAACCATGTTGTGTGAGGCATGTATCGTTATCAATCATAAGGGTAGCCCAATCTAAAATACTTTCTTCAAGAAAGCAATTTACCTTAATCCTTTTCTTTATCAAGAACTCTGACAGTTGTCAGTCAAAAAGCATTTATTACGTGGTGACTTTATGTCACTGTGTGAAGCACTGGGGAATACAAAATAAAGCAAAAGAAAAAAAGATCCCTTCCCTCAAGAAGTTCACATTCTAATGTAGAAATGAACATGTAAGTAACTATGTATGTATGACAGAAAGAGAGAGAGAGAGAGAGAGAGAGAGAGAGAGAGAGAGAGAATGTGTGTAAGTGAAGTAATAATCTCAGAAAGAAAAGTCTTCAGTAGAGGGTGGGACTTGGTCTGAGCCTCAAGATAAACAAGGAAACAAAGCAAGGGAGGTGAGAGCAGTCTAGGCATGGGGGATGGCCAGGGCAAAGGCACTGTAGGAGATAGAAAGTATGGTCAGGAATTGCAAGTAGACCCATATAACTGGATTATAGAGGGCATAGAGAGAAGCGCAAGAAAACTGAAAAAGATTATGTAGATCTTTAAATGCCAGAAAAGTGGAGAGAGTGCCCAGGTTTGGAGTCAGGAAGATCTGAGTTCAAATCTGGCCTCAGACACTTGGTGGCTCTGTGACCTTGGGCAAGTCACTTCACTCTGCCTCAGTTTCCTCATCTGCACAATGAACTGGAGAAGGAAATGGAAAACTGCTTTTCTTTTTCTTTTCCAAAAACACCCCAAATGAGGTCATAAAAGTCAGAGAAGACACAAATGACTGGACAATGAAGTTTATATTTGGTCCTGAAGGCAATAGGGTCCAATTGGAGCTTATTGAGCAGGGGTGTGATATGGTTTGACCTATACTTTGTCAGTAACTACTCTATATCTTTAGGTATTTATGCACACGAATACGCTTTCTCACCTCAGCTGTAAGATCTTTGAAGACAGAAATCCTGTCCTCTGTGTCTCATATTTCTCATTCTCAACATTTACTGCAACACAGTACTGTGCATATAGACATTTCTTCTCTCACCTCTCTATGCCTTTGCACAGGCTGTCCTCTGTGTCTGAAATTTTCTCTTTCATTTCTGCATCTTAGGAATCCTTGGTCCCTTCTTCAAGGCTCAGTTAAAAGGAGTCTTTCTTGATTTCTTCAATTTTTAGGGCCTTACCTCATCATCACTTTTTATTTATTTCCTACATATCGTGTATCTACTTAGCTATGATGATTTCAAATCCTTCAAATAAAAGGTAGATTCCTTGAGGGTTTGGACTGTCCCACTCTCCTCAGAAACTATGTGCTTGACACATAAGAGGCACTTGATAAATGCTTGTTAAGTGATGGAGGTATTCAATCAATTGATTATCTAATCATGCATTTATTATATTTGAGCCATATTAGAGAGACTGATTCATGCACTGTTTCATTGATAATTTCCATGTCTTCTCATCATATTCAGTTCTTCTCCGAATCTATCCACAACCTTGTCTCTTTGAATATACGGAGCAAAATATGTGCTGTGATATTCATTCTATAATTCTGGGCCAATATATTGCGATAACTAGGGTTTACTAGAGACTATCTACAATGTTTATTACTTAATCCTAGCTATGGAGGAAAATTCATACATATTACATTATAGCATTTATATTTTCTTATGCTATATTGTATGTCATATTATATATATATGTATACATATATACATACGTATATCTACATATAAAATCATATCATATATAGTTGTTGTTCATTCTTCAGTAATATCCAACTCTTTGTGACCCCATGAACCAGAGCATGCCAGGCCCTTCTATCCTCTACTATCTTCCAAAGTCTGTCCAAGCTCATTGTATACAGTAGCATTAGGTGATGATCAGTGAAGGACTGCATGAGAGAAATTGGCTTAATAGACAATAACAAGGAAATATATGACCAGATTTGGGGGTGGAGGGAGAGGTGATCCAGTCATGTAGTAAAAGCATGGAGGTAAACTGACTAATAGCCTCCATGCTCTGATACTACCTACTCAAAGGCAAGAGGGCTAAAGTCAGGTTTGTATGGTTAAGTAAGAGGAGTTTATAGGAGGATTAGGAGGACACACGTAAGCATAGGTGAGTTGAGACTATGCCGTTGGCATTAATGCACATATGACAGATCAATTGAAGCATAATCTACAATTCAAAACCATTTTAAAACAATAGTGTTAACTCTATAGCATAAAACATCCTAAAAAGTAATGTAGACATTCGGGAGGTAATATAATTTTGAAATACAGGAATGCTCCAGAAGCATAATTTGATATCCAAAATATTTGAACCAAATTACCCAATATTAATGTTTCAGTCAACTAACTTATTTGGGCTTAGCAATCAATCTTAATTCATTAGTCCAGCTTACTTTACAGTTACTGTAGGGAATCTGCTACAACAAGAAGAAGAAGAAAGGAAAAGAATAAATTAAAAGTGGAAAGAGAAGGCAGAAGAATTTTTGATGCTAAAATGGCCATTGACACTGCAAGAAAATTAAGGTATATTTCTTTCTTGTCATTTCAAAGAATGGAATGATTTGCATACTTATCCTCTGCTGAACATAACAAGATGGGCTTTGAATAGTTCATTTGCTCCAGGAAGCAATTTGTTTTATATGTAAATCCTAGAACTGCAAACACACTCCCATGGAAGTAAATAGGTTTTTGGAATCTATTTCTGCTACTCAATCACTGGTGTTTTCCTCCTTCCCATCCTGCAGCCCTTTCCTCCATTCCCTTCACCTAATTTCAGGCAGCTTGACTGGAGTTCCAAGTAGTTTATATGAACAAACACCAAAATAATACAGTTCATATATTGTCCCACATTTATTGGTGATGAAGTACAGGATGTTTTGTAGTCTGTACGTGGAGTCATAATCATCACCTAACTCTTATCATCTCTCCACTCAATAAATGGTACAACATTAGGTAGTTCATAATGTCTAGTGCCTAATGGACTTTCAGGTCTCTTTGTGAACAATTAGACTCCAAATACAAATTATTAGTAAATATTTACTATTTTCCCCTTGTTAATAAAAAGTAACTTCAAATCCTGGGAAGATACCTTTTTAAAATGCTGTATTATGTTTTGCTATATATAATCTGAACTTCATGATCTGAATAGGAACACTCATTCTCCTTTTCGCTACCTTGCAGAGATGCAAGCAAACTTTGCAATACACTTTATGCTTTGGGAAATATAGTATTCAATAAAATATAAACCCCTTGAGGGAAAGGACTATTCCATTTTTGTTTCTGTGTTAGGCACATTGACTGAGCCATGGTAGCTGCTTAGTAAATGTTTATTGAGTTGGATTCATTCATTATTTAAGGTTTTATTAATCTTGTGCTTTGTGCCAGGCACTATGTTGGAATCAAGGCTATAAAGATATAAATGAAACAACCCCTTTTTTCCAAGAGCTTGTAGTCTATTGAGAGCTAGTAATAGGTATTCAAATAAGTGAAGTCAATACATTATGGAGTAATTTCAAGAGGAGAAGATGGTTAATAACTCAGGGGTTAAGGAAAAGCCTCAGGTAAAAGTTGTGAGTTCAGCTGTGTTTCAAAGGAATTAAGAGAAAGTGAATTCAAGTCATGAAGAGACCGTTTGTGCAAAGAATCAAAGGTGGATGATAGCATGCCCTCTTGGTAACAGTTAGCAGCCCAGTTTGAATGGAATGGGAACAACATGAAATTGAATAGGATCAAATAAAACTGGATGGGTAGGTGGGAATCATGTTGTGCAAAGCTTTACATTTCTGGCTGAGGATGTTATATTTTGTCTTAAAAGAAATAGGGAGACACTGAAAATTTCTGTGTGGGGTATGACCTACTCAGATCTGTGTTTTGAACATGTTCTTCTAATAGTTATATGGAGGATAGATTAGTGAAGGAAGAAATTAGAAGCACAGATACCATTTAAGAAACTACCGCAATAGTACAAGCAAGAAGTGATGAGAACCTGAATGAGAGTAGAGGTTTGATGAGAGAAAATGGATGGGAGAGATTCTTTGGAGGGAAGAACCAGCAAGACTTGACACATAGAAGGGAGCCAAGATGGTGGAAAGCAGTGTGGTCAGTTTCTCTCTACAAACTCCTCCAAATATATCTAGAAATGCAAGATACTGCATCCTGATAGCAAAGTCTCCCTCTCCCTCAAATCAAAATGAGTCCTTTGTTTGGCTCAGGTATGTATAGAGGAAAAGACAGCAGGTCTGCTGGCACTGGAGGCTGGGTCCTCTGGAGGTTCCCATTGGAGGTGGGAATATACTAGATTCAAGGAGCACTGCAGTGTGCCATCAGAAGCTAAGCACCAAGGAAAAAAGAGGTCTAAGACACATACTGGGGTACCCTGAGACCCATAACAGGGTACCCCAGTTCTATACCACAACACTGAGATGAGTCAACAACTGGCAACTTTGTCACCCACTACCCAGTTCTGGGTCACTGATTCAGTATGGAGTGAAAAAGAGACCCACATGGTGGGGCAGAGCCAAGGTGGTAGAGTAAAAGCAGGGACTTGCTTGAGCTCTCCCCCAAAACCTTCCAAATACCTGTAAATATGACTTTAAAAATTCCAGAGCAGTAGAACCCACAAAATGACAAAGTGAAACAAATTTCCAGCCCAAGACAACCTGGAAGGTCTACAGGAAAAGTCTGTTGCACCAGTCTGAGAGAAGAATGCAATCTAGTGTGGGCCACACCAGCATAGATTGAATCATTGGCAACTGTGGTGTTTTTGAGATTTCTCAACCCACAAAAGCCAAAGACAACTTAGAAGGTCAGTAGGAAAGGTCTATCAGACCTGGATGAGAGAGAAACAAGGTCCATCCCAGCCCCAGTCCCAGGGTGGTGGCAGTAGTGTCAGTGAGAGTAGCTGCTTCTGGAGCTTTTGGCCCACAGATGGTGGGGGATCCAGTGGCTAATCAGAGGGGAATTACAGGGATCTCTTTGGTAGCCCTGAGGCAGGATTCTCTTGCTTTACCCATGCTTTGATCTAGGTCTCAGTCTTGGGTGGTGGTCCAGACAGAAGGAGAGCTGGCTTGATGGAGCTTGTGGTGGCAGTGGAGAAGGAATCCTCCTCACAGTTCCAAGGCAGAAAAGAGTGCTTATGGTCACTCACAGAGCAGAGCACAGACCAGGAGAGGAGTAAATACCTCTCCTTTCATCATACAACCTTGAAAGAACTGAAAATTTACAGGTACCCAGAAATATCTCTGAAAATAGCTGAACAAAACCCTTGAAGCTTGGGACAGTATACCCTTCATACTGAGCGCAGAGACCTACCTTAACAAAGAGCTTAAAAAGTCAAGCAATTGCCTGGGAAAATGAGCAAACAGCATAAAAAAATCAGACTATAGTATCTTACTTTGGTAACAAGGAAGATCAAAAAATACAACCAGAAGAAGACAACAAAGTCAAAGATCCTACATCCAAAGACTCCAAGAAAAATATGAATTAGTTGTAGGCTGTGGAAGGGCTCAAAAAGGATTTTGAAAATCAAGTAAGAGAAGTAGAGGAAAAAAAGGAAAGAGAGATGAGAATGATACAAGAAAATTGTGAAAAACAAGTCAACAGCTTGATAAAGGAGAATCAAAAAAATGCTGAAAAAAATAACACCTTTAAAAATAGATAACCCAAATGACAAAAGAGGTCTGAAAGAGACCCACATAGAGGAGTAGTACTCATGGCCTTAGGCTATTCATGGTGAAGCAGCTGTAGTGGTATGGCTCAGAACCCAAGTTCAAACCTCAAATCAGGGTCTCACTTCCAGCATTTAGCCCAACCTACAGTGGAATAGCTAAGATGGGAATCTTAGGTCAAAGGATTACAGTTGCTATCACTTTCAGCCAATAGAACTATCCAGCTGGCTGATGGGGCCAGAATCCATCAGCAGTATACTACTGCAGCCACTGAAACCCAGATCAGGAGCTCGCAAAGCCCAGATTAAGGGGACAATAATCAGACTTTGCACTGAATCTGAAGGGCTATTTTGTGGGCACTGAAAGTTTGTAAGTCTCCCTCTTGAGATCCTGGAATAACACAACAATCAATATACCGAGAAAGTAGCAAAAGAACCAGATTAGATCCTCCCTCTAGGAGTGTCATAGAGCCTTACCCTAACAACAAGCTAAAATCAGAAAATTGGCTGGAAGAATGTGCAAAAAAAAGAATACCACTGAAACCAGCTATTAGGGTGGCAGGGACACTCATGACACAAATCCAAAAGAAGAGACTACCTCCAAAACATCTATAAGCAATGCCTCAGAGAAAAACACAGGGAACAAATTCAACTAGAATTCCTGGAAGAGATGAATCAAGAGTTGAGTTTAAAAGGCATTTTTATAAGTGGAATGAGAGTGTTTGATAAAAAAAATTGGAAAAGAAACAATAACTATGGAAGAAAGAATTGGAAAAAGGATAACAGCTTGGCAAAACAGGTACAAAAGTTTGCCCAAGGAACAAACTCCCTGAAAATTAAAATGGACCAAACTGAAGTTAATGACTTGATATGGAAACAAGAAATATCAAAACAAAGTCAAAAGGCTAAAAAGAATCAATAGAAGAAAATGTAAGGTATCTTAGCAAAAATAATTGACATGGAAATCAGATCAAGAAGTATTTATGAATCATTGGACTATATGAACATCATAATAATGGACATCATACTTCTTAAGAGAAAGCTGTCCAGAGCTATTAGAAGCAGAGGATTAATTGAAATAAATTTAAAAATTTAAAAAAAAACCCCAAAAATTAAAAAAAGAAATAAAAAGAATCTACCAACCACCTTCTGAAAGAAACCCTGAAACAAAAACTCCCAGGAACATTATAGCCAAAATTCAGAACTTCTACATTAAAGAAAAAACAATATTGCAAGCAGAGAGAAAAAAAAAATTCAAGTACTGAGATGCTACACCACCATTATAAAGGAGCAGAGAACTTGAAATACAATAGTCCAGAAGAAAATGAAAATGGGCTTACTGCCAAGAATAACTTAATCCAGCAAAACTGAGTATAATGCCAAGGTGGGGGAGGGGATGGATCTTTAATGAAATAAAGGGCTTCCAAGCATTCCTGATCAAAACATCAGAGCTTGAGAGAATGGGAGTGAAAAGAAACATGAAAATGTAAACATAAACAATGATAAATTGCTTATATTCAAATATGGGGCAAGATGACTCACATGCCCCCTCTGAACCTTATCATCATCAGGGTTCATAGATAGAGTACAATTAGATAAGACCTTGGAGTGGTTCTGTTTTGTCTTGATCTTAAGAATGGAAAGAGAAGGGGACAAAGGAATAGATTTGGGGACAGGGAAAGGAAGATCAGAGAAAATTATCTCACACAATCAGATTGTGTTAGTAGATATCTTTAACAAACAAGGAGGAGGGGAGAGCAGGGAATCACTAACATTTGCGCTTCACTCATCTGAGTTGGTCAAAAGAAGGAAGAATATAGTTGAGTACAGAAATTCATTTCACTCAAGAGGAAAATAGGAAAGAAAGGGAAGAAGTCAGGGGTAGAATTAGAAAACTGTAGGGATACACAACAATATTTATGGCTCTTTCTGAGGTGCCAAATAATGGGAAACTGAGAGTGTGCCTATAAACTGTATACTGGATAAATAAGATATGGTATATAAATGTAATCAAATATTACTATGCTGAATTCTTATGAACATAATGACTCATTAGGATTCTAGAGGACTAGTGATGAAACGTGCTATCTACCTCTTGGGCAAGTTGAAAGATTCAGAATGTAAAATGAGACAAATATTTTTTAGGACATAGCCAAAGTGGAAATTTGCTTTAACTGGCTATACATGTTTATAATGGGGTTTGTTTTTCTTGTATTCTCAGTTGGTGATAAAGGTGGGAAAGTGAAAAGGCAGATCTTGGATGATTTAGCAAATAAAGCAAATAAAGTACAAAAAAACCCAATATGTGACAACTGATGAGATAGAGGAGTTGAAGGGGAAGTCAAGTCCAGTTGATAAGCATTTATTAAAAACTAACGGTATGCCAGGCATTGTACTAAATCTTGGGGATAAAAAAAAAGACAAAAGACAGTCCTTGCCCTTGAGAAACTAAGATTTAATGGGAAAGAATCAAAGAAACAAATTAATAAGTCATGAAAGATATGCATGATATTCAAGAAATAACGTATATTGGTAATTGCACCCATACTGCCCCTATAAACATATCAATTATGTGCTGAGATTTTGCTTCTATTAGAATGAGTATCAAATACCCCATATTTATGGGCTATTTTGCAATTTATTAAAAGTGCTTTCATGTACATTACCTCATTTGATTCAAAACACAACCTTGTAATATAAGCTGGGCAGGCATCAGTATTGTACACATTTTAACAAGAAGGAAACTGAGGTTCAAAGGGTTAACTTTTCTCTTGCCAAGGTCATGCTGCTAATAACTGGGATTTGAACCTGAAATCTTCTGACCCTAAATCTAGTGTTCTTACTATCCTGCTGCCTTAGTTAAAAGTATTTGAATTCCCTAAAAAGAAATATAAAAGTGGATTATTAGCCTTAATTTTTAAAAGTGCCCCATGGTCTAAAAATACTTTGACCACTATAAATATAACAAATTCTTGGTTTCCATGAGACTGGAACATGGCAATGGTATTGGTAATTTTAAATGAAAAATAGTTTGAAATAATTTGTATTTCACTTAGTAACATGATTTATTTCATCAGGATTTAATCTTCCTGAGGATAACATTGAGAATTAACTTACATTACTTGAGGAGATACTGGTTTTGTAGTGGTACGGGGTAGCTGAGAAAATGTGTTAGACTCTAGGGGAATGATGACTCAAGATTTTAAATACATAGTTTGTTTTCAAAACCATCATTTCAATATTCACTTAGCATCTACTGTGGTCATGAAACTTTATAGATGATTTACTCGGCTTTCAATGAAATTATCTCTTTGAAAACAGAAGGACCCAGTACCTACAAACACTCCCACATTGTACATAGGTCTTCCTTATCTAGCTTTCCCTCCTGTCCCATTCCTTATGTAAATTTCCTCATACAAGCTGCCAAATCAACAAGAATTGATCAAGTGTCTATTATGTGTCAGGTACTATGCTAAGTGCTCAGGATACAAAGAAAGGAAAAAATGGCCCCTAGCCTCAAGGAACTTGCTCATGATCTAATATGATTCAATTATACAAATAATGCTTCCCTCTCTTTTTATTGTTCTTGTTGTTAATTATTGGGAATCATCTCTGATGAAACATCAGCTTTATAAAAATTTCAGAAATGGGTTTGTCCCTAGAATTTTCTATCTGTAGAAATCTTCAGTATCAATAACACAGGCAGTAAGGGACAATAAGAAAGCTTCTACCTTGGGATTCTGGCTTTAATCCAATGACAGTAAGTGCAGTGAAACTGTCAAAGCATGGTTTAAGGGTGTGGTTTGTGGAGTAGGAAGAGGTGACTTTTATATCTTTGGGAATGCAGAATGCTCTTGCTTTGCCCTGCTTGGATCTGGATCACCATCCTGGTTGGTGGTCTTTGGAGGAGGAGGAGTGCTGGAGTGTGTAACACCAATGGTGCTAGCAGCTACCATGACTGTGTAAGACCAACAACATCAGCACACAGGAAGGCGGCTAGCACAGGTTGTTTGATCTGCTTTTCTAAGGAAAGCAACATTAAGGAGTTAACAATTTCACTTTAATCAAACATACATATATTATCCTTTTAGTTCAGGGGAAAAAGCCAGCACCCTGAACTTCAGAGAGAATATAATCAGAAATTACAAACATATATTATATAAATAGAGCAGATAACACAAACCAGTCTATTCATAGCAATACACAGTTACCAGAGAAGCACCAACATCTGGGTTGCTTCAAAGTGTGTGGGGGGGTGCTCCCTAACAGCTACCCAGAATCTCCATACCAACACTCTTTCAATCAGTGAGAACCCCAAACAAAATGCTAACCTTTGAGTTTGTACACCCTTCTTAGTGCCTGAAGGCTCCACACCTAATCAGCAAAAGGGTGGGGGCCTGGAGCTTTGCACCTAGCAAGATTTAATCAAAGGCACTTGATTATTTTAGCATTCTAAAAGAGAAAACAATAAAAAAAAGTCCCACCTTAATTACCATTACAGGGTGGCACAGACTGTGGTAGCTGTGGAAATGGAGTTCTCCTGGTAGTTACACAGCAGAAAGGAATGCTTGCACTCATGGACCAGAGCACTGGTCAGGAGAGGAGTATCATACCTCCTCAGAATAGATGTAGCTCTGAAAACAGCCACACAAAACCCTTGAAGCTTGGGACCTAGCTCTCTCTACTCTGAAAGCAGTCATACCCCGACAAAAAGCTCAAAAGTCAAGTAATTGGCTAGGAAAATGAGCAAGCAACATAAAAAGACTCAGACTATAGAATCTTACTTTGGGGACAAAAAATCAAAACACACAGCCAGAAGAAGTCAACAAAGTCAAAGAGCTTACATCAAAAACCTCCAAGAAAAATATGAATTGGTCTCAGACCATGGAAGAGTTCAAAAAGGATTTGGAAAATGAAATAAGAGAAGTAGAGGAAAATTGAGAAGAGAAATGAGAGTGATGCAAGAAAATCATGAAAAATGAGTCAACAGCTTCCTAAAGAGAGCCCCCCAATACAGAAGAAAACAACACCTTGAAAAATAGACTAACCCAAATGGCAAGAGAGGTCCAAAAAGCCAATGAGAAGAAGAATGCCTTAACATGTAGAATTAGCCAAATGGAAAAGGAGGTCCAAAAGATCACTGAAGAAAACAATGCCTTAAAGATTAGAATGGAGCAAGTTGAAGCTAGTGACTTTATGAGAAATCAAAAAATTATAAAACAGAAACAAAAGAATGAAGAAATGGAAGACAATGTGAAATATCTCATTGGAAAAACCACTGACCTGGAGAATAGATCCAGGAGATATGATTTAAAAATTATTAGACTACCTGAAAGCCATGATCAAAAAAGAGCCTAGATATCATCTTTCAATGAATTATCAAGGAAACCTGCCCTGAAATGCGAGAACAGGAGGGGAAATAATTATTGAAAGAATTCATAAATAGCTTCTTGAAAAAGAGCCCAGAAAGAAAACTCCTAGGAATATTGTTGCCAAATTCTAGAGTTCCCAGGTTAAGGAGAAAATATTGCAAGCAGCCAGAAAGAAACAATTCAAGCATTGTGGAAACACAATCAAGATAACCCAAGATCTAGCAGCTGCTATACTAAGGGATCAAAGGGCTTGGAATATGATATTCCAGAGGTCAAAGGAACTAGGATTAAAACCAAGAATCACTTACTCAGCAAAAATGAGTATATTACTTCAGGGCAAATATGAATTTTTAATGAAATAGAAGACTTTCAAGCATTCTTGATGAAAAGACCATAACTGAATAGAAAATTTGACTTTCAAATACAAGAATCAAGAGAATCATGAAAAGGTAAACAGGAAAGAGAAATCATAAGGGACTTACTAAAGTTGAACTGTTTATACTCCTACCTGTAAAGATAATATTTCTAACTCATGAGACCTTTCTCAGTATTAGGGTAGTTGAAGGGAATATACATATATATAGACAGAGGGCACAAGGTGAGTTGAATATGAAGGGGTGATATCTAAAAATATAAAATTAAAGGGTGAGAGAGGAATATATTGGGAAAATAAGAAAGGGAGAGATAGAATGGGGTAAACTATCTCACATAAAAGTGGCAAAAAAAAAGCTGTAATGATGGAAGGGAAGAGGGGGTAGGTGAAAGGGAATGAGTGAACCTTGCTCTCATCAGATTTGGTTTAAGGAGGGAATAACATACACATTCAATTGGGTATCTTACCCTATGGGAAAGTAAGGGGGAAGGGGATGAAGGGAGGGGGATGATAGAAAGTAGGGCAGATTAGGGGAGGAAGTAGTGAAAAGCAAACACTTTTGAAAAGGGACAGGGTCAACGGAGAAAACTGAATAAAGGGGGAGAGGATAGGATGGAGGGAAATATGGTTAGTCTTTCACAACATGACTTATGGAAGTGTTTTGCATAATGATACATGTATAACCTATATTGAATTGCTTGCTTTCTCAAGG
Organism: Trichosurus vulpecula; assembly: GCF_011100635.1. Classification (NCBI taxonomy): domain Eukaryota; kingdom Metazoa; phylum Chordata; class Mammalia; order Diprotodontia; family Phalangeridae; genus Trichosurus; species Trichosurus vulpecula. The sequence goes on along the minus strand of NC_050574.1, from coordinate 416,194,330 downwards.
AAAGTGGGTCAGGAGGGAAGAAGGAAGAGAATCTGGAACTCAAAGTTCTAAAAACAAATGTTAAAAAAATGTTTTTACATGCAACTAGGAAATAAGATATACAGGCAATGGAGTATAGAAATATATCTTGCCATGCAAGAAAGTAAGGGGGAACAAGATTGGGGTGTGGGGAAGTGGGCTGATAGAAGGGAGGGCAGACCGGGGAAAGCGGCAATCAGAATACATGCCATCTTGGGGTGGGGGGAGGGCAGAGATGGGGAGAAAATTTGTAACTCAAAATCTTGTAATCTTGTGGAAATCAATGTCGAAAACTAAAAATAAATTTTAAAAAAAGGAAATACTGGTAAAAGAAAAAGTCATTTACATTTCTATTACCTCACATGACAAATCATTTAATTTTTGAATGGTTTTTGAAAGTTGTTGGTATAGTACCAAAATTTAGAACTAGAAAAAATATGTAGATTTGGAGTCAGAAGATAATTGAGGCTGGATCCCATCTCTGGAATGGCCAGCTGCTGGTCTATGGGCCAATCACTTGAGCTTTCTTAATCTCATTTTCCTCACCTATAAAATGGAGTTAAGTAGCACCAGCTTCACAGGGCTTTTGTGAGAATAAAATGACTCCACAAGCATGACTAATGGAAAATACGTGTGTAAATTTCTTATTAAAATATTAATAATTAATGTTACACATTTTTAAAAGCTAGTTATGTCATTTATGGAGTCCAGCCGTCTTATTTCACAGATGAAGAAATTGGGGATCAGAAAGGTTCAGAAACTTGCCCAAGGTCAAACAGATAATAAGTAGAAGAATTAGGATATGACCACAGGTCTTCTGACTCCAAATTCAGTGCCTGTTCCATCATATTATGTTGCTCCAAGGAAAAATAATTTCCCATCTTTGCTTTGCATTAATTGCTCCTACTTCTCTCTGGAGTCGCACGGAATGAGTCTAATGATTCTTCCACTTGACAGTCAGATAAAGGATACAGAATTCAAGCCCGGTGACTTCAAGTTCATTTTACTAACGACTATGAAAGCTAAGTGGCAGATAAGTGGCACAGTGAATAGGGTATCCCACCTGGAGTTAAGAAGACTCATCTTCCTGAGTTCAAATCTGACTTCAGACGCTTACTAGCTATGTAACCCTGGGCAAATCACTTAACCCTATTTGCTTCAGTTTCTTCATCTTTAAAATGAGCAGGAGAAGGAAATGGCAAACCATTCCAGTATCTTTGCCAGGAAAATCCCAAATGGGATTTGGAGAGATGGGACATGACAAAAACAACTGAATATACAAATAATTGTTAGGATGTTTTTTCCCCCCTTAAATCAAGCTTAAATCTATTTCTCTGAAACCAATTGCTCCTAATTCTGACTTTTTTGGCCATGCAGAATAAGTTTGACCTCTCATCCATCTAACAGCTTTTCAGATCACTCTAGATAATAATCATGGTCCCTTTAATTCTTCTGTCTTCCAAGTGAGCTCTCCCTAGTTTTTTTGGCTGATTTTCATATGGCACAAATGCAAGTCTCTTCCCTATCCTGAGTGATTATTCTCTGGAAGTCTTCTCTTTTCCAAGTTAATTATCCCAAGTTATTTCAATTTTTCTTTATTTAATATGGTTTATAGTGCCTTCACCACTCTAGTCATCCTCCTCTGGAGACATTCCAATTTATCATTCCTCCTTCATTAAAATGCAGGATCCAAAACAGAGCACCAGGTGAGTCAACCAGAAGAGTATATTTGGGGAAAATAGTCCCTTGTTGTAGACATTCTGTTTCTAATAATAGAGTCTGATGCTTCACTGGCATCTTTGACTAGCCTAAATCACACTGTTGATTTTTCTGGCTTTTGTTGTTCATTCTTTTCAGTCATGTCTGTCTCTTTGTGACCCCATTTGGGCTTTCTTCACAAAGATGCTGTAGTGGTTTGCCATTTCCTTCTTCAGCTTATTTTACATATGAGGAAACTGAGACAGAGTTAAGTGACTTCAGGGTCACACAGCCAGGAAGTGTCTGAGAACAGATTTGAACTAAGGAAGATGAGTCTTCCTGAATTCAGGCTCAGCATTCTATACACTGAGCCACCTAGCTGCCCTAATTTTCTGGCTAGCATATTTTCACTCTTGCCGGTATCTACCTGGTATTTGTCTTCTCCCATTTAGATTGAAGATGAAATTGAATTGAAGACCTGAAAGTTCCTTAAAGGAAGGGGTAGTTTCATTTTTGTCTCTATATCACCAGCACCTAGCAGAGTGTCTAGCACCTAGTATGTGCTTAATAAATGCTTAATGAATGGAATTAAACTGAACAGACCATATTAATTCTACCTTCTAAGAACAGTATGGTAAAGAGGAAACAGTGTTAGAACTGGTGTTATGAAACCGAGCTATTAATCCTGGATCTAACATTTATTCATTAGCTGTATGACCATGGCAGGTAACGTTCCCTCTAAATCTCAAGTTTATTTATCTGAACAATGAGATTTAATACTACTAATACCCAACAGGGGTATTGCGAGAAAACTACTTGGTAAAGCTTATAGTACTATGTAAATGTGAATTGTTATTTATTTCTTCTGACTCATTTCATCTAGATTTTCCATTATCAGCAAGGTACAGTGAGCCACTAAGACACGGAGACCAATTCTTGCTAATTCTGCTCCAGAACATCTAAAATGTCTATCTCCTTCACTTTACTCAAAAGGTAACAAACCTTGCTCAAGCTCTCATCATTTCTTACTTAGACAAAACTATAATACTGTTATTATTACAATACAATTATTAAAGTAGCCCCATCACTAGTCTCCCTATATCAAGTTTTTTTCCACTCCGTAATCCATCCTCCGCGAAGCTGCATAAGTGCTTTCCATAAAGTAGTGGTTTGGATCATGTGTCTTCATTTTTTAATAAGCTCAAGTGATTCATTATTACCCCTATAATTAAGTACCAATTTCTCTATTTGGCAATTATAAGTTTTTCACAATATGGCTGCAACCTTACTTTCCAAGAATCATCCTTGTCATCATCATCTTCATCATCATCATCATCATCATCATCATCTCGTTTATATAAGGTTTCCAAAGTGCTTTGCAATTATTTCATCCTCAAAATAATTCTGGGAGGTAGATACTATTATTATCCCAATCTTGTAGATGAATAAAGTGAGGCTAATGGAGATTAAGTGATTAGTCCAAGGTGACACAGCTAATAAGGGTGAGAGGTCACATTTGAATTCAAGTCTTCTTGATTCTTGTTGTTGTTTGTCCTTCCTTCTTGAAGAGGACCAATGAAATCACAAGGGTAATGTCTTGACATGTTTGTGAATTGTATTTAAGTGAAGCAGAACTGTGCAAAGTTATGAGCCTCACAAGGCCCCCACTGCATCCTGGACTATCACCAGTCATTTTGACTTTTGTCTTGCCATTGGACTCCAATGACTCCTGACCAGACCAGACCAAATGTCCTCCTTGCTGCTCTTCACACATTAGACTCTTTCTCTTGGCTCCATGCTGACAATGTATTTCCTCCTCACCTCTTTCAAATCTCAGCTTAAGCACTACCTTCTACATGAAGCTTTTTTTGATCCTGCATGCCTCTCTTCTGTGCCCCCTACAACAGTTATTGCCTTCACTCTCTGAACTATGGGATTAATAATTTGAAAAGCATCATATTGTTTCCTGCAATAGAATGCAAAGTGTTTTAGAGCAGGAAAGATTTCATTTAGGTTCTCGTATCCCCAGGGTCTAACACATAATAGATATTTGTTGACATTGTTTAAAGGAAATATTTAACAGATATGTTTCCTATTGGCCAACACATAGAAAACTAATATAATGTTCATTCCCAGTGGCACTTCGTAAAATTATTTACTTGTTCTGATGCCCTGGACATGTTTTGACTTTTGAGCTTTTTAAAATTCTTCTTTGGTTTCTAATTGTATTCAGTTCCTCCATCTTTTCTCATTGTTATCTGCAAATATGTCAAATTTGTATTTTACCACAATAGATATTAAGTTTGCAGAAAATGAATGGTAAACTAGACACATCATATTTATACTGTAATTTGGAATCCTTTGGACTGGAAAAGCACATTAGTTTCTAATTGTGTTGTATTAAAGAATACTTACCATTTGCTCTTTTATAATCTATATTTATTTAGCTAAAACCATGTTTCTTAGTTGATTCATCAATTCAGTCCTTCTTAACTTCCATTATTAAGGATGACCTTTCCAGACCTGATCCACAAATTCTTATTTAAGGCCTAAATTCCTTCATGTAATTGAATGTCTTTGTAACAATTGGTGATTTTAAAATGTTCTATAATGAAATCTCTGAAAATTATATATAATCTTGGAAAATGCAAAATATTTGTAAAGCATTTTGAGATGAAAAAAGGTTTCATAAAAAAGTAATGTCTCAACATATGGATAGTATTAGAAAAAGGAAGAGATAGTTGGATCATGAAGTGCAAACCTCAATGATAGAATCTATAAAAAACTCAGACCTTCTGGATGGTTCTAGCTAATTCCCAGAAAAATTTCCAGAAGTAATCTGCCCTGGTGCTCGAGAAATATTTGTTGACTAATTTCTGCAAACAGAAAAGTTTTAATTCTCAACAAATTTAGAAAAAAAAGAGCTCTGTTGTGTAAGAAATCTTGAGCATTTATTTGACATTGACCAAAGGAGGGAGATTATTTGGCAGACACTCATAGTAGTGGTCATTAGCACAGAATACAGGTAGTTTCTAAATCCTAAAAGGATTATATTCCCAAAGAATTTTTTTTGGAAAGTCATTCTTATGAACTTGAAGCTTATTTTCTTATACAAATAATTCAATAATCGTGGTTAATGTGCTGGGCTAGTCTAGCCCAAAAAGTCCACTTAAACAAATAAAATTATTTTAGAAAACAACGTTTACTATTTTTTTATGTACACTAAAGTACATTCTGTGTTTTAACTTAGGTCACGAGGTCTGGGAATATATTTTCTTTTCTTTTTTTTGAGGGGTTAGGCAGGGCAATTGGGGTTAAATGACTTGTCCAAGGTCACACAAGTAGTTAGTGTGTCAAGTGTCTGAGGCTGGATTTGAACTCAGGTCCTCCTGACTCCAGGGCCGGTGCTCTACTCACTGCACCACCTAGTTGCCCTTGGGAATATATTTTCACCTTCCACACCTTCCAATTAAGATGCAACCACACTCCTTCTCATCAGGGATCTTAGGTCAGAAAAATTCCATACCACAAGAGGGCATACATAAAAATGTAAGCATTTAAATTTCAATTTTAAATTTCTATTTAGATATTCTAATGGATTTTGATATTTCTCTTTTTTGAAATTCAATTTTATTTTTATTTTTAGTTGCAAATTGTCTTGTGCCCTCCAGCCCATTCCACATCTATCAAGAAGGCAAGAATTACAATATTTATTACACTTTTGAAGTCATGCAAAATATATTTCTGCACTGGTCATATTCTAGAAAAAAAAGAAAAAGGAATAAAAGGAAAATATATATATATATATATATATATATATATATATATATATATATACATATATATAGTTCAGTCTATACTCTAAATCCATCAATGTTCTATTGAGAGAGGGATAGCATTTTTTATCACAAGTCTTTTGGAAATGGAATTTGGAATCATTTTATTTCTCAGAGTTACCAAGTATTTAACAGTTGATTGTTACAATGAGGTAGCTAGGTGGTGCAGAAGGTGGAGCACTGGGCCTGAGTTTTCAGATGAAGTCACCAATGCTATCTATAGCCATATTCTAACTCACAATGGATTGGAGAAATGCAAATCAAAAAAATTCTGAGGTATTAACTCATACCTATTTAATTGGCTAATAGAACAGAAAAGGTAAATGAAAAATTTTGGAGGGGATATGGGAAAAAAATGAGACTTTAGTGAACTGTTGGTGGAATTGCGAACTGATTCAACCATTCTGTGGAGCAATTTAGAACTAAACCCAAAGGACTGTAAATCATGCATGCCCTTTGACCTAGCAACCACTACTAGGTCTGTATCCCAAAAGAGATAAGAAACCAAAAAGGAAAAGGACCTAAACACAAAAATATTTGTGGTACCTCTTTTTTGAGGGTAAAGAATTAGAAATTGAGGGGATGCCCATCAATTGGGGAATGGCTGAACAAATCGTGGTATGTGATTATGATGGAATACCCTAAGAAATGTACTATAAGAAATGATGAGCAGGATGCTGTAACAATAATGTGGCTAGCAGCTGCTGGAGAGGTGTAAGACACAATAAGACCAGCAACAAGAGCTGCCAGCACAGGTTCTTTTATCTGTTTTTCTAAGGAAAGCAACTTTAAGGGGTTAACAATCTCAGTTTAATCAAACATACATATATCATTCACTTAGTTCAGGGGGAAAAGCCAGCACCCCAAACTTCGGAGCAAATGCAAACAGAAAATTACAAACACAAAATATCAACAGATCAAATAACACAATTTAACCAACAGCCTTTGTCTGATCAAGATATCACATACATAGTTACCAAAAAGAGAAGCACCAACATCTGGGCTTTTCAAAGCCAGGGGCTTCAGCAGCTATCCAGAGTCTCCGCATCAGCACTCTTCTAGTGAATGAAAGCCCCAAACAAAATGCTCTCCTCTGAGTTTATATACCCTTCTTAGGGCCTGAAGGCTTCATACCTAATCATCAAAAGGGTGTGGGTCTGGGGCTTAGCACCTAGTTAGCAAAAGGGTGTGGGCCTAGGGCTTTGCTCCTAGTAATAATTAATTAAAGGCACTTGATAACTTTAGGATTCTAAAAGAGAAAACAGCAAAAATGTCCCACCCTAATTACCAATACAGATGCTCTCAGAAAAACCTGGAAAGACTTGCATGGGCTGATGCAAAATGAAATCTACTGTCTATAAAGTAACAGCAATATTGTATGATGATTAGCTGTGAATGACTTAGCTATTCTTAGCAATGCAATGATCCAAGATAATTCTGAAGGACTTATGATGAACAATGCTATCCATCCCCAGAGAAAGAAATGATGTTGTCTGAATACAGATTGGAGTGTACTTTTTTTAAACTTTACTTTTTAAATTTTTTTGGTATGTTTTCTTTCACAACATGACTTTTGTGGACATATTTTGCATGACTACACATGTATAACCTATATCAAATTGCTTGCCTTCTCAATGAGGAGAGGTAGGGAGGGAGGAAGGGAGAGAATTTGGAACTCAAAGTTTTAAAAACATGTTAAAAATTGTTTTTTACTTGTAACTGGGGAAAAATAAAATACTAAATAAATAAAATTATATACACAGAATAAAAAGAAATATCTGAGTTCAAATCCAGCCTCAAATACTTACTAGCTGTGTGATCCTAGGCAAGTCACTTAACCCCAATTTGCCTCACATACTAGAAGAGGAAATGGCAAACCATTCCAGTATCTTTGCCAAGAAAACTCATTGAACAAAGTCCATAGGGTCACATGGAGTCAGACAGGACTGAACAACTAACAACAAAAACATTGTTACAATATTACTACTACTGCGTACAATGTTCTCTTGGTACTGACTACTTCACTTTGTATCAGTTCATTAAGTCTTCCAAGGTTTTTCTCAAGCTATCCTTTTCATCATTTCTTACAGAACAATAATATTCCTGACATCCATATTCCACAACTTTTTCAGCCATTCCCCAAATGGTGGGCATCCCCTCAGTTTCTACCTCTTTGCCACCATAAAAAAACTCCTATAAATATGGGTCCTTTCCTTTTTCCTTTGATGTACAGACTTAGTAGTGCTGTTGCTGGGTCAGAGGGCATGCCTTTGTAGCATAGTTCCAGTTGCTCTTCAAAATGTTTGGACTTGTTCACAGATCCAACAGTGCTTCAGTGCATCTACTTTCCCCCATCCCCTCCAGCATTCGTCATTTTCCTTTTCTGTCATGTTAGCAAACCTGATGGGTATGAGATGGTACTTCAGAGTTATTTTAAGTTGAATTTCTCTAATTATTGATTCAGAGCATATTTTCTTATGATTATGGATAGCTTTGATTTCTTCCTCTGAAAACTGCCATTCATATCCCATGGCTATTGATCAATTGAGGAACCAAAATTTCTCTTTAAAAAAAAACCCAGCAACCCAACAACTTTTGTTCTGATTCTGATTACTCTTTTGATTTCTAATAAATTTCTCTAGGCCTCTTGATACTGAGAAGAATGTATTTAGGTAGTAAATATTTGACTTAAGTCACTTGACCTCTCCAGAACTCAATTTTCCTCATCTTTAAAAGGAGAGGGTTAGATTGCCAAAGCCTCTTTTAAATCTAGATCTAGGATCTTCGGATCCTTTTCACTGGTTAACTTAAAAAGTATAATACCTATCATAAATTTAAAAATTGACTTTTTGTTTTTTAACTTCCACTAAAAGACAGTTCTTTCTCTCTCTTTCTTGCTCTCTCTCTCTCTCTTGTTCTTGCTCTCTGTTTCCCTGGCTCTCTGGATATCTGTCTGTTTCTATCTCTCTTCCCCTATCTCTCATCTCTCTTTTTTTTCACCCTCTTCCCCCCCACTATGTATACATACCTATGTATATGTGGAGAATACATATGTGTATATATATACATATATATATATGTATGTAGAATATGTATAGAATAAAAATATACCAAATAAATACAAAATCAGCAACAGGTAGTTAAATACAAGGTAGTTTTTGAGGGAGGTCACCAGTAGTAGCAATGCCCTGTCCATGAGGTCTTGTACGCAAAATCCTATGGCTATGACTCACCTCTCCCACGAGGATGGTCTCCAGTTTTGGGACTGGTGAATTTAGAACTGGAGAGTTCCTCTGAAAAGTCACTAATTCTTTCATTATGCCACAAGGTATGCTCTGCGAAGAATGCTCAGAGAACCTTGAAGTTATCTGAAGAAAGTGTCTTCCCTCTAAAACTACTTTGTCTTAATTTGTAATTATTATATTTCTCCTATATATTCTTACATATACCCTCATTATTTCTCCTATTAGAATGGTAGCTTCTTGAGAGTAGGGACCTTTCATGCTTTATATATGTCTTTAGTGTCCAGTATAGTATCTACAACAAGTATTTGGCATTTATTGGTTGGTTAGTTGGTAGAAATTCTATCTATATCTATTCTGTATATAATTACATTTGTCTTTGTTGTTGCCCCCCTAAAATGTGAAATCCTTGAAACTAAGGCTTTTTAAACTGTTAGGATTATAGCTTAGCACATAGTGCCTGGCACATAGTAGTTGCTTAATAAATACTTGCTGATTGAGTGTTTCTACAAGTATTAGTAGTACATTGGTCCAATAAAGTAGCCCACCAGTACCAAGATTCAAATGAAAAGATGACTATACTTGAGACTAAACAGAACTAGAAAGAAGTGAGCCTTATTGCAAAGATTCAAGTGGGTGGAACAGTGGACAGAGTGCTAGACTTGGAACCAGGAAGACTCAGGTTCGGATTGTACCTCAAATCGTAACTGTGTGACTCTGGTCAACTCTTACATTTCTTCAGCCTCAGTAAAATTAATATTATTCACACCTGCTTCCCTGGGTTGTTTTGAGGATCAAATGAGTATCAAATAAGATAAGATACGTCAAGAACTTTGCATATCTCAAAGTACTGCATAAATGCTAGACCAGGCCTGCACAACATACTGCCTAAGCGCAACTTGCAGCCAGGCAAAGGATTTCAGGTGGCTTGTGAAAAATGTAGGGTTGCCACTATGCACGCTTCTGTGTGTCACATGACCCATGGCAACCAACCACCTTCAATCTGTCTCTAGTCTAACCTATCTTCAATCCAAAGAAGTTTAGCCTATTTTAATTTTGGCCACCACCTACTGCCAAATTGTGCAGGTCTTTGCTAGATACTTATTATTATGAAGGGTGGAAATCAGAAATCTCCTAAGTCAGGGGCAGCTAAGTGGCACAGTGAGTAGAGCACTGGCCCTGAAGTCAGGAGGACCTGAGTTCAAATCCAGCCTCAGACACTTGACACACTTACTAACTATGTGACCTCGGGCAAGTCACTTAACCCCAATTGCCCTGCCTTCCCCCCTGCAAAAAAAAAAAAAGTCTCTTAAGTGGTTGTCACTCTGGGCCCCAAACCAGCAGTCACATCAGTCATACATTCATCCAGCACAGGGTTTTCTGATTTTAAGATATATCAATCAACAAATATTTATTAAGTGTCTATGATATATCAGAAATTATGAGATGTGGTGGTCAAACAAAAGAAAAAGTAAAACAGTTGCTTCCCTCAAGGAGGTTACATTCTATTAGAGGGACAATATATGGGGAAGGGACACACATTAATTACTCAACTGCTATGTGATAAACAGTGTGCTAAGCATTTTATGAGTATCTCATATGATCCATGTACATTTATATATGTGTATATGTATATGTGGATGTATATATGTGTATGTGTATATATATATGTAACACACACACACACACACAAGACAAGCATAAGTTAAATGTGGTAGTGGGGGAAGGGAACAAAGGCACTAGCAGAAAGCCTTCCTATAGAAGTGAGAAGATCCCACCAGAATGAAAGTATGAGAAGACAGTTAAGATACTACCCCTATACTGAATGACCTTTAGTCCTCTCATGGAATAGGGTGTTATGCCCTTCAAGGGCTAAATGGAAAAACACAGCTGGTTTTTTTCCACTTATGCCATGAAATAGGGGAAGTCCCTATAGGGTGGTTTGATGGAAAAGTACAGCAGGGCCTCATGAATTTGCCTGGGGATTTGATCATTGGTGATATCAAGATGACACCCATCTCAGGATGGCTTTGTGTAAGGTCTCTTTGGGGAAGCAAGAACTGAGGGAAACTGGTTTTTCTTTTTTTCAGCCAAAGAAAATCAAAGTTTATTAAAGATTTTCCATATTGGGTGGACTCTTAGGGAGCCTAAGCATTTGTGACGCTGATGTCAGCAGGCCAGATTAATCTAAGCTGACCTAGATTGAATCGGATCCGAAACTGATTTCTAAGAAACAAAATGTTAGCAGGAAAACAAAACGCATAGGACTGAGCTCCCTTATAGGAGTCACTGAGTCAGTCCAGGACTTTGAAAGAACACTTGAAATGATTGACTGGCTGGTAACAAACTGATATACTCCACAGAGTCATTTCCGCTTTCTGTCTTCATGCACCAGAAGTAACCATTTCAGAACAATATTAAAAGCAAAACAAATATTTAGCTTTAATACACATTTGCTAATATTTTGCATAAACAAATGTTCCAACACTTGCCAGATGCAAGAATACCTCCTATCAGTATCTAGTAGGCATCATTATTACCAGGAATACATGGTTAAAAGTAATATCCCATAATGCAGAGTAGGTAAAAAGCCTATTCCACACACTTCTACCTGCTCAGAAAAAAATAGTAAAAACGATTATGCCTTAATCCTCTCCTAAATGCCAAATCTTACTACCAGCTGTCTTTAAAGACATCTCTGCCTAGACATATTATCAGTATCTCAAGCCCAACATGTCCAAAATGGAATGCTTTTTTTCCCTCCCCCAAAACCACTCATCTTCCAGAATAACCCTTTTTTTTCTGATGAGGGTACCACCAGCTTATAAGTCACTATAATGTTCATCAGGGCAGGATTCTTTGCTGTTCTTCTCTTTTGGTTGCTAAAGCTGTCAAGTGCCTTTAATGAGTCTGGCCTTTGGAAGAGGCAGGTAAGGTGGGATCTTTTTGTCTTGGACTGTTTCTCAGCACTAAGACAATGGAGAGTCATTGATTTGTACATGATGTGGTGCTGGTGGCTGAGGAACTTTCCCACACCCTGGTATTAGTGATTTTCCACACCCTAAATGCTAAATCGGGCCTGGAGCCCTCAGAGTCCTCTAAACAGGGTATACCTACTGACTTTTGGGGGTACACTCATTGAAAGAGTGGCAAGACTGGGCAAGCCATTGAAAATGCGCCCCCCCCCCCCAGCTTTGATAACCCAGACAGGTGCTGGTGCTTCTCCGGTAACTATGTATTGCTGTGGATAGACTGGTTTGTGTTATTAGCTCTGTTTATAATGTATGCTTGTAATTTCTGTTTGTATTTGCCCCGAAGTTCAGGAGGCTGATCTTTTCCCCTGAACTAAGTGAAAGATATATGTATGTTTAATTAAATTGATATTATTCACCCCTCAAAGTTGCTTTCCTTAGAAAAGCAGATCAAAGAAGCTGTGGTGGCAGCCCTTCTGTGCGCTGGTATTACTGGTCTTACACAGCCACAGCAGTCGCTAGCAACATTGTTGCGAGATTCTTCCTAAGCTTCTATACTGAATCAATTTGTCAAGTCTTGCCAATTTTAACTCAATTTTTTGTCTCACATCCATTCCCTTCTCTCTAGTTACACAGTCACTACTTTAGGTTCTCATCACTATTGTCTGGAATCATTGTAATCCTAAGTAACCTGCTGCCAATCCATCCTCTCTGATCCATTCTCCACACAGCTGCCAAAATAACCACAAGTCACAGTTTTGATCTTGCCTTTCCCCTGCTCAAAAATCTTCAGTGGCTCCCTACTGCCTAAACGATAAAAGGCATTCAAAGCCTCCCACAATTTGGTGCCCACCTTCCAGGCTTGTTTCGTGTTACTCTCCTTCAAAAATTCAGTGTTCCAATCAAAACTCAATCTTCATGCCTTCACTCCCTCCTTACCTCCACGTCTTAGAAATCATAACTTCTTTCATGTCTTAGCTTAGGATCCACCTCATATCTGAAACTTAATTTGGTTCTCTATTATTTTAGTGTTCTCTTATTCCTTGTATCACTTGGTATTAATTTATCTGTGTGTATGTTTTATAGGAACATAGGAAGCTCCTTCAGGGCAGAGACTGGCTTGGTTATATACTTGTGTCTTGGGCATTTAGTGCACAGAGGAGGTGTTGTTGGTGTTGTCTACTCAAAGACGCAGGGAGGTAGGTACGGAAACAAGAGACTAAAGGTTATTCCAACCTGCTTCTCTGTGTTGTTTTAAGGACCAAATAAGGATCAAATGAGCATCAAAAAGATAAGATATGTCAAGAACTTTGCATTTCTTAAAGTACTACATAAATGCTAGACCAGGCCTGCATAACTTATGGCCTGTGGGCAGCTGGCAGCCAGGCAAAGAATTTCAGACGGCTTGAGAAAAATGTAGGGTTGTCATGTGACCCATGGCAACCAACCATCTTTAGTCTGTCTCTAGTCTAAACCTATCTTTGGTCCGGAGAAGAAGCTTAGCCTATTTTAATTTTAGCCCCTACCTACTTCCAAGTTGTGCAGGTCTTTGCTTGATACTTATTATTATGAAGGGTGGGCATTGAAGAATTACAAAAAAAAGGCTAAACATGGGGGAAACACATAGACCCAGTAGAGAGATAAACATTTGTTGTTGATGGAAGAAGTAAGAAATGTACCCACCCCATCTCCCATCTTTTATTCCTTTGGTGAGTGGATAGAACATTGAAAGAACAGAGTTCCAATCCATTTTCAGACACTGACCAGCAGCTATATGATCATGTGATCCTGGGCAAGTTATTTAATTTTCCCTGTCACAGTTTCCTTACCTGTAAAATGGGGATAATAGTAATATGTACCTTGCAAGGTTGTTCTTAAGATAAGGTGAGATAACATTTGTAATGTAATTTGCAAGCTTTAAAGCACTATACATTTCCTCCTCCTTCTCTTTTTCTCCTCCTCTTCCTCCTCCTCCTTCTTTCCATCTCCAAAAGTTATTCATTGTGGGGTCTTGGGAAAGTCACAGCTACTCTCAAGAATAAATTTCCTCACTCTTAAAATGTAGATAATAAAAGCTACCTACAGTTGTCTTGAGAATGGGATGAGACCAGAGAATCATTGCTTTAGACCAAAAGGAAGCATCTTAGAGGCCATGTAATTCAATCTCCTCATTTTACAGATTAGAAAATTGAGTCCCAGAGAAGTTAATTGATTTGCCCAAGGTGATACAGCTAATATGTATCAGAGAGCAGCTAGGAGGCCAAGATTTGTTCTGTAAAACTTGGACTCAATCAGAACAAATCTTTTTATTAAAGGGATTTGTTCTGTGAAGTTTGGATTCAGTCAAAGAGCTGCACTTGAGAACCTAGAGGGACACATGTGTCCTGGAGGTCGCAGGTTTCCCAACCCTTGTAGGATAAAAGTTACTTAATTTTCATTCAAGTAATGTTTCTTCTGAACATCTGAAGTTGACATGAAAGATATTTCAAGAATAATCAATCAAAATATACACAACAGATATATCTTAGTTTAGAGTCTAGTAGATAACTACATCCCTTCTTTGCTCTATTTTGGTGAACAAATAGAATTTCTAAAGGAACCCAATAGTTACAGACGAATCCACTGTTCCAAATAGTTTAATTACATATTTTTCAGCATAGAAACTGAGACTTAACTAAGATAAAATCTCAATAATTTAGAATCTATGAGAATTTGATCTGGCCGGAGTTGATGTTTATTTCATATTATAGGAAGGGGACTTGTTCATAAAATTATCTCAGAAACAAACAACATTACCAGGGGAATGATTAACCTACTTAAAAAAATGGTTTCATATATTTTAGTAGCATTCATTTGATAGACTATAAGCTTCTCGCAGATAAAGTTTGTTTTCATGCTTGTCTTTGCATCCCAAATACCCAACACAATGCTATATAATCTATAAGTTGCTTAATTAATAATTGTTGAATTAATTAAAAAACAAAAAGTATCATTTTCATTAAAATAAGATAATTCAAATTCCTATATGTATTTGAAAGTAATAAAACTCCATTTCTTCTTAAAATTCTATAATTAATTTCTTCACTAATTAAGACTTCATTTCTCAATTAATCTGCATCTATTGAGGTCATATTTAATAAAATATTGAGAACAAAGAGTGAGGCAACTTGGGGTAATGATGGAAAAAATGGTGGTGGATTTTGGGTTTAGAAGACCTGGATTTGAGTCCCAGGTCCAATATGCACTAGCTTCATGACACTTCATTCCCTTAACTTAAACCACAGTTTCCTCATCTATGAAATGATGATAATAACCTATGTTACCTATTTCACATTGTCGCCATAAGAAAAACACTGTAAATGGCAAAGTATATGTAGACACACACAAACACACACACACGTGTGTGTGTTTGTGGGGGTGTTTTATTCCTATTTGCATCATGTCATTTAAAAGTTTCCCATTTGCTCTCTGGGGCTTCATAAAACAAAATAAATAAATGTGGCCTCTGAATCTGTCAATATAGATGATCATATGCATGAGAACAGTAGAAACGCTATTTTAAAAATAAAAAAAAACAAATTTTCAGCTTGCTTGAGGTTAAAGGATCATAAAGTTCACATCAGTGGATTCTGAATAAATGTGGCATTCAGGCATTTAAAAGAACTTCTAAGGAAATTTTCCTCAAAGACAGCATGGTCTAATGTAAGAACATTGGATTTGGAATCAAAAGACCAAGATTTGCCTCTTACCATATGGTTTTGACCAAGTCTCTCGACCTTGCTCTGAGTGCAATTCGATTCATCTGGAAAATGGAGATAATAATACCCATACTATTTTATAGATCCATAGGAAAAGAAAGCTAGTTAACACTAAAAGGAGACTAAAAAATAGAAGAGGCCTTGGAAATCATGAAGAAGAAAGTGGTACACCAAAGTTCTTGTACTTGAAATTTTACGCATCAATATTCATTAGTAATAATAACCTGTAGATCTCTTTTCTCTGTTATCCAAACCAGGGAGCAATAACTGGAATAAAGAGAACTATAGGCCAATATTGCTAATAACCGTTGGTAGCAACAATCTGACTAGCAGCTACTGTGGCTGTGTAAGACCAATAACACCAGCATACAGAAGGGCACCGCTAACATAGGTTCTTTGATCTGCTTTTCTTAGGAAAGCAACTTTAAGGGGTTAACAATCTCAGTTTAATCTAACACACATATATCAATCACTTAGTTCAGGGGGAAAAGATCAGCCCCCTGAACTTCAAGGCAAATACAAATGAATTACAAACAGCAACAGACAGACCTTATCTGATCAAATCACAATACATAGTTACCAGAGAAGAACCAATGGGTCTGGGTTACAAAGCTGGGGAGCAGTTGTGGCTTGTCCAGAGTCTCAACACTCCTTCCATGAGTGTTCCCCAAAAGTCAAAAACGAAGCTTCCTTCAATTTTATCCTTTTCAGAGCCCTGAGGGCTCTGACCTCACCTGGGCTGGGTGTATGAAAGTTCCCCAAACCTAGTATCACATCATATACAATTCAACGACTCTTAATTAAATTGTCCTAATGCTGAGAAACAGTCCAAGGCAAAATTCCACTTTATCTGCCCCATTCAAACAAAAAACAGAATCATTAAAGACACTTAAGAGAAGAACAGCAAAAAGTCCTACCTTAATTACTATTATGCCACTAATAAGACATTTTAAATAAAATACTATCAAAAAGATGATAACAATGTATTTTTAAAATTCATTATGACCAAACTGGATTAATACCAAGAATGCAAAGATGGAGCAACAATAGGAAAATAATTATATTAAAAATAAAACTGACTATAACCGCAGGATTATATCAATAGATATAGAAAAAAAAAAGCTTTTTGACAAAATTCAATTTTATAAAACCTAAAAAGCATATAAACAAGGATTTTTATTTAATAGGATAAAAACATATAGTAGTAGCAATTTAGATTTGAAGATCTTTCCCACCCATTAATAGGCCATGTGATCTGCTTATGTCACAGGAAGCCTAAGTCATGTGTGGTGGGAGGAGCTTCCTAGCAGGAAAAAGAAGTTATGTCGCAGAAAATGCAGAGAGAGAGAGAGAGAGAGAGAGATAGAGAGAGAGAGAGAGAGAGAGAGAGAGAGAGAGAGAGAGAGCAGTTGTGGCTGCTAATGGCCACCCGCATGATGTTTAGAACTGAACAGGCTGACTTCGTTGTACTGTGAGTCGGTCTTTGGGAAGACCCCAACAGGGGGTCGGAGGGGTTTTGGGATGGCAAGGTTCCATGTTGTGATGTTGTGTATTGAATGTTTTACTGCTCTGATAGACTGGATAAATGGCTTGTGGGATATGGTTCTCTGGTGTCTGAATGAATGGTTTATTCTTCCACCTTCTATGTGGAGAGTCTCCTACACTTTGCGATATAGAATCACATAGGCATTTTGACAATCATCATCTACATTGTTATCATTGCCTTACTGATACACATATCTAAAACCAAAAACTAGCATTAATAGATTACCCAATAAATAGAGAGATATGACAAAGCTGCCTCATCTTCCCATTATTATTTGATACTTTTCTACAAATGCCAGCAATAAAAACACGATAAGAGAAAGAAATTAAAAGTATAAACACTGGCAAAAAGAGATATAGTTATCCCCATTTGTAGATGACATGATAGTTTCTTTAGAAAATCCCAGAGAATCAACAAAGAAACTGAAGCTTTAGAAAACATATAATTCATTCCTTTAATCTTACAGATAAAACAAAACAAAACAAAAAAAGCCAGAAGTGCAACGAAGGAAAAAAAAAACAAAACAAACCTTGAGATACAAAACCCCCAAACTTGACTCCAAATTGGGCACTTTTTTTCAAAATATCGTTATAAGAAAATTATTTTGTAAAATTTAAAGCCTTCTATAAATTTCAGGTGTTATTATTTCAGTTGTATAATTCTGAATTCATTTTCGTAATTTTCTTTAAAGTAGCATCATTTAAGCCCTTCAGATTCTGGCTCCATATTACATTTTTAAACTTTTTTCATGTAATTTGCCTTTACCCTCTCCATCCTAGTCAAACTGGCTTGCCATTCATTCCCCAAACTCCCTTTGTGCAGGCTATCTGTCCTCCACGTCTGGAATCTACTCTTTTCTTATCTCCACCTCTTAGGATCCTCATTTACTTCCTTCAAGATTCAGTTCATGTTCTCTCTCAAACATGAAACCTTTCCTGATGCCCCTAGGTGTTAGTGCTATCTTTTCAGTTTTCATTGTCTGTGTATGCACATATGTGTGTGGGGGGGGAGGGCGGGGAGGGTGGTGTATGTGTTTGCGTGTATGTAGCTTTTAGTAATTAGCAAAATGCCTTGGACACGATAGATGCTTAAACAACGCTTCTTGGATTGAATCACTGGGAACGTTTTTTGATCAGAATGTTTAGAGAAGCTGAGTCTGACCATAAGAGGACACAGAAAATTGGAATAGAAACAAAAGTATTCCACCTATATTGATGCATTTTTCTTAAAGTACCAATGCCCCTAATGAGACCAGTCCCTACAAGGACCAAGGAGCTAATAGATATAAATGGGAGCTTTGCCTCTTATACTATGTGTGCTACTGCGCTGACAGAAAATCCCATATTTATGTCATTTTGAATTTTGTTTTTATTGCATAGCAATTACTGCTTAAAAACAAATCTAAGTTAGTCCAAACCTATTTGCTGTTTCTTGCAAGTCAGGTCTGTAGTTTGCTGATAGTCCTGGGGCTTTGTTATGCCAACTGCCTTAGGATGATTGGAAAACATTTAAAAGCAGGTGCAAAGACAAAAATTAAAACAGTGAACCTGTGCATATCCATCTTTCCACATCCATCAGATGCCAACCTTTCTCCTAAGATTCTCCTCCAGGTTATAAATGGGCAGACTAAATCCGTTTGGAGAGTTTTCCTTGGTATTAGGTTTAACTATGGGGAAATTATCTGCCATTTTATCTTGGACAAAACAAATCTGCTAATAAAATGGACCTAATAAATGGGTGAGAAGAATTGAATGATGGCTAGAATCTGCTGTGTCCAGTATCAAATGGGAAAAGCCAGTTGGCAAAAAGACTATATTCTGGGAACAGGTGGTTGAAAGCATCTGTGATGGGAGGAAGCAGCTGAAATTTTTGAAAATTAAGTAAGTGCTGAAAAAGCCAAGTTATTGTATTTTCTACGAAAGAACAAGTTTCGTATTTCCTGAGACTTTTAAAAACTGTTTAGCTGTATTTTAATTCAACAGTTTGTAGTGACTGAATCCCCCAAAGAAGAATCGCCACTGGTTACTCTAAGCAACACCTCCCTCCAAAACATACACACATGTGTAAACACACACACACACACACACACACACACACACACACACACACACAGCATAAATGGGAAATATTGCAGGTTTCACAAATTTCTAGTTAGCAATAACACTAAAAAGCAAAATAGGAAATCTCCTCCAGGGGTTGATATTTCCTCTAATGGAAATATTATCATTTTTGTTCATTTTCTTTTTTATAATTCCTGGATCCAGCTGTGTGAGGAATTCCCATGTGTGGAAAGGCCTACCACTGACACATATCTTCAACTTTTCTTTTATTTGTAGTTTTAGAAAGTTGTCAGGGAGCACTGAGAGGATAAGTTCCTTATCCAAGGTGACCCAACCAGTATGCATCAAAAGCAGGGCTTGAATCACTTTTTCCTGTGTCTCTATACTATATCACACTGCCTCCAATTAATAATTTAAAGGAAATTAGAGAGGCATACTTTTTGCTGAACACCTGAATAATTGAAGCTTTCTATCCCAGGAGCAACATAGATAGGGACAACATTTTGATGGATTTTGATACAAGACCAAGATATGAGGTGACCCATAGTATAATGCAAGGAGTACGGTATGAGAAACCAGGAGATGTAGGTTCTGGTTTTGGACCTTCCATTAACCAGTTGTATGATCTTTGGCAAATTTTTAAAAATTCTTTGGGACTAGATTTCCTTCTAAGTAAAATTACAGTTTGAGAATAAATAATCTTTATGTTTCCTCCTAGCTCTCAAATTCTATTATACAGTGTGGGAACTCTTTTTATAGGAAGAATGGAATGAGGGACTTCCATATTTAAAAAAATACAACAAAAAATTTAGATCTCAAAGCATGAGGAAATGAGAGGGTTGAGGATTATATAAGAAAAAAATGTAAGATGATGAGGAAAATGATAAGGAAAAAATAAGCTGAAGGGGGGATGTAAAATCATCAACTTACAAATGCCTGACATCTGAAAATACCCATGAAATAAATAGCTAACTATAAAGTTATAAATGGTATTGAAGTTAAATCCACCTGCATGTAAGATAAGAGATATGAATATGGTATTTAATGCTATCAGTTGGCCACAGAAACTTGATAAGGAAACATAAAAATATGCTTAACAAAACTTAGTGTATATATATATATATATATATGTATATATATATATATATATTTCTTCTATTGAACTACCAAAATCCCTAATGAGACTGTCACTTCAAAAACCAAGAAGCCAAAATAAATTAAATAAGAGAGTGGGGAGGAGTAGGCTCATCATCATATTAGATCATATGATTATAAACTGCATTCACATGAAATGCTATATTTATGGCATTGTGTACTTTATTTTTATTCCTGTAGTAATCAGTGTTTAGAAAAGAAACCCATACCCGCACTTATGCTCAGCATATTTCTTGTTTCTCTGGATGTATTTGATTTTAATTCAAAATTACCCTAAGTGTCGGGAAATGGTGTTTTGTTTCATAAATCACAACATGAGCTAAAAAGACTTCAGAGGAAAATGAGAAACAGCTTCTTCCATTAACTATTTTAGTCACATTTTTTGGTTAATGCTTTCTGATTTTCATTTCCTTAACATTTTTTCAAAACAAATTTTTACAAGACATCATTTGTAAATAAATATACAAATAAATATAAATAACCTTGCTGATTCCTTAGGTCTGTTTGGGTTTATTCAAGATTTTTTTTCTTTTTTCTTTTTCAAGAGTACAATGATTGTGATTTTTATAAATGATAAAGAATAAACACTCCTAGGATTGACATGAACTGTAATTAGCTGAAAATAGGGTTCGAGATCGATGTGATGAGAAGAATATTTTCTTACAAGTATGCAGCTTTTTAATGTTTAATTATAACTTGTTCCAGTCTGCAGGTGGAAAAACTGTGACATTTAGTGCTTTCAAGCCAGTGGCCTGGCAAACTTGATTTGTTATCAATTGCCTAAAAATAAAGTATAAAATTCTTATTCTGGTGTTAAAGTCTTCCTTCTGTTGCCCTTCATATGCATTGAATGGGGTAGCTTTTAGGTATTTGAAAGGCAAAGTTAATTGTGAGGGAGAAATAGAGAGCAAAATTACAATCACTGAGGACCATAAAGTATCTTTGTCGGATTTAGACAAATTGAGAAAAAAGGTAGACAAGAAAGAAGTACCTGAATAGAACTTTATAAAAATTAAAGAGTATTGATCTCCCATGATTACTTAATGGGTATACAAAAGAGTATGCGTATTTGTCATCTGCAAACATCACCTTTTTAAAAAAAGACTAACCATATCCTACGACATTAGAATCTCAAAAACAAATGGATAATTATAGAAATATTAAATATGTTCTTTACTAACCTCAGTATGATAAAAATTATAATCAATAAAAAATCTTTGAAGAATAGATTAAGAATTAAATGGTGACTAAGTAACTTAATCCTAAAAAAATAAAATAGAACTTAGTAGACATGAATAAGCTTTAACATATATTCAACGAGGAACTCTGAAGAAAAACTAAAAGTAAGAGAAGATGGACTGGTCATGCAACAAGAAGGATTGACAAGAATGGATGGCCCACCAGAGTTCTCCACTGGTACCTTCACATTATGAAGGGAAATCAAGGAAGGCTTCCAACATGTTGAAAGGACCCCCTGTGATAAACTGTTGGGAGAATATGGACAAGAATCACGGAAGATAGACAAGCATATATAGGTTGTGATTTGCATTTGTAAAGGGATCTCCTGAACTGAGATCATAGATATAATTAAGTATATGTGTATTATATATATAGTCAACTCTCCATTCTCCAGGTTATAACAATAATAACATTAAATTTGATAATGGCAAAATGACTACATTTTCAATGTTACCGAATTATATGGAATACCAGCAAATGTCAGAGTGATAGCAAGCACTGTTCAACATTAAGACAATAAGAATAAGTTACACATAGTACACAACTCACAGAGCCAATCCCTAGCTTTAAGGATATATGATTTTGAAAGAGATGTACCATTACTGAGTTATTCTTCCTTCCCTCTCTCACTGCCTTCCTTCCTTCCTTCCTTCCTTCTTTCCTCCCTCCCTTCCTTCCTTCCTTCTTTCCTTCCTCCCTTCCTCCCTTCCTTCTTTCCTCCCTCTCTCCTTTTCTTCCTTCTTTCTGCAAACCTACAATAAGGACCCTTACCATGTACAATGCATTATACTAGGTCTTGAGGGACATACAAAGATAAATGAGGCACAATTTGTGCCCACTACACAAAAGTTTTCTCTCTTCAGCTCTGCAAAAAATAAAATATAGAAATCATGTCAGAAACTTCTAACAATGCAAAGTGATTATGGGATCCCTTTTGCTGCCTTAAAAGTTGCCTAGCAATTTGGCACAAGTATGCCACAGGAAAAAAAATCAATGGCAGCAGTGCCAACAGCTTTCCTTTTTTATTCTTTCATAATAGTTTGTATTTGTCTAGTACCTTTTCATTGGAAAATGCCAGGAATTTAAAAAAAATACCATTATCTTTTCCAACAATTGTTCAGAGATAAGTTCTCATCTTGCAGATGGGAAATTTACCTCAAACCAGTATACAATAATTGATAAATGGTAGATAAAAGCATCCAGGAAAGCATCCAGTACTCTGCTTCTTCCAGTCAGTTTCTCACAAAGAAATGCTGGGACATAAGTTAAGTGCAAAGTCATGATTCATGTGACTTGATACATAAGAATCCAGCTATCTTAATCCATTAGTAAAAGCTTCTTCAGGTGTATCCAGCAATTCTATTATGAAGTATTCTTTCTCTTCTCTTCCAAGCTATTGCTTTGCAAAAATGACCTCATATTCATAGACCAAGAACATACAAAAATGCAGAGTTGAATGGCCTCAATTGTCTTAGGAGAGTGAGTAAATTGTCATTGGCTTTTAGTAAGTAGGAATCAGTCAGATGGCCAAGGCAGGAAATTTGAGAGAATATCATTTGACTCATGGATCCATCAAACAATTCAACCAGGATGGAATGACATTTTGAAGTGTTTATTTTCAAAGTTAAGGCTTTTGGTGGCAGCATGGTGCTGAGCTGGCCTCATAAAAAGCTGACCCTCAAAGCCAAGAAGTTCAAATCTGACCTCTGACCCATACTGGTCTAGTCACTTAAATTCTGAATGCTATTGCCAACTTTCTGTGATGCAAAGTTGCAGAGACTATGCCGACTTGCACTAATAGAGGGAGCTTCCTTCATAGAGAGTTTTATATGTCAATGAAATCACAGGTCCAGTCGCCATATTTGTCCCTATAGTATTTGGTGAGATATTCTGGTTTTAAGTGATTTATGAACTTTTGATGAGTTATCCTAGAATGCCTAGTGGTCAATATTATGAAAGCAAAAATAATGCATAGGTGTTATAAGTAAAGGAGTTAAGCAGGCTCATGGAGAACGAAGCTGGATATTTCTACTGGCTAGGAGGTTAGTATATTTACCAGGGAGGTTTTTTTTTTTCCTCTTTAAGCTAACTTTTGTGAACATCAATATCGCAATGATAATAATAATGGTTCAAGTTTATGAAACAGTTGAGAGATTGCAATATACTTTCCTTATGGTTACCCAAGTAGCTAGTATTATTATTCCCATCCTAAAGACTAGGGAATGGGGCTCAAAAGTGATTCACCCAGAGTCACGCATGCCTAGTGAATGACAGAATCCACACCTTCCAAACCCAGTACTCTTCTGATTAAACCACATTATTATGTCTATACTGACTCTTGAGATGCTGCCTGTGAGCTACACTGATTATCTTTAAGTTATGTGCTATAGTTGCCTTTAATAGTATACTAAATTTGCTTTCACACACTATCTAAAAATTGTTTCTCTCTTTCTTATAAGCTAAGATGTTATAGTTGAAAAGTGCTCAGAGCTGTGTGATGCAGTGGAATGGGCATTGGATTTTAAGTCAAAAGACTTGCGTCTGTCATGTGTGACCTTGAGTAAATCACTTACACCATCTGGGCTTCATTTTCAAAATGTGTAAAATGAGTGGGTTGGACCATATGGCCCTTAGGTTCTCATTTACCTGGAAAGATATGAGCTTATGGGAGCAGGAGGTGATGCATTGGGCCTGGAGTAAGGAAGAGGAGTTCAAATTCAACCTTAGGCACTTTCTAGCTGTGTGACCTTGGGCAAGTCATTTACCTGCCTCTGTTTCCTCATCTGTAAAGTGGATACAATAATAGCACCTACCCCCCAGGGTTGCTCTGAGGATAAAATAATAATTTTAAAGCACTTTGCAAACATTAAAGCACTACATAAATAATAGCTTTTATTACTATTATTATTATTATTATTATTATACTTTTTATAAAGGAAATACTTATGGAGTGGGAGAACCAACAGATGGCTTGCCCTTTTTTCCTCTCCTTTTAAAGGAAAAAGAACAAAAGAATAGTCAATTAAGGACATTTAGATAAATCTTTTCTCAGTGTCATTTGTTAAAATTCATTATCACTTTGTATCATCTCAAAAAGGTATATGAAGTGAAAGCATATCTCCAGCAGAACTGATAATGAAAAAATAGAAGCTATCAGAAAATTAATCCTTAAGGTATTCTGCTAAGATAATATCAAAAGAATAACAAGGGATTCCTATATCAACTGCTCCTAAGAGACTTCAAAAGTTAAATAAAAAGCTCCTAGAACAAAGTCATATTCACAAGGGACTTAGAGATTTGCCCTGTTGTCAAGGAAATGGAAAACCACGTGGCAGAATAACCATGGAGAAACATCAAATTTTAAAATCTCAGAAGTAAAAATCTCACCTATCAAATAACTGAAATCATCACCAGTACCTACCATTTCCCCTAACACCCAGCTGGTAAATGCAGGCAATACAAAGGAACTGTAAGATAAAGTGCCTTTAAGGAAACTACAAAATTCTAAAGTCTGGAATACATTTTCTCTTTTTTTTTTCTTACAGTTTTGTCCTAAAAGAAGGGCATTAATACTTTTGAAAAACTCCGAAGATCAATAAGTTTGTCTCTTTTTAAAACCATAAGGGACTCCAGTTAATATATTGAGATTTCCCTAAAGATCTCAAAACCTTATCTGATAAGTCTCCAAGATGGTTGTTTTTGTTGTGCATTCCCCCTGCTTCTATCTCACCTCCTCATTTTGTCAAGATTCCTAGGAGGGAAAGTAATATAAATGCTATATACAAATCTCACTTGATTGGGGAACCTTGCTGTCGACATCTTTCCCAGTATCCTATTCTCTATTTCCCTATTAACGATTCTCCTTTCCTTTGCCCTCCCTAATACTGTCATCTTAAGAGAGAGCTTTAAATGGTGGAGAAATCAGGTTCCTGGCCTTCCTCAGATACATACTCAATGTGTGATGCTGGGCAAGTCACTTAACCTCCTGCAGCCTGTTTCCTTGTATATAAAGCTGGAATAATAATATAGTACCTACCTGACAGGATTGAAAGGAAGATCTAATGAGACAACATATATAAAGCACACTTCAAACTTTAATCAGCTATATACATGATAAGTATATTAATTATTTAATTCCATATTAATTCCATATTTATTGTTTATTTCTATGTTAATTTAGTCTGATATTATTGACTTTATTATTTCAATTATACACTAGTGCCATTTAATTTTATATTAATTAATTTTATTCTATATTAATTATTCAATTCCATATTAATTATTTTATTTAATTCTGTATTAATTATTATTAATATTTTTAAATTACCCCCTCCCACCATACCCTCATCCTTTCTCCCTACCCCACCACCAGGTCTCATGGAGAATTCTTACAATGTCACTCCCCTTCCTTGTGGCCTTCCTCCCCATCATATTTTTTTTAAAGCAGAGAATGAAAAATGTATAATTAACAAAATAAAAAGGCTCATCTTCAGCCTGCCAACAGCCAGTAACCCGAAAGCCAACTAATAATTTGTTATTATATTTGTCATGTCTTACACTAATAACTATCTTTCAAGATTTCACTCTCAGGCATCCCATCTGTCTTGAGGGAATGGAATGATCTATTTGGAGTGCTCCATATTTCCAGTGTTCCAGGGAGGGGAAAACAGCCTTTCATTATAGCCAAATTTGGGTAAATTAAAAAGGACTCCACATTTCAGGAGAAAGAGAAATTACGAAGTAGCCTTTCTAATCATTCTTAAAACAGGGACTTGATCTAAACAGATATTCATCCAGAAGGAGAGAGGGTGGTTTGTATGTTTCTGGACTCAAATTCAATCTCTAAAATGCACCTTGATGTGCACAGTGCATGAGCTCTCAGAAAACAAGAATAACATTTCTAGAAGAAAGGATAAAAGCAGTACATAGTAATTTGTCATTTCCAAAGTCCTCAAGCTCTGAGCCTTCACACATTGTCATCTCAAGTAGGAAGGACAGCTCTTTACGTGTTCCATTGCATTAAACACATAGCTTCATTAGGGTCATAGAACAAAGGTTTATAGCTGGCAAGGTATGTTAAAGGCAAGTCTGGTGAATCTTCTCATTTTAGAGTCAAAGCTCAATAAGGTTAAACAGCATGCCCAAGATCCCACAGGTAGCAAAAACAGGATTTGAACTCAAATACTTTAATTCTGAATTTACTACATTCACCCAACAAGCATTTTTCCCAAAAATAAATAAGGTATAAGATAAAATAACTACTAAGTGGCTTTCAATTTCTTTCTTTTTCTGATATGTTTATAAATTGTCACTTCATTCTAATATAATAATAGAATTGTGAGGATTTTGTATGTGTGTGTATATGTGTGTGTTTACTTCTAAAAGTTCAAAATCTTTAATCTAATGTTTCACCTAGAATATTACACCCACTGGCTTAATGCCTCATGAAGCCTTTTTAAAGAGATTAATCATTCTATTTAGAAACAGTGTGGTATAAAGCGGCCAATTTCAGAATCAGAAAGACTTGGGTTCCAGTCCCTGTTCTGACTGGCCACAGACACACTGGCTGCTTCATGGGGCAGTTAGGTGACACCGTGGATAAAGCCCTAGACCTTTAGTTAGGAAGATTTAAATTCAAATCCAGCCTTAGATACTTATTATCTTTGTGACTCTGGTCAAGTCATTTAACTTTGACTTAGTTTTCTCATCTGTAAAATGGGGATGGTAACTATAACACCTATCTCCAAGGGTTGTTGTAGCACAGTGCCTGGCACATAGGAGATACTATATGAACGTTGTTGTTTTTGTGGTGGTGATGGGGATGGGGATGGGGATGGGAATGTGGATGGGGATGGTGATGGGGATGGAGATGGGGATGGGGATGGGGATGGGGATGGGGATGGGGATGAGAATGGGGATGGGGATGGTGATGATGATGATGATGATGGCAGCTAGATAGTTCATTAGATAGAGAGCTGGGCCTGGAGTCAGAAAGACCTGACTTCAAATCCTGCCTTAGGTAATTACTAGTTGTGTGATCTTGGACAAGTCATTTAACTTCTGTATGTCTTAATCTACTGGAGAAGAAATTGCAAACCACTCCAATGTCTTTGCCAAGAAAATTCCATGGACAATATGGTCCATGGGGTCATGAAGAGTCAGACACAACTGAACAACAAAATTTTTATTATTATTAACAACTCATTTAATATTTTATTACTCAAGGCAGCTCTCTAAAACTTAAAGTTACAGAGCAAATATCCACCTGCAATGGGAGGGGACTTTCTTCAATGTGAATTCCATATAATGAAATCACAGGTCCAAGTCCAAAACAACACCCCCAAAAACTACTATATCAACAGGTTGGTTGTTTTATAGGTTTGTTTATACAAAGAAGTGCAAAGTCTGCTTTAAGTACATAAAGATGATGTATGTATATTGACTTGTAAAAAATATATGTATATTTCTACATGCATATATACACATACACCCATGTGCGTTTACATATATACATAAATGCACACAATAATACACATATACATACATGTGCACGTATGCATGCATGCATGTATACATTTATATATGCATATATACTTATACATATAAATATATATATATACACATAGATAAATAGATAGAAAGATGGATAAATAGGCAGATAGATAGTATGTGGGCTATAGTTCCTTCACCAATGAGAACCAGTCAAGAGGGAAGAAGAAATGTAGCAGAAATCTCACCAAAAAAGGTAATTTTAAAGTATGATGAAATAAAAAGGCTTTACAAATTCACCAAAGCAAAGCTTAGAAAACTTCCCAAAAGAGCTGTATCTGCAAATCAAAACAGTCTCTAATTCTAAGCACTTATGTAACAGATAAGAGGCAACAGAGGGACAGATCTCATCATACAGAATGGAGTCTTTGTTACACTTGCCAACTATTTCTCTAATGAATTAGGACCCACATACTCACCTTTAATATGAAATGCCCTTATTAGACTTGCTTGGATCCTTTGTTCCTGCCTGCAAATCAATTAATTTATTACGAAAATCCTTACTGTGCCATGACCTTGGGAACCCATCATAAAAGAATTGGTTCTAGATGTCCCTGATTGCATTGTAGGTCTAAAAGACAGGTGGAGCTCATTTCTTTTCATTGAAATTCAATGAGATAAATTGCTTTTCCATTGCCCTATATTGACTGTTGTAAACCTAGGTCTTGCTTTTCTGTTGAAGATGAGAGAAACCTATTTATTACTCTATAATGGGTCTGCACAGGGCAATTGGGAGAGAGATGGCAAGATAGAGAGTTAGAGGAGAGGGACAGGGGGGAATGGATGGGGTTTAGATCCAGGAAACTTGGGTCTAAATCCTGGCTCTGGTTCTTGTTATTTCTGTTACATTATCTGAGTCACTACACTTGTTTAGGCCTCAGTTTCCTTGCCTGTAAAATGAAAGGATTAGAGTAGATCAGAGATGTCAAACCTTTGGCTTTCACTGCCACAAAATGACCACACGCAGCCTGATCAGACTAAAATGTAATTGGGAAATGTGGAATAAAATAAATAAAAATATAATAAACCATAGATAATGTTAATTTGTGGCTTTCTTTTTTTATTCATTATTTTATTTTTAGTTTTCAACCTTCATTTCCGTAAGATTTTGAGTTACAAATTTTCTCCCCATCTCCCACCACCCCAAGATGGCATGTATTCTGATTGCCCCTTTTCTTAATCTGCCCTCTCTTCTATAAATTTGTGGTTTTCTAAGTCAACATGTTACCCACAAGGATTCATTTCTATCTGACTTTAATACCACTGGACTAGATACTCTCAAAATTCTATTCCAGGTCCAACTCTTATGAGAGAATTTTCAATTACATTAATTGCTTTGTTACTGGAGGCATTCAAACTGAGGCTGTGTGAGATTTTGTAGAGCTCTGGCTTACAGGAAGTCTGTGATTCCTTCAAAGGCTAAGATTCTGGGTCATGCTAATACCACCCAAATTGCTGATTTTGTTGGCTTCTCTGTGATGGTTTTTGGAATGATAGTTTCACAAAAAGTAATCTAGAAATTATATTTATTAAAAATTATAAAAGACACCTTAAAATAGCAAAATAAGAGTTTTAAGGCATTCCCCAGATACTCAAAAGTCTCCTGAAATATGAAGATTTGTTATGTTAAACTAATAAACTCATTAAAGCCTTGTGGGAGGGCAAACATATGGCAGACTACTCTTACATGTCAGCTAATTTCAATTGACACATCTTTCAGAGAGATGGCTATATTATGATCACTGTATTTTAAATGTATTAATAGAATGCAGCATTGCAAAAGAATGCCTTATGGTGTACACAGTCAGAAACTGAGTAAGGAGCAAAAAAATTTAACCAACGTTGGCTGAAATTAGATGCAGCTTGCTCAACTATTTCATAAGCCTAGAATGTCTTCTCTATGTCTATGCATACTGAAGATCCAAAACTTAAATGATGCATCTTCCAAAAACTTCCCTGAACATCAAATACTAAACCAGAATTTTAATCTCATGAGTATGGATGTGTCTTTCAATGACGCAACTCAGAATCCACTCCACCTCTGTCTATTGCCCCTGTGTTCCCATGCATTCACCCCGCTCAACATGTTGAAGACCTTCTTTGATTTCTCTTAACATCCAGGAAAGTGGTGAGGGAGGGAAGGAGAATTTATGTAGGACCTACTGTGTGCTAAGCACTTCGCTAAGTATTTTACAAATGTCTTATTTGATCCTCATGATAATCAGACAAGGTTGCAAAAAATTGGTAACAGCAAAAGGGTTCTGAACACTTAATGACCAAAAATTAATTAAAAATCAAATTGTAAGGAATCCAAGATGTTTCTGTTAGTGCTTGCCTGTGTTGCATCATGGCAACTTCACCGAAGCCTTGTTTCTGAAAACAAAGCTTGCACACTTGGAGCTCAGGCCATGCAACACCAACTAATGCTGCCTGAAGCTCTGGAGTGAGAGAATCTAAGTTCAAAGCTGATTCTTATACTTACTAGCCAGCAGTTGTTGTGCTAGTCGTTCAATGACTTTCAAGTCTCTGTTTCCTCATTTATAAAATGGAGTGGCGGCTGAGGTCCGTTCCAGCTCTGTATCTATGATCGTATGAATTCTCCTCCAAAATTCCTTACTTGTAAAATCTTGCAGACTGCTCCCACGCATCCCCTGTGTTGCCTTACTGGTAACACTAATTTTTAATTATTTGAATTCTTCCCTGATTCTACCATTTGGAAATCATCTTTCCTTTCTCTGACCTCTCGTGCACTTCTCATGTTCTTTTTGAATTACTTTTATTCATCCTTTCATTCAATTAGCATTTATTAAAGAACTATTATGTACCAAGGTACTACGATAGGCATTGTGAATACAATGACAAAATGAAAACCAAATCCTTGCCCAAACAGAACTTCAATTCTACTAGAGGTAAACAATATTTAAATGGATACATAATTTGTAATACAATTTGAGAAGGTAGTGAGACATTGATTATGGGCATCCCATACAAGGTTGAAACTTGAAGGAAGTTATGGATTCTAAGAGGCAGAGGGGAATGCATTCCAAGAACATGAGACACCTTGTGCAAAGGCAAGAAAACAAGAGATAGCATTCTGAATTTGGAGAATAAATAGACCAGTATGGCTGGAGTACAGAAGTCATGAAGAAGAGTAGTGAGAATTAACTCCAAAAAAGTAGGATCAGAAGTTTAGACCTGGAAAGGGCCTTAAATGAATATCTACTCAGCAAATGAGGAAATTGAAGCCCAGAGAGGGTGTGACTTGCCTAAGGTCACACAGCTCACAAGTAGGATTTGATGTAGGATTTGAACTTGCATCCTCCTGACTCCATGGTTAGTACCACAAGGCCTCTAGCGGAGATAACTTGTGAAGGTTTTGAAATGGCAATCTCATAAGTTTGTATTTTGCCCAAAAGGCAAGTGTGAGCCCCACAATATGTTTGAGTAGAGGAATGAAACCCTCAGAACTGTGCTTTGTGGAGATAATTTTTGGCAGTTTTAGGGAAAATATATGAAAGGAAAGAGAGATTGGAAATAGGAAGTTGAATTAGGAGCTAATTATAAAAGTCACTTAATCCTGTTTGCCTCAGTTTTCTCATCTGTAAAATGAACTGGAGAAGGAAATGGCAAACCACTCCAGTATCTTGGCCAAGAAAAGCCCCAACGGGGTCATGAAGAGTTAGACCAATAAACAACTGAATAACAACCATAATACTACAGGGCAGAAGACAAGAAGGACAGAAATAGTTTGAAACAGATCCATCTCATCTCTTTCAATGTCAGAAATTTTTTTTTAAATTTATCAATGTGTTTTATTTATCACTATATCTTCCTTAGTGATTATTATAATATTTTGCATAAAATGGAAACTTAATAAATGTCTGTAGAGTTAGAAAGTAGATATTCTGAGATAGGATATGAATGATTTAGTGGAACAATATGATTTTCATCTGTCCGGTAGTCTGTATTTTTATCTTGATCATTTGTAAAATTTGTGTTGATTAAAAAGTGACTGGTGGACAGAAGATCTCATGATGTTATCTACCTTAGATAGGCTGGACAAAAAAACAGGCAGTTAGGTGAGCGCAAGTAAAGCAGGAAGTCATTCCCAAGGCTGGAGTGCATTTTCTTGTTTGCTTTTTTTGCATTCAGAGTGGTTTATAGCCCATCTGTAATTCTGAAAAGCATTTCGAACTTTGCAGAATCATTATATAAATCAATTATTATAATGTAAAGCCCAACAACATCTTAATGATAGAAATAGCTAAGCAGAAGGGGGTAGAAGCTTTAGTACATTTTATTATCATTTGTTAGGCACTGGCAATATGTCAGGTATAATACAGCAGACAAATAATGAGCACCTAATTTCATACACAACTGATTTCATAAACAAATTTATATAATTACAAAGTCGTACTAGGAGGTGGCTTAAATTTTTCACTAGACAAATGTCTCTAAATCTAGAAGACAATTGATTGCTTCATAAAGATGGGCTAAAGACTTGTTTTCTTCCCTTTGTTTCCATTTAGACTATTAGCTTTAATGCTTTTTCAGGACATATTCCATCATCCATCAGGAATTGATGAGAGGCTTCTTCAATTGCGTCAGCAATTACAACATATCAGGAAGCTGCCTTTCAAGGACCTGGGTCTGCTCACTGAAAGTTGGGCTAAAGGACCTGTCCCATTCTCCTACAAATTACCTTAAAAAAATTTGACAAGCTAAATAATGACTAAAACTCTATATGACTTGTTCTCAAGTCATCTTATTTACCCAGTTTAGGTCACAACCACGTAGCACAGTAGATGAACACCGGACTTTGACTCAAAAAATCTGAGTTCGAATCCTGCCTCAAGATTTTTGTATGGCCCTGAATAAGTCACTTAATACCTCTCAGACTTCTTTTTCTCATTTTTAAAAATGGGAGAAATAACATCTTATGTGATAACAATAATAACCCTATCATAAACATAATAATCTTATATAACAAACATAGAATGACAACAAAATAATAATAACTTCACCAGGTCGTGAGGATCATATGAGATTTTATATATATTACATATGTATACACACATACATATGTCATTTGAATTTTGTTTCAAAGGTCATCATGCGATGATTCATGCGTGAATTAGATTTTTTTTTGTATTACAAATTACAAATTTATTTTCTGTTCATGGCACAAAACAAGCATTTCCATAACACAGTGAGGCAGAGTTGCATACACACACACACACACACACACACATACACACACACATATATACACACATATACATATATTTGCCTGGTACAAACTTTAAGGTACTATATATGCTAATAAGAGTAATTATTATGAATATTTAAGAGAGCCATGAAATTTTAGAACTGGATGAAAACTTCTTTTAGTAACAACTTAACCTGATAGCACATTGTGGTATGGAGATAACCCTGGGTGATCAATGGTTATGCCAGCAATGTGCATTGTTTCATTTTAATCATTATAGTTATAGTACAGTGACTGTTACATAGAAGGTGTTTAATAAATGCTTATTGAATGATTGAGGTAATACTAAACAAATGCAAGGCTAGAAAGAGTATATTCAGCTACCAACCTTGTCTCTCATCTAAGTACTAGCCTAGCTGTGACTGTAAGGCCATAGCTCAGATGAGGTTTTCCCCTCTTTCCAGGGCTACTCCTGAAAATCGTTTATTAAAAGGTGGTAGAACGGGTTCTAGTCTGCAAGACTAGGGACAGTGTCTTTACTAGTAAAAAAAGTAAAAAGATCTTTAGAGTACATGGGACCTTAGAGATAACTCATCTTTTTTGTTGTTCAGTCATGTCCAACTCTTTGGGGTTTTTCTTGGTAAAGATACTGGAATGGTTTGACATTTCCTTCTGAGCTCATTTTACAGGTGAGGAAACTGAGGCAAACAAGGTCAAGTGACTTGTGCAAGGTCACACAGCTAGTGAATGTCTGAGGCCATATTTGAACTCAGGAAGATGAGTCTTCCAGAGTCCATGCCCAGCACTTATGCATTTTGGTGCCACCTAGCTGCCCTGCCCATCATTTTACAAATGAGCGAACTGAGGCCTCACAGTGTCATTGGCCCTCTTTGAAAATTAAAGACCATCAAGGGGAATGGGGGATGGGAAGGGAAGAAATGAGAGAATTTGGAACTCAAAAATTTTACAAACAAATGTTAAAAACCTTTTTCACATGTAACTGAGGAAAAATAAAATACTAAATAAAAATTACAAGTTAAAAAAAAGAAAACAAAGGACCAACAACAACAACAACAAACTTAGGCCTAGGGAAGAGTAAAATGTCATTCCTAAGAGCACCTAGGGTAAGATGATCATTACCAGGAAAGTTTCAGCTTCCGTTGCTTGGTTTGAGAATGGAAGTATTCCTGGCAATACACTTACTATCAATATATTGAAAAAGTAGTGTGGTGAAATATGACCCTGCTGTAATTACCTGCTTTTGCCTCCACTGATGAATTAAAAAGTAGTGGCAGGGTTGTTCTGGATATCCTTTGTTTCCTGAATGCAACAATTTTGAATTAGTGTGCCTTGTTAGTGGGAATAATGATGCAAAATCCATTGCTTTGTTCCTGTCTTTTCTTTATATTTCACCTGGCAGTGTGAATCATAGTCTCATAGAGTCCCTTGGTCACTATCCTATATCTCATTAGAACTATGTTACAGGAGGGGCAGAAAACAACCTTCTGAGTGGGGTTGCACTTCGAATATATTTTCACAAAAAATAAATCTTATAAAGTGCATGTGAAGGAGGGCGGGGATGGCAGGGAGTCCGGGAGAAGAAGCCACAGATGGGTAAGTCAATTTCCTAAAGGGGTAGAATAGCAAAGGTTCCACCTGATATTCTGGGATGATACCCAGTTTCCATTTACACTCCTTCAAATAATTATTCTCTGAATGGTTTGTGACATAAGTCTAGAAATATGAGTCAAGACATAACACTATGGAAATGCTCCCTATTTCCCCCACCCTAATTCCATCAACTGCCAGGACCAAAATACACACTGTGAACATTTGTATTCATTTCTACAGTTTTCACTGCCACATTAAAAAACATATTTAAAGTTGTTGAGAACCTACACACACTATGAGTCCAAGAGTGCTACAAAATATTACTAGCGTAAAATTTTAAAAACATCTTTCTTTATGGGTTAATTCTGGCTACAGAATTTTTGCCACCAAGTTTATGTCTCTCAGAATGCCAGTTCCCTGAAACAGAATCCTAGAATTTTATGATTGAAATGGAATTTAGAAATCTGCTAATCCAACCATTCAACAAACATTAATTGCCTACAATGTGGCAGGCACTTAAACAAAATTGAAATGAAATAGCCCCTGCCCTCAAGGAGCATACACCCTATAGCTCCCTATATATTATAGATATTATAAATGTTATCATATTTATAATCCCCATAGATTATATATATATTATAAATGTTACCATATTTATAATCCCTATAGAGTATAGATACTATAAATGTTATCATATTTATAATCCCTGTAAATTATAGATATTATAAATGTTATATTTATAATCCCTATGGATTATAGATACTATAAATGTTATATTTATAATCCTTATAGATTGTAAATATTATCCTACTTGTAATCCCTATAGATTATAAATATTATAAATGTTATGTTCATAATCCTTGCAGGTTATAAATGGTATTATATTTATAATCCCTGTAGATTATAAATATTATCATATTTATAATATGTATAGATCATAAATATTATAAATGTTATCATATTTATAATCCCTGTGGACTATGAATATTATTGTATTTATAATCCCTATGGGTTATACACACTGTTATATTTATAATCCTTGTAGATTATACATATTATAATTAACACAAAATAAATACAAATCAATTTTTGGGAGGACACTAATAACTGGAAGAATCAGGAAAAGTCTCTAGTAGCAAGTGAAATGAGTTGAGCCTTTAAAAATAAACAGATGAGAAAACTGAGGCAGGCAATGGTTGAGTGACTTGCCCAAGGTCATACAGCAAGTACGTATCTGAAAAGTGAGTGTCAGATTTGAACTCAGGTGCCCCTGACGCCAGATCCAGCGCTCTATTTATTGTGCCATCTAATTGTCTCTCTAACGTAGGTGATGATCATTCAGCGTGTTCTTGAAGAACTCAAACTCTACCAGTCTTTTCTCAAGACAGACAATTGTATTTTTCAACAGCTCTAATGGTTAGGAACTTTTTCCTTATATCAAGATTAAATTTAGTTCTTCAACTTCTACCTATTCCCCTTAGTTTAATCCTTTCAAGGAAACCAGGACAATTCCAATTAACCCTTCTCCCAAGTGACAACCCTTCCAATGCTTGAAGACAGTGATCCAGTGCCCATATATTTTCTCTTTTACAAGATAAACATCTGCAGCTCATTCGCTGGCTCCTAAATCCCTTAACCTCTATGTACTTCTGCTTACTCATCCATAAAATAAGAGAATTGTAGTATTGACCTCTAATGTCCCTTTCTGATCTGATTCTGCTATAGCCACATTGCTTGAATTACCTGAGCATAGCCAATTGACTGAACTCCACTTCTGTTCCTTTGGACCCCCTCCCACTATATGTAATATTCTTTCATTTCTTAAAGTTGGCTCAAATTTCATCTTCTCTAGGAAGACTTGGGATTTCAACTCCATTCAATCACAACTCCATGCTAAAATTATTTAATATTTATGTTTATACCAAGTTGTACCTGCCAATATGTAGTTCTCAAATCGTCCTTCAGTTATTTCATTTATGTCTTCCCAAATAAATTATGTCATCCCTGCATTTTGGGGATGAGTAATACATTTGGTAAACCATAAAGCACTATTTTAATGAGTTATTACTATTCCTTATAGTATGTAGAAAACATTATACACACAGCAGATGCTCAATCAATTTTTTTACTAATTGCACCTAGTGATTACTTAAATATATATATGGTGACACGCTACGGCAAAATGATCAAAAATGAGCTGCAAATAATAGGAGTATTTTTCAACAGAAATATGCACCTCAAATTTATACAATATTTTGTGGTTTACAAACTGCTTGTTCATTTTTCATGGTGTTAAAAATATTGTTTGTTTACTTAATTGATGTCTGCTATACTCATTAGGATCTGTTAGTACATCATAATTATATTTGTTGAGACTGGAGGTCATAAATTATACCTGTTTTAAACTTTACTTTTCCTCCTCAGGTTAAATGCTAGAAATATTTTGTTGTTGTTATTAAAGCAACTTCAACTATGATGGACATTATTCTATTTCAAATATATTATCCTAAAAACAGTGGGACCTCTTTGAATAAATTGTAGGAGATATCTCAGTCACTTCCAGGGTGTCTCTCTTCATAATTTTCAACTACCAAGAACAGTTCAGGCTCCATGACACATTTTGATTGAGCCTCACTGCTGAGATGAAATATTTCCATTTCTCTTTAGGTATATAATAGCTATCTCCAGATCTCTAGAATATTTTGAGAAATATGCTAAGATCACAACAGGGAAGAGGAAGCTTATATTTTAAGGGGAGGACTTCCTATCCATGAAAAAGGGCAAAACATTCAAACAGATTATGGGAGAAATTGGATAATCCTTCCCCAAAGGGTATTAAAATATAAGATGATATAAGCAAGCAAAGGCTGGCTTCAATACTGAGTCAGGCCTAGGATGTCTGAAAGTCCACAGTTTGAAAGTACCCATGTGCTGTGTTTCTGGTAAATAAAAAGACAATGAATACTTTCAGGCAACAGCTGTGGTCAGTGGTAGGAAATATTAAGCAGAGGAGCCCTAGCCTCACCTCCTAGGTAACTCCTTATTATCTATGCCATCAGAGGCTCAAAGCCCTTGCTGTTTATCTTGACATCAGCCACATTCTAGTAATATTGTAAGAATTCTTGAATACCAAACTTTAAAAAACCTCAAAATGAGATTGATTTTTTAAAAAATCACATTAAAATCTCATCTCATCTATCTATGATAAGACTTCATGATCCTGCTGATAGCTCCTTATATAGCTGGGGCTATAGAGTGATTCAGGATATGAACATTTCAAGTGAACTATCATTGGATGGATGTGTGCTTCCTAACAATCTCTCTGTCTGTGTGTGTGTGTGTGTATGAGAGAGAGACAGAGAGAGAGAGAGAGAGACAGAGAGAGAGAGAGAGACAGAGAGAGAGAGAGACAGAGAGACAGAGAGAGACTTGAAGAAGTTTCAGAGCTGGTCCTTCTACACAGGGACTCATGATATAAACCAGCCATGTGTTAGCTTTTTTCTTAGTTCATGTATCAACTTCACAATTTTCAAGTCTTATCCCATTCATTGCCTGAGAGAACAACCTAGGGAAGAACAAAATACGTCCCAGGTTTCTTAGCTGCACAGAATAGTTTAGGTCCAGTTTTATCAAGAATCACGGGATTATATGACCAATACAGAAATAGGTTTCTGTGACTGTGTTCATGTACATATAAATATATCCCATATCAAATTGCTTGCCTTCTCAATGAGGGAGGGGGGAAGGGAAAGAATTTGAAACTCAATTTTAAAAATATGAATGTTAAAAACTGCTTTTGCACTTATTTGGAAAAATAAAATATTTTTCAATTGAGTAAAGAGGAAGCAAAAAAAAAAAGAATCCTAGGATTCTAAATGTGTAACTGGAAGGGACCATAGAAGTAGGTCATCTACTCTGTCCACCTTATTTAACAGAAGTCTATAGAGTGGCAGGCTCAGGATATGAACCTAGGTCCTTAGAATACTATCAGTAGGATCATAAGTCTTATCATATTTGCCTTTGGTCTATTTTGGGATAGAGAAATCAAATAGATAGGTTAGATGAGACTGTAATGTGATTTTTAAACAAATCAATCTCATTTTGAAGTTTCTAAAAGTTTGGTATTAAATCCTTGATAAGATTTTTTTTTTAAAAATCATTAATATATGAAAAGCTTGGCTTTTTATTCAAATGAATTGTAAAGTAATGGAAGTAAATATAAGCCCTTATAGAAATACCTAAAATGAGAAATAATAGAGGGCTAAATACCTTATATTCATATCTCATTTGATCCTCAGACCAATCATGGGAAGTGATTTACAAGTAAACCAATTTTAAACATGAAGAGACTGAAGCTATGATGGTCTAAATGACCTGTCTAGGGTTACACATCTAGTAAGTGGTATTGTCTGGGCTTAAATCAAAGTCTTCCGACTCCCAGTTCCTTGTCATTTCCACTAAGGTTACTATCAGTACTGCATGATTTGCTCTTTATATGTAATAAACTAGGTCAACATGAGACTCCAGGATGAGATTTTGCTATCTTCCCCCACCCCCCACTAACCTGTGGGTCTAAGATTTTTGTTCTATTTGTTTGCAAACATAATTTCCTCCATTCTCTAATTCCCAAGCTACAGTATAATCTAAGAGTCAAGTTCTCCTTGTGTATACTTGAATATAACAGATCCAAAGAAGGAATTTCAAGGGAATAAATGCAAATAAGGGTCTTTTGAAGTCAAATGTTCCCCTAAATATCAAAACATCACTTCTGGAAAAATCAATAAGACCAGATAAAAGAGAAGGCCCTGAAGGCTCATTATATTTCCAATTGAATTTTGCAGTGTAGTCATGCAGAATGTAATAATGCTGAAATACTTGTTTTAAGGCTTTTTTGCTTGGGCATCCTTCTGCTCTTTTTGCATTTGGTGTGAGGAAAAGCCACCAGCGATGATGGGGGCAATGCTAAAGCATTTGTTTTGGTGCTTAATTCAATTAAAAGGGATTTAAACAGAGTACATATCATCCCATGGAATTCCTGGCTTAACAGAACTGTTGGAATTTGAGTGGGGGAAATGAAGAAAGGTAGAAGAAAAAGGGTAAAAGAAAAAAAGTTCTATCCTGTTCTCCATGAAGCTGAATAGGAAAATCAAATGAGAAATGTCTCAAACATCAGTAAAGTGGGAAATGAATAAGCTACTGAAGCATGACTCCCTTCTGCTCTGGAAGTCAAAGAAATAAGCAAATCACCTACCTGGAACAACAGTAAGATTGGGGAGGAAAAGAAGAAAAACAGATAAAAAACACAGGATTTATATGTAGGACAAAACCCAGGCTCTATTTTCAACAGACAGATTGTCACCCAGGCAGGCAGATAATTGTGTCTGCATGTTTGCAAGTAATGATGATGACGCCAAGTATTAGGAAAACAGAATGAATGGGAAGAATAAAACTATGACGAGCCCAGAGAAGATGAAAATGTTGGCAATGAAAATGGAGCCAGATAGGGCTAAAACATATAACAATTTGGAATATGGCAAGGAAATAAACTGGTGGGATTATTAAAATACATATTAAGCAACACATAGTATTTTTATACGTTGAAAATAAACTTTTATTGAAGGGTAGTTTCTTCAGTGAGCTTTCTCTTTACAGGAGAATAATTCCTGAGAAAAATCTGATACTATCCAGAAGATTACTTACTGGGTAGACAGTAAGGAAAAATTAAAGGAAAGTTAAAATACTGTTTATAAATGTGTAAATAAAACTGGTCAAAAGCATACCTTTCATAGATAAATCATATTCATCACCTAGTATCCAAACAAAATGATGGCACCCCATTTTTGATACCTTACTCCTGGAATATTTTGTGCTGTTTAAAAAAGATGAATTACAAAATGTACAAATTTGCATGCCTTACAATGATTAGCATTTGAGTTGGAGGGAGACATTATACCACAATGATTGAATTGAAATGATTCAGTTATCATCCCGTCTCCCTTTTCTCTCTTCTTTTATTGTCTCCTCACTTCTAAATTTTTATTTCAGGCATCTGCAAACTCTTAGAAGAGTGTTAATAGCCGATTGACAATCCTTTTCTTTTTTACTGGGATTGGAGTGGTGAGAAGAGAGGTCACACGTTAACTGCCTACTTTTGGCTGCTGAGCTGGGGAAGAGGGTGCAGAAAGTGATACTGGTGGGAGGAAGAGCAAGCTAGACTGGTTTGTTGAGGGCAGGGATGAGATTGAATGCTGATTGGCTACTGGCTGTTATGTCTAAAAATGCAGGCAGTTGAGGAAGGTCCCAGCTGTGGCACTTAGCCTTCAAGAAAAGGTTTCAAAGACAGCACAGGAAGCAGATAGGTGGCCTATAGGGAAAGGGGTTAGGAAAGACCTTTGGTGCCCCAGTTCCTTTCCTTTTTCCCCCTCACTCAAGCTCTGGGGAAGAGAATATCCCTGAATCTCATAAGAGTTTAAATCACAGAATGATCAAAATGCCTTATTCATTATTATATTACTATAATGATATTAAGATTTTTTTTAAAAATCACATATTTTTAATGCAAAAAGTTATGCATTTATTAAAATAACATGCAGATCTAGTAAATTCTCTACACATTTGTTGTTAAGTTGTTTCAGTCATGTTTGACTCTTTGTGACCCTACTTGGTGTTTTCTTGGAAAAGATACTAGTTGCCATTTCCTTCTCCAGCTCATTTTACAGATGAAGAAACTGAAGCAAACAGATTAAGTGACTTGCCCAGGGTCACA
The DNA here is from genome assembly GCF_011100635.1 of Trichosurus vulpecula. NCBI lineage: Eukaryota > Metazoa > Chordata > Mammalia > Diprotodontia > Phalangeridae > Trichosurus > Trichosurus vulpecula. The sequence continues at coordinate 416,152,671 of NC_050574.1, read as the reverse complement.
AAGCTCATATGTGTTTGAGGCTAGATTTGAACTCATGAAGATGTGTCTTCCTGATTCCAAACCCAAAGTGCTTTCCACTTTGCCACCTAGATGCTTTTCTCTATACCTACCTACCTATCTACATATATATATATATATATATATATATACATACATATATATATATGTGTATATAAAAAATTATGCTCAGCTTCAATAAGAGTTAAAAACAAAAAAAAAATTTAACTACAAATTAAGCATTCTCCACTACTAGTTATACCTGCTTCATAACAGTCATCACACATTTATTCGGTATTCACTAAATGGTTATTGGAAATTTTTTTTTAAAAAAAGGTATAAGGTAAATTTCCTGATGTATCTTATACATACTAATCTAGCTGGTTGGTTACCTATTCACTGGAGATTTTTCCTCTCATCTTAGGATTGCTCAGTTAATATCTCTAGACCCAGCATGGTGGTACATAACATTAGTTCCTGATGCTGGAGAGGTGGATCACTTGAGCTAAGGAGTTTTGAGTTGCAGTAGGATTAAAGTCAATTGGGTATCTGTCCTAATTCCAACAACTGTATTGCGACTTCCTGGGAGTGGAAGGCTCCCATAATACCTAGGGAGTAACTAAACAGCCTAGGTCAAAAGCAGAGCTTCCAAGCTAATCCCAAGCTATTGGGATCTGCCTAAGAGTGGCCACTCACTTTCAATCTAAGCAAAGTAAGGAGATGCAATCTCAAAAATAAAATGAAATAAAAGCACATCAAGACCTTAGCACCCCACACCCTTATCATCAACCATCAGCACCCCCACTACTCCTGCATAGGTGGGGCTGATTTGGTATCAGGACCCAGCCATGTCCAACAACCTAGAGGAAAGGTCAAGAAATAGGGGACTGTTCTGACCCATTCTAACTGCTAATTAAGTCCTCCATATGGCTCAAGCTCTCGTATCGCTTTCCACTTGAGTTTATATTGTAATTCCTTTATGAATAGGGTAAGATGAAAAGAAAGTTGAAAGGTGGACTCTGGAATAGCTCACACTCATTTAAAAGTAGAGAATGCAGAATTAAACCAACCAAAACAAGGACAAAAGTCCCATCTCCAATGCTTCCCTCAAATTCCATGTCAAAAGATTTGCAAAAAATATATAAAGTCTTTGGATTTCTCATTAACAGGCTAAAGATGGAACCAAGACCATTGTGGTGCCTTTTGATCTTATTCTCGAATTTGTATATAGTAACTAAGTACTTACGGTTAAGGAATTTGACAGTAAAGATGGATAGAAAGAACACTGTCTTAGACAGAAGCATTATTTCATTTTATTTATTATATCCCCTCTATTGTATTATCCTTTCCTTTTCAAACAGTGTCTTAAGTCATCCTTTATGTTAACTTTTGTGTCCAAGGCTGCCACTCCATTCTCTAGTTCTATGGTATTATGATTTCATTCTCAAATACAGAATGAATCAATGAATATTCAGATACATAAGCTATTATTTTTCACAGAAAAATACAGTAAATACAGTTCAGGTTTCTATTGAATGGACCCAAAAGAGAGTGTCAAGTTTGTAGATGGTTCACTAACTTTTATCAGACTGGAATCTGAGTAAGATGCTATTCACTGGTTTTTAATCTGTTTGAATCACAAAAGAAATTAGGAACTACAAAAATGGTATATATTTTTGTTGATGGATTGGTTAATGTTCAACTACTTATAAAAACTTTGAAGAATCAACATTCCATAATGCTGCCACCCAGTTGGGTGGTACAGTGCATAAAGTGACAGAAGACCTGAATTCAAATCTGTTCTCAGACACTTACTAGCTGTGTGATCCTTGGCAAGTCACTCAGTTCCCTCATCTATAAAATGAGCTGGAGAAAGAAATGGTAAATCACTCCAGTATCTTTGCCAAGAAAACTCCAAAAGAGGTCAAGAAGAGTTGGACACAAACTGAAAATGACTAACCAACAACTACCCATTTCTACTAATAGAGAGAATACCCCAAATGAGGAGGTCACAGACTTAACAAAGTACTTATCTATTCACCTATTTATCCATATATTTGTTATATACATATATAAAGTTGCTATATAGAGCATTATATATACATATAAAATTCTATATTAAATACATATCTAAATATACATAAATTAGATATATAGGGCACTACATATCTATATTAAATATATAAGTATAAATCTAAATATGATAATTATTTATATCAACAGCTTTATAAGCTCTTCTGATGCACTGGTGATTACAGTGTATATGTACTCCTTCCACCAATGTCCCCCTTAACAGGGAATCATTTCTTAGGACTTTGCACAGAAATTCTTTTCATGAGATGTGCTCCTATGCCCTTGGTAAACACTTTAAATAAACATTTGTGTGCCTCTTTGTCACCTCACTTGAAGTCAACACTCAGAGAATGACTACAAAATTATCTCCATAGTAACTTTCATGATCTTTTCGTATAGGTGTCAGAGGTCTTATTTTGGGGGATGCATTTTATCCTGAGTCAAATATTATCTTAAAAATCAATCAATAATAGATATAGCGAGATCTTATTTTTTACACTTCTTAATCAGTTGTAGAACTAAGACACTGAATGTGATCAGCTACAGAAAATTTTCTGAAGAAATCTTCTATTCCTTTAATTCCTTAATTTCTTTTTATTGACCCTATCTTTGATCATGCAGAGTTTGGAGTTGAGAAAGCATACAGATTGCTCCTTGCTTCTCTTTTTGGTCCAACTTAATTTGCTAAGAGTATCATGTCTAATAAAAAAAATTGACCAATGATTTTATTGGTATCAGTATAAGGAGATACCTTTGCTAATGCAAATTTCAAACTATTCTGTAAGTTATAGCCTTAGAGGGTTGCCTACACTAAGGTTAAGTGACTTGCCCAGGGTCACACATCATGAATATGTCAGATGAGGGGATTTGCACGCAGGTCATCCTGATTCCAAAGCTATCATTCTATTACCCCATGCAAACTCTCACTGTTTGTAATAATGTTCATTATTTTGCAATTTTTCTTCCTTTTATATATCTTGAAAACTTGAAGTACTGACCTCTAGTACTGATTCATCTTTGTTAAAGACTGGTACCTGATTCAAAGTATTCCTCTCCACTTCATCGATTGTCACTATCTTCAAATATTACATTATTCATGTTGACAGTCTGTCTAACATGACCATATAATTGAACAATTTCCTCATCTCAAATGGTGGCTTTTCCCACCCTATTTCTGTCACCGCTATGTCCCCTTAGACCTTACCATCTCTCAGAATTGCATCATTTCCAAGATCTTACAACTTTTTGATTTCCACTTAACTCCAACTCATCTCTGATTCCACATATTTATAGGGGATAACTTAGAACAGTGCTTTTTAACTTTTTTGTGTGTCATGGACACTTTCACCACTCTGATTAAAAGCCTGAGGTCCCTTTTTCAGAATAATATTTTGAAATGCATAAAAATTTGAAGACAATGCTAAATCTCAGTTGGAATTTAGTGAAAATGAAGATGTAGTTTTTCATCCTACTTCACAGACCCTGGGAAACTAATACACAAACTTTTTGAGGATCTATCAACTGCAAGTTAAGAACTTTTCATTAGATCCTGACTTTGTTGAGAAGACTTGAGGTCATCTAAATACTTCCTTCAGATCCTCCTCCCTCTTTTCCACAAAGCTTCTTACCTAAATGTATTCTTCATTTGGTCATTGAAAAGATGAATCAGTAGAACAGATTAGGTATAAATTATATTATAGAAATTGACCATAGTAATCTAGTATATGATAAACCCAAATATAAAGCTTTTGGAACATAAACTTATTATCTGACACCTGTGCTCCTGATTCTATCCCTGCCTACTTCCTTTAGTACATGTATCTTGTATTACCTCCCTCTCATATCTCTTCAGTTTCTCCCTTTATACTAGATCATTCCTACCAACATCATATCTACCAACAAATATGGTCATTGTTTTCCCAATTAAAAAACGGTCCATTGAGTCTGCTATCTTATCCAGATAGTATGGTATTATCCATTTTTTCTCTTCTTGACTATCAAATTTCTTGAAGAAGGAGGGTGTACATGATATAGAAAGTAGAATTTAAAGGTCAAGGAAGAGAAGAGGTAGCAAAAAATGGAGACATAGGATATGAGATAATATTAGTCAAGCTAATCAACCACATTTGTGCATTTATTGGATATGAACGGTGAGGGAGAGAAAAGTTACAGGCGATAGCAAGGACTTGAACACAGGCGACTAAATACATAGTGGTGTGAAAAGGAGAAAAGGTGAAGTCTGACAAAGTAGTTTCATGAGAAAAGCTAAATAATCTCAGTTTGGGACATGTTGAGTTTGAGATGCCAATGGGACATCCAGGTAGAGAAAGCCTTTAGACAGTTAGAAGAGCAGAGCTAGACCTCAGGAGAGGTTAGAACTTAAGGTTAAATGATAATTGAGAGTAAATGATATTGCCAAGGGAAAGATTACGGGAAAATAATAGTAATGATGATAGTGATGGTTATGATGATTGTAAATACCTAGCATTTATATATCACTTTAAGGTCTGTCAAATGCTTTATAAATATTATCTCCCTTTATCTGTGCAATAGCTTTTTGAGGCAGTTGTTGTTATTATTCTTATTTTACAGGTAAGGAAACTGAGGTAGACAGAGGTTAAGTGACCCACCCAAGGTCATATAGCTAATAAAAGCGTAAGGCTAGATTTAGACTCAGATCTTCTGACTCCAAATGCAGTGCTTTATTCACTGGACCACCTAGCTGAAAAACCTGGGAAAACAATCTCTTTTAAGGAGTTAGGAAGAAAATAAGAAATCGTTGAAAGAGACTGTGAAGGAATAGATTAAAAAGTCAGGAGAAGAATGAGGAGAGTGTAATTTCTTAAAAACCAAAACCAAAACCAAAAACAGAAGGGAGAAGAAAGTACCAGCAGGGTTGTTTTCAACTCTAACAAATACTGCACACACGTAAGTGATAAAGATAGAAGAAGAAAAAAAAGTGCCTCTGGATAAGATTGATGGACGTTGAGAAAAAAGTTTCAGTAGAATGAAAAAGAGGAAAATCAGGGCCTATGAAGGTCGGAACTTGGAGTAATGGATATAAATTGCAAAAAGACAAATTTAAGCTTGATTTAAGGAAAAACTACCTAAAAATTAGACCTGTACAAGAATAGAATGAGCTACCTCCAGATAGAAACTTTGTTACTACCCGCCTTTCTGTAATATCAACAAAAAACCACTTGCCAGGTATGTGGTTGAGATGATACTTGTTCAGATACTGATGGGATGAGATGGTCTCCAAGCTCCCTTCCAGCTCTGAAATTCTGTGATTCTATAAAAAGTAAAAGCTCCTTCTTTTGTTTTGTTGGACTTTGTGTGCACATATGTGTGTTGTGTGTCAGCAGGCAGCATTCACCAAGTGGTTAAAGTGGTAAGTTCAAAAATAAATTTAGCTTGAAGAAGTTATTTAAAGCTCACTGAAAATACACATATGAAAATGGATCTGTGATTTCACTGACTTGGTAGTTCTTCATGATGATGATTCAGACCAAAATCCATCCCTTCCAGTTCATCCCATATGACCCTTGTCCACATTCCCCCAAAAGTTCACCAAAGGGGTCCAATTTTGGGCTAGAGGTCTTCCTCTATTTCTCCTTACATGGCAGGAATACCAGTAAAGTCTTCTGGTCATCCAAATTACCCTTCCCTCTAACCAAATGAACAGACTATCTCCTGCTTTGATCATTTAAGAACACTGAAATTTGAACATTTTCCTTTCATGTAATGGTAAATACATTGTAATCCTGAATGATATATAGACCCGTGTCCATGATATACTTTATTTCATCAAATTAATTTGACTGTTCCAGACCAAATACAATCAATTTAGTTCATTTTTAGTTTCATACACATGTCTTTGGGCACCTAGGTGGCACAGTGGATACAGTGCCAGGCCTGGAGTCAAGAAGACCCAAGTTCAAATCTGGCCTCAGAAATTTACTAGCCATGCGTCCCTGGGCAAATCACTTAACCCTGTCTGCCTCAGTTTCCTCATCTGAACATTGAAGACAAACCACTCTAGTATCTTTGCGAAGAAACTCCCAAATTGGGTCATGAAGAGTCAGACATGACTGAAATGAATGAACAATAGCAATGACCAAATACATGTCTTTCCACCTCCAGGTTAAATGCATATTACTATTACTATATTGGACAAGCCCCAGGGGTGCTCTAGAGCACAGTCTTCCAATCTAAAACCAACTCTAGGCTGTAAACTTTTCCTCACTCCCAACCCCTGGGAGCAAATCCAAGCACTGCCTCCACTCCAGGGACCGCACTTGGCAGTATTGTTTACTCCAGTCCTCCTTATCCTCTTCCTGTGCTGTCCCTAAGGATCCTGCTTCACTGTATTTGCTCATTACCTTCCTGTTAATGACCCTGGACTGTCTAGTAGACTTTGTTTACATTTTCTGTTGATGGGCTGGTTAACATTAGACACATGCATGCCTACATTGAGTTTTCCATGATCAACTAGAATTTCTTGACTGATGGGAAGAAATGGCATATGTTTTATTCTAAACAAGAGTCTTTTGAAAAGGTTCAAAGTATCTTTGCTAATGCAACAGGAACATTAGATATATTCCTGTAATCAAATCACCACTCCATTTCATTGTGTAAGCCTTTCCTACAGAAATATTGGATGAGCACTCAGAGTTACTCAAAGACTACTTTGAGATTTCATTAAGGGATACAAGGTTTACAAGCTAGGGTGGCATATATTAGTTTAAGATCTTAGAGTAGTCACAAATGAATTCCAGAATAGCTTTCCTTTTCACTCCAATGAGTTCCTGGAAACCATACTATAAAGCTGATCGGATTGTCCCATGGGAAGAATATGGTGGTCAGAAAAATCAGTCAATAAACATTTATTAAGTGCTTACTACGGGCCAGGTACTATGCTAAGTGCTGGGGGATACTGAGAAAAGAAAACAAAAACAAAAACAAACAAACAAAAACCCCCAAACAGTCCTGGCTCTTACAGAGCTCACACATTAAAAAGACATGTAAATAACCAGGTCCATACACAATAGATATAAAGTAGATGAAAAATAATCTCAAAGGGGAAAGCATTGGCAGATGGAAAGGGACTAAGAAATGCTTCCTGCAGAAGGTTCATTGTGAACTGCCTTAAAATAAAGCAAGGAATCTATGGTGACAAGGGAGCAGAGCATTCCAGGTGTGGCCTCCCACCTGTGAGAAAGAAGTGAAAAGAATGAGAGAAATGGGTAAGGAAATAACTTTAAAACAGGGGCTATTAAAAATGTCAAATTTAAATTTTAAAATTTTATTTTAAAATCCCAAAAATTGTAATTTTATTCAAAATGTCAAGGTGCTACAATTTTTACTCTCCTACTTCTACATGTTCTAAGTTGGGAAAGAGAGATTTGTAGTGAAGTTCCTTCCTAGTTTTAAAAATTCTCTGAAATAAGAAAGCAGAAGACAGATTGAGGAAAGAGGAATCACAATTTTGTACCACAGAGAAAGGAAATCAAGGAAAATGGTCTCAAATTTCTTAGTAAAGTAAGAGAGGAGGTCATCTTCTATGATTGATGGGGTAAGGACTAGTTTGGCTGTCTGAAGAGAAAGCATAGACACCATGGGGAAAGAATTAGAGAATTAATAAGAGCAAACTTTTGTTAAACTCTATCCATCCTCAATAAGATTCTGTGATCCTGGTATGGAAAGAAGTGGCAATTATTAGCAAAATCATGCTGAAAACTAAGATTACTTTCTTCCCTGCCTCAAAGCAGAAAATAGGATTCATAGGTGAATGGAAAGGGATAGGGCAAAATTCATCTGGCAATGATATCACAGGTTTACAAAATAAATGACTAAAGAACTGAGAGATTTATCCTTAAAAAGCTCCAAGTTAGAGAACTTTACATACATTATCTTTCACGAATGTATATATACATACACACATGAACATATAGTATATATGTGTGTATACATACGTGCATACACACACATATATACACATATATGTACATGTCTTTCCATAGCTTTGTTTACTTTAGCTTTAAAATTACTTATAAGAGGGTGGTTTGGTCCTTTCTGTGGGCCAGACATTCACTTGTATCTATTTATCAGTTGGTAGAATAATTTCATTTTCTTAATCAAAAGGTTCACCCAGTGAAGTGTAGTAGAAAGGTCACTGAGTCTGGGTTCAAATCCTTGATCTACTATTTGTTGCCTGTTTTAATTAACCTCTCTGGGCCTCAGTCACTTCATTTATAAAAGAAAGGGGTTGAATTGGATGATCTCTAAGGAGTCTTCTAGGTCTAATTCTGTGATGTCACATAGAATTTATTCCCTAATAACACATAGCACTGAATGAATATGTAGCATACTGGAAGAGGTTATAGGGAAAGAAGGAGGAAAGAAAATAAAGATCTTACTCTAGAAGAAGTTTATTCTCTAAGAAGTTTCCATTTCTTTTTGTGATTTCAATTAGTACCTCTTTAAAGTGATGTTGATGCATGAATCAGTCATATCCCCCAACAGAAAGCATTGGCATGGTATGCTGATGAATAAGAGGCAAAAAATTAAAAAAAAATAGAAACAGAAAGATGTATCTGGCATCTGCAATGACTTAGCTGTAAAGTATGAAGATATCCTGTTGTCAGCTTCACGTATCATAGACTTTGCCCTATTTAACAATTTAATAAGGATTTTACTATAATTTCCCCTTAACCAACTTGAGTCAGCTACAAGTTTTCTGATGTCCTTCCAAAACCTCGGGTTGCTTTTTAGCTCAGGGCCCAGTTTATCCAAGGGAAGAAGGAGGGGAACAAGTGACACTAGTGACACAAAGAAGTCCGTGTCAATCCCTCATGATCCTATGGGGTCACAGAGAGCCTGAGGTGGTTAGGAATAATTATATATTTAGATATCTAAATCTAAAGAGATAGATAGACATAGCTTATACATACATGTGTCTCTCATACATATGAGAAAGAAAGAAGAGACAGGAGAAAAGGAATATATAGAGAGAAGAAATACTGTGTGGCAGAAGTAGTACTTTTTCTTTCTCCCTCCCACCCTCTCTCTCTCTCTCTCTCTCTCTCTCTCTCTCTCTCTCTCTCCCTCTCTCTCCTTCTCCCTCTCTCTCAATATATATGTGTGTGTGTGTGTGTGTGTGTGTGTGTGTGTGTGTGTGTATGCTGTGAAGTATAAAAACATCTTATTGTCACCTTCACTTACCTCCCTCTACCTTCATCTCATATTTGTATATCTATATTTATATATCATATTTATGTATGCATATATGTATATATACATGTATAAATATGAATATATACCTAAGAATATTAGGGGTTATGCTGATCACTTTTTTCTAATTGAAATAAGAGATTATTAATACATTTCTTTTACTAATACAAAGCCCTCTTATTTATTTGTGGTTTTTGCATCTTATTCCTTTCTTGAAAGCTAGATTTAGCAAATCGTGATTTTTTAATTTGCAAGAACTTCTCTCCTTTGTAACTTATACTCCAATGAGCCATCACATGTTGGGAAGGTGCCCATTTGATGATAACTCATGAAATAGCAGCAGGTGTGATCAAGACCTAAAGAGGAATGACAGGAGCCAGAAATAACAAATGGTGCCCAGATCAATGGCTCCCACATAGATTACACAACTGGTTCAGAATATAAACAAATGAGCTTGTCAGGTCTAACTCCATCATTGCATACCCCTGCTGTTTATATCACACAGATTTTTAATTGTGAAAGTACAGACAAGGTGTCTGTCTTTCATTTTATGAATACACGTGTGGAGAAAGGAAAGGGTGATGAGCATAAATAAGGGCAGATTATGTATGCCTGCTATTTTTTGGTAAGTTTTGAGCAGATATTTTTCCAAAGAATGATGCTTCACTGAGATATATTTTTTCCAGTGAAAGAATCAAAGTCCCTGGATCCTAATTTGCCAGATCTTGATATCAAGACAGATATGAGATACAGATACTATAAAGTAATTGAATTTACAAACATTTCAAATTTATGGAAGTGTGATTGAGCCCCTATGCTAAAAGGCAAACTTTTGAAGCCTTTGCAAGTTGTCTTGGAAACAATGGACATTATGATTAGGGAAACTGAGCCTTCTCACATCAAGCCACAAGAATGTTCTCACTTCTATTTATTTTGTGCTACTTCTTCATCAGTTTCTTAATTTGTATGTACTTGCCAAAAAAGACTTAAAAAGGAACAGAGGTACCCCTAGAGAAACACATTCTCTTGTTTATATCCCTGAGGCACAGATTTAATCCTAGCTGGCATATACATTCATGATTTCTAAAAGAAATATGGAGTTTAAGAAAATTTGCCAAAGGTAACATGATGCTATAAACATCTGTGTTTTTCAGCAAAGACATTGTTTACGATTGATTGCTAGAGAAGAGATACTAGCACAAAATTGTACTCATCTTACAGAAAGGTAGTATTATTTCCTTCTTGGTAATGACTACAATTTTCATTTAATGTGCTGGATTAATAACACGCCCCATACAAATAAATCATCTTCACTTCTGCAGAAGGAACAATAAAGGAAATCATTCATTTAATTAAAAAAAAGCTTCCAAATTAACATTACTCTTTGACAACACCGATATTCAAAATCATCCCTGGTCATTATACCCTTTTAGATTCATGATTTTAAAGTAGATTTTGCAACTGATTCATTCTCTTTTCAAAGGAGTGTTTAAGGCCATTAAAAATGAATGTGATTCTTATAGGTTGGATTAGAGGAAAAAATTTTTGACCTATAAGGTGATGACAATGTTATTAAAATATACGCACATAAAATATTCTTAAAATAAAAATCTTATTTCTAAATTTTATATTACATTTTTAAAATTTAGAAATCATATGATGGTAGTGGGAATACACCTGGGAGATCACCTTCCAAACCCAAAGTTCTTAATTTTTTTTGGTTCCTGAATCCTGAATCCTTTGGCAGTCTGGTAAATCCTATATATATCTTTGCAAAATAATTTTAAATGAATAAAATAAAATACATGGAATTATAAAAACTCTATTATATTGCAATAGAGTTATCAAAATATTTTTAAAAATTTATGGACCTCAGTTTAAGAATTTCTATTTGTTATGAAATTTGAAGATTCATGACTTGTCCAAGTGGGTACTCTGACAGTCACAACCCTTCTGTAACCTAATTGACTTTCTTCACAACTCGATTTGATGGAGAACTTCTTTATCTAGTGGCCATCCATCTGATATGATCAATGCCTTCTTAATTTAGGTAAGCTGATAATTTGATAACATAGTTCAGATCCATCACCACCTGAACCATACTACATACCAGAAGTTGTTAGCATGTGGTCCATGACATTTAGATAGATAGATAGATAGATAGATAGATAGATAGATAGATAGACAGATATATAAATTGACTATTTCAGAACATATTTATATTTATTAAAACATATATATGTATATATGTATATGTATATATACATATATGTATACATACATACATACTATATATATTGGTTTGGAGCAGCTGGGTGACAAAGTGGATAGAGTACTGGGCCTATACTCAGAAAGACTCATCTTCCTGAGTTCAAATTCACCCTCGGAAACTGGTTGTGTGACCCTGGGCAAGTCACTTGCCTCAGTTTCCTCTTCTGTAAAGTGAGTTGATGAAGGAAATGGTAAACCACTTCAAAGTCTTTTCCAAGAAACCCCAAATTGGGTCACAAAGACTCAGACCTGATGGAAATGACTGAATGACAGCAAATTTACTTTAAGTATTTTATGTATACTTGAAGACATTATTCTGAGAAGTGGTCCATAGGTTTCACCTGACTGCCAGAGGGATCCATGACATAAAAGAGTTGAAAAGTTAATGTTCAAACTGAGTAGGAATTATTGAGGTCATACTCTGCTGGCATAGTCACCTTTATACCTTGGGGAGAGAGCTAAGTAGGACTTCAGATAATGAAGCTCAAATACAGTCATGGAATAAGTATAATATATAATATATGGTCATGGAATATATGTAATATATAGTCATACAATAAGCATAATATACAATACATAGACATGGAATAGGTAAAATAGGGCATTACATATTTTTAGATAATACAGATATGAAATCTTATAAGAACCTTTTATAAAAAGGTTATTTATAGTCTAACCTTCTGATTACTAAAGACTACTCGTAGGCTACTTTAAAAGATTAAAGATCCCAAACTGAGTCCATTTGGAAACAGGTTCTGGTTTCCAAATTGAACATCAGGAAAAGGTCTCCTCCTATAAAAGAATCTTCTGTTTTTCTAGTTTTTTCCCCCAGTAAGGAGGAGGTGAAGTGAAAAGGAGAAGAGGTAGATCTTCATATGAAAAAAATGAAAATAAAATAAAGTAAAATAAAAATAAAGTTAAAAACAAATGGTAGGAAACTTCCTTGAAGATAATGAATGGAACATACCTGGACATGCCAAAAGTCATTCAGTCTTTTGATTTGGCTACAAAATTAATCTGAAAAATACCAAAATAAATCAATGTTTTAAGATAATAGTTTATCCCATAAAATGAAATCTAAAATTCTTCGTTAAACTCAAAATAAGTTTTTACTGATTTTTTTGTTTTTTTCAAATCATTATAATGTCATCCAATATCCCTCCCTGTTCACCACCCAGAGAGCCATCTCATATAATATGCACTATTTTTAAATACCAAAAAGAGGAAAAAGAGAAGAAAATCAATGTAAGCTATCAATATATTGAAAAAGTCTGAAAATATGTGAAAAAATTCAACACTAGTGAACCTCCCACCTCTTCAACAGGATGAGATTGCATTCTTACATCTTTTCTTTTAAACCAAACTTATTCTTTGTAATTTGACAATATTCACTTGTGATTTTTGTGTGTATGTACTTTGTGTTCTTGGTTCTGCTTACTTCACTCTGCATCAGTTCATGTAGATCTTTTGCTACTTCACTTTTTCATATTAATCATTCCTCACAGCATAGTAGTATACCATTACATTCATATACCATGATGTGTTACCTCTAGGGTTGTCACCAATCCTCAGTTGTTACTCTATTTTCAATTCTTTGCTATCACAAAAAGTGTTACTATAAATATTTTGGTTCATATGGGAACTTTCTTCATATCAGTGGCCTCCTTGAGGTATAGGTCTAGTAATGGAATCTCTGGGTCAGAACATTTTAGCTACATTATATCTATAATTATGAATTGTTTACCAGATATTGATTCACGGTTCCACCAAAAATGCACCAGTGTGCCTAACTTCCTTAAATCAACTTCTAGTGTGTATGTTAGAACATCAATATATACACTTCTATTTTTAAGTAGAGAAGATATTTTTTAAAAAACTGCATAAATATAAACAACAATTTTTGAGGTTTCTTTCTTTCTAGTCTAATTTTGTAAAGGATAGTCATGTTGAAAACTTCTTGATCTTTGTTTAAATATAATCTTTCTATCAGTTTATTTTTTTGTATTCCAATATACATCTATCAAACCTATTCAATGCCCCATAATCTTACTGATTACAGAACAAGGTGATTTCACATAAAGTGTTAGTTTGGGTAAATTGTTGTCGTCAAATTTTTAATTCTTCTCAGGTTGTTTATTAAACATTCCCTTTTATTCAGTTTCTTGATACATATTTATTCTTGGTCACCTGAGACATCAGCAGCACTGTTCAAAGGTTATTTTTATAAGTCCAATACATATGTTGATTTCTTTTTGGAAAAAAAAAAGTCATTCCCAGATAAACACCTGGAAGGAAGATGATCATGTCACATCTTAATCTCTGCCTTAAAGATTTTAAGACCATTCAAATTTGTTTCAAAAATAGGCCAAGAAGCCCCTGCATGAGAAGAAGGACCCTTTCTCTATCTTGATGGGCATACATCAGTATTACATTATACTTAGCAAGACCATTGATTATATGGCAAAATGATTATTTTTAAAAAATAATTTTTACTTGGAGGCCAAAAACTTAAGAGTTCAGACAGTGACTCCCAACTTTGCATGTAGTCATCACTTTCACGTGGAACCTAGAAGATATTTGGGGGGAATGGCAAAGCCCCAAATGTAGAAATTTTTAAAGCTGGTTTTGTTTTTATGTTTATCTTTTAAAAATTAATCCACTCTAAATTTCCCAAGAAATTATCCTTTCAATTGGTAATGGAAAATACATAAATCCTTATATTTGAATTCTCTCATTACTATGGTTTTTCTCAATACTGATGATCCATCACAACAAATTGCAGTAGGAAATCAATTGGGATTATATCCAATTTCAGACAAAGCTTTAACATCATCATTCACTAAGGATACTTAAAGCATGAAGTAAATTAAAAGGCACAATTAATTCTTTCAGTTATTCAGGAATGTCTAGACATGGAAATTCAGACTATGCAATATGTTAAATTCTTTGATCAAGGTACATGCGCAAATGTATATAGCTGCCTTTCTTCTACTACTATGTTGGCTTCTCTCTAATAACATTTTTAATGGAATGATTGGAAATTCTGAAAGTTACTTGGATTTCTCAGTTACCTTTTTTACCACCTGGATTCAAATCCTGCCTTTGACAATTACTAGACCATGAGAAACATCTCCAAGACTTACTAACCATTATGTAATGGGTAGCCCTCTGAATTGAGAAATTCAAATTCACATCCTCATGAACCTTTAGACACTTTCTAGATGACTGACCCTAGCCAAGTCACTTAACTTTTTTATGCTTTCTGCATCTGAAAAAAAAATGGGCACAACACTGGTATTACTTTCTTCAAAGGACTGTGGTGAGAGAAATATTTCGTAAACCTTAACTTGCAAAATAAATTCTAGCTATTATTACTGTTCTTATTTCATGCAATACTACCTCATTTAAGCCTGAGGAAAACCTTGTAAAGCAAGTGAAGCAAGTATCATAATACCTATTTTGCATTTGGGGAAAGTAAGTACCAGCTAATGACTTCCCCAAAGGCATGCTCATGGCTGGATAGGAGCTAGTAGGTGAACCTAGATTTCCAAATCTTAGAACTCTATGGTCTAATAACTATGACAAGGGCTGATAGGTAGGGCAGTAAATAGAGTGTTGGGCCTAGAAACAGGAAGACCTCAGTTCAAATCCAGCCTCAGGCACTTACTAGATATGTGACCTTGGGCAAGTCACCTAGCCTCAAATTCCTCAACTGCAAAATGGGAATAATATAGCACTTATCTTCTAGAGTTGTGAAAATCAGTAGTCAATCAATGGTTAATAAATATTTATGAAGTGCTTACTATGTGCCATTGTGCTAAGTACTGGGGACATAGGGGCAGCTAGGTGGCACAGAGAGCATTGGGCCTGGAGTCAGGAAGATTCCTGTCTCCTGAGTTCAAATCTGGCCTCAGACACTTAGTAGCTGTGTGACTCTGGGCAAGTCATTTAACCCTGTTTGCCTCAAGTTCTCATCTGTAAAATAGCTGGAGAAGGAAATGGTAAACCACTCTAGTATCTTTGCCAAGAAAACCCTAAATGGGGTTACAAAGTATAGGACATGATCGAAATGTAAATGAAAGAAGGAGGGAAGGAGGGAAGGAAGGATGGGAAGGAAGGAAGGGAGAGAGGAAGGAAGGAAGGAAGGAAGGCAGAGAGGAAGAGAGAGAGGAAGGAAGGAAGGAAGGGAGAGAGGAAGAGAGAGAGGAAGGAAGGAAGGAAGGGAGAGAGGAAGAGAGAGAGGAAGGAAGGAAGGAAGGAAGGAAGGAAGGAAGGAAGGAAGGAAGGAAGGAAGGAAGGGAAGGAAGGAAGAAAAGAAGAGAAAGTCTGCATTCAAGGAGCTCCCAATCTAATGGATGGTAAAGGAACAAATGAGATATTTGTAGTTCTTAGTATAGTGTCTGGCACATAGTACTCACTCAATAAGTCTTCCCTTCCTTCCATCCTAAAATGTGCCACTTAGACCAAAACGCAACACTTTAGAGATGGTTTGTTCGGGATATTTTGGATTTATTTATTGTGTGTTTTTTTTAAAAAAACCATACTTAACCATCATCATATTACAATAATTCCAATCAGAAATTTCTTTTTGAATACATAGATAATAATAAATGATGAATAACATAAACTTAAAATCTAATGTAAACATATAGAGTAAATTATATATATGTACTATAAAAATAAGAGATTTACTGTGAAAAAAGGAAAATACACCTCAGTTAAAAGATTGAAAAAATCACGTTTTGCTAAAATAGTAAAAAAAAAAACAGATTTAGCATTCTTTGCCTATTCTTTCTGTGCTTATCTCATGCAGGTAAAATGTCCAATGCCTATATTTCTACTTCACTTGATTTCATCTAACACCATTAGTTCTCTGAGGAACTAAGAACTCTGAGGAAGTTGACATACCTTTGGCTCATTTTTAGTTTACACAACAGAATCATTGCCCAGGTTCCAAATGACCCAGACTCCCTAAAATCATTGAATTACCATAGCATTTCTTGGCCAGATGTTGGCATGTTATTTGATATTTTGCAATTTTTCCTGCTCTGGCTATTTCAAAAGTACAATCTATTCTCAAAAGACACACTGACATCAATGATGGAGACAATGAGGTTCATTTCATATACTGGGACCTGAATATTCCAGATAATATACTTCTCCTTATATGAACTAAGGTCACACTAGCTTTCTTTTTTTTTTGTCTATCTCACTGTTAATTTATATTGAACTTATAGTCCATCTAAATATTCAGATATTGTTTTAAATAATGTAGTCAAAAAACCAAAAAATTTACACAATAACTTTATTATATATTAAAAGGGATAGCAAGTTGTACATAATAGATTTGCAGTTTCATATGCAATCATTTTTATTATACTATGTTATGAATATTCTTGGTTTAATCCATGAATTAAAAATGAAATAAATTAAAAATTAGAAAAACCACTAACCATGTCTATGTCATCTTATGCCTGTAAACATGATATTTAAACTCAAATACATCTTTACATTTACCCTTTATTGTAATGTTATTAAATTTGGTCCATTATTTGAGTCTATCAGATCCTTCTGAATCTGCCATTCAGTGTCTTGGCTGCCACTCCCAGTTTTTTGTCATCTAGAAATTCACTAAGCATTCTATCTGTGCTTTCCTTTAATTAATTAGAACAAATGTTTGTTTGCCTAACCTTAATCACTGAATGGATGTTGCCTCTTTCAAAATGAGACCTGGAAAAGACCCTAGCTTAAAAAACCCAAGGTCTCCCACTGCATCCAGGGCCATCTCCAGTCATCCTGATCTATGTCTTGTCACTGGACCAGAGAAGAGAGTGAGGCTGGTGACTTTCCACGTCTCTCCCTCACTTAAATCCAATTCACATGACATCTCCTTCCTGACGTCATGATCCTCTTTAAGAAAGAAGGACAAACAACAACAACCCATGTTAAATAGCACAGACCCAAGTAAAGATCCTTGGAGCACTCCAATTGATACCTCCTTCCAACCTCCTATCTAACCAGTAACAACTACCCATTGGGATCTTGAATTATCATCTAGCCTTAAGACTGCTATCCTTTCCATCAGAATAGCATGTTTTTTTTTTTTATTAAATGCTTTGTCAAAAGCTAGGTAAACTAGATCCCTTATTCTATCTAGGCAGTGAGCCTGTCAAAAGAAGTAAAATGAGATTAGTCTAAAGCGACCTGTTTTTTGATGAAGCAGTAATGGTTCTCAGTATTCACTCTTTCCATTTCTTCAGGTTCTGTAACTGTCTGTTTAATAAATCATCCCTACTCATTTCTGTAATACACATGAAGATTTGGGTTAAGAACCTGTAATTTCATGGTTGGGTAGACTTACTATAGAAAATTTATGGGAGTATATGCACAAGTTTTTCAGGACTGGATGGGTTGCAATCTTCACTAATGGAGAGAGTACCCATATGGATGACATCACAAATCCATTGAAGTATCAAAGTATTGCTATTTTTTTGCATAATTATTCATATTTGTACATTTTTTTCAATTTCTGTATAAAGTATTTTCAAAAGATGAGTATGTCTTATGCACCTAAAAAATAAAGCATCTTTTCAGATCTGAAAAAAATACTAATTAGTAATCTAATTAACTTTGTTTTTCCTTGATTTGATGTCAAAGGTCAAAATTATTTTGTTCCACAGGAAAAAATAAGATTGCATCTCAAAAAAGTTGTCAGTTTTTTAAAATGATATTTTATGCTCCCATTTGGAAGGTATTGCCACCTTTCAAAGGAAAGCCTTAGGAAAAGGTAATGACTACAGATTTGGAATTGTGAAAATTCCTCCTCTTCCTTTTCCCAATTTTATACCCAGGTACTTTTGGATGGCAGCACTTATTTTGTGCTCTAATTCATTATCCTCCCACACTTTTTCCCAAAAGTGATATATGGTGCCAAACACACCCAGGCATTTAATAAATACCACTTGCTACCTCACTGACTTCTGCTCACAGAATACCTCACCCCTTCTCAGACTTATAGACTCAGGCAATGCATGGTATTTGTAGAGGGGGTGGTGCGAAAGATCACATAAGAGGGTAACCACACACACACAAAACCCACCATTAGGGTTCATCAGCAAGAGACAGAAATCAGGTGTTACTAGTACAAATGACTCTGCTCTGAAAGCTCTGGAAACAGGAGGTGAAAATTGTAAAACTATATTAACACTAAATTTAGAGGTTATTTCTATTTTCTATTTCTTTCCTCTCCATCTCCCTCCTCTACTCCAACCAACTCATCTTGGGATTATGAGTAACTGTTTCTTTGTGATCATGGTGCAAACATTTATTGCCTTGTTATTGGTTGATTTTTTGAAGTAGTATAACTCCTAACTCCTAAAAGTTTTATATAAAATATAAACATTTTCTTGGCCAGCGAGGTGGTGCAGTGAATAGTGTACTAGGGCCTGATGTCAGGAAGTCTCATCTCCCTGAGTTTAAATCTGTCCTCAGACACTTACTGGCTGTGTGACCTTGGACAAGTCACTTAACCTGGTTTGCCTCAGTTTCCTCATTTGTAAAATGATCTGGAGAAGGAAATGTTAAGTCATTCCAGTATCTTTGCCAAGAAAATCCCAAATGGGGTCACAAGGAGTCAGATACAAGTCAAAAATGACTGAACAACAACTGAACATAAGTGTTTTTTTATCTCAATGACAATTAAATTTAAGTTTTAAGAATTTTCCAACATTCCTTGAGGCAACTGGCAAAACTTTACCATACTGTGAAATAGACACTGTCAATAAGTGCTGGTGATTGTGAATATAATAATGACTGTTATTTCCTCAAACTTAAGGAAATATTGATAGGCAGTTTTGCTCCCTGGGCTGAAACTTGATTGAGTTAATGATGCTACCTATCTCATTAGAATCAAAAATATACAAATACAAAATACCAAATAAAGCATGTAAAGTATGATATAAATGTCATTTGTATATATTCCCCATTTCTTTCAGTGGAAATAATTTTCACCATTTATTAATTTGCCCCTGTTTAAAAAGTTAGCGTTATCTTCGATGCTTCCTTCTCTCCCCAAATCTAATAAATTATTGAATGCTATCAATATTGTCCCCCAAATATGTCATATCCATCTGTTCCTCCCTATTATCACATCCTCTTTATTATCTCCAGTCATTGCAAAAGCCTGTTAGCCAGTCTTTCTATCTGTAATTTCTTCCCTTTCCAATTCAGCAATCATACCTCTTCCAGAATAATATTCTTTGTGCAGAGATTTGGTCCTATTATTTCTCTGTTCAAAATTGTTCAAAGGCTCCTGATTTTCTGTCTTACGTAGTACACACTCCTTTGCTTGGTTGTGTGATTGAATGGTGTCACGCAGGGTAAAAATGAAAAAGCACATTGGCCTTAAATATCTCTCCATCCAACCTACCAGAGTGTTTGAAATTCTCAGCATAACTTTATAGTCCTTCCGTTGGTTCAGCAAGCTGTTCCAATAGGAACTCTGTTAAAATGCAAATATGTTATCTGAGAGGCAGCACTTTGAACTGCTATTCTCCATTAATATGTTAGCATGATTTGTAAAATCAGATTAGCTAATCAAGGAGCAAGGAAATCCCTTTGAAAAATCAATTAATTAATATATAAGTATTGAGCAGGGACTATGTGCTCCTCACCCTGCTGGATACTGGGAGGAAAAAAGAAGTATAAGACATGGTCTCTGCCCTCTAAGAGCTTTTAATTCAACTTTAGACAATGTCAAGTATTTATTAAGGGACGACTATATACAAATCACTGTTTTGAGCATTGGGGATACACGGATCTATTTAGAATACAAGACATAATGCATGATAAACAATTACAGAAAAAATGAAACAGTATAAAATTAAGTGCTAAACTGAGTGGCACAGATTTTAAGTGAAGTGATCAGAGGGGCAACACAGAGAATAGGAAGATGAATGTGGTTGGTAATAGTCAAGGAAGGTTTCATGGAGGAGGTGAGCTCTGAAGAATGTGTAGGGTTAGGGTAGGCAGAGAGCTGCCCAGCAGGTGTTCCAGGCTGGGGAAAGAACATAAACAAAGGCTAAATGAATATGGCAACTAAGTGGGGGATGGGTTGAAGTGGGAAAAGACTTGAGGCAGGGAGACCAATTAGAAGACTATTGCAATAGTCCAAGTGAGTAGTAACGAAGGCATGAAATAGGGTGTTGTCCGTATGACTAAAGAGGACATCTATACAATCAATATTGTAAGTTCAGAAATGGCAAGATTTGGCAACAGCTGGGAAATGTAGGGAGACAGAGTGAAGAATCAAGGATGTCCCTGCAGTCATGAGCCTAGGTAGGGTGATAGTTTAGAAATGGGGAGCAGGGGAAAGTGTGAGGGAAAGGTAGGTTGAATTTGCATTGCCTAGGAGACATCCAGTTCAAAATGTCCAAAATGCATCTGGAAATCACCTGAATACTGGGGACAGAGAGGTAGCCTCAGTAAATCATTCATTTAAGAAGTTTCACAGTAAAAGGAACAAAGAAATTGAATCCTCCTTATTTAGAGTAATACGCATAATGTAAAATTGTTTGTTTGTTTTCTTCCAGGAGCCCTAAGTGTGTATGAAGACAAATGGAAAGTGGTAGAGAAGAAAATGAAGATTTTGGAGAGAGATGAAGAACAAGAGAACATAAATTCATTTTATAAAGGTGGGGGGCAGGGAGGAGAGGGAAAGAGAGTAATAGGCCTCATGGGATTCTTTCCAAGGAGTGAAAGCTCAGACATAGTATCACAATCTTCAGAAACTAGGATGGTGGGAGGGGAGAGGGGAAGGTGTGTGGAAAGCTGAGAATATGAATGCACAGAAAGAGAAGGTTGGGGATCATGCTGAAGGAAACATCTCTTGCCTTCATGATTCTAGTCTCCATGATATTTATCAAAATTGCAAAATGTAAAAATGTAGCAAATTCTGCCAATTGTCTTTTGTCAATTTTCCCAAATTGAGCATCTCCCATTTTTTGTTTCCCAAGTAAATAACTATAAAATGAATATATTTCACCTATAAAATCTGGTATGTTTTCTGCAACAAATGATGTATCTTTTTAAAAATCTATTTCCATTAACATACTGGGAAACAATATCCACCAAAACCTCCACCATTTAACTAAGTCAAAGTATTTGGCCTTTGACACACTAAGGGTTTGCTTTCAGCTTCAGGAAATTTGTTGTTAATACCTACCTGGTTAAGAAGATAAAGTTATAGAATTCCCCAAATAAACTTTCTTTTAAAAGGCTTAGAAACGACTGGTGGTAAATATGGGCATAATTTATTCCAACTCCTTCATTTCATACATGAAGAAACCAGAGCTTGTGGCTGTTCAGTCATTTCTGACTCTTTGTGACCCCATTTGGGGTTTTCTTCGCAAAGATGCTGGAGTGATTTGCCATTTCCTTCTCCTTCTCATTTTAGAAACTGAGGCTCAGTGCGCTGAAGCAACTTTTTATGAATATAAACCAAGAGTTGACATAGGACCCATGAACTTTTTAAAAAATATTTTGACAACAATATTTCAATAAAATTAGTTTCCTCTGCCACCCTACATATTGTATTTGATGCATTTTAACATGTTATGCTAAAAAGGAGTCCTTAGGCTTCGTTAAACTATTAAAGGGGTCCACAACAAAAAAGAAGTTAACAACCCTTGCTCTAAATTATTGATGAGTTTCTGATCTTCACTGGTTTCATCTGAACTTCCCTACTCCAATGAAATCCCAATTTCCGACTTCATTGTGCCTTTCTGGAATACCTGTAAGTATCTATTTGACACAGTTGTTGTGAGGCTCAGATGAACTAATATCAACAGAGGGTTTAGAAAACTATAAAGCACTATGTAAGTGTATGTAAAATAGATATCATATTTCTTGCCTATTCAGTGCATGGAGGAGGAGAAGAGGGAGGGGGAGAATTTAGAACTGAAAATAAAAATTAATTTTGAAAAAGGCCATTATTATTCTAACTGCATTTCCCCATAGACAGCTGAGTAAGTAAGAGAGATGATAGACAGGAAGTGTTTCCTTTTTATTTGCATGGCTGAATTAGATTGGGATTTTGTTAGCACTCTGAACTCCACAGAGAAAGTTCCTATCGATTAAGTATTAGCTCTGCCATATTACATAAAGCATTATGGTAATGGACATCCATCTTTCCTCAGCATTAGTTAGACAACTTTGGGCCAATTTATGATGAATGCTGAAATAGTCTTCTGCCTGTCTTACTTACTATAATAGCTCTGTCTACCTTCTCTTCCCCTGGGTACATTAGAGTTCTCTTACACACACAACCTTGCTGTTAATAAAAGAGATTTATGTGCGAGTAAGATTTTATTCCTTCCATCAAATGTTTACTTAAGGAGGTTTTATTGCATAAAATACCATCATCACTTGGTGTACAAAAAGATTTATCTTTTTAACTCACATCCTGCCTCTCAATCCTTCAAATTTCAGGCTGTTTGTTTATGAAACTTCAACTAAGAACACTGACTCTCCCTCTCGCAAACAACAAACCCTAAAGAAGAAAGAAATGCTAGCCTATTACTTTTAGAGGCTTAGGAATTGGCTCACCTGCTTGGGAATATGCATCAAGAAATGTATTTTGCTGAAGACAATCCTTGGTAGAACAATGTGTAAAGTTGTGGGAAAAATAAATCTCCCATTTAAAATGCACTAATAACCCCTCTCTGATTTCTATATCCAGCCCATTCCTGCAAGTCTAGCTCAAATTCCACTTCTTCCATGAAGTCTTTCCAGATTATTCCAACAGTCAGGGAGCTCTTCTCCCTCTGATCTCATACCATGTGTTGTGTGTATTGCTTATTGTGTAAGGTATAACCAATTGCCTACTTCAAGGGCCCATGGTAGATCCTGAATAAGTGCTTGGTGAATTGAATTCTATTCCTTATAAAGTTTTATATAGTGTTGTATTTTTATTCAACTCTTGTGCTATTTAACTCTTTCTATGTTATAATTTGGAGGCAACTACACAGTTTGGTGGATAGGGTACTGGGCCAGGAGTCAGGAAGATCCAAGTTCAAATGTGTCCTCAGACACTTATTAGCTGTGTGACCCTGAGCAAACCACTTCATCCTGTTTGCCTCAGTTTCCTTATCTGTAGAATGGTCTGGAGAAGGAAATAGAAACCACTCTAGTATCTTTGCTAAGAAAACCCCAAACTGGGTCACGAAGAGTCAGACGTGACTGAAACCCACGGAACAGCAACAACATTATGTCTTGTTTTCCATGCTAGACTGTAAGATCCTTGAGGACAGGTACAGCAACTTATAGGATGTAGAGCTAGAAAGGATCAGGTGACAATATTTAGATTTGGAAGGGATATTAGAGATCAATGCATCCAGGACCTTTATTTTACTGAAGAGGAAACTGAGGCAGAGAAAGGTTAAATGACTTTCCCCATGTGACATGTGACAATATTTTTTTAAATTTTTTTCTTTCCTGGAGAGGGAAGGCAGGACAATTGGGGTTAAGTGACTTGCCCAAGGTCACACAGCTAGTAAGTGTGTCAAGCCTCTGAGGCAGGATTTGAACTCACATTCCCCTGACTCAAGGGCTGGTGCTCTGCTCACTGTGCCACCTAGCTGCCCCGACAATCTATGATAGTAAATAAAAGTGCTAGAGTCAGAGTAAGGTAGACCTGGTTTCATATAACACCTCTGATATGTACTAACTGTATGAACATGGATAAATCAATTTTGCCTGTCTGAACCTCAATTATCCACATACGTAAAAAGGGGATAATAATATCATTAATAACTGCCTTACTAGGTTGTTGGGAGGCTCAAATGAGATAATGTGTATGAAGCAAATTGCAAACTTTAAAGCATTATGTAAATGTCAATTACTCTGAAGTAAGCTAGAGCCAAGGTTGGGCAGCTCAGTGGCACAGTGGCTAGAGTGAGTCTGAAGTCAGGAAGACTCATCTTCTTGAGTTCAAATTTGGCCTCAGATACTTACTA
Source organism: Trichosurus vulpecula (assembly GCF_011100635.1). Lineage (NCBI taxonomy): Eukaryota > Metazoa > Chordata > Mammalia > Diprotodontia > Phalangeridae > Trichosurus > Trichosurus vulpecula. The sequence continues at coordinate 416,128,084 of NC_050574.1, read as the reverse complement.
GCAACATGACCATGGGCAAGTCACTTAGCCCTGTTTGCCTCAGTTTCCTCATCTGTAAAATGAGCTGGAGAAGGAAATGGCAAACCACTCCAGTATCTTTGCCAAGAAAACCCCAAAAGGGGTCGTAAAGAGTTAGACATGACTAAAAACAACAACAAAGAGTCAAGATCCAAGCCAAACCCTTCTGACTCTAAATACAGCACATTTTTCACTATCTCCCTGATACATTTTTCCATCCCACGAAGTACTTACACATAATAGGCACTCAATAAATATTTGTTGATTTAGTGATTCCATAGTCATACAGGACAATACAACAAGAATTATATTTCTTTAGCTTTGATCCAGCACTAATATTCGGTGACTATGTGACAAACAGCAAATTCTACCATTCACTTTCTTTTCCTCACCTAACAGGTTTCTCATCTGTCTATTGCTCAGCTTAGCTTCTCATTTCCTACCATAGCATATACTCTTTCAAAGGTTTTCTTTTCAAATGCATAGCAGCATCTGGATATCTTTTTTATTCTGGTCATACAAGGGAATACAAGGAGCACTCCAAAGGTCATAGAAAAATAATGACAGTTTTAAAAAAAAAGCATGAGAAAAGGCTTTCCTGGAATTAGCCAAAAAGAAAAAAAAATTAAATATCATCATTTTCCTAAGGTCATTAAAGTCATAGTGAAGGTAAGATTGAAGACTAAGTAAGAGTCTTAAAACTGCCTAATTCCTGAAATCAGAAACAACTGGTTGATTTGATGAAGAAAACTGGTATTTGACTAAGGAGTGATTAATAAGTTTGACTATAACCATACCTAACTGGTATTTGTATTTCTCTAATTAGTTCTTGCTCAAAATTCTACATGAGATTATTTAAATATAATTTTATACTACTAATACTTAATTTTTATTCATAGCTGTTAAAATGGAATTTGATTTTTGTATTCTGAGAAGCTGCATTATTTAAAGGGCAGAGAAATGTCCTCTAAGCCAGGAAGATCTGGATTCAAGTTACTACCTTGACACATTCCGGCTGTGTGACCCATCAACACTCAGATGTTGGCGCTTCTCTGGTAACCGTATATTGTGTTTTTGTCAGACAGAAATTGGTCTGTTGATTCATGCTTATTTGCTCTGCTTGTATTTGTTCTGAAGCTCAGGGTGCTGGCTTTTCCACCTGAGCTGAGTGAATGATATTTGTATGTTGGATAAAAGTAAGATTGTTAACCCCTTAACGTTGCTTTCCTTAGTAAAGCAGATCAAAAGAACCTGGGCTGGCAGTGTTCTTGTTGTTGGGCTCATGTTGGTTTTTCACCCCCACGGCAGCTGCTAGCCGGCTTATTGCAACAGCACTTTAGAAATCTTAGCTGTTGTTTTTATCATTACCACTAGTTATGTGACCCTGAGCAAGTCACTTAACATCTCTTAGCCTCAGTTTCCTCATCCGCAAAACGGAGATTATAATAACACCTGTTATTAATAATAGCACTGATATTTCACAGAAATAACGAAGATCAATTTAAATAACAAAAACACATAGCTCTGCAAATTTTAAAGCACCGTGTAAATTCTAGGTATTGTTATTATTAGTCCTATGAGAAACAATGAGGAAACTGAGACTAGATTTGAAATCAGATCTTCCTCACTTCAGACCCAGCATTTTTTTTCCTGTACCACCTGGCTGGCTGCCTTTCTAAGACTATTAATTGAAAAGGAGGTAGCTATAGGTGTTTGCTATTGAAATCACCAGCCTGGTCTCTATGCCTAGAATTTTTATTTTTAAAAAAGTATATTTTAGTAGGAAATCATGTTGATTTCTGATTCACTTAACCACCCCATGGGAAGCTTGGCTGTTCGGATGATTGGATGTAGGCAGACTCTTGGCAGTAAGTTTATCTGAATTGTAACTCAAAAGAATTTAATAAAAATTTATTAATTAACTCCTCTGTGAAAGGAGCTGGAAACACAAAGACAAAAAAGTCTCCCTCCCTTTAGCTTGCCTTATACCTAAGTGTGGGGTGGAATTGGGGTGAAAACTAAAAATGCCACACAAATAGATATAATACAATATAATTTGTGATGACAAAAAAGCACTAGCAACTGGGACGATCCAGGAAAGGCAAGACTGGAAATCAGCTTGAGGGAATTATAACACTGCAATGAGGAGGAAACCAATTCTGCCATGAAAATCCCAATCTAAAAAAAATTGTAAAAGTCACCAAAATCTGGTTTAAAAGTTATATAAATATCATTTCCTGATGTGAAGAGAACTTACTAAACCATGGTGTTTAACTGAAATCATTGAGTTTTCTTCTTCTGGAAGCCTTTACTGAAGCTGGCTATGTTATATCATCACCCATACTATAAAAAGGGAAATCCTCTGGAGGATTGTCATAGGTGACATCACTTTGTCACTCTAAGACATAGACATGACAGGACATGACAGTCTAGATATCATTTATGCCACTTTTAATATTCTCCTTAACAAATGCCACCCCCTCCATTAGGCCTGCCTGAACCCAGAAGATGGTAGCTCCCTTTCCCTTCTTAATTTTTCTTCTACTCTATTTATGTGTATGCTGTATCTCCCTATTACTTGAGGTCAGACACTATTTGATGCCTTTGTGTCCCTAATACCTGTCATGGTATCTTTATTGTGATAGGCATTTCACTTTGTTGAAGGAAATGAATTAGCAATGTACCCATTCTGGGTCCCTGACAGAGGCTAATATCAACACAATGTGTAGTTATCTGAACTACTTATAATGTATTATTGTTTCTACTCTCATTTTGAAAGATATTTCACTTTTGCCACTGCAACTCTGAAAATCTTTCATAAATTTCTTTAATAGACACTCATTTAATGGAATATCATTGTATATTAATATGATGTTATTAATCTTAATTGCTTCTTCCTAAGAGCTCAGTTGATGGATTCATAGGCATCTCTCCTGACCTCTTCTTTCTTCTCATTAATTCTTTTTCAGAAGTCAATTTAAAAAAAATAAATAAATTCATAGATGCTCTAGGCCAAAATCATCCCTGAGAATGTTAATTTCACTGGGCCTATAAGCACCACTAGTGCCAATAGTAGCTTGGTTTTTCCTGACACCTTTTGTATTGACTAGATACATAATTCAGTGTAAAGTGAAAAATATTTCCAACTAAGAGAGCCTCCATGTGATTTCATCACATTATCTAACATCTAAGGAGAAGATGATCTAAAAATAATTATGTGGCAACATATGCTTTGTTAAAAAACACTTAGGTGGGAATTTATTTGGGGGGAAGGAGGGCAGTGGAGAGACAACCGAAATATCCTTTCCTGAAATGAAGCAGAGCTGCGTTAAAACTGTCTCTTGTGCCCACACTTAAAAAAAGAATTAAATTCATTTAAAACAAAAGGGAAAGAACTTATCTTATTTAAAAAATATGACTGATCATTTGCCATTTGAAACATAGCCACATTAATCATGAGGTAGATTTTTCTCAACTGCTTTCTCTTGCCTCCATTTCTTTGCTAAATCTTTAAATAACCAGTCAGACTGCTGCTTTTCTCAAAATTGCAGCCTGGTGAATGGCTAGTAGGTAGGTAGATCATTGGCTAAGCATCACTGAATCGACAATGAATTTGAGATGCAGATATGTGTGCCGGGGAGACTAAAAAGCCAGCCCCCCCCACCTCTATCCCTGAAAGTAGGTTTCCAAGTAACTGAGATGATTTGAATGCAATGAGGTCACACTGGAGAGGTTAAGCTGATAAGAAGGACTGAGGAATTAAGGAGATTGTGGTTAACTAGGATGGTGAGAAGCTATGTGGATAAAGGAGCTTCCATAAAGCTCAGCAGGTACATGGAGTATGCATAAGTTGTAAACATGGAATTGAAACATAAATGGCTTCAGGCTCTTAAAGAATAAGGAGGGGGCTCTAAAGAGTGGAGATGTATTGCTTTTAGAGGGATTATCACATAATTTATGTAGAAAGAGGAAAAGGTGCTTTATTTTGCATTTTTAATATAAATCATGCAATTCTGTTTATTCTGAAGTTCCTCTAGCTCCCAACATGATGCCATATATGACATCATTTTCACCTGCTTATTATACTGTCAATAATCCTGCTAATTAAAGAACTATATATATATATAAACAGATCATAGGGCTCTTGCTTTTGCTAAAGATATGGATTATTATCAGGACAGTTAGGTGGCACTGGGCTTGAAATCAGGAAGACTTTTTTTCACAAGTTTAAATCTGGGCCTCTGACACTTACTAGCTGCATGACCCTGGGCAAATAATTTAACCTTGTTTGCCTCAGTTCTGCATCTGTAAAATGAGCTGGAGAAGGAAATGTCAAACCATTCCTTTTCCAAGAAAACTCCAAATGCCATCAGAAAGAATTAGACATGACTTAAAAAAAAGACTAAAGAGAAACAATGCATTACCATTAAACTACCATCATTAATTTTCTGGTCTAGACATTTGCATTGCTCATTTTTCATATGATTATTGATAGTTTTGATGTCTTCTTCTGAAACTGCCTATTTATATACTTTGACCGTATATCATTTGGGGAGTGGTTCATATTTTTTATAAATTTGGGGGGCACCTAGGTGGCACAGTGAGTAGAGCACGGGCCCTGGAGTCAGGAGGACCTGAGTTTGAATCCGGCCTCAGACACTTGACATACTTACTAGTTGTGTGATCTTGGGCAAGTCACTTAACCCCAATTGCCCTGCCTTCCCCCCCTCAAAAAAATGGCTCAGTTCCCCATATATTTGAAAAATAGGACCTTTATCAGAGAAACTTTCTCTAATTTTTTCTGCTTCTTTCTAATTTTAGCTACATTGGTTTTATTTGTACAAAAATTTTAATTTCATATAATCAAAATTATGCACTTTACTTCTCATGATCCTCTATATCTCTTGTTTTCCATAAAACCTTCCCTTATTCATAGACATGATGGTTAATTTATTCCATGCTCTCCAATATCACACTTCATGTCTAAATTATGTACCAATTATGTACCCTATCTTTTTATATGGTATAAGATCTTCATCTATGACTAGTTTCTACCAGATTGCTTTCTAGTACTCTTGATGGTTTTTATGAAATAGTAAGTCTTTGCCCTAATAGCTTAGATCTTTGGATTTATCAAACACTAGATTACTATGGTCATTTACTTCTGTATATTGTATACCTAATCTATTGCACTGATCACTCAATGCCTTACCCAGTATCAGATTTTTTCATGAATACTGCTTTATAGTATAGTTTGAAATGTGATACCTCTCGGTAATTTGATTATCTCTTTTGGTAAGTATTTTGATTAGTTTGACACTATATAAGTAAATTAATTTAATTAAAATTTTCATTTTTATTATATTGGCTCAGTCTACCCATGAGTAATTAATAATTCTCCAACTGTTTAGATTTGTCTTTATTTATGTAGCGTTTTCCAATTGTATGCATATAGTTCATGAGTTTGTCTTGGCAGGCAGACTCCCAATTCTTTTATACTATCTGTAGTTATTTTAAATAGAATTTCTCTTTTTATCTCTTCCTGCTGGGTTTTGTGGGTAATATACAGAGATACTGATGATTTATGTGGGTTTATTTTATATGCTGTAACTTTCCTATAGTGGTTAGTTGCTTCAGTTATGTTTTCTTTTAGGTGATTCTCTGGGAATCTTTAAGAATATTGCCACATCAGCTGCAAAGAGTAGTATTATTTGCTTGTTGCCTATTCTTATTCCTTCAACTTCTTTTTCCTTGTCTTATTGCTATGGGTAACATTTATAGTACAACGTTGAATAATAATGGTAATAATGGGCAACCTTGCTTCACCCCTGATCTTACTGGAAAGGCTTCTAGTTTATCCCCATTACAGATAATGCCTCTTTTTGGATTTAGATAGATAATACTCATTTTAAGAAAAAAATATCATTTATTCTTATGTAAGCTAAATCCACACCCCCATTCTTCCTCTCCCTTCCCCCTTCTCCCAGCATGTCCTTTTTTTTTCTCAGCCTTCCATTTTTGTTTTGAGACATCCCAACATTGTACTTACCATGCCTCTATGTAGACTCCCTCAAACTACTCTAGTGATGATAAAGTCCTTGGGGGTTAAATGCATCATTTTCCCATTTGGGAGTATAAACAATTCAGTTTAATTTTATTAAGTGCCACATTATTTCTCACTCATGTTTATTCAATTGTGGTCTACAAGTTCATTCTTGAAGCCATTCAGACTTTGTAGAACTTTCCAGGATTGTAGTCTACTGGTACTCAACAACCCAAAGTCATCTCTATTTCATAACAAGGGATCAGAGTAGAACTTACAAGGCGAGTAAATGAATGTTTATGTTTTTCCATATGCCTGATTAAAGAAAAAGAATCTGATGATTAAAAGTGGATTAAACAAAGAAATGGGGCAAAATTGGTCCTTCTCCAGTTTCCTAGTATTCTATTTTTTTTTTTTTGCATTTTGATAAATCGTCATCTGTCTTTTCTCACTCTGCCTACAAATAAAATTATGAATACCTAAATTATAGATAAAAGTTATGAAAACAATAGTGTGAAAGATGCTACTGAGATATAGTCTAGGATGTTGAAACTTAAATGAGTCATTTCTGAAGGCAAACACTCTTTGAGTGGTAAATAATGGTACAATTTGAAACTCAACTATAAAGCATACATCACACAAAATGATGAAATTTCTATCAATCATTTGGTACCCACAGCTAAAATAAAATCACTCAAGTAAAAAATTCTCAGGAGATCAATGGCTTTCTCTCAGGAAATGAATTCTAGCTTCTCCATGAAAGACACTTACCATAAATCCTTTAGCTTTTACATGTCAATAGATAAATGCAACCGAAATACTCCTATCCGTGTCTGGTACTGAAACTTTATATCCAATGTCAAAAATGGGCACTATCATAAAAAGTTCTAACTTTATCTAAGTTTTGAAAAGTATTGTTGAGGCAACTAGTAGCTCAGTGGATAGGCCACTTGGCCTGGCATCAGGAAGACCTGAATTCAAATCTGGCCTCAGACACTTACTAGCTATATGAGTCTGGGCAAGTCACATAACCTCTATCTCAATTGTCTCCACTGTAAAATGTGGATAATAATGGTGCCTATCTTTCAGAGTTTTGTGAAGATTAAATGAGAGAATATTTGTAAAAAGTACTTAGAGCACAGTGCCTTGCACATAGTAGGCACAATATAAATGTCCATTTCCTTCCCTTCACCCCTATTATAGAAAAGAGATAGATGTAAAAAGGTATTACATAGGATCTGTTCACAGTTCTGTCCCCATTAGCTGTATTACCATGGGGAAATCACAACCTCCTTGGACATCAATTTCTTAAAAAAAATGGATCAGGAGCAGGGGAGAAGGGGATTGCACCACAACATTGCTAATGAATCTTACAATTCTAAAATTCTTTGATCCTAATTCCCGGATGTTATGAAATGTCACTCAATGTCCAGTGGAATTTCAAGCAATAATCCAGATGGCCCTTAATTTGGTCTAGCCCAGTGTAAAGATAATTGAAATTTGAAGATCTTTCCCACCCATTAAGAAGCCTATGTGAACTACTTATATCACAGGAAGCCTAAGTCACATGTGGTGGGAGGAGCTTGCTGAATGAGAGGAACAGGAAAGGGTGGAGCAGGAAATGCTCAGAGCAGTTAGAGCTGAGGGAGAGAGCAGACATGTGCTAGCTATGCTGTGAGTGATTGTTGGTGGCAAGGCCCCAGCAGGGGATAGGAATGGTTTTGAGATGCAGTCATTTTCTGCTGTGATAACGTGTATTAATTTCTTTGCTGCTATGACGGATTGGACTTATTGGTTTTGGGATCTGGTTCTCTGGTGTCTGAATAAATGGTTTACTTCTTCAATTTTCTATATGGAGAATCTCTTATATTTTGCAATATAGAAATACATAGGCGTATTTACAATTATCACCTATATTGTGATTATTGCCTTGCTAATATACCCAATTATATAAAAGATTAATTTCTATAAAGCAAAACCAATTTTCCTATGAACTTCCATTATGAATCAGAGAAAAATAACAAACAAAAACAATAGCCCCAGTAAACTAGGCTGAACATTTTTGAAAAGGGAATCACAGAAAAGGAGATCATGATGACTTTATAAGTTGGTTATTCCCTATGTATCCTTCCACCTAATTATGAAAAGTCATACCCTTCCCCACACTCAAATTTCCTCAAACACTTTAATGTAGGCGAAAGAATGCTGAATTTGGAGGACTTAGTTGAAATCTGGATGTTCAACTTATATAACTTTAGATAAGTCACTTAATTTATGGGACCTTCATTTTTCTTACGTGTAAAATTAGGGAGTTGGACTTGATTATGTCTAAGAGTGAATGATTCTAAATCTGTCATCCTCTTTTTGTTTAAGTATTTACATAGTGTCTAATAAAATTAAGCCTCGATATTATTCATCACCAACAGCATTACTTAGAATTCTGTCCTGACTCAACTAGGCTCATTCATGCCTTCTCTGCCCTGAATTCATAGCCAATTTTACTATTTGCTAATAGTTTTACTAATCTCCAGTCAGCTCTGTACCTTATGTGTCTAACAGAGCCATCTTTAGGGTAGAAGGAGGGAGGGAAGGAGGCAAGAAAAAAAATTACATGATAATTTTATCATACATTCAAAAGGAATTAAAAAGTTATGAATAGTAGATTTATAGTTTCCTGTATAATCATCCTTTTTATTGTACTATGTTATGGAAATGCTTGTTTTATTCCATAAATCAAAAATACAATTTAAAAAAATAAAGTAAGTACAAATATCATTCATCACTAACAGCAGTGCTTAGAGCTCTGTCTTGACTTAATTAGGCTCATTACCATGCCCTCTCTGCCCTTGCATTCACAACCAATTTTACTATTTACTAATAGTTTTACTCTTCTCCAGTCAGTTGTGTACCTTCTCCTTGGGTCAACGCAGTGTGCCCCAGACCAGTGTTTAAAGCTTCAAAGTCCTTACTCATCTGTGTTCAACCTTACTACCCACTCACATAGAGAGTTTCTAAAACTATAAATTGCTAAGATTTTACCAATTTGTATTGGCAGAATCAGTTTCCTCTTCTTGGAGTTCGCTATACTAATGAAAACACATGTCCAGTCCCTAGCTGTACTATATAGATGTATTTGTATATGTATTTATGATTATGTATATGTTCATATATATGCATATATATGTGATTATCTGCATATTGTGTATACATGTAAAAGTTGATAGCATGCATATGGATATATTGGTATGTGTATATTTGTATACACACTGATGTTGCATTCTATCCAATTTCTTATAATAGACTGAACAATAGTCATTTGCCCATTTTTTTTCTTGTGTGGATAATTAAGCTGAATTTTATTGAGGGATTATAGATCTCACAAAGAAAATTCTATGAAGTTCCAGGGTTTGGTGAAATCAGCACAATGTGACCCATAAATAAACCCATCTTGAGGACTTCACCATATATTGGGAATTCCTCTTTGGTTTGGATTCTGAGCTAGACATCCTGCATTACAGTGGCCATTGCTTGGTGATCATTTGTCTTCCTGCTTTATTCTTCATTTTAAGTATATAGAATAAAGTTCTCTCTACAGTTACATCTTTTAAAGAATATCTGGTTTTTGTACTGTGTTGTTGGATGAGAGAGTCTTTGAGAGTCTTTAAAGCACCATTTCATGTAACCAAATCAAATGCTTTTTAAACGGTTATTAAAAATTAAGCAGTGCATTCATGTATTCTCTACTACTCACAATCAGTCATATGATTGCAATGAAATGGTCTTCCATAGAATGTACTGTAATGCATTAAGTCTTTATTAATCATGAATGAGTTAATGGGAATAGTTTATCAGATCTAGTTCAAGGTGAAAGCTAGCTTTTGGAAAGAAAGAGGTAAAGGATTAAAAGGTCATATCATAGAGTTAGATCTGGAAGGGATTTTAGACGCCATCCAGTCTAACACCCATATTTTATAGTTCAGTGACTTCCCCAAAGTCAAAAATGTAAATGGCATAACCAAGTTTCCAACACAGGTCCTTTGATGCCAAATCCATTGTTCTTTCTACTGTACAATATTGCCTCTCCTAGAGTAAAGAAAGGGGAGAAGGGAAGATAGACTCAAATTCTAGGATTAGTCTAAGAAGGGGAAGAGTAAAGGCAGACTAGATCTCTCTTAGATCCAGATGCAAGTCATGCAAACCACAGAACTTTTTTCAGTTGAACTTGGTCATTGGGTAGGTAGATATAGTGTTATAATTCTGCGCAGTATAGAAAAAAAATTCAGAATAGCAAAGTAATTTTGTACTGCAATCACACAATGACTCTAAGGGGATGGATTGCATTATCCATCAAATTACATTTTCTATGATGCCTGACTAATGTTCTGAGGGCAGAAACTCCTAAAGAGGCAGGAATGAAACCCAGTTTCCAAGTGAGAGACTTCAGTGCTTTGTGAAATTGGCTTTCATGGGATTATGAGTTAAGAGTAGGAACAGGCAAAAAAGAGCCTATTTGATAGTTGTCAGGAATAAACTGAGGAAGAACCTCGGATATCCTTCCATGAATGATCAGCTGATTGCTGGTGGACCAAGAATTGCATGAGGGATATGAGGGTGGACTTTCCCTTCGTCCCCACACACTATTTGCTTGGGGAAGAAAACCAAAACAGAAGTTTTTACTCTATTGCTAATTTTTTTTTACCTCGATTTACTTTTTCTTTTAAAATGTGTGCTCTTGGTATGCTCTGAAATCATTACACAAATAGAGTTTAGGTAATTTTATATCTAAACCAACTGGGGGACTCCAAATGATTATTTCCTGAATTCTATACATTAAACTTTTATCAATAGGCACTATGAAATAGAGTGGTGAAAAGGAGGTTACACTTAAAGTGCACGTGTACACACATACACACACACACACATACACACACACACACAAAGAAAGCTTTCAGGGAGATCTAAATTTGCTGTGTGCTTTTAAAATTTATTTTCTACATTTACATATGCATAGTTTTGTCATTTTTATACTTTCATATTTCTGAAAGCTTAACATTTTGGTGTTCAGTATTTTTAAAATACCATTTTCTATCCAATTTTGTCTCTTTCGGTTTGGCAAATGTTAGATGTTGGTTTCTCCCCTTGTTTTTAAATTCAAATAGCAGTTAACATGGTGTGTTTTATCCGATTTAATTATTCTAAAATTCCTAATAGTAGCATTCTCAAAACTACAAAATAAATAATCATTCACTAGGCACCCATTAGAGAATAAGAATGAAGTGATTGACATCTTCGTGGGCCTTCTTAAATCATGATTCTCTTTTTCATTGTTTAATAGTAAAATAATGAAAGGAGATATTGGAAGGACATGCCCCATCCAAGGCTGACTATGATTTCATGATTTCACTGGATGGAGGTCTAGAAGACTGGATTTCTTGTTTGTTTACCAGGTAAGTGACCTGTAGGAAGTCATTTAACCTCTTTTGAAACTGATTTTCTTAAAAAAGGGATATTTAGCAGTGCAATGCATAGAGTGCCAGGCCTGAAGTCAGGAAGACCTGAGTTGAAATCCAGCCTAAGCCTAAGACACTTACCCTAGACAAGTCATTTAATCTTGTTTGCCTCAGTTTCTTTATCTATCAAATAAGTTGAAGAAGGCAATGTCAAACCACTCCAGGATTTTTGCCAGGAAAGCCCCAAAAAGGTCATACAGTGTCAGACATGACTAAAAAATGATTGAACATCAACAGAATTTCTTTAAAAATACAATGAAACAGATGACAGCTCATTCATCATTAAATGTTGCTCTAATGCCTCTTGTTGGAGGATAAGTATTCTTCATTCTTTGAGGTTATGCCAAAAACTCTTGAGCTATTGGGTTCTACTAAGAAAAAAAGGCTTCAAGTAAAGGCACAGTGATGAACAGTACAGATAATGCTGACTCACGACTAGCCTAGGTAGGGGTAGATGAGCTCATCACCAACTGCTTGGGCACTAGGAAGAAAAGCTCTCTCTTAAACTTGTGCTATGACTTTCCAAGAATCCTTAAGAGATGCAACCATTGGTGGAATTCTGTTTTACCACTCTTCTCTTTTTCAATATCACATGAGGCTTAAAACAAGGAGATCTAAGCTGATCAATAGATATTTGACTTTGCAAATATCTTCAAAGATCTCCTGGATAGGACTCCAAATGGAAGTGAGATTGCTTGTCAATGGTGGGGCTCTTTAGAAGCTATTCCTGGCTGACATTTTGTTGACCTCATCTAATCTTTCAATATACAGGCCCTTCTCATTGAATTCTAGGGTCTCTCAGAGGATATTGTCCTAGCAATTCAGACAGGAAGAACAAAATAGATGAAAAATATGTGTTGATCAGAATAAGACAAGCAGTTCCATAGGCACCCAAGTACACCAGAATATATATCTCAATTGGGAACTATATAAAAGGAAAATGAGCCAAACCAAGAACTAAATAGAAATAAGAGAACTGATTGAATAGAATTTGGGAAACTATAGTATTTCCAATTATCACAATTTGCTCCAATAGAAATCCCATATTTTCAATACCGATAGGCTACCAATCACCTTTAAGACCAATCACCTACCAATACCAATACGCTGGTGATGCTAGACAGTAACGAATCATAAAACATCACAATCTAAAAGAATCAAAATTGTGGGTGCCACTCAATGAAGGAATGAATGGAAGTTGGAAATGGCCATAGCATATTGTCAATTATGACTTGTGCATGAGAAACAAAAGAGAAGATATCATCAAGAACATGCATGACCGGAAAAGGAAGGACACCAGCTGTGTAACAGGAGCAAGGGTATAACTGACAGTCTATCAAAGTGCTGTCCTGATAACGATGAAATAGTTAATTTCCTAAAGAAGGCTTTCAGCTGGTTGGGTTGTTCTTCTATGGAGGATTTCTGGAAGATGATTTCATGTACTCCCATGGATCATATTACTGTTTCTATATACATGGTTTTCATATCTATTTTTCCAGCCTACACCGCCCTTCTGATCTCCAGTCTCCTATCTCCCACTACCTATTAAGAATCTAGAACTGAATATTCTATGGACATCTTAAATTCAGCACGTCCAAAACTGAACTCATTATCTTCCTCCCCCAACCCCAAAGCCTTCTTCTCTTTCTAATTCCTCTATTGCTGTCAAGGGCACTATTATCATCCAGAGTTGCAAGCTAGGTGTCATCCTTTACCCCTCACTCTTTCTCATTATTCATATTCAATCATTACCAAGTAGAATCCTGTCAATTCTACCTTTACAACATCTTTCCTACTTATCCCCTTCTGTCTTCTGACACTGTTACCTTGGTACAGATTCTTATCACATCATACATAGACTATTGCAATGGCCTGCTGGTTGTTCTCCCTGCCTCAAGTCTCTCCCCACTGAAGTCCACCCTACACTCAGCTATCAAAGAGATCTTCCTAAAGTATACATCTAACCATGTCACCTCCTCTCAGTCTCCATTCAATAAACTCTAATGGCTTTCTATTCCCAGCAGTATCAAATATAAAAAAATTCTCTTTTTTGGCTTTTAAATCCTTTCCTAACCCAGGCTATTTCTACCTGTCCAGTCTTCTTGTATCTTATTCATCCCCACATACTCTACAATCAAGTTAGCCTGGCCTCCTTGCTGTATCCTTGAAAAAGACACTTCACCTCTGGACTGTATCTTTTTTTACTAGCTCTCCCCCAGGCCTGGAACTTTCTGCTTTTTCATCTTCATCTCCTGACCTCACCTGAGTTGTCAGTCTCAACTAAAATGTTATTCCCAATTCCACTTAATGCTTGGCCCTTCCATCTGAGTTATCCCCAATTTATCATATGGGGGAAGTAAGGGAATAAACATTCATATTGTGTTTACTATGTGCCAGGTACTCTACTACATGCTTTTCTACAAATATTATATACATTCACACACACATACACACACACACACATATAGAGATTGATATTGATACAGATATCCATATTATCTATCTATAGAGAAATAGATACATTATGTTTGTATATAATACTTTGCATTTTGTCTTTTCTATTAGATTGTGAGCTCCTTGAGGGAGCTTTTCTCTGTATTCCCAGCACTTAGTAGTCAGTTCAACAAGCTTTATTAAACACCTACTGTGTGCTAGATACTGTACTAAGCAGATTGCTTAGTACATTTGTTGTAATTGTTCAGCTGAGTTTGACTCTTCTCATAGTAGGTGCTTAATAAATATGTGTTGAGTTGAAGGATGTGAACAAAAATAGCATAGAATAAGATGGCATGGATGGTTTGCATTTACATCATGGGAATGAAGTATCAATACCTCATGGAAGTATTTTCAGGATGAAGTAAGAAGAAAAATGGAAAACTATTTGTAACTAGCCCACTCCCAAAGTTATTATTATTAATATTGTTATTTTGCATTTATTAAGTTTGAAAACAATCCTTTTAGTGTAGTTGCATCAATTGTTGAAAATTAAAAATATATATATTTGCTTCAGTCATCATTACTGTCAATACAATTAACAAATCCTAACCCATGTGATCTTGGAGAAAATATCATCCTAAAAATATTTGAGGAAAAATAATTTCCTTAGATTTTGAAAAATCCATTGGATTGACTCAGAGCTGGGCAGGAAAAAAAGTGATGATGGTTAGGCTACTGTTCCAATTAAAAGACACAAAGAGATTAATTGTGTTGGGAAATATGGTGCTTAAATTCGTAAACTTCACAAATAGGCTTCAAAATCAAATAAGCTAAAGTCAACAAATTAAGTAGCCACAAGAGATTGCCGCAAAAAGAGAAATCTCATGCCATCTCATGTCAGTTTTCTACCTGTTAACTAATAGCAAACAAATCATGACCACCCTATACAATCTGGCTTCAGACTACCTTTCTAGCTTTATTGAAAACTATTCCCCATCCACACACTCTACTTTCTAGCCAAATGGATCTCCTTGTTATTCCATACAAAAGATATTCCATGTATATGCTTTATATGAGTTGTCACCTATTCTCAGAAGTCACACCTTCCTCATCTCTACCTTGTAGAATCTCTAGCCTCCTTCTGGGATGAGTTTAAGTGTCACAGGAGGCCTTTCTTGACCCTCCAAGTTACTAGTGTTCTTTGTATTTACTTCTCTGAATATATGTTTATGAGGATAGAAACTTTGTCTTCCTCCCAGCCCCCAAGCACCTAGAATAGTACTGGATACATAACAGGCACTTAAATACTTATTAAATAAGTGAAATAATAAACTAGGGAAGCTATACTTAAAATACTCAATAATTTAGTTCACAAAATGAATACTAGCATATACAAATTTATAGCACCATTACATAGATCAGAGGGTACCAAACAAATGGTACTTTAAGAGTATTTACTTTTGAGTTAGCAGTCCTAATTCTAATTATTGAGTGACATTGACACTAAGGTTAGCACTTTGGATATAACTATCTAGGATTTCGAAATGTAATATTTCTTTGAGACAGAGAGAGTTAATGTTAAAAATGGTAATAGGATACAAATATGTATATATCCATCTGCATATAGATATATATATGATACATATATACATGTAATATGTGCAAATAAATACTTCTTTCTAATGTGTATGTCTGTGACCTAAATAATCATTACTACTTCAAATAAAATAATCATTTTTTTCCCCTTAAGATACATGATTTTTAAATAGATTGATATGCTCTAAAAGGTGTATATTTGTGGTGAGGTATTTAACACATGGAAAAGTATAGCCAGTTTTCTAATGAAAAGCTCAATGGGAAAAAATATGATTCTTTCTGGAACTTTGCTAAAACCCTGAGGGACACCTAACGATCAGAAGAACTGATCTGGAAGAGGAACCAGCAAAGGAGACAAAGAAGGAAAAGTCATTTGGGTAGGAGGAATACTTTCTTCAGCCTCTTTTTGTATGCTCTAAGCAAAGTGCTTGGTACATAAAAGGTGCTTAATAAATTTTTATTGATTGAGTGGACATCATTGGAGATCTTGAAAAAGATGTATACATTCTGTGTACAGAAAAGATTTGGACTATTTAAACTTGGAGATCCCTTCTTACTCATGATTTTGTTATGTCCATCCATCTATCAACTAATAAGCATTTTTAAGCACCTAATACATGCTAGACACTTTGCCATACACTGGCAATTTGTTGTTCGGTCATTTCAGTCATGTCCTACTCTTTGTTATCCCATTGGGGGTCTTCTTAGCAAAGATACCACAGTGGTTTGCCATGTCCTTCTCCAACTCATTTTACAGATGAGGACCTGAGGCAAACAGCATTAAATGATATGTCCAGGGTAACACAACTAGGAAGTGTCTGGGTCCACATCTGAACCCAGGACTTCCTGATTCCAGGCCTGAAATCCTATCCACTGGGCCACCTAGCTGTCCATCAATAAGTAAGCATTTATTAGGCACTGACTATTTGCCAGGTACTTGCTAAGTGCTCTGTTTTTTCCTTTGGGGATAAGCTTGTTCTTTATAGTTTCAAAATGGAAAATTTTTGTTGTTTTATAGTATTTGCTCTTTCCATTTGCATGAGATTAACATACATCCTGTTTACCTTGCCTTGTTGCCTCCCCTTGGCATCAGTCACCATAAGTCTTTCCATGTTTCTCTGTATTCATCATGGCCATTTTTTCCTTATATTCCAGTACTACACACAATTTGTTTTATTGATTTCTTATGTTTCTTTTGTCCTAGTAAGAATTCGATAAGTTCTTATTGCATTGTAATACTATTCACTTGGAAAATATTGGTAGAGTTTCTTTTATTTTCAGAAGTACTCTGCTTCCTGCTGCATTGGATGCAAAGACAGAATTAAGATATGATCCCTTCCTGCTCCCAAAGAGTTTGCAGTCTAGTAGAGAAGATAAGGCATTTCCAAAAAAAAGTATATAATCCAAGGGAGGATTGATAAATACCAAGGGAGAGAAGATAACAAATTGCTATAGGAGTTTAGAACAGGAAGAGCTCACTTCCAAAGACACAAATAGATATTAAAGGAAATGAAGGTTATGCTGATGTTTGAATCCAAATCATATTAAATTGAATTTAAAAAATTTCTGAAAATGTTATTAGACATACCCCATTTCTCCAACCTCTTCTAAGTTACCTAAGTAATGAAAAATGTAGTTAAAATATTATTTATCCAAAACATGACTGAGAAACAAGAAAAAAGAAAATTGAGTCAACAAAGAAGAGATCACACAATCTATTCACTAAAAGTTCACACATTTTGTATATAAGGAATCTCATTAGGTCCTCCAGAGCCCATTAATTCTTATTTAAACCAATTCTAACAATCTTGATTATCCAGTATAGGATATAGAGTATTGCATTATATAATGTGAAAGAGAAGAAAATACTATTAGAGAAAGACATACTGACTGACAGGAGCAAGAGGTGACAACTGAAATAAGGAGGAAAGACATAAAAGAAAACTATAAAAAGCAGAAAAGAAAACACGAGAGCTTGACCTCTGTGGTAGTGGTGGACGCCTTAGGATCATAACTTAGAGACATATTGGACTATAGAGGCCATTTAGTTCATCATCCTAATTTTTTAAATGAAGAAACCAAAGGTCAGAGGGAGATGACTTGCCTAAAGTCATACATGTAGTATGTAGCTACTTACTGAGTTTGAGATTCAAATCCAGGTCTTTATGGCTTATACCTCAATAGGCATTGATATCACCACTATATTTTTCAGTCCTTTTGAACATTTCATCACCCCATTTGGGATTTTCTTGGCAAATATAATGGAATGTCTTGCAATTTCCTTCTCCAGCTCATTTTACAGATGAGGAAACTGAGGCAAACAGGGTTAAGAGACTTGCCCAGAGTCACACAGCAAGGAAGTGTCTGAGGTCAGATTTGAACTCTTGAAGATGAGTCTTCCTTACCTGAGCCCAGCACTCTATCCACTGTACCAGCTAGCTGCTTTATATTAATATAGTATAATAACTATTGAGAAAGAAAAGGCTAAATTTCATTCATGGTTATTAATTTAAGAAGACAGGAAAGTTTGTAATATAACTTAGAAAGATTTCAACCCACAGTGTTAACTTTTTTAAGTTCAACAACCTAATCTAAGTTTCAGTTATCAGGAAAAATTCTCATATGTGAAATAATTCATTCCTTAATAGTTAATAAACTTTTATTAAGTGCCTACTATATGCCAAATACTATACTGAGCCTTGGGGATATAAAGAAAGGCAAAAGTTCTCAAAGAACTCACAATCTAATTGAGGAGACAATATACAAACAACTAAATATAAACAAGCTATATACAGAATAAATCAGAAATATTCAACGGAAGAAAGGCATTAGAATTAAAAGAGGTTAGGAAAGGCTTCCTAGAAGGTGGGAATTTAGCTGGTATTTGAAGGAAATCAGAGAAACCAGAAGGCAGAGATGAGTAAGGAGAGCATCCCACGTATAGGGGACAGCCAGTGAAAATGCCTGGAGTCAAAAGGTATAGTGTACAATTCAAGGAATAGCAAGGAGACCAGTGTCACTGGATCAGAAAACATGAGAAAGGAGCAGTACAGGGTATAAGAAGAATGGAAAGATTGAAAGAAGCCAGGTTTTGAGGAGTTTTGAAGACCAAACAGAGGATTTTATATTTGATCCTAAAAGCAAATGAGAGCCAGTACAGTGCACTGAATGGGAGAAGGGGTGTAACATGGTCAGATCTATACTTTAGGGGGACTGCCTTGACAGCTGAGTGGAGGATGGACCATAGTTGGGAGAGATTTGAGGCATCAAAGGCAACCAAAATGCTAGTGCAGTATTCTTAGGCATGAGGTAATGAAGGCCTGGACCAGGATAATGGCAGTATCAGAAGAGAGAATGGGGCATATATAAAATATGTAATAGACAAATGCATAATAAAATATACAGTAGACAAATAAAAAATACAAACATAAAATAGACAAGCTATGGCAACAGAGTGCATATGGGAGAATGAGAGAGAGTAAAGAGTTGAGGACTGACCGCTACACTACCAAGGGGATGGTGATTCCTTGTACAGTAATACGTAAGTTTGGAAGAGGGAAGAGTTTGGACAGATAAGTTCAATTTTGGACACGCTGAGTTTAAGATGTCTATGGGATGCCCAATTTGAGCTGTCCAGTAGGTAATTATAAATGAGAAATCAGAAGGTCAGCAGAAAGGTTAGGGCTGGATAAGGTACTTTGCCAGATAAATAAAAACTCTCCCTAGGAGAAACAACTGACTTGTGAATTTGCCTAAGTTAATGTTGGCTCTTCAGGGCCTTATAAGGCAAACAGTAGAATACATCAAATCTTCATTTGAATTTTTTATGATTGAAAGAAATAAACTTATCCCCAAATATGACATGTTAAAACTAGCTTTCAACATACTCTGGTAGCTAAGTAATACACTCCAAATGCATGCAAAAAAGAATTAAACTATTTTTCTTACTTTCTGTAATCTATGGCATTTTCAAGTTTCTCATTTATCCTGAATTTCAATCCTTTTGCCAAAAATTCTAGCTTAGCATTTTCTTCAGGATAAAAATAAAAATCCTCTTAACTTAGGGGGAAAAATGTGTTCTATAAATTTACTACATATAAATAAAATCTTAACTATGATCAGAAAATTCATTCCTAAGTATTTTTGTTCAATTTGATTCCTTAAGAGCCTACAGATTTAGGTTAGATATAAGAAGGTTTTTTTTTTTTTTGTAACAGAGCAGTTAATAGCTAGAACAGGTTACTGGAAAAGGTCATGAAATTTTCTTCTTTGAAAACCTTTTAAAATTGGATAGAGTCTCATCTATCTTGGGTGATATAGTGAGCCTGAGAGAGGTACAAGGATGGACTTCTCAGAGTTCTTCTGGTACTCCTCTTTGTACCGTCTTCAGAAAACGTAATCATTCCCTAAACTCTCCTGGTTTCCCAATAGATGTAAAAGTAAGGGAATTATTTGGACTAGAACTAAGCCTTCTAATACTTTATATTCTGTGAGAGGCAGTGGAGTTCAATGGAACGTGAGTTTAGAGTAAGAAAACCCAAGTTCAAATTCCAACTCTATCATTTACTAGCTGAGTTAACATTGCTGTTATTGATGAGTCATTTTCAGTCATGTCTGAGTCTCTGTGACCTCATTTGGGGTTTTCTTGGCAAAGACACTGGTGCAATTTGCCATTTCCTTTTCCAGCTCATTTTACAGATGAGGAAACTGAGACAAAAAGGTAGAAGTGATTTGCCCAGTGTTGCCTAGCTAGCAAGTGTCTGAGGCCAGCTTTGAACTCAGGAAGCTGAGTATTTCTGACTTCAGGCCTGGCATTCTATCCACTGTGCCATCTAGCTTCCTGTGTGATCATTGCCAAGTCACTTAAGGTCTCTAGTCCTTATTTTCCTCATCTATTAACTTACAGGGCCATATCTGATCAACCTTGAGGTTATTCACTACACTAGATCAATGATTTTATGAACATAGTAAGGTGGACATGTACATAGAAAGAATATATAACAAAATAAGCCTAGTAAACTAGTACATGAATGGATGGAAAATTGTTTACAGGATGTTAGAATTCAGTGTAAAAGCATTTCAGGAAGGAGATTGGGATTAAGGTTGCATACAAAGTTAGGGTAGGATTAAGAGTGAACAGACTAAAGATCAAAGTATCCATATAATACCACAAGTACCACAAACAATTATGCTCCTCTGAAGGACCCAGGAGGGTTTTTTCAGGGAAAGTTGTTGTTTTTCCTGCATCTTGGAAAAGGATCAATGACATCACAGTCTTGGGATAAAATAGCAGATGATGGATAATATCTTGACTTGCATGTGAATTGCATTTAAGTGAAGCACAAAGTTGTCATCCTTACTGTCTCTTCCAGAGTTATAGAATTCCAGTGGCAAGACAAAAGTCAGATTAATGGCCATGGCCCCAGGATGCAGTGGATGCCCTTGGTGTCTTCTAAGCTCTAAATGCTCCACAGTGCCTGCTTTAGCTGGCTTCCTGACCATTGCAACAAATTGTTCTCCTCTGCCCATTCCTCCAGGGAAAGTCTTCACATGCTTGGGGTAGATATCCAGTAGCCCATCATAGTTTTACTTGGGTTGTGGCCACTGCATGCTACAGCTTCTTGGAACCACAGGTGACAGTTGGGTGAGAGGAGGACACCACAGGTGGATGACCAGCCCTGAAAAGAACTTGGCCAGCTCTCACACCAGAGGTGATAGTTCTCTCTGAACCTCCTATTTAAATATCCTGAAAAGCATTTGGTAAAGAATGGGGGTGGGATGATAAGAGACTGAAAAAGGAAATAAACAGTCTTCTGGACAGAGGTTTTGGCTTAAGAGAAGGCCCTGAAGCGAAGAAAATGGATATTAAAGGAGATTTCGAACCATGACACCTGGAGAGAAAACTGACTGATATGGAGGAGTAGGAGAGAGAAATGAGGTTGTGTAAAGCATCCTGGGAAAAGCTTCTAGTCATGGGGTGAGAACGTAGAGCTTGATCCATAGTAAAAATCCATCTAAACCACTGCCTTTTGCCATAGTTAACTAGTCTTTCCATATCCATTCTATATTCCCGTTTGCATATCCAGCCTGACTCATTGCCCCTAAATTATCCCATTCCCCACAGCTGGAGTTACTTGACTTCAGACTCAGACTTGCCTGAGACTCCTGAGACCAAAAGGACCTCTAGGTAGAGGAAATATAAAGATCTCTAGATGCAAGCAAAATTTGGAGGTTCAACTTTAAAGCAGCTGTGCTGAAATTCCCATGGAGCTCAGACTGGGCCTTGCTCCCACCTCCTTCTGGACTTTCAAGTCTTGCCCCAGATTCTTAATCCTCATGGCTAAGCTCCCCACTTCCTGCTGTTGAAACTCCCTAATATAGATCACTTGCATGCTAAAACACTTTTTTTACTTCCAGACTCTCTCAACATCTAAGGCAAAGATAATCTATCTGCCATCTACCGTTTGGTCTCCTTAGGATCATAGTATTTAGAGCTGGAAGACACTTCTGAGATCATTTAATCCAATCCCCTCTTATGAACAATGAGGAAATTGAGACCTAGAAAGGTCAATTGACATGTCCAAGGTCACATAGATGGCAACTACTACTCAACTGCATTTCCTGGTATTTTTTTCTGAGATCGGGACCCTTTTTTGTCCCACCCTAGTGATTCTAATTTCTGGGTTCCATGACAGCCAATCTAGCCCAATCCATTCCACCACCAATGGAGGCCAAGGTTTAACACCCTCCGTCCTCTCCCACACAACATTGCCCGATTTATATTTCTATAATATGGCTGTGCAAACATTAATGGGAAAACATTTCAAAAGTTCTCCACTGTCTCAAGGATAAAATGTTAGCACTCATGGTGCTCCACAACCTGCCCTCAAGACTTTTCTGATTTTTTCCCTCCCACTAATCTCTGACGTAAGCTTTCCAACCCCAATGTGCTGCTTACTACCACCCCACACTGGCCATGGCCCCAGCGACAAATATATCTTGCCTATTTTTGTCAGTCCAAATCCTATTTATCTACCAAAATCCCACATCCTCTCCACCCCCGGCCTTTTTCATCACTTCTGGCCCATCATCATTTCTCTCTCCTAGGAAACCTTACAGCATTCACTTATAGTCAGTACCACTCATTTGGCACCTATCTACCTTCTTTTAAATGTGCGTCCTTTCCAGCAAGATTATAAAATCCATGAGGGCTGATAACTCTCTCATCCAGTTCTATCAGAAGTAATTAGAACAATGCTTTTTGATGACTTTATAGGCTCCTTAATAGATGTTTGTTGATGGCGATCCTGCCCTGTATTTAGCAATTTGAAAAATTTGTCCTTATGCCTCAAGTCTTTGATGCGGGCAATGCTATGAAACAATAGGGAATTTAAAGTTAATTACCTGGGTTCAAATCCCGGATAGTATAAGTAATGACTTTGGGCAAGTATCTTAACCTTCTCTCTTTCTCCTTCTTCCTCTCTCCCTCAGTTTCTTCTTTTTTTTGTAATTCAAACTTTTTCTTTTTTTATTAGTTTTTTTTTTTATTTTTAGTTTTCAACATTCATTTCCATTAGTTTTAAATTTTCTCCCTCTCCTTCCCCTCTTCCTCCCCAAGACAGCCTGCAATCTGATATAGGCTCTACATATACATTCCTATTAAACATTTTCACATTAGTCATGTTGTATAGAAGAATTATAACTAATGGGAGAAACTATGAGAAAGAAACAAAACAAAACAAAAAAGAATATAGCCTGCTTTGCTCTGTATTCGGACTCCATAGTTTGTTTTTTTTTTCTGGATATGGATGGCATTTTCTATCATGAGTTCTTTGGAATTGTTTTAGGTGCTTGCATTGCTGAGAAGGGCTAAGTCTATCAAAATTAATCATCGCACACACTGGCTGTTACTGTGTACAATGTTCCTGGTTCTGCTCACTTCACTCAGCATCAGTTCATATAAGTCTTTCCATGTTTTTCTGAAGTTCACCTGTTCATCATTTCTTATAGCACAATGGTATTCCATTACATTCATATACCACAACTTATTCAGCCATTCCCTAATTGATGGTCATCCCCTCAGTTTCCAGTTCTTGGCTACCACAAAGACAGCTGCTATAAATATTTTTGTACATGTGGGTCCTTTTCCTATTGTTATGATCTCTTTATGATACAGACCTAGAAGTGGCATTGCTGGGTCAAAGGGTATCATATTTTATAGCTTTTTGGACATAGTTCCAAATTGGTCTCGAGAATGGTTGGATCAGTTCACAACTCCACCAACAATGAATTAGTATTCCAGCTTTCCCATATCTTCTCCAACATTTATCATTTTCTTGCTTTGAAATTTTTTTTTCTTTTGTAAAGGTAGAGAAGGTAGAATGAGATAACTTCTGAGGTCCCTTTTAGTTTTGAACTATCAGTTGTTTCACACAACTCAATAATGCAGTTAAATATTCACTCAGCAAGCAAAGTGGTTGATTTTAATTAATTACAAATGACTCAAATATTTTAAAACAATATGTAGCTGAGAGGCAGGATAGTACAATAGATTTTGTATAAAATTTGAAGGTAAGAAGTCCCTGGTTTGAATCATGTTGCTGCCACTTACTAGTTGTGTTACCCCTTGAATCTCTGAACATTCCTGTGCCATGGTCTTCTTATCTGTAAGCTGAATATCATAATACTCTAGTACCTTCTTGTGAGGTTCAAATGAGATAATGTATTCTAAAATATATTGCAAACTTCAAAGTATTATATAAATTGCAGGTGTTGTTATTGGTACTATTATCTGAGATTATTTGTATAATACATGCTTGAATGAATAAATGAAAAACATATTAAGTTATTACTGTTTACAACGCACTGGGGATGTAAGCAAGATAGTCCTCAGTCTCAAAGATCTCACATTCTAATAGGGGGACACAATATTGTATAGGAGATTTCAGCTGCCAAGAAAGGGGTAATTACCCCTATTTTGCAGATGAGCATACTGGGGATCATGAGATAAAATAAATTATTTCCCTAACATCATAGAGCTGGTAAATGGCAGAACGTGCCATCTGTTTTCTCAGGATCTCTAATACATCAGTCAAGATGGGGCTTACAGAGAAAAACTGACATTGTAGAGAACCTGAAATTTGGCAGGAAGTAAACAACTGAAGAGTAAAGGTAAGAAGCTCCACAGCACAAGGGAAGAAAAAAAATATTCCCAGACTGGAGAAAGAACAAATCTCAAGTCAAGAGCTGATATCTATGCAAATCCTTATGTAGTAAGGCTAAACGACTAACATTTGTATTCTCTGTTTACAACTGGAACATTATGGAAGAAAATTGCACAGTTTTATTTTCAAATGAGCTTTACGAATACACCCATTAAGTGGGGATGGAGGTGTATAAATTCACAAATAGCTATTCATTAATACCTGTCATCATAGAGTTATGGAACATATTTTCTTTCCTGACACTGCTCACAAAGCCACCTTCCCATGGAACAGGTCTCCAGTTAGTGAACATGTTTATGGACAAAACATTAAAAAGGCACAGATAAGTGACATTAGTCACTTCTCAGCAATTCAGTTACTGGGTGTTAAAGCTAAAATCACCTCTTTGACATGCAAATGAACTTTTGTTTCACTACCAGCTATCACTGAGAATTTTTTTTTTTAAGCCTGAATGCAAAGAGAACAAACCATCACCATAGGGGGTCTATGTAGACAGAAGAGATTTAACAGAGACCACTGGCACTGAAAGGTAGGGGCTGGAAAGGAAGGGTATCAAATACCTCAAATTCTCTGACTTTGCAAGGTAGTCCCATCATGATGCCCTCAAGGCAGCAGGTAATTTTCTTTTGGTAGGATTTGAGGAAGGCAGAGGAGAGGGCCAAAAAGAAAAAGGAGAAAAGGAGCATTTTGCTATACATACACAAACCCATATGTATATATACATATACATATATATATACATATGTACGTGTGCATGTGTGTGTGTGTGTGTGTGTGTGTGTATACCAACTTTTAGTTATTTCCCTGAGCTAGCCAATAATTCTTGGGTAATTTTTATGACAAAGCACCTACCATAAAAGATGATCTGAATCAAAGAACGAGAAAAGGTATATTAATGTTTAAAGTAGTAGATAACAAGGTTCTTTTCCTCTTCTGAAAAAAAAAAAAAACAAAAAGCAAGAAAAAAACCAGCCTTTGTACTTGCTTCATATATATTTGTATTCAAGGGCATAGCACAGCAGATGGAGAACTATCTTCAAGGTCAGGAATTCCTAAATTCTAGTCCACATAAACATGTGCAACTTTAAGGAATCACTTAACCTTTCAGTGTCCCCAGGCACTCTCTTAAGACTATAAAATACAAAGCAGATCTCTTCCTTCCTTCTTTCCTTCCTTCCTTCTTCCCTTCCCACTTTTTTCTCCTTCCCTCCCACCTTCCCTTCCTTCATCTGTTGGTCTATCTATCTATCATCTATCTATGCATCTATCTATCTAATTTACTTGACCTATTTACCTAATGCTCTCCCCTTAAAAGAAAGTAAGCTTCATGAGGTCAAGGACTATTTATCATTATCTTATCCCTAGAACTTTGAACAGAGGCTGGCACATAGTACATGCTTAATAAATACTTCCTGAATGAATGAATGTTCCCCTCCCTCTCTACTGCTAGAGGAAATATGAATGTGTTTTGGCTTCTGTTCTTCTGGACTGAATCTGGTCATTATGATTAATCTGAGTTGAGTTGCCTTTTAGAGTTGTTTGTAATTACATTTTTATAATCATATTGTATATCGTTCACTTGGCTCTGCTTACTTGATTCTCCAGAGCTATTTTCAAAAAGTTCTGAGAAAAGATAGGTAGGATTGTAGGATCTAAGTTTCTTCAAAGGAGAGTGGCCCAAAGGAGAGAGAAAGATTTCAATGACACCCAAACAAGCAATTCCAATAAGGAAGAAAAGGGAGAATGGTTTAAAAGACGCTGGTGTCAATTAATGCACAAGAACATCTTTGGCCAATAAATATGAAGTTAGAAAAGACTGAAGATTAATACAAAAGAAAGGTGGTCAGAAGTGGTTTTAGTAGTACCAACATTTAGAAAGGATGATGTCTGCTAAGAAAAACAAAAGGAAAAGATTCTTTTTCAGAAACATGTCAGTGTGAATAGTTGCTGAGATTACTTGCAACTCTAAAATTCTGCTACATGTAAAAAAGTACTTAAAAATTAATATCCTTAATTACATCTACAGATGAAAAAAATTAGTCTGAACAAGTATTTTAAAGATTATTAGCCTATAAATTTATATTGTTCTCACAAAGTGCTCATTTTTCATCAAAATAATGTTCAAATTATCCAAAATAATTATTATACCTCCAGATTTTTTTCTAATTTTTCAGGTGAAATATCTCTGAGTTGAGTA
The DNA here is from genome assembly GCF_011100635.1 of Trichosurus vulpecula. NCBI lineage: Eukaryota > Metazoa > Chordata > Mammalia > Diprotodontia > Phalangeridae > Trichosurus > Trichosurus vulpecula. The sequence goes on along the minus strand of NC_050574.1, from coordinate 416,101,060 downwards.
TTACATAAGTCCGTTTGAGTCAGATTTTTGTTGCTCAGTTCAGTGTCCAACTCTCTCTGACGCTATTTTTGAGCTTTCTTGGCAAAGATACAGAAGTAGTTTGCTACATCCTTCTCCAGTTAATTTTATGGATGAGGAACTGAGACAAGCAGGGTTAAGGGACTTGCCAAGGGTCATATAGTTAGTAAGTGTCTGAGGCTAGATTTAACTCATGAAGATGAGTCTTCTTGATTCTAAGCCTAGTGCCCTATCCATTGTGCCACTTTGCTGCCCTGAATGAGAATAAGACGATAGTAAAGCCTAGTATTAAACTTACCAACAAAAGTCACAATTATTAATAAAAAATAGGGTTTAAGAAGCGCTTTCCTCTCAAAAATTCCAATGGTTAGGTAATACTATTATTTTTCCTGCCGTTTTAGATGAAGAAATTGACATTCAGGGAATTAGAAAGTAACAGAGCTAGGACTCAAAATTCTGCTACAAAATACTGTTCAATTTGCTTTCTGTTATACCACAAGCTCCTCATTAAACAATAAATTCAGAATCTTCCATGATGATCCATTGCAAACATCAGGCTTTGTGATTACTACAACATTGTTCCAGGATTTATCCACCACCATTATTAACATGCTCTATATTCTGAATCTTCTTTTCTCTAGACTTTCCATCAGTGACTGGAATCTATTCAGGAATCAGGCAACAGAAAGAGAAACTGAAAGACATAGGAATCATATTTCAGGAGGCTTCTTCCAAATCTCTAAGAGCTAAAGAAATGATGATAATAGCAATGATACCTTTCATTTGTATAGTGCTTTGTAATTTCCAAAGCACACATTCATAATTTAAAAAGTGACAGGGAATGCCTTTACCAGGGAACAATGATACCTTACATGCGTATAGCTGGGTGCTATTCACACAGCACTTTCATGCCCATTATTTCATTTGGCCTAGAAGCTTTCTAACTTCTCTGCCAGGTCTGAAGTTCCATGAGTCTGAATATATTCACAACTCTGTGAAGTAGCAGAACAGATATTGTTATCCCTTTCTTACAAGAGTAGCAGGAAAACAGTCTCATAGAGGTTATGGGTCTTCTCTAAGCCAGCACCAGAATCCAGGATTTCCAACTTTTAGTCCTTGATTAGAATGCCAGATCTGGAGTCAGGAAGACCTGAGTTCAAATTTGACCTCCAAAACTTAATAGCTGCATGACCCTGAGCAAGTCACTTAACCGGTCTGCCTCAGTTTTCTCATCTTTAAAGGAAATAATAATGGTACCTATTACTTAGAGTTATTGTGATGATAAAATGAAATAACATTCATAAAGTGCTTGGCAAATCTTAAAATGCTGCACAAATGCTAGCTGTTACTATTCTTACTTTAATACTCAACTTTGTAAAGTAGGCAGAACAGATATTGGTAACTCTTTCTTACAGAGATAGCAGAGAAACAAAGTCTTGGCAAGGTTGAGGGACTATTCCAAGATCATAGGGTCAGTGTGTGGTAGAGTCAGAGTAAGAACCCAGATTTCTGACTTTTGGTCCTTAAAACTTTTTACCAGAAAGGTTTTATGCCACCATTGCCTTTGCCATCAACTAGCTTCTCATGACCCAAAATAACACACCAAGACAGAAACATTCTGCATGAGATCAAAATGGCTATGTAAAAGCCAATAAATATACATACTATTCAAAAATATATTTTCTATTTTTGAAATAATACCATTGTATTTTTTCTTTCCTAGAACTCTATCTCATAAACGTTTTGAGTATCCTACTTACCTGCCCACACATCTCCATGCCATGCTGTGGTTGAGTGATTTTTATATGTCCATTTAAAAACAACTACTACCACAATCTTTTTTTGTGATAATAAATGCTCTCGATGAGTGGTCAGTCAGCATTTAAATGGGTCCCTGCTTAAAATGAATATTGAAGATAGCCAGATTAGGGGTTTTCAAGAATCTGGATTCAGGTTCCTTGATATTACTCAGCTTCGATTGGCACAAAAGTTGATGGTAAACTGGCTCATCTTTTCTTCCCTTTATTTCCTGCTCTGTCATCTCTATGATTACCAGGATGTATCAGGCAAAATAATATTAGCTTTTCTGTTTTATAATGAGTTTGCTCCTCCTTGTGCCTTTAATGAGATTGCCAAAAGATGCTTGGAACAATAATACAGTCACATTTGTATGAATGAATGATGAGGACACAGTTGAAATGTGGCAGATCTGAGCTAATAACCAGCTTCATTTCTTTTCCTTTGAGATGTTTACATACAAATTAATATTATTTTTATACGAATGACTTGGAAGCTGGAAATTATCTAAACGATAACTATTTAGCAGTGAAATGGACACTTTATAGAATAAGGTCATTTAAAAATTCATTAATTGACCATTGTGACTGTGGTCTTTCCAGAAGATGAGAATTTTAGCATCCATGTGTTATATCCACACTTTAATAACAATCTAGTAAAATGTCACCAAACTGCTCATTTATTCAAGTAACAAGACTCTTAATTTTTCATTGATTGCTTCATTCGTTTTATATTCAGTGAGTACCTATTATATGTTATACACTGAGCATCCACTTGCCCCAATGTTTTATAATTAGAATATTTATATTTCATTGGCCTACCAAGCACTGGTAAGTGAACTTGATATGGCAATTTATATAACATGAAATTCCAACTCCAATGAGATGAATTACTTCTCCAATTTGAATTTATTTTTAATTTGTCTATCGGTAAACCATGGATCTTAAATTTTATCAGCTATATTGCATTTCATCTGGTGTTCTTTGAGGGGAAAAACCCGATGTTACATGCTTTTAAACTTAAAGGTCCCATTTTAACAGAGAATAACAGAAAAAAGAAAGAGCAACGTGAAGAGCAACACAGAAGTCCTATTAATTTTTCACTTTCAATTCTTGACTCAGGTTTCTTGCTATTTTAAATGATCTTAGAATAAAGGAGGAAAAACGAGCCCTGGGAACTTCCATTTCACATTTGGCATTATTTTCACTAAGTAAATGCTAGACTTGCTATCTGTACTCCCAAGTGTTGCTGAGCCAGGAATATAGAAGTATGGGAAGGAACAACATTCCCTCTGGACCAGTCTTAAAAAGGTTTCCAGCATGCCCTTGTAGCCATTAGAGTCACCTTTTTAAAAACATTTACTGCTCTAAGGATTCCAAAATTATTTTTCCTCAATTTGAAAGGAGAACATTTGAGGAAAGGTATCTCGAGTACTTTACCTGGAGTCAGGCAAGACCAGAGTTCAAATCCTGATATAGAAATTTACCCCAGGAAAGTTTAACTTTTCTCAACTTCCTTCCATTCCTCACCTATAGCATGGGGATAACAATAGCACTTTCCTCACAGGGTTAGATCAAATGAAGTACCATATGTAAAATCCTTTGAAAAACTTAAAGGCTTACAAAAATTCTCCATACCCCAAAACATCCAAAATATATGGAGTAAGGAGAATTTTTATGGGCCTTTAAGTGGAAAATGAATTTTTTTAAGTTGATAGTTGAATTTATTTTAAGTTGAGTTTTTATAGGCCTTTAAGTGACACACAAAGGACCAGTAAGCCCCAAACATCTGCCTTTACCATTAGCTCTAGACAAAGGGTGACATCATTTTGTTAGTCGCTTGTGAAACCAAAAACATTGGCCCAGAGGGTTTACAATGTTTCTTCCAATTCTCAATATTATGTGATTCTATGAAATCCGTTAGTGACAACCAGAATGAATTAATTTACAAGTAGAATGAGCTCTTGGAGAACAGGAATTGTTTTCCCTTTTTCTTTTGTATCACATTACCTAGTATGGTGCTTTCCACATGGTAGGCATATAATTAATGCTTATTGAATTCCATATAGCTGGATTTAACTTTCATCAATAAGGTTTTTTTCCACATCTCCCTCTTAGGTTGGGCTACAGATTTTTCTAAGGCTGTACAATGGGCCAGGGCATGTTTGGGCTATTAAACTGGTAGTAGATTTACAGTTAAAAGCTCTATTTTCCCTTCCATTGCTAGATCTTCAGATATAACCTAGTGTTCTTGGTGTAATCTTTGTGACTTGCTCAGCTTTCCAACCCTCTAAAAAGCTCTGACTTCAGACATCACTTATATTAATTCCATTAATATTTTTGATACAATATTGATCTATAGTTGTGATGCCCCTAACCCCTCTGCCTTACAAAGAGTACCTGGTTACAGGTTAAAAAAATAATGACCAGTCTCTATGTGTTCTGACCAGAAATGAAACATAAGACATAGAAACACGGCTTTAAAAAAATCAACTTCCCTATTACAGGATTGAGTAGCCATAAACAGATAATAGCTATAAAAGAAGTTAAGAGGATTTGGAAAGATAGAGGTAAGAAGGACGGATATTCCAAACGTGGGGAAAAGCAAGTTTAAAGGTATGTAGGTGGGATATCTAATGCAGTATATAAGAAAGAGCGGGAGAATAAAATGAGGTAAGGATGATGAGGTAAGTTGGGGTCAAGTTATGAAGAGCTTAGATAACAGAAAGTAATTAGAGTTTATGGAGTAGAGGAGTGACATGGGCAGATTTGAGCTTTAGAGAAATCAGTTTGGTAGCTAGGTGAAAGAAAAAGAGTCATTAAGATACATTAGGGTTATTCCAACTGTCCAAGGCAGAGGTGACGAGGGCCTGAACTAGGATTGTAGTTATGTAAGAGGAGAGAAGGGATTGAATGTGAGAAATAATGTGGAAGTAGAAATGAGATTTGGCAACTGAGTAGACACATGGATGAGAGTAAAGAGTCACGGATGATACTCAGGTCATGAACCAGAGAGATTGGAAAGATGGCAGTATCCTCAAAAAAATAAGAAAGTTCATAAAGGGGATGGATTTTGAGGGAAAGTTATTAATTCTGTTTTGGACATAATGGGCTTTGGGGGGGTGTCTATAGGATATCTAATTTGAAATATCCTGTGGACAGTTGGTAGTGTAAGATTGGAGTTTGGCAAGTGGAAACAGATGTGAGAATCATCAGCACAGAGATGGCAATTAAATTCATGTAAACAAATGAGATTAAAAGAAGAAAGAGTATGAAGAGTGAAGAGAAGAGAGTCCAGGACAGAGCTCTGGGGGACAGCTACTATTAGGGTGACTGAGAAATGATGGTCAGAGATGTAGAAGATGCAAGGAAGAACAGTGTGACAAAGAGAGAAGAGAAAGCATTTGGAAGGAGAGAATGAGCAAAAATGTCAAGTGCTACAAAGAGATCAAGAGGGACGTGGGCTGAGAAAAGGTCATCAGATTTGGTCCTTTAAAAAATCACTGGTGACTTTGGAAAGGGCAATTTGGAGTTGAGTGATGATGCTGGATTTCAAACTGTAGATGGTACAGAAAAGAGAAAGATGCAGAGAAGTTTCCACTACTACTACAACAAATGTAGAAAGTCTTTTTGAAAAGTTTGACTGAGCATGGTGAGATTTCAGGTGATCAGTTTAAAGACTACAAAATGCTTTTCTCACACAAACTCTGTGGTGCTATAAAGTAACCAGGGGAACTATTCCTTTGGCCTTAAATTGACCAACCAACAAGGAAGAACTTACTGGTGAGAGTGATGCTGGGGGAACTTTGGAAGAAAGAGAATATCATCTAATATATGAGGGGAAAAATACAGGAAGTCGTCAAGCACTTACCCTGGGCACTAGATTTCATGTAATAAAAATGAAAAATATGATCTCAACACCTGAAACTCAGAAGGGGAGCTAAGGACATCTCGGGAGCTGTTGATAATATGATTCTGGCATATTTTGTGTTTTTATATCCCCAGTGCCTGGAACACAGTAGGGGCTTAAAAAATGTTTGTTGATTACTGCACTAAAAAAAAAGTTTGGCTGAGAAAGAAAGGTGAGATGTAGGAAGACAGCTTAAGAAGATGGTGAAGTCTAGTAGGGTTCTTGGCTGAGACTTGAGAGAATTTGTAGGCAACAAGGGAAGAAACTAGCAAGTTTGGGGGTGGCAATCTGTTGGAGGAGAGAGGAAATGATAGGATCAAGGCTACAAAGAATTACTTAAAGGACGAAATAATGGAGCGTGATGTTTGGGTTTGTAATATGAAGAGATGGCTAAAAGAGGGAACTCATGATGAATAGCCTCTATTTTTCTCAATGAAGTAGGAGACAAGGTCATGTGTGAGGGGGGAGGGGATAGAGTAATAAGGGAGATTTCAGAAGATAAAAGGTTTCCAACACTGTGGAAATTGGCTTAGAGAATTAAAATAGAGAGAAATAAAAGGATTGGCATCATGCGTAGAAGGACCCAGTTGAGATAAAATAATTTTGTTGGGAACCTAGTGAACATAGTTGCTCCATTCAGGAGCATGTCAGTGTTTACAAAGAAAGCTTTGTAAGACCAAGGAGAACCATCCCTCTCTTTTCCATGGTGTAGAGGGAGCACAGATTTTAGATTTAGAGGTCATGAGTTTAAATCCCAGGTCAGCTACTTACTAGCAGCAGAGGCTATCTAGTCTAAAAGAGATCAAATTAAAAGCTTATGTTTGTGTATATGTATTTTTTCTCAATTGGATATGAATTAGCCATGTAACATCAGAGAAATAAATCCAACAGATCTGAGATATATGAAAAGAAGGCTATCTAGGAAATTCTTTGAACAGCGGAGCAGAAGTTTGTTTTTTCCTATTTTATGCTACTTTTTTTTAATCATCAGTCACCTTTTACTTGTCTACTCTTCCCTCCCACTCTATAGCTTTGAGTCACTAGGCTCATACTCCACTCTTCATCTGGCACTGTTGCTGTATTTTTTTTAGGGTAGCAAGTTCTGAAAAACACCCTTTCACAGAAAAAAAGGTATCTTTCAAATAGATGCACAGGATGCACATTGGTACCTACTCCTCTTCCTCTGATCATCTTTCCCTGTTTGCTGGATTGTCTTTATCGCACAGGAAGGTTGCCTTTTACATTTAAGATAGTACATTATAAAGCAATGGCTAATGATGAATTTCAGCTTCCACTTTGGAAAGGGAGGGGAAGCAGATGGCAGGGAGGTTAACATTTCTGTCATGCTCAGCTGACAAGGTGAAGAATGAGTGATCATTCAAAGCTGACAAAACCTATGCAGCCAACATTGTAGGTCCTTAAGCAGCTCCTCCTGACACTTCATTAGGTATGATGCTATGTAGAGCTTCAATGTCACTGCTTCTGCTGCCTTTGCACAAGCCAAGCAGCCAGATAATCCTTTGCAGATCACTCTGGGTGAGTGAGCTTTCATGAAGGCATGATTTCCACTCACCTATTAGTAGCTGATGAGTGACACAGAACACCCAAAGCAGAAATGACAAAGGAGAACTAGCTCACTTCAAAGACATTGGGAGGATATTTTATCCAGCAGGTGGGCAGAAGGCAATTATTTACTTCAACAGAGTGATTGGCAGATTTTTGTAACTACCATCTGAACTTGCAATTTGGGGGCTATTCCCAGAAATCTTGACTGCAGCTCACAATAAGATGTTGTACCTTCCACAAATATTGAAAAAGGCCAGTCCACTCACACCAACTCTATAGGGCTCTGGGTTTAGGAAAAATCACTCCAAGTATTGTTTTCTCCTGAACTGAATAGGGAAAAAATAATTAAGATTCATATTGTATTTTTAGCCAATGATGACCAGAGGTTGACATATTATTATTTTTAATGGTGATGACGACAATGAATAATAACAATAGGTACAGTAAAATGTAAAGCAAAGTATTTTTTCTAATTCTCAAATTTTATAGATTAGCAACATTGCCACCTACTTACAGGGGCCATCGTTAATCACTGTTGAGTCATGTGTACACAATGACAAATAGATATTTTGGCAAAGAAAGAACTGCCTGCAGGCATGGATGACATTGCTTGCAACCTAGAGTATTTTGGAAAATATTCCTCTGTAGCATACTGAAATTAACATGCTTGGCTGAATTGTGAAGTGAAGTTTTCAGGCTAAAAATGTTTATTTGCTTACTCACACACGTCCAACATATTATTATATGACAGATGTTTGGAGATGATAGTGCAGTTCCTAGGATGCCTGAAGGACCTTGACATTTCTGAGAGGCAGCCTTAACATAGTGGAGTCTTATAGCTGTTTTATTATTTAGCACAGAAAACTACCCACTCTGTTTCATTCCCTGTCATGTGGAAAAGTGAAATGGGACCCAGGAAAAACAAACAAACAAACAAACGCAGGGCACTAGGGAACATCAAGTAATACTGAATGATTGGAAATAACTGCAAATTTTTCCTCCTCTAAAACTCCATTGCGTACGTGATTCATTTCCTTTTAAAAAAAATATACCTCATATTAGGGTTGTGTTTGTCTTGTTCTCTTCCTACTCTGAGGTCCATGAAGACAAGACCTATTTCTTATTCATCTTTGTATCTTATAAAGGACTGTGCACAAAATAGTTGTTCAACAAAAAGTCAATTTAATAAATAGGAGGAAAGGAGAAAAGGGGGAAAACTGTGGTGGAATCTAGTCTTGGGTTTTCACCAGGTACATGGCACTAGGCATGCTGAATAACATCAGTAAACTTAGAAACAACGTGACTCATCTGCACTCTGGGATTCTGTGATCTAGAATCATTCAGGAAAGATTGTTTAACTATTTTGATAGGCAGATCTCACTCTAATCCTTAAATCTTTTTCTCTTAGGTTATATTTTCTTTGTATTGAATTTTATTATATATATATATACATATATATTTAAATTTTGGAACAATTTGTAAAGGATTTTTTCTATATGATTGTATTTCATGTTTATTTGATTGTTTTTGTTGGTGGTCATTAAATTTATATATATATATATATATATATATATATATATATATATATATGTATATATTAATTAAAAAGCTTGAATAAAATTCTGTCATCCAAAGTATAGCATTTATGATGACAGAATGTACTTGTAAAGAATTATAAAACTTAAAGACTACTTTTCCCCCTACCAACCTGTGAGGCAATATATGCAAATATTATTATATACATTTGACAGATGAAGATACTGAGGCTGAGAAAGTTTAAGTGATTTGCTAAAGGTCACACAGAGAGTAAATATCAAAGCCAGGATTCAACCCTTGGTGTATCTTGACTCCAAGTCCAAGATTTTCCCCAATACACCACACTGCCTTACATTTTAATTGATATATTTTCTCCCTCCCCTCCTTCCCTCCCTACCCCAGCTATTTTCACTCTTAAGTGGAAGATAGGTAACAAAGAGAACTGTGTGTTACCAACAGAACCCAAGACTTTACCTTCCTCTCTGTGTGACATACCTATACTGAAGTGAAACAAAGAGGAAGGGGAAATAGGAAGAGATGAGGCGATTTTACAATTATTTGTTTTCCTCCCCAAAATGGAGGAAAGGGAGATTATAAAACAGAGAAATGAAAATGGCAATAAAGCAATTTTATTTATCTATCCTGTTACCTAGAGTTTACAAACCATTTTTCTTCCTACTAACAAGCCTCATAATTTAAATTGCTTTCAACATCATGACTCAAGGTGAAGAGAAGAGATGCTTTTGTTGCTTAACTTGAATCAGTATTTGTTGTTGGGAAGGCAAAATTATTTGTCTCAGATGGCCAAGTCATTGAAATAAATTAATATCACTATCAAGTGGTATTTAAATACTCATTGGGGTATGGTATTAAAATTTATATTTTAGTGTAAGTTAAATAGAAACCCTACCAACAAGAATACTGGCAAGAAGAAAAAAATATTGGCCAAAAAAAAAGATAATTGCATCTGATGCTGTTTTTCCTATTGTCCAAATTAGGTGGTGAAAATGGTATATTAATTCTTTTTTGTTTCTTCCTTATCCTGAAAGTAGAATATGTTCTACCTTAAATTAGCAGCCATTAAATAAGTTTGCACCTTAAGCTACACATTTGATAAAAAAAGTGGGTAAAGAGAATATTAGATTTATACCAGGACCTAAAATAGTAACTTGTGCACAATAAGAATTTAGTTCCTGTTATTTTTTGTTTGTTGACTTAAATTAAATTGAAAGGGGACGTTTTTACCTCTAATTTCAAACAAGGCAGCAGAGAAGGTAGTTGACAGTTCTTAGCAGTTCAGTGCCAGAGAAAGTTGTGAGAAGTTAAAAGTCATGAGTAAAGCAAATTTCTTCCTTGTAAAATGATTTATGATGTGAACTTATCCTGCTATAGCTATAGATTTTCTTTTAGGTTATTCATTCATGTTTTATAATCATCTAATGATTATACATATGTGGAGCAATGGATAGCAAAAACGATCATCTTCAAGACTGCAAAATATCAATCATTCTTTTTAATCTGACTGACTTGACAGAAACGAATTCTTATTAGAGTGATTATGACCCCAGGGACTTGAATTTACAAACCCCCAGAACCCAGTGATTTGGGCTAGTGCTCAGATAAACTTATTATGATACATCAACTAGTGAATTCCCTTGGGAACAGTGCTCTTTTATATATATGAAGTCAGCCCTTCTAAAACATACACTGAACTTCATAAATTATGCAAAGCAGAGCTGCCAGCCTTTGGAGCTGTAACACATAAACACAAACGCGCCAGCGCGCGCAGACGCGCGCGCGCACACACACACACACACACACACACACACACACACAAATCCCTTAGCACAAAGCTCCTTTCCGTCTTATCCCAGTTGAGAGTAAACAAGAACAACTCTAAACAAAGTCATGAAAATTTTTCAAGCTTATTTTTGGTTCCACTTCCCCTAAGTACACACATGGTTAATCTATTTTTCTACTTTTCCCTTGCCCGTGGCCCTGTCTCTCCCTCCCTTCAGACTTCTCTTGTCACCTCTTCCCCTATCAAAAGAGGAAAGAGAATGAGTCTGATGATTGTCCCTGGTTCTTGACTGTTGATTCACTGGCTCTACTTTTCAGAGGTTCTTAACATTTTTCTGTGTCATAGACCCCTTTGGCCTCTTGGTGAAATCTATTTACCTCTTCTCAGAATAATTTTTAAATCTATAAAAAAAACACGTGGGATTACAAGGGGAACCAATTATATTAAAATTCAGGTTTTAAAACACACATACATTTTATAAACCAAGTTCACAGATCCCAGATTAAGAAGTCTTGTTTAATTGAAGTTCATTTATACTGAAGTGTAGACTTAATGTAGTATTTTAATTTTTAGGCCTTTATTTCTAATCAAGATACAGTGTGCCTTAGTGGATAAAGAGACTACTACCTCAGAACCAGTCTTTTTCTGATGCTGTGTGATTCTCGGCAAGACATTGTGCCTAGGCAACTTTTTAATACCATTGGTTGCAAAATAGTTGCTTGTCCAACATCATGTGATAATCAACTATGAAAGACTTAGCTCTTCTCAGCCATAAAATGATCCAAGACAATCCCAAAAGACTCATGATGAGAAATGCTATCCACATCCAGAGAAAGAACTGATGGGGTCAGAATGCAGATTGAAGCATACTATTTTCCCTTATTTTCATGGTTTTTCCCTTTCTTTCACAATATGACTAATGTGGAAATATGTTTAATATGATTGCACACGTATAACCTATATCAGATTGCTTATTTTCTCAGGGAGGAGGGAGGGGAGAGAGGGAGGGAGAAAAATTTGGAACTCAAAAGCTTATAACAATGAATGTTGAAAACTATTTTTATGTTTAATTGGAAAAAGTAAAATACTATTTACAAAAAATATATAGAGAGAATTGCTAGTCAGCTTTGATAAAAAGGAGTTTCCTCACCAAGAGTTTCCTACACCAATGTTCACAGGTTCAGACACACTAAATAAAAAAAGATAAAACAAATAAAATAAAATAAAGTAATAAAAATAAACTATTTAGTTGTGCAATGGTATGATACAACTGAAAGAATATTGACTGGTTAGGGCCAGAAAGTCTTGACTCAGATCTTTCCTTCAACCCTTACTACCTGGGGGATCTTAAACAAGTAATTTTACTTCTTGTGGGCTTCAGCTACCTCATTTATAAAATAAGGAGATTGGACTAGATGAACTATGAGCTTAAGCCAACTTTTCAATCTATGATTCTATGATATTTTATTAAATACATTTCTGCTTTTCAACTAGTGAGAAAATAGTGGAGGAAAGGGAGATTCTGAAATCACACTAGGATTATGCTGCTGGACTGATGGTGATTTCATTCAGTCATTTTGGGATGTTTGGGGTTCATAGATTTAGTAGAGATCTTAGAGGTCTTCTAGTTGCAATATCCTTATTTGATAGATGTGGAAACTGAAATCCAGAGATAGAAGATGATTTTCCCAAGGTCACACAGTTAGTAAGCAGCAGAATAGAAGGAACCAAGATCCTCTAATTTCAAATCCATTACTCTTTCTGTGAGGAGTCTGTGAGTGTCCTCTGGGTAGGCTACTTGAGGATACTAGACATGAATGGATGCATAACAGCATTAAGGGTAGAGAAATCTCTTTTCTTGCCCTGTCAGTTCCTTTGACATGGAATCCACTTGGAATCCATGGAATCCTAGGCACAAGACAGCTGCTGTCAGGCTCCTTCCCTCTAGACCTTTCCAGACTTTAGCCTTGTTCCTTTCCTCTGTTCCAAAAGATCTAGATGAATATTTTATTCATTTTGGCCCATTTTAACATTATTTTAGTCCTAAATTATTTCTATCTCTGGTATGAAGTTCCTAACTAAGATTGAAGCATACTATTTTCACTTATTTTCATGGTTTTTCCCTTTCTTTCACAACATGACTAATGTGGAAATATGTTTAATATGATTGCACATTTATAACCTATATCAGATTGCTTACTCCCTCAGGGAGGAAGGAGGGGAGAGAGGGAGGGAGAAAAATTTGGAATTCATCCTCTCCATTAATACATCCTCCTTGCTTTTTTGTGATTAACAAAATACAAGCTGACTTATAAGAGTTACTGCATTCAGGGTAGGTTTGTTTCTTTATTTGGGAGGTGGATATTATTTATGTATTTCCTCAAACTAAAGAAATTATGTATTTAAAAACTATATGTATAACATACACACACACATATATACACACATACATATATATATATATATACACACATATATTTAAAAGGTGGTGTGGCATCAGAAAAAGAATGCTGGTCTTACAGTCAAAAGTCTTGTATTCAAATCCTAGCTCAGCTTCTTTGTGTTGATGTGACCCCTGCCAAATCAATTAATTTTCTGGTACTTCACTTTATTTGTATATTACAGAAGGGAGGGTGTTGACTACATGGTCCTTTCTATGATTTAGACCTATGATCTTAAAAACTATACAACTCTAATTCATGAGTTTTAGAGTAACAATGATGGCTACTGCTTCCTCCCAATAGTCTCTCAAAGTATCCATTAGCAAATGGTGAAGTCATGATTTGAATAATAATTTATATAGCCCTTTAAGATTTTCAACATGTTTTTTGTATATTGTCTCATTTGGAACTTACAGTAAGTAATATTCTCATTCTCATTCTATACATGAGGAAATTGAGGTTCAGAGAGTTTATATCACTTGTCCAGGGTCATCCAATTAGTAACTTGTTTGTGGCAGAATTTAAACTCTGTCTTTTCAACTTCAAGTCCAAAATGCCATCCACTAAACCACACAATCTCTTTAATGAGCAACTGTCACTCACGCTCAATGCCTGTGTCTACCAAGGACAAACTTTCTCTGTTTTGTCACTTTAGCCATGATCAAGGCTGAAAGTTGGTGCAGCCTTAAAGGGGTTACTTTTTCTTTTCTCACTTTGGTCTGCTGAGTTTTGCTTCACTATCACATTGCAAGCCTTCTGTTATCTTTATGGACTGCCTGACCACCAAAGAGCTGTGTTTGAAATGTTTTATAGTCACATTTACTTTTTCATCCTTTCTTTCTTTTTTCTTATTTTGATAGCAGGAGATGGAATTTTCCCACATTAGTACCTCCTCTAAGGAGGCTACAATGCTTAGTATGAATCAAACCATTACTAAAAGCACTTTAGGCAAAGATAGGAAGTCCCCTCTTCCTGAGTTCAAATCCAGTCTCAGACGCTTACTAGCTGCGTAACCCTGGGCAAGTCATTTAACCCTGTTTCCTTCAGCTTTATCACTCCAGTATCTTTGCCCCAAAAAACCCAAATGGGGTCATAGAGAGTCATACATGACTGATACAACTGAACAACAACAATAATAACTCTGCAAATTACATTGTTAAACAGTTGGTTAGAGAGCTGAGAAATTGAGTAAATTCCCTAAGGTCATACAGTATGTGTAAGAAGCAGACCTTGACCCCAGATTTTCTCAGTTCTGAGACCGTATCTAGTATATACCATGATACCACTTGTAATTAATAATACAAATGAATTCAATATATTTTTTGCCAATTTGTATTTTTTAACCAACAGATTCCCAAACTGCTACTAAGGAATTACCATTTTTAAGAAGGTCCAAATCAACCATAGTCTCTTGGGAAGACAAAGCTGCAGGGAGATTTAGTAGCATGGTAGAGGAGAAAGAATATCATATTTTGGTGCTTAAGATGTAAGTTTAAGTACTGGGTATGACACTAGCTGTATGATTTGAAGAAAGTCACTTAACCTTGTTGAGCCTCAGTTTCTTTATTTGTAAAATGGGTACAAAACATTCCCTCTCTACCCCTCATGACTTCAAGGTTGTCAATGACCTTTAAGTCACTTTTCAGTTGTATCCTACTCTTTGTGATCCCATTTGGGGTTTTCTTGGCAAAGGTACTGGAGTGGTTTGCCATTTCCTTCTCCAGCTCACTTTATAGATGAGGAAACTGAGTGAAACAGGAATAAGTGACTTGTCCAGGGTCACACTGCTAGTAAGTGTCAGGCTGGATTTGAACTCAGAAAGCTGAGTCTTTTTGACTTCAGGCCCAGCGCCCTATCCACTGCATGAATACTCTATTAATTGCTAAGACCTGTTCTATGTCTTCATCCTTTTTGGCCACCTACGTGACAGTGCAAAATGCTGACTCCCTTATTCCTATGCTTCTGGGACTTTTACTAGGAGCTTTATGCCCACCTTCACAGAAATCATCCTCACCATACCTTGAATGCACTCTTCATTTTTTATTTTCGTATTCTTTCTTCCAAGCTTCAGGTAGAGAGAGGAAAGCTGATGATTTTTGCACAACTCTGCTTCATTTAAGTCCAATTCACATGCAAGTCAAAACATCATGCTAACATCATCATTGGTCCTCTTTGAGACCAAAGGATATGCAACAATAACAATAGATGCTTCCATCTCTGTGAAGCTCCTCTAAGAGCTCCCCTCACATGGCAGTTAATGCTCAGGTCCTCAAATATTGCTAGAATACTTTGTATGGTATCTCCTTGTTCCCTTTACCCTCTCCCTATTATTATATTTATTTTGGTGTATGTCATATTCCTCCAGTGGAATATAAGCCTATTAAGGGCAAGGAGAGTTTCATTTTTTTTTCTTTGTATCCCTAGCACTTTGCACATAGCAGACAGTAACTTCTAAAATGAAGTGAGTTGTCAGGATCAAATAAGACAGTAAAATGACTTCTTGTTTTGTGACACTTGATAAGAATAAAGTACTTTATTCTTGTTTACAATTCTGGGCACTTCATTTTAGGGAGGACGTTGTTCAACTGGAGTGTCTCAACAGGAGGAGAATTAAGATTTCAAGGGAACTTGAAGCAATGACTTCAAGGATCCACTGAAGAAACTTAGGATGTTTAGCTTGGATTAGGGAAGACTTAAAGGGCACATAATCATGGTTTTCAAATATTTGAAGGGTTGTTACATGGAAGAGAGATATGACTTTGTTTGCCTACAGAGGATAGAGTTGGAAACAATGAGTGAAAGTTATAGAGCTGAAAATTTGTGTTTAGTATAAGTAAGAGCTTTCCCAATATTCAATGGACTGCTTCAAGAATTATGGAATTCCCTATCATTAGAATATGTTGTTTGTCCTTTGTTTCAAAGAGGAACAATGACATCACAGTGTGATGTCTTGACTCTTGGATTTAAGTGAGGCAGAGCTGCAGAAAGTCATCAACTTCAATCTCTTTTCTAGAGTCATCAAAGTCCACTGTCAAGACAAAAGTCAAGATAACCACTGATGGCCCGGAATACAGTGGATGACCTTGGTGCCTTCCATGTCTGATCAAACTCTAAGTGCTCCACAGTGCCTGCTTCAGCCACCTTCATAGCCTTTGGAACAAATTGTTCTCATTCACCCATTCCACTAGGGAAAGTCTTTAATGCTTGGGTAGGGGTAGACATCCCC
The DNA here is from genome assembly GCF_011100635.1 of Trichosurus vulpecula. Classification (NCBI taxonomy): domain Eukaryota; kingdom Metazoa; phylum Chordata; class Mammalia; order Diprotodontia; family Phalangeridae; genus Trichosurus; species Trichosurus vulpecula. The sequence goes on along the minus strand of NC_050574.1, from coordinate 416,084,766 downwards.
CTACCTCATTAATGGATTTGAAATCTACTAGTTACCCTCAACCTGGTTTAACCCATCTGGTGAGACAGTTTTTCCTGTTGTGGATGCTACAGCTTCTTGGAGATGCAGATGAGAGTTAAGTGATAAGTGACACCAAAAAATCTCCTTTAAGAAGTGGCTGGATAACCACCTGTAGGTGATGATGTCATGACCTGGAAATTTTTAACAAATGGCTCTATGTTCTCATGTTAGATGTCAGAGATTTTAATTGGAGAGTGTTAATAAACCAATTCAACTTACCATGGGGTAGTCTTCTCCATTGCCTAATACTCCCCATATGCCAACTACTTCACTAATACATGCCAATGAAATCTTTTCAGGAATAAAATCAGAAAGAGTGAAAATTGCCATAGTGTCTTCTAATCTGACTTCAAGGAGCCTTCCCTTAGCTAAGTTAAAAAGGACAGTTGGAACTGTAGTCTCTCGTCCAAGCTCATTATGCCTCAAAAGATTGATCCTGAAATGTCAGTTCTCCAGTCACCAAATGTAAGAACCAAGTGTTCCTTTTCAGAACACTTTGAAAACACAAAATTTTCAGAAGACTGATAGGTGTGTTTTATCAGAAAATAACATTTAACACTGTCATGTTGCTAAACTGGGGTTAGGCCAACACTGCTAACAGTCAGGGCAATATCATTCACCAGAAAAGCAAAGCAGACTGTGATTTCAAAATTCTGACTCTTTGAGAAGAGGTCATGTTGTGGCTCTGTTAATATTTGTCAGTATCAATCAAACAATTAATCAGTAAATATTTATTAAGCACCTACTAAGTGCTAGGCATTGTGCTAAACATTGGGGATATACGAAAAGACAAAAGACAGTCCTTGCTCCAGAAAAGCTTAAAATTCAATGATTGTAACCATCACTAGACCTTTCTGGCTTAACCATACAATATGCCTTTGTTTTGTAGAAATGAAAAGTCTGAAACTAAACACAAATGGCCTTGTTCAAGAACTCTTTTAAGAACTGTCTGCTTCAGACATGGGAAATTGCACAAGTCTTTACACTCCTGGGTTCAAGTGATGTGGTAAAAACAGTGTGATGGCTATTGAGTTTCTCTTTAAAGTGTTCAAATCCAGTGCAGCCTTTTACTTCTCTGTGGCTTACTGACACACTTAGAGGAATCAGTGGCCCCATCAAAGAATCCTACCTTGGCATGAGGCTACAAAAATCATCACTGAAGTGGTACAGTTAAAATTGCATTATTGAGAGTCCATCGATTAGTTTTCATTCCATAAGCCAGAGTCCACTAAGCTCCCATATTGCATATTCCTATACATCAGGAAGAATTCTGTGTAAGAATGAGGCACCACATTGTATAAGCAGATTTCAAGGTGACACAAAAAGGAAAATCCAACTATTAAACCCCAGGGTTTTTTTTATTGCTTTCTCAAAAATATTCATTAGCATCCTGGCATTAATTAGGATATACTATCTGATGCTTTGTTATGAGTTAATTTTCTTGAGGCATAAGGGAAGGCTATAAAAACAATGACAAGTTCATTTCTTCCAAGACTGGTCCTAATTTAGTAGTCTCGTGAATTTTGAAGTTGGGAGCACACAGCTACTTATCTGTCCTGTTTATTTTATTTCCCTTCTCTCTACCTTTAATACATTCCTTAAGAAAAGCAATCAGCCAGGAGCCAGAATGGCAGAGTAAGCAGTAAATTGCTATCACTCTCCCATATTAACCTCCAAACAACAATAAAATAGCACCCCAAAACGAATCTAGGAACAGCAAAACCAGAAAAAAAGATGGGGTGAAACAATCTTTGAGCCCAAGAAATTTGGAAGGTTGGCAGGAAAATCAGTCTCACTTGGGTAAAAGGGGAGAGCAGTCCAGGACAGGAAGCATCCCAGCAAGTCAGCAGCAAGCCCCATCTCAGAAAACCAGTGGGAGATTGCTGAGCCCCAGTGCAATAGTGCAGGCAAACTCCAACAGCAGGAGCCCTTATGTGCCTCAGCAGAGCTGGGGAAGGTGCAGACTCCAGCTCTGAGAACCATTCTGTGCTTCAGCTTAGCCTCAGGCAAACAGGCAACCTCAAGAGGTTAGACCTCCATGTGTTTCAGTCAAGCCCAGGCAAACAAATAGATGTTAACCCTAGATGTGTCTAAGCAAACAGGCAACCACCAGCTCCTGGCCTCACCACATGCTCCACTGTATCCTTAGGGAAATGCAGAAACACCTCACCAGCCTCAGCACATGACAGACACCACCACTAGGATCCCAGCTCACAGCACCAGGTAAACTACCCCCTATGATCTACAGCAGTGTCAAGCACCCCCTCAGTGCACCACCAGATATGAGGGCCTCTGCGCAGCACCAGGTAAACAGTCAGGGCCTGCAGCCCCTTGCACAAGGGTGGGGAACGTGTGGCCTTGAGGCCACATGTGGCCCTCTAGGTCCTCAAGTGTGGCCCTTTGATGGAATCCAAACTTCATTTTATTAAGGGGATTTGTTCTGTGAAGTTTGGGTTCAGTCAAAAGACCACACTTGAGGACCTAGAGGGCCACATATGGCCTCAAGGCCACACATTGCCCACCCCCTACCCTGGCACAAGAAGCTTGAAACAGTGGTAGCAGAGCTCAAATTTAAAAGAAAGAAAAAGAGCCACAAAAGATGAGTGAAAAACAACAAAAAGAATCTGATCACAGAAAACTATTATGGTGACAGGAGAGATCAAGAAAAAAACTCAGAAGAGGACAGCAATGTCAAAACAGCTATGGGCAAAACCCCAAAGAAAAATGTGAAGTGGTCTCTATGATGGTAATCAGGACAGGATTTTTTGCCATTCTTCTCTTAAGTACCTTTAATGAGCCTGGCCTTTGTTTGAACAGGGCAGGTAAAGTGGGATCTTTTTTGCCTTGGAGTGTTTCTCAGCACTAAGACAATCAGGAGTCATTGACTGGAAAAAATGTAAGTGGTGGTACTAGTGATTTTTCACACCCTAAATGGGTGTGAAAATGGGCTTGAGCCCTCAGGGTCCTGAACAGGGTATATGTACTGGAAAATTAGTGTTTGACTTTTGGGGATACACTCATTGAAAGAGTGGCCAGACTTTGGGAAAGCTGTTAAAATACACCCCTCCCCCAGCTCTGATAACCCAGACAGATGATTGGTGCTTCTCTGGTAACTATGAATTATGATTTGATAGGAATGATATATGTATGTTTAATTAAACTGAGATTGTTAACCCCTTAAAGTTGCTTTCCTTAGAAAAACAGATCAAAGCATCTGTGTTGGCAGCCCTTCTGTGTGCTGTTGTTGTTGGTCTTACATAGCTACACTAGTGGCAAGCCACATTGGTGTTACAGTCTTTAGCCAGAAAGAACTCATGGAAGAGCTCACAAAGGAGCTTAAAAATCATATCAGAGGTAGAAGAAAAATTGTGAAAAGAAATGAGAGTGATGCAAGAGAATTATGAAGAAAGAGTCAACAGCTTGGAACAACTGCTTAAAAAGTAGAATTGTCCAAATGGAAAAGGAGATTCAGAAATCCACTAAAGAAAACAACTCCTTAAAAATTACAATTGGCCATATGTAAAAGGAAGTACAAAGACTAACTGAAGAAATTAACTCCTTAAAAGTTAGAACTGGGCAAATGGAAGCTACAATCAACCAAATTCAAAAGAATGAAAAAAATGTGAAAAACAACTGACCTGGAAATAAGATCCAGAAGAGCCAACATCTCAGAATAATTGGACTACCTGAAAGCCATAATCAAAAGGAGCACTTGGACAGCATCTTTCAAGAAATTATCAAGGAAAATTGTCCTGATATCCTGGAACCAGAGGGCAAAACAGGCATTGAAAGAATCTGCCAATAACCATAGATAAGAGATCCCCAAAATAAAAGTTCCAAGGAACATTATAGCCAAATTATAGAACTATCAAGTCATGAAAAAATATTGCAAGTGGCCAGAAAGAAACTAAGCAAATATCAGGGATTATACAGAATTTAGTAGCTGCAACATTAAAGGATTGGAGGCCATAGAACAAGGCAAAGGAGCTAGAAATATAACCAAAAATCACCTACCTGGTGAAATTAAGGATAATACTTCAAGGGAAAAAAATCATTATTCAATAATATAGAAGAATTGCAAGCTTTCATAAAGAGAAGACCATAATTGAACAAAAAATTTGATCTCCAATATCAAGACCCAAGAGAAGCCTAAAAAGGGGGAAAGGGAAAAAGAAAACATAAGGGATTCAATGGAGCTGAACTGATTACATCCCTCCGTGGGGAAATAATACTTGTAATTCTTAAAAATTGTACCACTAATAGTGCAGCTAGAAGGAATATACATAAACAGAGGGTGCAGGTATAAGACAAATTTGAGAGAATGACATAAAAATAATTAAGGGATGAGAAAGAGAGAAGTATAGTGGGTGCAGAAGGAAGGGAGAAGTAGAATGGAGTAGATTATTTCACATGAAGAGGTGAAGAAGACCAATTGCAGTGGAAGGGAAGATGGGAAGATGGGTGATAGGCATGTCTTGAACCTTACTCTCATGAACAGTGGCTCAGAGAGTGAATCATATACACAGCCAGTTGAATATAGAAATCTATCTTACCTGACAGTAGGAAGTGAGGAGATTAGGTTGGGGTTGGGGAGACTGACAAAAGAGAGGGCAATTCAGATTGAGGGGGCAGATCAGGTGGTAGACAGAAGCAAAACACCAGTAAGGAGAGAAAGGGTGAAAGGAGAGAGAGGAAAAACAAGAAAGAAAAATAAGATGGAGGGAAATACAGAGTAATCACAACTCTGAATGTCAAAGGGATGAACTCTCTTATAAACAGAGGCAGAAAGCAGAGTGGATCAAAAGCCAGATTCGTACAATATGTTGTTTACAAGAGACACAACTGAAGCAAACAGACACACACAAAGTAAAGGGAATGGGTTGGAACAGAATCTATTTTGCTTCAGCTGAAGTAAAAAACAAAACAAAACAGGAATAGCAATCCTGATTTCAAACAAAGTAAAAGCAAAAATAGACCTAGTTAAAAGAGATAAGGAAGGAAACTACATCTTGCTAAAAGGTACCATAGACAATGAAGCAATATCAATATCAAACATATATGCACCAAGTGGTATGGCATCCAAATTCTTAAAGAAGTTAAGTGAATTACAGGAATAAATAGACAGCAAAACTGTGGCAATCTACTAATGGCAGACCTCAACTGCCCCATCTCAGAACTCGATAAATCCAACCAAAAATAGACAAAAAAGAAACCAAGGAGGTAAATAGAATATTAGAGAAGTTAGATATGACAGATCTTTGGAGAAAAGTGAATGGGAATAGAAAGGAATATACCTTTTTCTAGTAGCATGTGGTACTTAAACAAAAACTGGCCATATATTAGGGCATAAAAACCTCAAAATTAAATGTAGAAAAGCAGAAATATTACATGTATCCTTTTTGGATCATGATGCAATAAAATTACATTCAACAAAGGACAGTGGAAAGTTAGATTAAAAACTAATAGGAAACTAAATATCTAATCAAAAACTATAAATGGGTCAAAGAACAAATCACAGAAACAATCAATAATTTCAGCAAAGAGAATAACAACAATGAGACAACATCCCAAGATTTATGGGATACAATGAAAGCAGTACTTAGGGGAAAATTTATTGCTCTAAATTCTTACAACAAAATAGAAAAATAGCAGATCAATGAATTGAGCATGCAACTAAAAAAAAAAACTAGAAAAAGAACAAATTAAAAATTGCCAGTTGAGCACCAAATTGGAAATCCTGAAAATCAAAGGTGAGATTAAGATTGAAAATTAAAAAAAGCCAGCAAACTATTGAACTAACAAATAAATCTATGAGATAGTTTTATTAAAAAACAAACAAACCCGTAAGATAGACAAGTCATTGGTTAATTTGACTTAGAAGAAAACCAAATATCTATTATAAAAAATGAAAAGGGTGAAATCACCACCAACACAAAAAAATTAAAGCAATCATTAGAAAATAGTTTACCCAATTACATGACAATAAATCTGACACTCTGACTGAAATCAATGAATACTTAAAGAAATATTAATTACCCAGACTAACAGATCAGGAAATAAAATGCCTAAATAACCCCATTTCAGAAAAAGAAATTGAATAAGCCATTAATGAACTTCCTAAGAAAAAAACCCCAGGATCTGATGGGTTCACAAGTGAATTCTACCAAACATTCAAATAACAACTAATTACAATACTAACAAACTATCTGGAAAAGTAGGTAAAGAGGGAGCCCTACAAAACTCCATTTATGAGATAAATATGGTGTTGATACCTAAAACAGGAAGAGCTAAAATAGAGAAAGAAAATTATAAACCAATTTCCCTAATGAATATCCATGCAAAAACTTTGAACAAAATACTAGCAAGGCGATTATAGCAATATATCACAAGGATTACGCACTATGACCAGGTGTAATTTATACCAGAAATGCAGGTTTGGTTCAATATTAGGAAAGTTATCAACATAATTTACCATATCAATAACAAAACCAACAGAGATCATATGATTATCTCAATAGATGCTGAAAAAGCTTTTGACAAAAAATACAGCACCTATTTCTATTAAAAATGTTAGAGAGCATAAGAATAAAGGGAGAATTCATTAGAATGATAAGCAGTATCTATCTAAAACCATCAACAAGCATTATATATAATGGAGATAAGCTAGAAGCCTTACCAATATGATCTAGGGTAAAGCAAGAATGCCCATCGTCACCACTATTGCTCAATATAGTACTAGAAATGTTAGCGATAGAAGTAAGAGAAGAAAAACACTCCTTTCAAACTTCCAGGAGCCAAGATGGCAGAATAAACCATAAATCACCATAATTCTCCCATATTCACCTCCAAACCACATAAAATAGTACCCTAATTACAAAACTGCATACCCTTTGATTCAGAAATACCACTACGAGGTCTGTATTCCAAAGAGAAAAGGACCCACATGAACAAAAATATTTATATCAGCTCTTTTTGTGGGGGCAAAGAATTGGGAATTGAGGGGATACCCATCAATTGAGGAATGGCTGAACAAGCTTTGGTATATGAATATAATGGAATATCATTGAGCAATAAGAAATAATGAACAGGAAGATTTCAGAAAAACCTGGAAAGACTTGTACAAATGGATACAAAGTGTAATGAGCAGAACCAGAAAAACATTGTACTAAGTATCAGCATCATTGTGTGATGCTCGGCTCTTCTCAGTAACACAGTGATCCACGACGAGTACAAAGGACTCACAAAGGAAAATATTATCCACATCCAAATAAAGAACTAATGGGCTCTGAATGCTTATCAAAGCATTTTTTTTCACTTACTTTATTCTTTTTCATATTTTTTTTCTTCTGATCTGTTTCTTCTTTCACAAATGTGACTAACATGGAAATGTTTTACATGATTTCAGAAAAGAGGAGAGAAGGGAGGGAAGGAGAAAATTTACAGCTCAAAATCTTATAAAACTGAATGCTAAAAATCTTCTTGACAAATAAGGAAATAAATAAAATACTATTAAAAAGGAAAAAAAAATGAAAATGGCAATTTTAACCTATGGGAAAAAAAGCAATCAATACATTTTCCTCTTCTTTTCCCAGACTCCTGGTTATACTTCAATCATCTTCTCCTATTATTTAGACTTCTTATACAACTTCTTATACAACGTACACACATGCCAACCTTGCTTCTGGGAAAGTAATGCCCACTTCATATAGCCTTTTCCGTGGTCCAGAGTTAAACTATTTGGGAAGAAACATCTGTTTTGCCCTTGTTTTAAGTGAGAAAACAAATATAAAAAGTAATATCATTTTCTACTTCCGATTCCAGGTTGTTGGCTTTTTTTTTTCTTCTATTAGACTCTGTTTGCTAAGTTGGTACTAAGGAGCTCACGGGGATGAAGAGTCCTCAGGGTAAGAAACTCCTTCCCTAAGTGGGCAATAGAATGTAATTATAGACAAGGAAAAAGCTGGGTAGAGCAAGCTAAAACTAGAGCAATACTATGGACCTGGGACCCATTTTGGTGTTTTTGTGAAATAAAGTTGTGGGAAATATAGAAAGGCAGAAAAGATATGTATATAAATTTGGTTAAATAAAAATGGTAATGTTGAGCAACAAAGTCAAATAGAGGGCCACTAAACTATATACGAGGAACTCTGCAGCCACATATTAATATTATCTATGTTCTATTTTATTTTAATTTTTCTTAAATATTTCCCAATTGCATTTTAATCTGGTTCTGGCACATAGGGACTGTGTATGTTTGATCCCTCTAATGCAGAGGAGAGAGGGGTTTTGATAAATTGAGTGGCACTGGTCAAAACTGATCCATAATAAGAAGCTAGGGTAATGATTATGCACAACAATGAAGTGTCATGGGCAGCTAAGTCACTCAGTAGATAGAGTGCTGGGCCTGGATTCAGGAAGACCCAAGTTCAAATCTAGTTTCAGACATTTACTAGCTAAGTGACTCTAGGTAAATCACTTTAAAAAAAACCTGTGCCTCAGTTTCCTCAACTATAAAATAAGAATAATAATAGCACCTACTTCTCAAATTATGATGAGGATCAAATGAAAAAGTATTTATGAAGTGCTTAGCATAGTAACTTGCATGTAGTAGACACTTGATAAATGCTTGTTCCCCACACTTCTGAGACCTGGGTAAAATTGATACTCTCATTTTTAATAAATAAAATACAATTTAATAATATAATTTTAATTTAGAGTCATGTGATTTCAGAAAAGGATTGGCATGACATACTTTTCTCTTTTTCTGTCTGTAGGAAGGATTCATGAACAGTCTCTTCCTCACCAATCAGCTTTGACTTATCTTCCAAACATCCCACTGTCTCAATAGTCCCATATTCAATTTACACTGATACTTTCCCAATATTAATTGCTACTCCCTATTTTTTCTGGAAACCCTTTTTCTGTAACTACTCTGCATCTTACTTTCCTACCTTCACTGAAGTCTCTCTCAGTCTCTGTCAGAGCTCTATTTATTCATCTATCATTGCACTGTGACACAGACATGGGTCTAGGCATGTGTAGTATACTTTGTTTAGATGTGTGCTCAGACGATGCAATTTTTAAGGCTAATACTTATCAAATATTTACTCATAAGAGCAGCTAGGTGGCACAATGGATAGGGTGCTGGCCCTGGAGTCAGGAGTTCAAATCCCACTTCAGACATTTGATGCTTTCTAGCTGTGTGACCCTGGGCAAGTCGCTTAACCCCAATGGCCTTGAAAAAAAAATTTACTCATAAAGGATATTTTTTTCTTCCTCAACCAAGCTAAAGAATCTAAAACTGAACTAAGCTTAAATTGAAAAACTAAGCTTTACCTTAAAAAAATTGGAAATGAACAATATTATTTTTTCTTTTAAAAGATACACTTTATACACTGTGTATTCATATCTTTCATCATGGGATATATGTTTCCAGAAAGCCGAAACAGGTATGGGAAGTTGAGTGTGAAAGAGAGTTTTCTGTAATGCCCTATAGCGGTAGACCCGGCCCAATTGACTCTTCTACCCAATCGTTCCTGCTACTTTGCTACTAATCAACAGTTAAATTAAATCCTGTAAAAAGTTAAATTGATAAAAAATAAAAAAAGAAAAAACTCAAATCAGTAACTTGATTGAGTTAGATTGACCTGTTTGAGTGACTTGACTATCATGTGTCTTTAAGGAATTTCAAAGACCTACAAATGGTTTTTGTGCTATCTGCAACCTCCCTTCCTCCTCCTCCCCCAGCCCCAAGCCCCCTCCCCCATCCTTTTCTTAATCCATATAACTAAAAATCCAACATGATTTTAAGAACTTTCAATCAGTGCATATTCTGAGAAAGTGATGAATTATATTTATGCATTCATTTTTTAATTTTTGGAAATCTTTAATCATATCTTGTTTTTTCACATTGCCTACATTTCTCAAAATATTCATCCCTGCCCTCCATTCCTGAGATCCAACCTTTATAACAAAAAAGAAAATAATGACTTCGGCAAAACTAATCAATACACAGCCAATTATATGTAGTGTTCCATATCTATAGTATCCCACCACTGTAATGAAAGTAGGGAGCTCCGTTCTTGTTTCTTTTCTTTGGGAATAGGCCTGGTTATTATCAGTTTACAGCATTATATTTGGCTTGTTTCATTTTTGTTCTTTCCAAGTCAAGTCGTGTTAAACCTCAGATGCCTGACAGGTAATTTTCAAGTAACTCAGGCTAAAAAAGTAGGGAATGTGCAATGTTTCTCAATGAGACATTAAAAATCTTCCTCATACAACTTAGAAAACACTCAAATTGAGACACTTTGTCAATTTAATTGTTGTGTTCACTGTGCATATTGTCTTCCTGGTTCTCTTTGGTTCATCTTGCATCAGTTTACAGAAGTCTTCTAGTGTTTCTCTGAATTCACCACAGTCATCATTTCTTACTTGTAATATCTTATAATAATATTCTACTATATTCATATGCTATAGATGGATATTTACTTTGTTTTTGATTCTTTGGTTCTACAAAATGTGCTGCTTAATTTTTTAATACAGTTTTGGAGGGAGGGAGAAGTAAGGTAATATATTTATGTTCCAAAGGACATTCCTTGGTGCATTGAAACAATTTAGAGGCAGGTCAAGTTGTATTGAACCTCAGATGCTTAACAGGTAATTTTCAAATAGCTCAGGTTAAAAAGTAGGGATCTGCAATGTATCTCAATGAGACATTAAAAATCTCCCTCATACATCTTGGAAAACTGACTCACTTAAATTGACAGTTCATCAATTCAACGAACCTGAAATTCTGTGAAAGAAATCTGCCTATATGTCAAAGCCCTCGGGTAGGGGACACAGTCCCTCTAGCTCAATTTTTTTCATCAAATACCATCTTTTAAATAGATCCTATGAATATAATACATAAAAATTATTACACTAGGGGTTGGTAGCAAGGCACAAAAATAAAATAAGACCTAATCTATGTTCACAAGGTATTTATAATGAATAGGAAGAAGATAGGATATTACAGTTATGGTTAGGATACAAAATAGATTATAAAAGCATAAATAACAGCTAGCATATATAGTGATAAGGTTTACAAGGTGTTTTATATGTTATTTCATTTTAAATTCATAGCAACTCAATGAGGCTGATGCCATTTTAACCCTATCTTTACAGATAAAGACACTGAGGCTGAAGTAAGGGACTGGCCCAAGATCACACAGCTATTAAGTGTCTGGGCAGAATTTGAACTCCACTCTTCCTGATTTCAGGTGCTGGTTGGGGAATAGCCTGTGTTAGTTACTATTATTATTATTATTGTTGTCATTAATAATAGCAATAACTTATACAGAACTTTAACAGGAAATGGAATGCCAAGTATGGAGAACAGCAAATAAGTCGGTGTGACTATTTTTTTTCGCCTTTTTTCACATTTCCAGTGTTTAGGCAGCAGAATGGAACAGTGGATAGAGTATGGGACTTGGAGTCTAGAAGACCTGAGTTCAAATCTAGCCTCAGATACTTACTGTGTGACACTGGACAAGTCACTTAAACTCTGCCTCAGTTTCATCATCTGTTAAAAGCAATGCAGATAATAGTAGCACTTACCTCTTAGGGTTGTTATGAGGATCTGATAACACAACATATGCAAAGCACTTTGCAAACTTTAAAACACTAGGTACATGTAAGCTGTTATCACTATTGTGTTTATATCTCCATTCAGTCAATCAGTAAATATAATATATCATCTCTAGGGTTTGCCTCAGTACCTGGCACACAGCAGGTGCTTAATAAATACTTGTTGACTTTAGATCTCGCTGCAAAAGAGTATATGAGGTATATGTGAACGTACCTATACATACATATATATGTATATATGTATATGTGTATGCATGTATGTGTGTGTGTGTGTGTGTGTGTGTGTGTGTGTAGATGATGGGAAGTGAGTCTCTAAAGGTAAGCTGGAGCCAGATTGTGAATGATTTAAAATTTCAAGCTGAGAGATATGAATTTTTTCACAGAGGCAATAGGGAACCACTGATGTTTCCTGAACTTAGGACAGCCATTGTTCTTTAGGAAGATCACTTTGGAAGTTGAGTGGATAATAGAGCTGGTAGAGACTGAAAGCAGGGAAACTAATTAGAAGGCTTAGACAATAGTATAGATGATGGAAGATATATAATTACCTACTGATAAGATAAAAGGTTAGGGGAAAGTGAAGTTGAAAATGACTTTGACATTGTGAACTTGGATGATTAGGACAGTGGTACTCTCAACAGAAAGAGGGACATTTGAAGGAGGGACAGATTTAAGAGGGAAGCTGTTGTAATAAGGCAGATAAGAAATAGGATGGGGTATTAGAAATGGAAGCAGACAATCTTGAGGGTGGAAACATTTCATTCATTCCTTCATTCAATAAACATTTATTAAGTGCTTATTATAGCCAGAGATCTGTCATAAGTTCGGGCAGAGATACAACACTTCAATAAGATATGTCTCTTATCATCAAGTAATTTATAGTTTAATAATCCCTATGATAAATAAGTGTCTAACAGGTATTTGGAATAAAGTATCAGGTTTATGGCTCCATTAAGGCTCTTCTTCTCTAATTTTATTCTATGTATTGCTGAAGCAAACAACAGGCTTCTCTTCTGCAGGCTACACATCCCTAGTTACTTTGATCATTCCATAAATGATCAAATGATTTAGAGAATTTTCACCATGCTGGTCTTGCAGCATACGAAACAAATATACTCAATTTTGTCAATGTCTCTCTTAAAAAGTAGCACACATAACTGAACACCATACCCCAACTATAATTTGATCAGTGAAATTATTATGTCCCTTGACCTAGGATGGAATATTGTCTCTTATATGCTAACAAAGCCTGGGATCATAGGGGCTTTTTTGTCAGTCTCTATCAAGCTTGTAATCAAGGTAAATGCTCCTTTTTTGATGGTTGTTCACATGAACTTGTAATCTCTGTGTGTTCCTATTATAGATGTGAGCAACTGACTTTTTAAACTTAAGTCAAAATCCCTTATGTGTATATTCCTGGTGAATTTCATCTTTCATTCTAATTATTTTTAATTTGAATTCTGTTCTTAGCATATTAGAAATCTCATATTTTTGTGTCATCTGAAAAGGACATAGCATCACCAACTCATTGATAAAAAAAATGTCTAACAAATAAAAAAAAAACTCTATAGCAGCATAGGAAACTAGAGATTTCTCTCCAGCCTATCATGGATTCTTTCATTATTGTTCATTAGCTACAGTTTAAAAAGCTATAATTCAATCTACATGTACTAATATCCAGCCCACATTTCTCTAACTTGTCTCCAAGGATTTCATGAGAGAGTCAGTAAAACACTTTCTAAAATAAAGCACTCTATACATGTGAGCTATTATTATTGTTATTCTAAAAGACTTGGATGTCATGAGGGAGATAAAATACCTTGCTAAAATCAAGATAAACTATGTTTACCAAGATAATCTGATATATAAGTTAGTAATCCCATCAAAATGGAAAACAAGGTTACCTTGACATAATTTCTTTCTTATTAAACCCATCCTGGCTCTCACTGATTTCTATTTTCCCTTTTAAACATTTACAAGAAACCTGCTTAATAATCTATACTAAAATCTTACATTCATTGACCTCAAGTTAATTCCCTTCTGTAGATTCTAGGCTCAAATGCTTTTATCTATCTCCAGTCTTCAGCCACCCCTCTCTGTGGCTCTGCATTCACATCTGAAAGTTCTGTCTGATACCCTGCAAGATAATTGATCAAAATTGGAGAGAGCACTTAAAGAAGAGACTACCTGGCCATACTAAATATATCTTCACCCTCAGTTATTTCTTAATCAGGTTTGCTCTCTCCTTTCTAATTGGAATAGTTCTTTTCTCCCCCTTGGTAGAAAAAATGAAAGTGAAATAGGAGATGAGGACATTTATTTTTTCTGTCAAATCCCACAGAATCCTATTCTTTCCTTGTCCTCACTGGAAATCTAGGTTAAAAGTTCTTTTTTGTCATTGTTAGTATCCCTCCAATCCTAAAGTGATTCTTCTACCCTGACCCTCTCCTTAGCAACCGTGTCATCTATTGTCTATGTTACTCATTGTGGTACTTCAATCAAGCAGTCAAAAAGCATTAAGTACTGCTATATTCCAAGATTAATTGCTCAGGAATCATATTTATCTGAACTGCAGCCAAAAATAATAATAGGTAGCATTCATATGTCATTTCAAGGTTTGCAAAGCACTTTACAAATATTATCTCATTTTACCCCTTGCAATAGCCTCAGGGAGGTTGTTGTTATCACTACCTTTTACAAATGAAACTGAGGAACAGAGAAGTTAAGTGCTTTGCCTGGGGTCATATATCTAGTAAATATCTGAGGATAGATCTGAACTCAGGTTTTCCTGTATCTAGATTCCATGCTGTATCCACTGAGCCACCTGAATGACTAAGATTGAGAACGTAGGATTAAGTAACAAAGTTGTGAAGATTCAGAATACTTGTCTCAACATCTGAAAATTTCACTTATGGAATTCCAAACAATTCAACATTCATTTAACACATACTATGTTTAAGATGTTGTACTAAGTGTTCAGGGAGGATGCAAGAAAATGAAAAATCCTCCCTTTTTTGTTGTTATTGTTCAGTCATTTCAGTTGTGTTTGACTCTTCATGACCCCATTTGAGGTTTTCTTGGCAAAGATACTGAAATGGTTTGCCATTTCCTTCTCCAGATCATTTTACAGATAAGGGACTGAGATTAACATGGTTAAGTGACTTGGCCAGGGTCATACAGGTAGTATCTGAGGCTGGATTTGAACTCAGGTCCTCCTGACTACCAGACTGATACTCTATACACTGTGCCACCTAGGTTCCCCCATTCCTTTAAAGATCCTATATTCTATAGGGGGTGGGATGAAGAATATAGCATGTAAGCAGATAAATTTGAGCTAATTTGTTGAGAAGGAAGAGAGCTCTAACAACTAGGGTAGGGATTCTTAACATTTTTTTTATATTTTAACAATTATATTTCAATAT
Organism: Trichosurus vulpecula; assembly: GCF_011100635.1. Taxonomy (NCBI): domain Eukaryota; kingdom Metazoa; phylum Chordata; class Mammalia; order Diprotodontia; family Phalangeridae; genus Trichosurus; species Trichosurus vulpecula. The sequence continues at coordinate 416,069,659 of NC_050574.1, read as the reverse complement.
AATTGGTTTTCTTTCAGTCATATATTTTATTTTACGCATTTAAAACATTGTTCTGAGAAGGGTTTCATTGGCTTCCATCTAATTGTCCATGGGGTCCATGACACCAAAAGGTTAAGAATCCTTGAATTCGGGGAATGGGGGGGGGGGGGGAAATGACACGATTTAAACCTTAAAAGAAATTAAGGATTCTTTTCCGTTGATGCCTTTTGTTTTTATATTATAGTCATTTCTAAAAGTTTGTTGTGCCCCTAATCCTGACAAAGCCTTCCCTTGTAAAGCAAAAATCAACTCACACATCAGCCATGAATGACAACATATAGATCATTATCCACATACATGCAGTCAGATACGTGCATCCCTCCAAAAGAAGAAAAAAAATGATGGAGAAGCATTTCCTGATGTCTTCTTCTAGTCCAAGAGTAGCCATTATATTTACACACAGTTTGGCTTTGTTTTGGTAACCTAGATTTTTGTAACATAGATTAGTTGGAATTTAGAAGTTAGCCTCATTATTTAAGTGAAATTGCTCAAAGTTCTTAATCCTCATCTTCCTTGAGCTCTCTGAAGCATTTAACACTGTTGATTACTTTCTTCTCCTGAATACTCTGTCTTCCCTGGGTTTTTTGGGACACTACTTTCTCTTGGCTCTCCTTCTATCTGTCGGTTTCTTCTCAGTGCCTTCTGCTTCATCCATATTCATGTCATGTCCACTAACTGTGTCCATCCCTCTAGGCTCTGTCCTGGTCCCTTTTCTCTTTTTTCTCCTTACTTTTTCTTACTTTGTGACCTCATAAACTCCCATGAGTTTAATTACCATCTCTATATTGATGACTCACAGCATACTGCATAAATTAAGTCCCAGGCACTCTCCTGAGCCCTAGTTTCACTTTATCTATTGGGCATTTCAAACTGGATGTTCTGGAGACACCTCACACTCAACAAGTCCAAAGCAAAACCATTATATTTCCCCTCAAATCCACTCCTCTTTCAAACTTCCTTATCACTATGGATGTCACCACCATTCGACCAGTCACCTGGTTGTCACAAGCTTGATGGCATCCTAAACTCTTCATTCTCCCTCACATACATAGCTAATCAGTTGCCAGATAATCTAACTTCTACATCACAATATCTTTCCCATTTGATCTCTGTCTATAAATATAGCCATTACCCTAGTTCCAGCCCTCATCACCTCTTGTTTAGCCTATTGGAATAGCCTTCTAATTTTTCTCTTTATTTCATCTTTCTCTATTCAAACCCATCTTCCTCATATTTTCTAAAGTGATTTTCCCTAAAGCCTAGATATGACATTTTCCTCTCTGGACCCAATAAACTCCAGTGACTCCATGGGATACAGTGGAAAGAACACTAGATGAGAGAACATGGATTCAAATTCTGCCTCTAACTTTTACGATCTCTGTGATCTGGGCAAGTCAATTAACCTCCCAGGGCCTCAGTTTCTAAATCTGGCAAATTAGAGGGTTGGATTAGAGGGCACTAAGGTCCTATCAAATTTAAATTTATAATATGACATAGGAGCAAATTTAAATGTAGCAATTTGGCACAATTTGGACCCAACCTATCTTTTGTGTCTCCCTTCACATTACTCCCTCCCACATACACTATAGTCTAGACATCCTGACCCACCTCAAACATGATACCCCACCTTCCAGTTTTATGATTTTGCATAGCCTATCTCCCATGCCTAAAAGTTTCTCCCGCTTCACCTCACTTCAGAGAATCCTAGGTTTTGTTCAAGGCTTCGATCAAACTCCACTTTCTGCAAGAAGCCTTTGCTATGATTTCCAGGTGCAAGTGACTTCTCCTCCAAGGTTACCTTCCATGTATTTGGTATGTATCTTGCACATAATTACTTATGTACAGGCCATCAGCCCCATTAGAATGTAAACTTCTTGAGAGCAGGGACTTTTTCACTTTTTCTTTATATCTCCAGCCCTTAACACAGTACTTGATATACAGTAAGTGCTTAATTAAATGATTGCCAATTAATTTCCTTCCACTGACATTAACTATGTTCTAAGTTTATAAAAATGTTTATTTCCATGGCCTAGAAAAGTAATCATTTTGTATGGGAACTTGTCCATGAAAAAATCAAATGTCATACTATGTTAGGTAATTTACTTTCATTTTGATCATTTTTCATATTTCCTTCTATTTTTTAAAGATATAGAATATTAGGATTCTGGAACATCCTAGTAGATTGTAAGCTCCTTGAATGAAGAGACTATCCTTTTGTATCCCCAGTGCTTAGTATAGCACCTGGCATAGAGTAGATACTTAAGAAATGTTTATTGATTAATTAATTTTCTGGAATTGACTATAATAAAATGCCTAGGAAAAGAAATATACCAGCCTACCTAGTTCATTTTATCAGTAGTGTTTCTTCTAAAGCCATTAGAGGATAGCACCTTCTGATATGTTTAAGTAAAACTGTCAGTGAATCTTTAGAGAATTATAAAGTATACAATACGAAATGACTCTCTTTTATTTTTCATTAATGTATGAACAATTAAATATTTTCTGATTTTAGAACTTGGGAACCACATTGGTCTTGTAGTCAGAAAGCCTGGGTATGAATCCCAACTTATTTTACTACTAGTTAAAAACCACTAGCTTAGTAAAATGGACAGCTAGGCTCCATGCGTTTATTTTTTCCTTCACATATTTTCTCAACTTGACCTTGGGTAAATTACTTCACATATCAGGGTTTCAATTTCCTCCTCTGTAAAATAAGCAGGTTAAAATAGATGATCTCTAAGGTTGATTTCAGCTCTAAATCCTAGAAATCTCAAGAGTCTCCAGAAATAAACTTCCATATCATTGTGCCAGAATCAAGCAATATTTTGGTGATTAAAAAAAGTGGTTATATGAATGGAAAGATAAATCTGAATAAAAATGCATGGCAATACATATCATACATCTTCTCACATTTACTAGAAAAATGTGTATAAATTTAGTACTTAGCATTTTTATGAAACTAGTTTTTACCTTGTGGACCTTGAGAACCACTGATTAGGAAAGTGAAGCCAGAGAGATTAAGAAATTTTCACAGCTAGTAACTAGTAGTATTAGGATTCAGGCTGTTTGGACCCAAAGTCCAATGTATGGCTGAAATAAAAAGTCAGCAAATATGGATCAAGAAAATGGAGTCAGAAAACTAGGGTTCAAATTCCATGTATGATTCTGATGTTTACTACCTGTGTGACCTTGGACAAGTCACTTGACACCTGTGGTTCTCAGTTTCTTCATCTGTAAAATGATGTGGCTGGACTAGATGGTCTCTGAGGTCCCTTCCAGATCTTATTCTCTGATTCTATCATATATATACACATAGACTTAACATGACTTCCTCTGTAACAATCTACAATAATAACAACACATATTAAAGAACTATTATGTGTACATACCATCTTCCCCATCAGAATGTTAACTCTAGACATTGGGTTAGATGTAAAGTCAATAAAACAAGCACACAAATAAACAGGATACAAAGTACATGAGAAGTACATAGCTCTATGTAATGTCAAAAAAGAAGATGAGGGAAAACTCCATGTATAAGATGCTATTTAAGCTGGATCTTTAAAAAAGACAGGCAATATTTAAACAAGAAGAGATGGGGTAGAGATGGGATCTTAGCACAATCTTGTTACCACAATGTAGGGTTCTCACTCTATCTGTCTTTTCTAGAAGGACACTCCAGACATAAGGAACAGGATGATCAAACACATGGAGGCAGGAAAGCATAGATTTTGCAAAGGTAATGGAGAAGAGTCCAGTCTCTCTATATGCATATATATATATATATATATATACACATATATACATATATAATATAAAAATATAACACATGCACATAGACACAGATAGATAGATATGTGTATATATATATATATATATATCCCCAAATCTTAGTGCAGTTTTCAGCTTTTATGAATATATGTATATCATATGCATATGCACATATATGTATAACAACCAGCTTCTAGTCTACCAACATCAGCTGCCACTTACAAGGTAGGTAAGTCTGCCATCCCTGCCACCATGAGAACCAACTACCTACCAAATGCCATCTATAGCTAGCCCAACAGCTCCTGACACAATAGCTCCAACAGCATCCACTAGGCTGCCAGCCTTCCTAGCCAGTATCAGGAGCTTCAGCCCCAACTCCTTAGCAATTTCATCTACTGCAGACTCAAAAACAGAAATTCTCACCACCAAAGTTGTTGCCACTGTCAACATCAGCAATTAATAACTTTTTGCAATAATTTTTCACAAGGGAAATTATACAAAAGAAGGTATATTAATATCTGCTTTGCTATTAGACCCTAAAGAATACTGAGCTGTAACTTACTACTGACAATGACAATTTTCTCCTGCTATTAGAACGTGAGCTCCTTGAGGGCAAGATCTGTCTGACTTTTCTCTTTGAATTCTCAATGCTTAGGACAACACTTTGCCCACAACAAATTTGGAAATTAAACCTGGGATTTCTGCCACCAAAGCTTATGCTTCTTCCACTATACTACCCTGTTCAGATCTATGCATGAGGTGGATTCATGGTGAACCATAAGAAGAATGGATTGAATGAGGGAGAAGCTAAAGTAGGGAGACTAGTTAGAGGAAATCTCTCTCTACTTTTACCTTAATGCATTATATTTTCTAAATGTATCCCTATATCTTTAATTCATGATGTTGAAAGGATTTTTTAAAGTGAACTAAAAACTCTTTTCTATTCAGAGGGTAGCAATGTATGCTACCTTCAGTTATTATATTTTTTTTTACTTTTTTGGAGGGGGAAGGCAGGGAAATTGGGGTTAAGTGACTTGCCCAAGGCCACACAGCTAGTGTGTCAAGTGTCTGAGGCTAGATTTGAACTCAGGTCCTCCTGATTCCAGGGCTGTTGCTGTACTCACTGTGCCACCTAGCTGCCCCAGTTATTACTACTTTGGAGGCTGGTGAGGTGATTTTTTTTCAGGACATTAACTGGGCTGATTGTCCAAAAGTAGCAAAGTTGACTTAAGTTCTTTGACACCTTGATGCTGTGATTCAATGGTCTTCTTGAGCTCTCTTGATTGAAGCTCAAAACAATTTTATTTGGAGTTTGCTCACAATTTGAATTTGCTCACAACTCAAATATGCCATGTACAGTCCTTATCAACTTATTCTCTAAACATCAACAACTCATCTCTGTTCTTTTTTTGGCTTTTAAAGACTTGGCATACAGGTGCAAAGGAGGTTAACACACACACACACATACATACACGCATATATAAAATCTGTGTGTCCCTATATATTTATATGTATATATCAAATGTGTGTCTAGATATAGATATACAGATATGTGCACACATACATATTTACCTATACATATTCACACATATATATGTATACACACATACACATATGTATATATTTATATAATCAGTGAAATAACACCTATTATTTAAAATTCCAAGACAGAACTGTACTAATTATGAACACAAACTAGGATTTTTGATTAAAATGAGTATGCTTGACCTATAGAAACTGAAACTGACCCCTGGAGCTAGGTGGCACCATAGACAGAGTGCTGGACCTGGAGTCAGGAAGGCATGAGTCAAAGGCCAGCCTCAGACACTTAATAGGTAGCAATAATAGCTGTACTTATATAGCACTTACTACGTGGTGGACCCTTTATAATCATTATCTCATTGGATCTTCACAACGACCCTGGGAAGTAGATGTTATTATCATTTCCGTTTTACAGATGAGGAAATGAAGGCAAACAGAGATTAAGTAACTTGCCCAGAGTCACACAGCCAGTAAATGTCTGAAACTGAATATGAATTCATTTCTACTTGACTCCAGACCTGGAGCTCTATCCACTGCTCCACCAGCTGCCTCTAACTATGAGAACCTGGGCAAGTAATTTCATTTCTCTTTCTGCCTCAGTTTCTCCATCTGAAAAATGGGGATAATTATTATGCTATTGCACCTACCTCCCTTAGATTGTTCTGAGGATCAAATGACATAATATGTGTAAAGCTTTAGTACGGTGCCTGGAAAATAGTAAGTGCTTATTAAATGTTTATTCATTCTGTTTTCCCTTTCTCCCTTTGGTTTGTGGGAATTCCTATTAGGAAAGGGGTTCTAGCCAATGTGCATGGGTACCTTACACTCGGTACTCATTCCCCTCCTCCATACTTCGCACCAAATTATAAGACTTCAGGGAACCAAAGTTCTTCTACACACACACACACACACACACACACACACACACACACATACACACAAAATTCAGGGCTGAGGCTTAAAACAAGGGATGGAACTTCCTTTTTTCCCCCAGTTTCCAACCTTGTCAATCATAACCATTTCCACTATGGAAAATTCACCTGTGAAGTGAACAGAAAGCCATTAGGTGACAATTCATGATCCTACGTTTATCCTAATAAAGGGTTTCTAGATCATTGTCAAGAGGCCAGTTCTGCTGAGGAAAGAGTAAAGAGGAATTGGTGAAATTCCAGAAATTTTCAACAGTCTATCACTCTTACAATGGGCTCTAGGAAACTGGGACCATGGACAGCGATCTGTTTGTTCTTTTGTTATTAAATTTCATTACAACCAATCAGTAAAACTGCATGAACATATGGGAAAATGGGGCTGGTCAACTTGAGGAGTGAATGCATAAAATCTGGAGTAACGTTAAGACATTGCTACGTGATTTCAGTGTGAGTTGTGCTTTTGTAGGAAGATTGATTTGGCTCTGCTAACTAAGGTATACAGCAGACATAAAGAAGATACTTGGTGAGTTTTGAACACTTGATTTTTGAATGTACCTACTTAAAAAACCAAACAGCTATTGTACACCATCTTCTCTCCTCCTCCCTCTTCCCCCCAAAAAACTTTCTTGAAGCCATTTAACTAGTTCTCTCAACTCTCTCTTCTCTTCGTCTTTTGTTTTAGGCTGTAATAAAGGTGTCCCAGGGAATCCTTGGAAGCATAGGAAATCATCTAACCCAGCATTGAGCCCCCAACTCATGTACTGTCTGTCATTCTCCTTAGCGGCCCGATGCATATATTATACTACAACTTTCTAAATTTCTTTCATTGATCAAAGGTTGATTAATCACACTTGAGACACTCTCACAATCCTCTTTTGCCCTCTTCTAACTTACCCTTTCTCTATTTCAACTCTTACCCAATTACCTCAGGGAAGTTTCTTTCTTCTCATGAGCTCCTCCCTGAATTATCCTAGTCATAGGTGATAATTCTAACAACAGTTTGATATGTAGTGCTATATAATAGCCCTTCTCACTTAGTGCTATTTAATATCACTTATAAAAAGACATGTTTGAATGTTAATTTAGACATACCAAAGAACAAGTATCATGTGCTCAGATGTTTCCTTTAGAAATTCTCGACAAATCCTCATATGCTTCTTCATTTCCTTTCAAGTTAAATCTTTTTCCCATCAAGAATTATAAGAGGGGAAAACAGTTTCTTATTGAATTTTATCATTTTCTGTTTTTTCCCCTGCTACTAGTGTGTCTACCACATTTCTTTTATTTTTCCTCTACAAATTCATAACAGTATTACAGCTATATTTTGAATGGGTCAGGTTTTTATGAACTTTTATGAACATAAGCTAAACTTATGAACTTAAATACCATTTATAATATTGTTTCTGGGGGGAAATATTCTGTGAGTACCAAAAACACCATTTATAAACTTTTAAGGCACAATTCACTTGTATGTTGGTGACAGCTTGGACAGCAAATGACATCCACAGTGAAGATTATAGATCCCTCCATCAGATGTAAATTCAGTGCTTCAGTTTGCAACACCTTTTCATCCTGAGGTATTCATGTCCCTATCTTCTCATGCACTTAATGTGATGAAGACCTTCTAGATATTTCAGCATTACAAGCATGCCAATGCAGGCTGTCAATCACCTCTTGCCTTCACCACACAACCAACCTACCTCCTCTTCCAGTCATACTCTTCCCACGGAGATTCAAGTGGAGCTACTTTACTATGCCTTTAAACCCAAATCACTCTGGCTTTCACAGATTGGCCAATAATAGGTCCCAGCCCACACCTCAATTCCTCCTTGTTTGGGTTTTGATGGCTTAGAGCCAGTGTAAATAGCAATTGTTTCTGTTTGGCCAGAAATTCTGAGGGTTTTCCCCTCCCACAATGATTCTTTTTGTGAAAGCAAACTAAGCCATCTTTTGCCTCATTTCTTAGTAGACTTTAACTACTGAATGGGTGTTGCCTCAGACAAACTGAGCACTGAGAAAGACCTCAGCTTAAAAAGGCTAAAGTCTCTCACTATATCTGGAACCATTACCAGTCATCCTGCCCTATATCTTGCCACTGGACCCCAATGACCCCAGAGGGAAGAGTGAGGCTGATAATTTTGCATAGCTCTGCTTCACTTAAATCCAATTCACTTGCAAGTCAAGATATCAACTTCCTGATGTCACTGGACTTCTTCAAGAAGGAAAGACAAACAACAATCTCCATTACCTTTCATACCACCTCATCTGTGCAGTTCCTCACTAGCAAGAGACTACAGCCTATCCATGCTCACCATATGTCTCTCCATGTCCCTTTGGAGGATGGCACTTGTAAATCTTTGGAGATTCTGACATTTCATGTTTCACAGCCACAAAGCATCACCAAATGTATATTAAAGTTTTTTTTTTTTAATGAGCTTTTATTTCAGAGAGAAATGAGAAGTTTGGGTCCATTAAAAACATGGCACAACTTCCCAAATTCAATCCAGCCCACTCACTTCCTATAAAGCCTCTAAGTCAGGATTAACTAGTGGCATTAGCATCATAGGAGTGTTTAGATATTTCCTGGCATACCTAAGCATCTTCCAAAGCAGATGCACATCATGTTTTTTACCCTGTACTAAAATATGAGCTATCACACTCCATCCCACCCCTCCCACATCCCACCCAAAGGGAGATTTATTATGTTTATTTTCATTCTGAAAGAGACATAATTTTCAACACAGCCAGCATGAGTGAGTTATGGAGACCTAACTCAGAAGTGAAAGAAACATTATAATCAACCTTCGTGGATGACATGTTCCATTTATTCTGTTGAGTTTCATTTAAGTTTAATTTAAAGGACCTTTAAAAATATGCTTAATCACATTGTCTTTGTGAATGTGGCATATTTAGTAAATGATTCGAGTCAGTTGTTCGAGGCTAACACTAAGGCTGTCGGTTATGGTAGGCAGATCATGTTATCTTCACATAAGACGCAAATGGTTTGCTGCTGAGTGTTCTATTATTTCAGAAATGTTCTACCCACCCTGGAAAAACAGCCTGTTTTCACAAAATGTGGCCACTTCAGCTGAGAAATGAATTGTGGAAGAACAAAAAAAAACTAGAGTGAAATAAATCCCCTTGGGACTTTTTCCACATTTTATCAGCCACCATTGAAATTCATTTTTCCTCATTTAAAAACCTGACATTCCACCTAGACCTCCCCACATGAAGGCATTATCATATCCCATGATAACCTTTGTAAGTGAGACCAAATCCCCAAAACTCATAAAAGGTGGCTCTTATAAAAAGCCCACTATAATTTAGTTGCTTACCAATCACTTCTGTCTTTCAATCTTACTAATAATTAGTTCCTTAAATATAATTTCTTCAAGAAAAGATGACGTTTGTGCCTTTCCAATGAGCTTTATAGCATTTAATATATTATTGGTTGCTTAAGGAATGACAATATTGAAGATAATTTTTCTTAGGGCGCATAAGTAGGTCACATCCAAACTCATGAAATCATTGGCTGGACTGTGCTATGCATAATTCCAAAGGGAAATGCTCATTAACAAGAGTGGGAATTGTCTGCAATTGGATGATACTCTAATAACTTAAATAGACTCAGCTGAGTGGATCCAAAAGAGTGAAAGCTGCTAGCAGATAAAGCTTCAAAACCTAAATGACTTGAACTTGAAGAGCATTTCAAAACCTCATTTGGAACAAGAAAAAAGGTAATTGTGGATAACAATTTGTGATGGGCAATGATTAGGTAATGATGGGCACAAAGTGGAAAAGGAGTTTCATTAAGCACAAAAAATGGCAAATACAGGTGAAAATGGAATGCCACTAGGGTAAGAAGAGTCATAAATATGCATGTAGTGGAGAAAGACAACTGTGCTCTAATAAGAGAAGCAGGAAAATCACCCAATACATTCAATGAGCATTTATTAAGTAGAGAATGTTAGGGCCTTCACATGTTTGCCAATCTTAGACAGTGTTTCCATTATCAATTAACATCTTGATACTCTCTAGCCAGAACAGTACCTCTGAAGAAGCAGCTTTCTGCTGCTAATAAAGCAGGATCTTCTCAATTCAAAACCAATGTGCTCCATGCATAATCTATAGCAAATTGCTTACCTTCTCAATGAGAGGGGAGGGGAGGGAGGGAAAGAATTTAGAACTCAAAGTTTTTTTTAAAAAAATGAATGTTAAAAATTATTGTCACATGTAGTTGGGGGAAAATAAAATATGAAATCTATTTTAAAAACACAATGTGTTTTGTAAAAAGAAGACAGTAACAGCCCTCGCCAAAAAAAAAAAAAAAACAAAAAAAACATCTTAAGTATGTAGTACTTGGGAAGAAGACATGATTTTTTTTTCTCATGCTCAGGAGGAACTAAGAAACAGGTTACTGGGACTTTAATGAAAGAGAAGGTAAAATTACAGATAATTGTACAGATAATTGAAGTAGTGGAAGGGTACAGGGAAGACATAAATAAGATTTCCAGTTTCTTTTCAACATTGCCTCTTTCTAAGCCTCTCTCTGACAGAAACTATATGATCCATTCATTCTATCCGCCTTTTTTGTATGACCAGAGGTGCTGCAACTTTCTTTCTCCGGGTAAAGTTTCTTTCTTGTCGGGCAAAATAGCACCTCTACTCAGATCTTCCCCATCCATGTATTTCCTCCCTTCTCTCTGACTTCCTGACAATACCAGCTCATGTTTTGTTTTGGTTTTTCACTCTCTCATCTATATCATACTTTCTGATGGATTAGTGCTCATATCCCTATTTATTTTTATTGATATCCACTCTCTGCCTTCTTTTAATTCTCATATTTTGGGTTTGGATGCAGTAGCTTGGGAGAATCTGCAATACTATCAGCAGGAAATTTTACCAAAGATGACCATATAGAGCTGGTTCACCTGTCTTCAGGATAATGACATAAGAAATGTACTTGCAACACATACAAACCTTTAGTGTTATTGGATTAAGAATTACAAGAGACCTTAGAGTTCATCTAGCTTAACTCTCTCATTTAATAGATGTAGGAATTGAGAACCAGGGAAATTCGTTCTTGGATTCCACCACAATCCCATCGAATTAGCACAGCTGACAAATGATGGAAATGACAATTATGGGAGGGGCTTCTGGAAAACAGCGATACTAATTGACTGTTGGTGTTGCTGTGACTTGGTTCAGCCATTCAGGAAAGAAATTTGAAACTATGCCCCAAAACTTGTTACACTGTACATATGATCTAGCTATATTACTATTAGGTCTGCACCACAAAGAAATTAAAAAAAAGTGGAAAAGGACCCATACATACAAAAATATTTATTCTTTTTTGTGCTGAAAAAGAGTTGGAGACTAAAAGGTACCCATCAATTTGGGAATGATTGAACAAATTATAGTATAGAAATTTAATGAAATATTATTGTGCCATAAGAAATGATGATAAGTGCAGTTTCAGAAAAACAGGGGAAGACTTGTATGAATTGCTAGAATGAAGTGAGCAGAATGAGAACAATTTATAGTAATAATAATATTGTAAAGACAAATAATCCAAAGACTTAAAAACTCTGATTGATACAATGACCAACCAAGATTCCAGAGGAATCATAATGAAACACACTTTCCACCTCCTTAGAGAGGTAATGAATTCAGGGTACAGATTAAGACACACTTATTGGATGTGGCCAATGTAAGAATTACATTTGCTTCACTAGGTATAATTGTTATAAGACTCCTTAAAATGCTTTCCAAAGCACTGTTTGTAACAGACAGTGAAGAATATGGACATGGTTTTAATATTCCATCATATATAGAATACTGTTGGAAAAGATAATATAATTTAGGTGGTCTTTTCTTTTTAATGAATCTGCATTATTTCATATATGTCTAAATACATAATATCATTTGCATCTGACTTTTAAAAGTTGATCAATGGACAGATTAGGTATTTAAGATACAGAAACATGCATGGAAGAGTGAGTGTTCAATAAACCCAAGGATTCAAGCTACTTGGGTTAGGACTCACTACTTGATAATATCTACTGAAAAATCTAGAAAGCAATCTAGAAGAAGGTCTAGTACATCCTACCACTATATGCCAAATAAGCTCCAAATCAAAACAAGGCCTAGAGATATAAAAGATCATATCTTTAATAAATTAGAAGAGTGGGTTAGGATATCATAACACATTCACAGTCATATTTTAGGAAAAGTTGTCCACCAAACAAGAGATAGACATGACTGTCACCCATGCCTAGAATGCTGTCCTTCTTAATCTTTACCAGTCAGCTTCTTTAGCTTCCTTTGAAACCTAACTAAAATCCTATCTTCTACAAGAAGCCTTTGCCACTGTTTTAAATTCCAGACCCTGCCTTCTATTAAATTATTTTCTTTTTATCTTATATATAGCTTGTTTGTGCATATTTGTTTGCTTGTTGCCTCCCCCTTTAGATTTTGAGTTCCTTGAGAACAGGGGCTATCTTTGCCTCTTTCTGTATCCCCCATGCTTAGCACAGTGCCTGGCACATAGTAGGCACTTGACTGACAGAAAAAAGTCATAGAACAGAAGGTAGTCAATTTTAATTACATAAAATTTAAACATTTATAAATAAATGATTAATACAGATAGAAATAGAAAGAAAATAGTTAACTGGGGGAAAAACATTGCAACCAATTTCTCTGATAAAGGTCTGATATCCATGATAAATAAGGAATTGATACAAATAAATAAGAACAACATCCATTCACCAACAAATAAATGGTCAAAGGATTTGAATAGGTAGTTCTCAAAAGAAAAAAAAGGAAAGCCATCATAAGCCATATAAATATAGTGAAAGCTGCTAATAATAAGAAAAATGTAAATTAAAATAACTCTGAGGTTCTACCTAACACCCATCAGATTGTCAAAGGTGACAAAAAAGGAAAATGATAATAGTTTGCGAGCACACTAATGGATCTGTGAAGGGATCAAACCGTTATGGAAAACTACCTGAAACTATATCTCCAAAGTCACTAAACTACATGTCCTTTTACTCAGTAACAACACTATTAGGATTATGCCTCCAAGACAGCAAAGAAAGAAGGAAAGGATTCTTAGATGCAAAGGTATTTATAGCAGCACTTTTTGTTATAGCAAAAAACTGGAAACAAAGTGGGTACCTTTCAGTTGTAGATGGTTGAACAATTATAGTATATGAATGTAATGGGTTATTATTATGAAGGAAATGACAAAGGAATGGATTCAGGAAAAATACAGGGAAGACTTGCATATAGTAGTGCAGATTAAAGTGAGAAAAAACAGAAGAACAATTTATACAATGATTATAACCTTGTAAAGGGGGAAAAACTATGAAAGACTTAAAATCTATGTTTAATGCAAGAACCAATTATGTCTCCAGAATACCAACAATGAAACATGCTCCTCATTCCTTAGAAGAAAGTGGAGTGGATTAGAGATACAGAATAAGACATGCATTTTTGGACATGGCCAATATTTGGACTTGTTTTTCATAGATATATTTATTTATTACAAGGGAGGACTTCTTTTTCTTTGTGGGAAGGTTGGGGTGGTAATGATGGTGGTAGAGGTAATACTAAGAATGGAAGAAAATATTGAAAAGAGCAGTGAAGCATTAAAAACAAACAGAAGATCAAAGAATGAACTTCATAAGGTAGCATAAACAGGTCAATGCTGAAACTACCATGTTAAATTTCAAAAACGGGGAAAATCCAAGTTGTACATAATGGAGATCCATGGCTCTTTTTCTACCAACCTCTTTTTCTGTTCTTTGTAGGGGGAAATAGTTATGCTTTTTGATGTCTGTCATGGTCATTCTGATAAAAGAGAATTTCTATTAAAAAAAAACCTACACATCTATTAAGAGGCATCCATTCTGTTTTCACTTGGGCATATACACTTTTTCCAGCCTTCTCATTTCTCTTCTCAAGACACAATTTAAGAACAAAATAGATGCAGATGAAAGTAATGGCAGAGATACTGAGAAAAAGATGAAAAGGAACACTTACCTAACACGGTCAATCTAGAAATTTCACAGTCATGGAGGGAGTCACTGAGGTGACAACTATGGTTGGATACATTCTATGGCTAGTAATCATATTTGAAGTTAGAAGTGGAAGAAAAAGATAATCAAATTTCATACTTTCTCAAACATAAGCTCATTTCTTGAATGGGTGAGGAGGGAATTTCCTCTACCTACAACAGAAGATTCTTAACTTCCCCTTCACATCATGGTGAAGCTAATGTAGTACTTGATGCAGGGTGTAGAGATTAGAGACTCCCACAAACACCAGGAATTGCTTGAGGCAAGGCACCAAATGCTATAGGACAACTGTTTGATCCTGGGCAGCTCATATTAAAACCCTGTCTCTGTTTGAATCACTGTGAGTCATTTCTACATGTGCTAACTCTTCCCCCTAGCGCTTTCAACTCAATACTTCCAAGGACCTTAATCTGAATTCTCATTAAAACCCATAAACAGGAAACAATTACACATGCGCGCACGCACACACACACACACACACACACACACACACACATCCCTTATGCTATAGAACAATGCAACTTAATATACCATGAAATTCAAAGTGGAGAAACCAACACATCTTCATTCCAGTTTCAGCACTGCTTGCTGTTCCCCAGATGTGACATTTGATCTAATTTATTCTGGTTTTGTATAGATAGTCTCCAATATCTACACAGCTCTCTCTGATCACCTCTGCTTTGTAGAATCCCTAATTTCCTTCTCCCTTGTGCTCAAGGAACCTCTCCATCCTGGAAGATCATTTTATCACTGGAACTCAAGCATCTCATCATAGTACTCTCTGCTTTTGGGGCCCTTCTCTTTGGAGGATAGAGAGCTCCTCCCAGAACCTCCATTTATTTAATGAAGGTAGCTAGACTGGACATCTCTTCATTCCCATTGAAGCTATACTCCTCTGAACTTCTTCATCATAATGGTACTTCCCCTTTCCCCTTACACCTACAAATCAGCTTCCTTTCCTGTTTTGCCTTCTGCCAACCCTTAGAACATAAGCTCTTGGAGGTCAGGGACAGTCTTTCACCTTTCTTTGTAAAATCTCCAACTGCTTAGCACTGTGGGTGCTTAATAAATGTTTCTTGGCTAACTAGAAAGTACAGTTCAGGTGAAAGATCCAAATAAAAAATTTCAAAAAAGAGTAATTTGATTACTCTACTCCTTCGAATTACTTTGTATTACTTCTTATCTGCCTACATGTTGTATTCCTTAAGTGGAATGCAAACTTCCTGTGGGCAGGGGTACTTTTGTTTTATTTTTGTATCCTCAATCCTTTGGATATGTGGCTGTTGTTCAGTCATTTCAGTCACATTGACTGACTCTCCATGACCCCATTTGGGGTTTTCTTTGCAAAGATACTGGAGTGGTTTGCCATTTCCTTCTCCAGCTCATTTTACAGATGAG
This sequence comes from Trichosurus vulpecula, assembly GCF_011100635.1. Lineage (NCBI taxonomy): Eukaryota > Metazoa > Chordata > Mammalia > Diprotodontia > Phalangeridae > Trichosurus > Trichosurus vulpecula. The sequence goes on along the minus strand of NC_050574.1, from coordinate 416,053,899 downwards.
GAAACTGAGGCAAAGAGGGTGAAGTGATTTGCCCTGGGTCAAATAGCTAGTTAGTATCTGAGGCCAGATTTCAACTCTGGTCTTCCTGACTCCAGGCCCAGTGCTCTATCCATTGGGCCATCTAGCTGCCCCCTGCTTTGCCTATAATAGATCCTTAAGACTTTTTTTAAACTGAATTGAATCTTTCAAGTTACTTTCTTCAGAGCAGCCAGATTTATTTATGGTTCAGGACTTTGACCCCACTAAAATAAGAAGGCACTCAGGAGATTCTAATCTCCTCTGTTACCCTGGAAAGTTGGCCCTCAGTAACTGCGGAATGCTTCTTTTCCTGCCGACCGGCAGTTTAACCATAGATATTTCCCTCAGCATGGTTCAGTAACAGTTTCAGAATCATGACTTACCTATCAGGTCCAGCTTCTCACTCCCTGGTCCCAATGCCTGGTTCTGCTCGGCACAGATAAGAACCCTATAAAAACTCATTGTACTTTACTAATTGGGAATGCCCAGCTTCACTGAGGACCCCAGCTTGTTCCCTCCTTGATGGCCCCTTCTTACTGGATTTCCACTCACTGGAGCTTACTTGCTTTATTTTCTATCTGCTTATTTGATGTTCTGTCTTATGATAATCCTTTCTTCCTTCTTCTTACTGCACTTTGGAAATACTGAACCTCGCTCAAACTGCATTAAGACAATACTACATTAACTTCAAAATCATTCACCTTGTAAATCCTTCCATCACATACTTGGAAACTCTCCAGCTCTCCTCAGCTCCTGCGTTATTGGAAAAAGAGGCTCTAGAATTCACATCTCAATGAATTTTGAATTTCGATATGTCAATGACTGGGCAAACATTTTCTTTAAATCAAGAATGCGTTTGCACCATATATTTAACTGTAAATGCTCTAGAAGAAGAAGAAGAAGAAGAAGAAGAAGAAGAAGAAGAAGAAGAAGAAGAAGAAGAAGAAGAAGAAGAAGAGGAAGAAGAAGAAGAAGAAGAAGAGGAAGAAGAAGAAGAAGAAGAAGAGGAAGAAGAAGAAGAAGAGGAAGAAGAAGAAAAAGAAGAAGAAGAAGAGGAAGAAGAAGAGGAAGAAGAAGAAGAAGAAGAGGAAGAAGAAGAAAAAGAAGAAGGAGGAGGAGGAGGAAAAAAAGGAGGAAGAGGAGAAAGAGGAGGAGCAGGAGGAAGAGCAAGAGGAGGAGAAAGAGGAGGAGGAGAAATTAGATAGTTATCTAAGAGGAGTGTCACTTGTGATTTTTGCAAAAGTTTAATTTGTCTCTATCCTGAAGTGCCTAGATGGCATGATGGCTAGAGTGAGTGGGTGTGGTACCTGGACTTAGGAAGTCCTGAGACCAAATTTGGCCTTGGACAAGTTGTATAACCCTGAACAACCTGTCTGCTTCTGTTTCCTCATATGCTAAATGGAGTTAATAATAGCACCGGGGCTCTGCTGTTAAATTTTAACAACAGGCTCCCTGGAAAAGGACAAAGTTTTACATTTAGTCTGAATTGTTAACATGCCTCAAGTCTACGCAATCACAAAAACAATAACTCAAGGATCGATTTGTAGTTTGCTGGTTTCTCAGATATAAATGCTCACCCTGAAAATTTATCGATCAGCTGACTCTAGCACACCTTTGGATAACTAATACCTTTGTTAGGTTGTTGTAAGGATAAAGTAAGATAATATACATATAAAGCTTTGCAAACCTTTAAGCACTATATATACATATATATGCTAATTATCATTATTATTCTTATGAAGTATTTCCTTCGATGACGTTAAAACTGTGCTGCTGAAAAATGATACAGCACGAATGAATGTAGCTTTCATAGTCCTTAATGCCTTAAATACATATCATCACATTATCATAAAAGCTTGTGTTTTTGGAGCCTTTTAAAGCTTACAAAGCATTGTACGTGCATTATCTTTCTTACTCGGACCTCAGCATTGTGAGAAGACAGCTACAAATAACAACCATCGTACGGATGAGAAAACCGAGGTAAAGAGAGGTTAAGTAACTTGCCCAGAGTGACATAACTAGTAATTATCTGAAGTTTGAATTGGTCTCAGGACTTCCTAAGTTCAGGTTGAGGTATCACACGCCACCGAGCTGCCTCAGGAAAGGTAAATTAAACATTTGCAAAATCCCAAGCAACATTTTTTAACGTTACTGCAAAAGGCCTTAGAGGTAGAAGATCTATATTCTAGTCCCACATGCTCATTGTGGGACTATATTAACTAATTAACGTATTCCATCTTGTTTGGACTAGGTGATATTTAAAGGTCCTTTTTCTGTTCTATCAGTCTAATGAATATTGTTTTCCTAATCAAAAACACATGACATTATTATTTTAAAAGTCAATACTTCATTATGATGGGTACTAGGGTATAGAATCACAGAAATCTGTGACTAATCTGACTTTCCATAGATGGGTGACATTTTTTTTAACTGCTGACACCTAACGGCATATTCGATAAAAAAGAAATATTAAACTGACTTTTTAAGCAGAAACTTTACAAAAGAACATCGATTTTGGTCTTATAAGATATCTCAACAGATAAAATGTACCCTCCTTTTCCTTTCCCCTTAAAAAGATATGTTTAATTTATCTCTTTATCCCTTTTAGGGGAAAGGAAGGGAAAAGAGATCTTATCCTGAGATAGTAGTATTAGGAAAAAGAAGAGACTCCTTCATCTGAGTCTCTGCTGGACAAGAAAATCAGTCCTTTCAAGGAGCTGTTGTTTATATTTATGACGATTAAAACAGAAAAGTTGTTAGGAAAAGATGGACTGGACAAAATAAAAAGGAAGCACTATAACCAAAAGAATAATGTATGTTACTCTATAAACATAAACGTACAAATTTAAGCTGAAGCTGCCTTTATCTTTGATCATTCCAGTTCTTCTACCTGGAATGTCTATGGCTCAACCCACCTGTTGAAATTCTAACAACTGGTGACAGATGCCACCTCCTCCATGAATTCTTCCTTAATTATCCCAAGCACCTGGTTTATATTTCATGTGCTACCTGTGTTACACTTGCATAGAATTATTCTCTTCTGCAACGTATTATCTCTTTTATGGGAGCTCCCAGTATGGAGTTACCTCTATTGATGCAGATCAACAGCTGCTTTGCAATTTTTAGGCTTGCTTAGAGAATTGCCTGCAGGCACTGAGATATTAAGTAATTTGCCCAAAGGCACATAACTAGTCTATGTCAGAGGTGGCTTGAACCCACGTCTTGCTGATTTTGAAGCCAATTATGTACTATGTGTAGCTAAGTGGTGCAGTGGATAGAGTGCAGGTGTAACACCAATGTTACTAGCAGCTGCTGTGGAGCTGTAAGGCCAATAACATCAGTACACAGGAGGGCTGCTAGCATAGGTTCTTTGATCTGCTTTTCTAAGGAAAGCAACTTTAAAGGGTTTACAATCTCACTTTCATTAAACATACATATACATTCACTTAGTTCTGGGGAAAAAGTTAGCACCTGAACTTCAGAGAAAACAAAACAAAATTTACAATCAGAAGTTATATAAACAGAGCAAATAACACAAATAAGCAGACAGGGCTTCCGTCTGTCCATAACAATACATACATAGTTACCAGAGAGAGAAGCACCAACATCTGGGTTTTCAAAGCCAGGGGGCTCCTTAAAAGATACCCAGAGTCTCATCTGGTCAAATCACATGAACACTCTTCCAATGAGTGAGCTCCCAAAGCAAAATGCTAACCTCAGAGAATATATACATTTCTTCAGGGTCAGAGGGCATCACAACCACATGATCCAAACTCATGTGACTTAGGCTTTCTTGTGACTTAAGCAGGTCATTAAAGACTCTTGATTCAATCAAAGACTCTTGATTCAAACAAAGGCAAGACTCAATCAAATGTACTTAATTGCCTTAGTGCTGAGCACTCCAAAAGAAAAAAACAGCAAAAAGTCCCATTTTGCTTGCCATTACAGCAGTTCCTGAAGTTCAAATCCTGAGTTCAAATCCAACCTCAGACACTTACTAACTGTATGGCCCTGGGTAAGACACTTAACCCTGTTTACCTCATCTGTAAAATGAGATAAATAAAAAAATGGCAAACCACTCCAGTATCTTTGCCAAAAAAGTCCCAAAAGGGGTCAGACACAAGAGAAAAATGACTTAACAACAACAATAATCTACTATGCAGCACTACCTCTTAATATATTGTCTTACTTCCCTTAATTTATAGGAAGGACATATGCTTTATCCATTTTTACCCATCCTTCACAAAGATAAATTTGAGGCTTTTTATTAAAAAAAAAGAAAAGACCATATTCAGAGCAGCAGTCCTCAAAATTATTGTGTCCAAAGTTCCAAAAAATGACAATGTGACTGACGGAAAAGGGAATTGGTTTCTGCCTTAAGGAAGAAACTGGATTCATTTCAATAAAACTCTATTTCTTGTAGTAGGTTTATCATCTGTAAAAGAAATAATAATCCATTTAGTCATGCTAAAGCCATTCCAAGCAGAAACAGGTTAATTGTGGTTGCACAAAGGTACATTATCCAGAAGTTTGAGTTTGCTCTAGCTTCTGAATGAAGAAAAACACTTGGTTAACTAGGTACTGCCGTGGGATTTGATTGACTAACAATGAAAATTCTAGATTGGTATAAACCCAAGGCAAATCTATGATTGCCTCCTGTGTGGTAAGAGTTAAAAGGCTCTTTTTCATATGATCACAAACCTATGCCAGTAAGGGACCTCAGAGGCCATCTAATCCTACCCTTTCTTATAACTGATGAGGAAATCAAGGCTGGTAATGGGAGTGGGGGAGGGTGTTGTACTGGGCAAGTAACTTAAGTTAGTCCAAAGTCACACAGGTAATGAGAGAAATAAAGGATTTGAACTCAAGACCACTGAATGCAGAACCAATGGTATTTCCAATATAGTAAATTGCCTTGTTGTCATAGAAGCAATTTCTTATGTATGCATATAGATGCAAAACGAATAACTAGATATTATCACTATAAATAGTGATGTCATTTAACCAATGAGAAAATCAATAATAAAAAGTTTGGATATATAATAAAATAAATTAATTTTTTTCAATACAATTTTTCTCCTCCTCTTTCTCCTCCTTTTTCTCCTCATTTGTCAAGACTTGGTCTCTCTATCTTACTTACCCAGGCTTAAAGTATAGCAGGCACTCATGGGCCCAACCTCACTGCTGACTGGTTCAGAAGCTTTGACCTGTCTGTTCTTTGACCTGGGCCAGTTTGTCCATCCTTAGGCAGCCTGGAAGCCTCCCACTCCCAAGAGTCCACCATATTGGTGCCCAGACTTGGCTTCAGCCCTACTATAGCTCAGAACTCCCAAACTCAAGCCATCTACTAGACTCAGTACTAATTTCCCACTACATCCACCCTCCCCACCCCTAACTTGGCAGGGATTTCAGGTGTGCACCATCACATCTGCCTCAATTCAATTTTCACACAGCAGATCTAGGACAGATACATCAACTATATGGTTTAAGCTGATTAGATTTGTTCCTTTGGTTATGGATGGGGATGGGAAGCTGACACACAGAGTAACTGATTTCAAAGGAAATTTACCTATTCTATACTTAGACTTATATGACCTCTACATGTTTGGAGTATACAAAGATTGTTGGAGTTTGCTAGCCCTAGATTGGTGTATTCATCTCCTTCTCTCTATCACAGTAGTGCTGGACATCCATAGGCCATCCAGAACCAGATGGCTGTTTGGACTGGGCTGATTGCCTAGAGTTCATTGATCCAAGACTCTTGAACCCTGAGACAGAAGTGGAAATGAGGACACACGGTCCAGTACACTTTTTGTATAAGTGTGTCCACTAAATCAGTTTGTATAATATCAATAAATCTTGTAATTGGTTAATAATTTTGACTTTTTTATGTTCCTTGAATTCTCCTTACCTACCACAATAAGCATACTAGACTTTCCAAGAACAAACAATTTATATAAGAAAGGGCATAATTTTATAAAATGAGGTTTTGTGAGGCAAAATCCTTTGTCAGACCATATACGCCTGTCTTTTATTCAGAAAATATGGGCACCATAAGGATAGAAAATTGGCTCATATATGAGATATGCAGCATTATCAGACCATCTTTAAAATATTGTTGCCAAAATCAATTTGATCCTAACTATAAAAATAATGTAATTACTGAGTCACATGAATAACATTTTTTCAACTACTTAAAATTAATCCAATGACTAAAGTTTTTAAATGTAAACTATCTTCAATTCTTTTGAACTCTAATTCTGCAAATGTGAAGCATAATTTACTTAAGATACTAGTGTTCCCATGTAACATATAGATACCTACATGGGTTACCTAAATACATAGACATGGCTCATGGGTAGCATAGATATCTCTGGAATTTGGCCTACCTCTCTCCAAGGAAGGTTTGATTTCAGGCCTGAGGAGAAGAGAAGAAGGTCAATTGCTCCTTTGCTCATCTATCTCCAAGAGGGGCATCAAACTACATTTGCAACTATCTTGTCCCTTTTCTATTGCTGGTATGGAACTATGATATTTTGAGGGGAGGAGGTTCAGAAGGAAAGTTAGGGAAGTTCTATAGATTACAATATACCAGAAAATATACAAGAGTGGATGACCTCTTTACCAGGAGGGAGATGAGATCTCAACTCAAAACAAGAAAGAGTCCCAGATCTGGCTTAGGTGTTTCCAGGGAGCCAAGACAGAAATCGAATATGTTGAAGAGCCAATTTCCTCTATGTTTGCAACTTGTTAAAGTCTCCCAAAGACTGAATGTGTCAAAGCATACATGAAGAAATATCCCCTAAGAAGCTCTGGTACTATAACTCCATCCCTTCTACAAGTAATCAGTATCTCTCTATACCAATTAAGAATCATGGCTCCTCAGGATGATTTCAGAAAGTCTTACATGAACTGATGCAAAGTGAATTGAGCAGAACCAGGAGAACATTGTAAGCAGTAACAGCAATACTCTATGACAATCAACTGTGAATAATTTAGCTATCCTCAGCAATACAATGATCCAAGACAATTCCAAAGGACCCGTGATGAAAAAATGCCATCCACCTCCAGAGAAAGAACTATGGAGTCTGATGGAGTCTGAATGCAGATCGAAGAATACCATTTTTCACTTTCTGTATTTTTTTTTGCTTTGGTTTCCTTTTGGGTCTGTGTCTTCCTTCACAATATGACTAATACGGTAATATGTTTGCGTGATTGAACATGTGTAACTTATATCAAGTTGCTTACAATCTCAGAGATAGGAAAAGTGAGAGAGAGAGAGAGAGAGAGAGAGAGAGAGAGAGAGAAAGAGAGAAAATTTGGAACTCAAAAAAATTGTAAAATTAATGTTAAAAATTGTCTTTACATGTAACTGGGGAAAAAATAAAATATTATTAAAAAAAAGAATCAGCTTTTTCTGTAAAAACAGCCATATGCAAAACAGCCCAGACTTAGCTGAAAGTCCAGTTATAATTGTGTTTACATGTTATGTAAAGCTTACATCACAAGTTGCATTTACATTCTAAGCAACCATTGCTGTCACTCAACCATCAAATTTTCCTTGGGGGCATTTCTGTGTGGTAGAAAGGCATAGAGAATAGAAAGCCAACTTTGAAATTAGGAATACCTTGGTTCTGATATATACTAGCTGTGTGTTTCTGGGTCCAAAAATTATATGCTTCTTAGAAAGAGGAAATCTACAAGGGTAGGAGTGTCTTTATTCAGGAATTCTCATACCAAGAAAATCACAGGTTTAGTTCCTATCTCCTAACACTTTTCTGGGTGACCAGAATTGTTTCCTGTTCTCAAGTACCTTACTGTCTAGCTGGGGAGACATATACATATGAAGGAATGGATTAACAGTCTCCCAAAGCAACATATGACTAAGTTCAAAGAAAAACTAATTTCTCAACTTTCATTTTTAACTTTAAGTCCAACGGATTACAACTCTTGAATGTGAAACATTCTCAGTTATTTTAAATTCAAATTCTGCCAAAGAAGTGAGAAAATATTCTGAATTCTTCATATAATACCCAAATATTTCCTTGTGAGTTGTTTTTATGTTCCAGGCAAATATTATTAATTGATCAGCCTATCAATTAATAAGAAGCATCTCCTATTTACCCAGAATCTAAATAAAAAAGAAAGTTGAACCAAACTAGAACTTTTTACAAGTGCTTTGTAATAAAAGCTAATGGCCCTGAAGATTGTGCTGCTTGTGTTATCCAATAAAAACTCAATTTTGCTCAATATAGTTTTAGCATTAAGTATCTTGTGTGAAGGGCTTATGATTTAATCAGCTTGGAGATCCACAGATGTGGTAAATCCCTTTACCAACACCTGCTGTTATCAGTCTAAATTTCAGTGCATGAATCTTAGAGAGTAGCCTGAGGTAAAATGAAGTTAAGTGACTTACCCAAGGTCCCTTAGAATTAGAGGCAAGAATTTTAAGTAGGTCTTCCTGACTTTAAGCCCACCACCCTATTCACCATTCCACAGTACATCTAATGATATTTTACTGTATTCTAATTCTTTGGAAATGTGTTATCTATAGTAATTATCCAACTTTGCTAGTGATTTACCTATTCTAAATAAAAGGAACTTTATGTCTCTAGTAAAAAATGAGATCTTTAGTTCATTATTTGTACTTTGTTCTTGAAGAGGACCACGACATCAAGAAGATGATGTCATGATTTGCAGTAGACTTTGATTTGAGTGAGGGAGGGCTGTGCAAAGTCACCAGCCTCACTTTCTCCTTCAGAGCCATCTGGGTCCAGTGGCAAGATATATATTGGAGTGACTGAAGACGGCCCTGGATGCAGTGGGAGACCTTGGACTTTTTAAGTTAAGGTCTTTTCCAGGTCTCAGTCTGAATGAGTCAATGACCATTCTGTGATTAAGGCTAGGCAAGAAATGAGGCAAAGAATGGCCTCTTTATCCTGGTCAAAAACCAAAACCAAAAACCCCAATCAATCTGGGAGGGGAAGATTATCAGGGTTTCTGACCAAAACAGAAACAATTGCTATCTACACTTACTCTGAGCCCATCATAACCCAAACAACACCCAAGTGAAGCTTGGACATAGTCCTCTTCCAGAATGAAGAACAAATAACAATCTGTGAGTGGTAGTAGCTGCCCCACTGGGGACCCAATTGGCCAGTTCCAGTTGGGCAATGCAACTCCTCCCTTCCTTCCTTCCTTCCTTCCTTCCTTCCTTCCTTCCTTCCTTCCTTCCTTCCTTCCTTCCTTCCTTCCTTCTTTCCTCCCTTTCTCCCTTACTTCCCTCTTTCTTTCCCTTTTGTCTTCCCTCCTTCTCTCTTTCCCTTCCTCCCTTCTCTCCCTCTATCCACATAGGGAATCATGCCCTTACCTGCAGGTGCTCTGCCAAAAGGAATATAAATTTTGATTGCTAAAACCTCAGGAGATATCTTGGGGTCTGCAGGCTAGATTTCCTTTTTTAAGGACCATGCCTTAAACCCAAATCACTTTGGACCTCATTGATTGGCCAGTAATAGGTCCCAGCCCAGGTTTTACTTGGGCATTGTTTGGGCTATGATGGCTCAGAGTGAGGGTAAATAGCAATTGTTTCTCTTTTGGCCAGAAACCCTGAGGGTCTTCCCCTCCCAGAGTCCAAACTGAGACAGCCTAAAGAAGCAAAAAGCAGAGGTTTGATGAATGTGGTGGGGTTCTTGTCTTTCTTTATGGCTTAAAAGACACTTTGTTCTCCAAAATGTCAGTCCTATCACAATCAGAAAAGCCAAATTATGAATTGGAATGAAATGAAATGATTGTAACAGCTAGGCAAGGAAACCCCCCCCCCCCCACTAATAAACTTGTAGAATGTCTGACTAATTTTAAGTGTCAAGATGTTCCCTTTGGGGTACACCAGTATATCAGGTCATTTAATTTTAACAAAAGAGAAGAAAAAACTACTGCCATCAAAAACAAATTAATATTAAGCATAAAAATGAAATGATTTGATAATATGGCTGAAATGGAAAAAATATGGAATAAGATTTTCGCCCAATTTTATATTCGATCATGAAAAAAAATCTAACCTAGATATAAAATGAAGGAACTTCAGTTTTAAGGCTCTGAAAGCTATATAAAATGTTAAATAAAAATATCATTCATTTCCAATAACTATTTAGAGATACAGCCTAGGTTCGTTCTTAGTTGGCTTATAAAAATTACTATCAAAATTTCGTACATCTGAAACCTCTATTTTTGACATATGGTTTTAATATATTGAAAACCTTTTCTTAACTTTCATTTATTCTTTTAAAAATTCTAAAAAGTTAACATAAAACTAAGAAATAGTAAGTCAAAACTGGCCAAAAAAGTTTCCTTCAGTGGTTTTGTGTCAGACATTTAATAACATATGTAAGAATTTTTTTAAATCTTTTTTCTAATTTTTCATTGAAGAGTTGACTTTTTTATCTAATCCTATAATATCATCATTGAATTTCAGAACTAGCAAGGAACTTGAAGATCATCTAGAAGACATCCTGAAGACCAATGTGTTATGACAGAAAACACACTTGGACTAGAAGTCAGAGAAATTGGGTTCTAATACTTGTTCTCTTTTTAGCTCTGTAACTTTAGGCAAATAGTTACATGACTTCCATAACTCTTAGTTTCTTCAGTTTGGCCTCTTCTATCCTCTCGCCCAGACTATTATCATGGACTCCTAATTGTTCTGTCTCCCTGCCTAAAGTCTGTGCTTGCACCAATCAACTCTCCATAAGGTGGGTGAAGTAATTGTCATGACTCCCAATGCCAGTGGCTCCCAATTATCTCTAGGAAAAACAAATTATTTCTCTGTGAGACTTTTAAAGACTTTCACAACCTGGTTCAACCCAATTTTTCCAGTCTCATTATACATTATACTCCCCTTCCCTCAACTCTATCATTGATCCTGGAAAGGGTGTGTCAATTTACTCCCCAATGACTCTACCCACCAACCCAGTAAATTTCAAAACCAAAATATTCTTCCTGGCTACTACTTCCTTGTATTTCCTGTCTGCTGCTACATAAATGTAAGCTCCTTAAGGTCAGGGAAAGTCTTCTCTTTTGTATTTGTGTTCTTAGCACTTAGAATAGTACTTGGCACATACATAGCCAATAGAAACAGGTACACAGTCAGTACTCAATAAATGTTCTTTATTCCCTTCCCCTCTCTCTTCCTTTCTACCTTCCTTCCCCCCTTTTATCCTTCATTCCTTACTCCTCCTGCCCGCTTTTTCTCCCTCCTTACTTGATTTCCTTCCTTCCGCATCTAAACTGGCCTCTCATCCTCTATGTGTGGAATGCACTCCTTCCGCATCTCTCCCTCAGCAGAATCCCTCTCTTTAGCTCAAGCAGCACCTTCAACAAGAGGCCTTTCCTGATGTCTCTTATTTCTGGTACCTTCAATCTCTAGTATTTAACAACATTTTAGCTGTTGGTTTGATTTTTTTATTTCTGCATAAGCATACATATGTACAGGTCATCTTCACCAATAGAATGTAAGTCAGCTTCTTGAAAGCATAAATTATTTAATTTCTTGTCTCTATGTCCTCAGATGCTAGAATGTTGCCTAGCATGTAGTAAAGGCTTGATAAATTCTTTGATTGACAATAAAATGGTGGTGGCAATAATTACTTCTGTACCTACTTGATACCCTTACTGCAAGGTTCAAATATACATGAAGAAGCTTTGAAGGCTGTAAAACTTTATAAAAATGAAAGGCGGCATTATTATTTCGTCTAACTCCATTTTACAACCAAGGAAAATAAGGCCTAGACTTTCATAATATCCATCTGGTGTGTGAATCCCTATGATTATTTAAAATTTTAATAACAACTGTGGTTCATTGACTTTAAAAAAAATTGCATGTTCATGTTTTTAGGACAATTTCAAATATGATTTTGATGTTAGATAAGCATCAATGCATTGTCAACCTGCTTTCTGACTCTGTTATCAACTGTTAACCTTGATAACACATTGTAATTTCCCATACCAGTTACTTGTGGATTTAATTATTTATTTTGTGGTAGCCGTTTGCTATTTTTCCCGCCCTTCCTCTTCCTGTGCTCCTTTGTAATTTTAAGGTCTTGTGGACCTTTTTCTTGCAGTTTTATCATTAAATTCTATGGCTATTTTTAAAGGAAGTTTATACCTAAAGCCTCAATCAGCATGATGGCTATTCTACCGTGATTGTGCTTTCTGTTAAACACGATCATTATAATCCCCATTTTTCAATTTCAAAATTTTATATTTGAACATCCACTGAAGCCTGCTATTAGTATAAAAGATACCCTTAAGTCCTTGAATGATTCTGGCTACTCCAACTGAATCAAAAACCCTTAACCTCTAGATAACCCTAGGACTGAGTATATATCTGTCATCCATGAAGCAGCCTTCAGAGAGCCACCTAGCTCAAGTCTGGTGCCATTTCCTACATGAATTTTTTCTTTATCTCCCTAGTTGCTGGTACCCTCTCTCCCTCCTCAAATTATCAGGTGTTATCTCTTAACATATTTCCTCAAATTATTTTGTGTTTACTTATCTATCAGCATATTACATTTGTGGCACAGTAGATAGAGCACTGGACTTAGAATCAGGAAGACATCTTCAGGAGTTAAAGCTGTGTGACCCTGGGCAAATCACTTAACCCTGTTTGCCTCTGTTTCCTCATCTGTAAAATGAGCTGGAGAAAGGAATGGCAATCTACTCTAGTATCTTTGCCATGAAAATCTCATATGGGGTCAAAAAAAGTTGAACATGACTGAAATGGCTGAACATATTCCAGTCTACTGCAATCTCTTTGAGGGGAGAAATTGCTTTTCGTTTTGGTCAGTGTTTTTCTGGTACCCAGCATAGTATCTTGCACCACTACACTGATAAGCTGCTAAGTAAATCCTCATTAAATTGAATTGTCATGCAAAATCAACATCACAGGGTTGGCTTCAGGGTGAGAAGATTTAGGGTCACAGAAACTCTTGAAGACCTTAGAGGGAGCTGTCATCTACCACTATGGATCCACTGATAAATCACAGATGCTTAAAGTTCTGAGTACTTCATGGAAAACATTTTTGACAACTCATGCAATTCTGCTTTTAGCTATTTCACACCTCTCATTCACAGATCCTTCAAACATTTTATTAATATTATGTGAAGGCAAGTATTCTCACCATCTTTTCATTTTCTAGTTGAATCACAAAGGCACAGAGTTTGTTGCCCAAGTTCATGACAATGACAAAACCAGAAACAAGTATCTCCTTAGTCCTCCTAATTTCTATCCCTGCTATAATAATAGATTTACATAGTTTTTACTTTATCCTCTTATAATGCAATATAAAATATATGATATGTATAATATAAAAATGCAATATAAAATAAATTTTATTATAAAATTTAAGAAAATAAAGTATCTCCTTCATTTCCTTTCTGGGATGATTCTGAAGCGTTAGATTTATGTCTTTTATTTTTATTCTGGGCTGCTCATATTCCTGAGTTCAAATCTGGCCTCAGATACTTACTAACTGTGTGACCCTGGGCAATTCACTTAGTTTCCTCAGTTTCCTCACCTGTAAAATGAGCTGAAGAAGGAAATGGCAAACCGCTTCAGTATCTTTACCAAGAAAACCCTAAATGGGTTCACAAAGAACTGGTGATGACTGAAATGACTGAACATTTTCATACCAAAATCACTTCCCAACAACACCTCTGACAATACCCCAACACATATATACAAACATATGTGTGTATGCATGTGTGTATATATATATATATGTATATGCATTAGGCTACTGAATCAACATACATATATGGATCTGCATATGCATGTCTACATACTCATATGTACACATTTATTGAATATATACTCAAATATTAATATAATATTCAAATGTTAAAATAATATTTGAGTATATATGCATCTAGATATACAAACACAGTTAATCAGAATTGTCTCATTTAATAACCCAGACTGATAAAGTAATATTTCTATACCTATCTTTTCCTCCTATTACCCCCAACCTACCTCTTCTTCATTATGTTCCAATTTCATTCTACAGGAACCAATACTGGTCATCCTATTTGGTCTAAATTCTATTGTAAATGAAGAAAGTACTAAAAGCCATTTTAATAGTCAACGTACACTATTTTTATGGTTTGGTTTTTGTCAGTATCAGTCCAGATACATTATTCTATATTTCTAAATTTTTAATATTTTTCATTCTTTATGAAAGTACCAAATTGTTTCAATGGGGTTTTTTTTGTTGTTTTTATTTAGTCATTTGGTCATGTCTGACTCTTTGTGACCCTGTGGACTACCCTGTCCATAGGGTTTTGTTGGCAAATATACTGGAGTGGGTTTTCCCAAATATACTCAGTGGGTTTTCCATTTTCTTCTTCAGTAGTTTAAGGCAAACAGAGGTTAGGTCACTTGCCCAGGGTCACAGAGCTACTGAGTAGCTGTGGTTGGATTTGAACTCAGGTCTTCCTGATTCTAGGCCCAGCACTCTATCTACTGAGCTGTCTAGCTGCCCCTTATTTCAATGTTTATCAATATATAAAATTATTTTAGAAGTGAGTTTTTCCCCATTTTCCCCTTGAAATTATTGAACTTCTTTAACTATTTACTCCTCTAAAATGAATCTTGCTGTTATTATATTGATTTCTGTAAAGTAACTGCTTGGTACTTGTAGATAACACTAATTCTGTAGATTAGATAGTATGATTTGTATTATACAGTACAGCCATCAGCCATGAATATCTCTCCATTTATTGCTCTTGTTTCTGTAAACAGTGTTTTGTGATTCTATTTATGAAAGTTCTGTACACATAGTTTAATTCCCATATACTTTTATGCGTTTTTTTTTTTTTTTTGGTATTTTGAGTGGAACTCCTCTATTATTTCCTTCTGGTTTTGTTAGGAAACAACAGAAATGCCAGTGATTTTTATGGGCTTAATTTGTATACTGCTACTTTATTGCAGCTATTAATCATCTTGATAAGTTTCTTCATTGATTCTCTGGGGTTTTCTAGATAAACCATCATATCACTTTTGAATAGAAATAACTTTGCCTCCTCTTTCTCAATATTTGTTCCTTTAATTTCTTTCTCTTTTCTTACTGTTACAGTTAGCATTTCTAGCACTCTGTCAAATAACAGTGAGGAGAAGGATTTTTTTTTGCTTTACCTCCCAATTCACTTATGAGTTGGGATGAATATGAATTTCAGTTTTTTCACCATTGAGAATGACAGCTATAGCTTGTAAATATGTATATGTGTGTATATATATTCTACATTATACATGTACAAGCATATACGCTATAGATATGTAGATGTGTACATGATATGTATTACATATACATTAATAATATTAAATATATTTGAATTCTTACCACTTGTTAAGATTTTTAACATAAAAGAGAGCTGCATTTTGTTGAAGACTTTTTGTGCCTCTATTGAGATTATGTTTTTGTTGTTTATTATATTATGAAAATTGTTTCTTATGTTGAAAGATTTTCTACATCCCCAGTGTAAACCTAATTTGATAATACATATTTTTGATTTGTTGCTGTAATCTTTTTTGCTAAAGATATATAGGAAAATTTTAAAGCAACATCCATAAGTTATATTAGTCCATATCTTCTTTCTCTGCTTTGTTCCTCCAGAACCATCTTTGTCTCATCAAAGGAGCTTAGTGGAGTGCCTTAATCTGTGATTGAGAACACTTTGTAGCATTTATGTTGTTATTGTTTATTTATTTTTCAGTCAGAAACCATTTTGGAGTTTTCTCGGTAAGGATATGAGTGGTTTTCCATTACCTTCTCTAGCTCATTTTACAGATGAGGAAACTGAGGCAAATAGGGTTAAGTGACTTGCCCAGAATCATGGAGCCAGTAAGCAGCTGAGGCCAGATTTGAACTCATGAAGATCAGTCATCCTGATTCCAATCCCAGTGCTCTATCCACTCTGCCATCTAGTTGCCCTAGCATTTAGCATTTATACTTGAGATATAGATATAGATAAGATACACAGATATAGCTATATGTAGATACAGATAAGACAATTCTAAATCCATCTCCTGATCTTCTTAACCTGAAGTCAGTGATTTTTTAAAATATATTTTGATAACTATTTCACTATATTTTGTTCTCAATTCTATTTTATTTTATACATTTTAAAACATTACTCAGGAAAGGAGCCAGAGGGACCCAGTACCAAAAGGAACCATGAACAATAACAACAAAAAATCATTAAGAACAAGGGTTACCTCCTTCTACACACTACCATACTGGTGCCACTGGTTGTCATTGGTAGTTTAATTATGGCTTCCTTGATTTCACTTTTGAGGTCATGTTAAAATCTATATTTGTCAAGTTGAAAGATTTGTGTTTTCATAGAAAATTATACATTTCCTATCAACTTCATTTTATTTGTGCTAAATTATGATTGATCAAGCAGTCACTGATAATTTTGTTAATTTCATCTGCAATCACTGTCAATTCATAATTTTCATTATTTTGTGACATTTAAGCCTCCTCTCCTTTTTTTTTTTTTACTTTTTTTTGCAGAGGGGAAGGCAGGGCAATTGTGGTTAAGTGACTTGCCCAAGGTCACACAGCTAGTAAGTGTGTCAAGTGTCTGAGGTAGGATTTGAACTCAGGTCCTCCTGCTCTAGGGCCAGTGCTGTACTCACTGTACCACCTAGCTGCCCCTCTCTCCATGTTTTTAAAGGTAGCTAAGCATATCATCATTATTATTATTAATTATCATTATTATTATCTCAAAATAGTCCAGCTGCTACAAACCAGTGATTAATTTGTTGTTTTGTTGATTTTCTAATCTCAATAAAGTGATGGAGAAAATGTTAACAATGCAGACTAAAAAAAAGAAAGAAAATTGGCTTCAGATTTAATAAAAATTGTCTTTTAGTAACTCCTCCCCCCAAAAAAAATTAACTGAGGGGTTATCAATGTTGTTATTTTAACACAGTTTTTCATATTGTTTATAAATTTAATAATCATTTCATTTTCAATTTTACCTAGTTCATGACTGATTTTCAAAACTTCCTCTTTTATTGATTATTCATTTAAAATAATTATTCAGATTAACAACCTATCTTTTTTTCATTTTGTTAATACATTTTGTATAAATATCTTTCCTTTAAATACTAGCTTAGTACCTTCCCATAAACTTTAATATGTTGTCCCATTATTCTCCTCTACAAAAGTTATTTATTTTTATTGCTCTCACTAAAATTACCAAGGATCTCTTAACTGACAAATCTTATGGCCTTATCTCAATCCTCATCCTTTCTTGACCTGTCCTCCTGGATGTTTTCCTCTGGATTTCCTGACAGGGATCCCTCTTGATTCTCCTGATAATCTTCTTTGCTAGATCATCATGCAGTCCTTATCCATCATCGTAAGCCAAAGAATCAGACGTGACTGAAGCAACTAAACCACAAAAACAACAATAAATGATAGCGTTTCTCTTGTCTTTCCCTTAGTGACCTAATTAAGCCACCATTGATCTAATTCTCTTCTTTATGAAGATCACTCCCATATCCAGCCATAGTCTTTCTCCTGAGTTTTAGGTTAGCACAACCACCCACCTATTAGACATTTTAAGTGAGATTTCCCAAGAACATTACATATTCAATAAACTCTATAGAACATAATTCATTCTCCTTCCTCCCAAACCCATTCCTCTTATGCAATCCATTAATTCTGTGGAGAGCACAACGCTTTGCTTTCTCTTGGCCCACATGTCTAACTAGTTGACAAATCTTGTCATTTCTACCACCACAGGATGTCTTGAATTTGCCCCTTCCTCTATCCACGTGGCTATTACCACCCCTCTAGCTCAGACCTTCATTACCTCTCCTTTGGACTATCACAGTACCGCTTTTAATTGGCCTCTTTGCTTTAAGTCTCTCTCCACTCAAATTCATCCGCCACACAGCATCACAGTGATTTTCTTAAAATACAGGTCCACTCATGTCATACCCAATATACTCCACTGGTTCTTTATTAACTGTGGTTGTTGTTCAGTCATTTTTCAGTTGTGTACAACTCTTCATGAGCCCATTTGGGGTTTTTGTGGCAAAGATACTGGAGTGGTTTGTCATTTCTTTCTTCAGCTCATTTTACAGATGAAGAAACTGAGGCAAACAGGGTTAAGATTTGAACTCAGGAAGATGAGTCTTCCTGATTCGAAGACCAGTGCTCTATTCAGTGTGCCACCTAGCTGCCATTTTGCTATTTCTGGGGTCAATTACAGACTCCACTGTTTGGCATTTTAAGCTTTTCTCAACCTAGAACGAATCTGCTTTTCCTGCCTTATTGTATAGTACTACTCTTCACACACTCTGTATTCCAGCCAGACCATCGTTCTTGCTGTTCCTTACATATGACTTTGGACCCCTTTCCCCATCTCCACATCTTTGTACAGATGTACATTCCTTTGTACATTCCTAGAGTGCTTACTCCTCACCTATGTCCACTAAAATGCCTAGTTTTCTTCAAGTTTTAATTCAAATGCCACCTCCTCCATGACATCATTCTAGATTCCAACTACTAATGGCTTTCTTCTCCTCAAAAATAATTGCCTTAGATGTCCCTAGACTTTAGATACTGGTACAGTGCCTCTTGGGCAGCTAGGTGATACAATAGACAGAGTACTGGCCCTGGAGTCAGGAAGATCTGACACTCAGACATGTTCTAGCTGTGTGACCCTGGGCAAGTCACTTAACCCTGTTTGCCTCACTTCCCTTATCTGTAAAATGAGCTGGAGAAGGAAATGGCAAATCACTCCAATATCTTTGCTGAGAAAACCAAATGAAGAGTAAGACATGAAGAATGAGACAAGACTGAACCAACTGAACAAAATAAAAGATTAAACAATAACAAAAGTACCTTTAATAGTATCACAGAAACTTCAGAGGAATTTCTCAGAAGGACAATGCTTGGGCTAAACTGTCTATAGACATTCTTAAGATATCGCTGTTTGTTCAGGAGAACTCAGTGGCGGGGTGGGGGGGGCAGTTTCCTAATGGCCTTTCTGCCCAATTTCTGCCTCTTCATGCACATGAGGAAGAACACAAGGAAACCTGAAATGCATGGAAATAAGCCAATAGTCTAGAGAGAAAAAAAAGAAGACAGGAAAGTGGCAGAAGAGAGGATTGGATTTGGGATTTGGCTGAACCAAAACCTGAGGCCAGTAAAAAAGTCCAATCAGATCATCTCTTTTCCTAGGGCACAGAAGTGACTCTGGTTACAAGTCACATTGTACTTTTCTATATATTCTTTAAATGCTTATCTATGCTTATTGCCTTATACTGTTAAAAACACATCATGAACAACAATTTTGTCTAAACATGTAAGTTCATGTCTGAGATTGACAGAGAGTTGGTCCAGGAGATAGAGTGCTGAACTAGGAGTCAGGAAGAACTGAGTCTAATTCAACCTCAGACACTAGATTTAGGAGCCTGGGCAAGTCACTTAACCTTTGCCTCAGTTTCTTCACCTGTAAAATGGGGACAATAATTGCACCTACCTTGTAGGTTGTTCTGAGAATAAAATTATATAATAATTGTAAAGTGCTTAGCATAGTTCATAGTAGTAAGTGCTACATAAACATTAGCTCTGATGATAATGATGCACATGGTAATGATGATAGAAGATACTTCTCTGGTTTATTCTGGGAGGAGGAATGAACCAATTAGTGAAAAATAATTGTAATTTTGATATTTTCTGACATAATTTCAGAGCCTACATGCCATACTAGCTTTGAACTCTGCGAAAGAAAATTTTTAAATCAACAAGTCAGTAGAAGAATGAATGTTTGTGTCTGATCGAATCTGAGTTGAACTGTACTCAGGTCAGTATTATATACCCATACTCCAAGGTCCCTTCATAGGTACTTATTTTGTGTTTACTTTTATATCATCCCTGTCTTCTCCTCCTACAGCATGTGAACTCCTTGAGGTCAGTAAATTTTTCACTTTTGTCTTTTCATTCCTAGCTCCTGGCACATAGTACAGGCTTAATAGATGTTTATTGATTATTAATTGTTTCAATGTTGTGCTCTTTTCTCACTATTTAGAATTCTATTGCATACTCTTCTTTTAAATCTTGATCTTTTGTTCATATTTCCTTTATTGACTGCTGTATTTATTGTGTTATGGTCTTTTACGGATATGTGTAATATTTTGACCTTTTTCATGTATTTAATATTTATTTATGCAGTAACAGCATCGATTTTTGTAAAGATACCAGATAATACTGAGAATATCAATTCTTTAATATTCTCCTTCAAAAATCTATGTAGGTATCTCAACCCTAATGATACCAACATCCTTTTGTGCTCAATATTTTCCTTGTTTACCTTTCTATTAGATTTATCCAGCTCTGAAAGAGTAATTCTTCAAATTCCCCTAATATAAATAGTTAATTTGGTGTATTTTAGCAATAAAATATTTGTTTTAAATTTAAGTCAATCTCTAATACTTAGAGATTGAAAAATATAATTCATTGGAATATAGACTTAAAGCCAGAAAGGTACTTAGAGGTTATCTAGTCCAACATTCTTCTTTAAAAGATGAAGAAACTGAGGCCAAGAGGTGGTAACAGGACTTTTCCAGTCTCATGAATAATAAGCAGCAGAGACAGATTCAAAGTCAGGTCCTTTGACTTCTAATCTAGAATTCCTTCCACATTGATCTTTTGTAATTCACAAAATTTTAAAGCAGAAATAAAAATTTATCTATGCAATAGAACAAACATTTTTTTGACTCAGTGTGCCTGGGTTTCCCGAATCCCCTTCCTTTCTGGATTTCCTCCTTCTGTCCAACCTGATTGGCTCCAGCTTCCTTGAATGCTGCTTCCTTGCCTGGAGGCATAAAAGGGCCTGGCCTAGTATAGTTGGAGGGGGGAGCGCTCAGAGGCCGTTGACTAAGATCAAGGAGTCACCCTATTCTGATGACTTACTCACCCGATGAGTTGCCAGATGGAGATGGGGGTTGGGGGTGGGAGATGGCATCCAGAAAAGCTAAGTGTCCTTCTTTTCTTGCTGTATATCTCTATTGTGTTTGAACAAAGTAAACCTCCTTTATTCAATGACTCATGAGTGCCTCATTTTGTCCCAACAAAAAACCTGAATTAAGAGACGATGCTGGGTCTAGAGTGTCTACAGCAACCTGTTAGCCCTCATCTAAAGAAACTACACTGGGGCAGCTAGGTGGCACAGTGAGTCAAGACACCCTGAGTTCAAATCCGGCCTCAGGCACTTGACACACTTACTAGCTGTGTGACCTTGGGCAAGTCACTTAACCCCAATTGCCCTGCCTTCCCCCCTGCAAAAACGAAAAAAAGAAACTACACTCATGTTTACTGTGTTCTGAACTCCTGCCAACAGTTTGACAATTATAGATCACAATAACTTTTCAGCCAACAAGATTAAAGAATTATCTTTGTAACAAAAGTGTTAAAATAGATATACATAAATTCATTCCTTAATCATTCTTACATAGTATTTCTTTGATCCTAAATATTATGATGCATGTTTAAACATATTTCTAAAAGAACTACCCAGGCAACAAACCTCGTCATGCTGTCTCACATTGCCAGGGGAAATGTGCTCTTTGTTATCTAAGACTAAGGTTTAGATTTCTTTGAGATAACCTACACAGTTTGTGTACATAATGACCTAAATTGGTAGAAATGGGGATGTCTGCCTTTAAAATGCTTTTCTTTTATAAGAATGAGGTGTTGCAACCTTTCATTTCATTATAGTTTTCCAATGACAATATGATTTTTTCAGTGGATGAGAAGGACAGGATAAATCCAATCCCAGAATGATACAGACTAACTCCATTTAGTTGGTGTGGACACAACTAATTTATGAATCTAGATCCAAATATGGGGGAAATCAGTCAACATGGTGACCAGATGGCTAAAATGTACAGCCAAAGGGCCATAGAATATCTTCTCTTAATGTCTACTGTTGGTTCAATGAACCTTGTTTTTTGAATTTGATTTAGCATAGGGAACTCTATGTGTGGAAAGTCCTTCCACTGATGAAGGTCTAGACCTACTCTGCAACATACAATTGGCTTTAGACAGTTTCCTGGGGCCCACACAGCTATTGTAAAAGGCATAACTTGAACTTAGGTCTTCCTGAATCCAAGTGCAAGAAGTGAGTCTCTATTTACTGTTCCACATTGCTCCTGTAACTGGGATAACATTTACAATTTTTATTTACTACATGTCATCATCGGCATTAATTACGAATGTTAATTCTTCCATCCCTAGAAAACTATGATGACTGAAGGCATGTTAAAAGCAAAATCAGCAAATGGTAGGCACTCTGCAAGTCCCTAAAACATACAGCCTTGGAAACTTATTAAAAATAATAATCACTCACATTCCTGTAGCACCTTAAGCATCTTTATATAACATTTTTTCTCAGATTACTTTTTGAAGTGGCATAATTTTCAAGTTTGACCATCCTCACATTGATAGAGGAAGAAACAGATTCAGTAACATTAAAGTAAGGAGGTCTCAATTATACAATTGCTAAGTGTTAGAATTAGGTTGTCTGGTGGCCCAATCGAGGACTCTTTCCAACAGTGCTTCCTTTGGATGGGTCAACAACGAAACTCAAAAACTTTACAGCTAACAGCCCCCAATGAAAGAAGCAGTCTTCTCCTAAATAGATAACCTTTTTTTAAATCAACTAGGGAAAAATCTACTAACATTTGATGGACATTAACCAGTTATATGCTTTTGCCCTGACATAATTGATATTATGTTCATTTGTCACAAATGGATGATACAGCATCATCATCGTCATCGTCATCGTCATCATTGTCATCGTCACCATAATAGCTAGCACTTAAATGGGGCGGTTAGATGACTCAGCGGATAGAGCACTGGGCCTGCTATCAGGAAAACCTGAGTTCAAAATCAAATTCAGATACTACCTTTGTGACCTTGGGCAAGTCACTTAACCTCTGTCTGCCTTAATCCACTTGAGAAAGAAATGGTAAATTACTCCAGTATCTTTGCCAAGAAAACACCATGGACAGTACGATCCATGGGAGATGTGACTGAGTGACTGAACTACAGTAACAATGGCAGCATTTATACAGTATTTTAAGGTTGGCAAAGTGTTTTGCAAATTTTATCTTCAAGACAACCCTAATTCTCACTTTATAGAAAAGGAAACTGAGGCTGGGAGAGCGATTAAGTGACTTTCCCAGAGTCACATAGCTAGTAAGCATCTCAAACAGAATTTGAACTCAGGTCTTCCTGATTTCAGGTCCAGAGCTCCATCCACTGAGCCATCTAGCTGCCATTGTATATCACATTCCAGATTTTCTTTCTGTCCTAGGATTATGTATATTCAATATCATAAAGCGGTAGTATTCACCATGACTGTTTAATAGGATTATGGCTACCTAACAGCCCCTCATTAGAGTGAAGCAGCATCTCTTGACTAGACAGCCTCTTTTTAAGAAATATTAGCTGAGGAGAAATCTACTAATATTTGATGGACATTAACCAGTTAAAACTTTAGCCCTGACAGCAATCGATATATGCCTGTCATAGATGGTAATAGCAATGCATAACTAAATAAGAAAAAATGACCACGTGCCAAGTTTTGCCATTTTTACTATGACTGTTCCCTTAGGACTTCCAGGTTTTTCCATCACCTTGTAGCTGAAATCTGAATATACTGTCTCCTCCAATTAGAATGTGAGTATCTCCCTTTTTGTATTGACATTCCCAGAGCATAGCCCTGTCTTGGAACATAGTAAGTACTTAAAAAATGCTCATTCATTCATTTGTTCATTCAAACCTTTGACCATCTGTGATGTCATTGGTGTAGACAATTCATCTACTTCAACAGGTCGACAAGCATTTATTATGCACTGACTACATGCCAGGCACTGTGCAAACAAATCATGACCCTTAGGTGAGGGTGGTTTGACAAAAAAAAAAAAAATTATCAGTTGACCAATCTTCTGATTATGAGTCTGAAAGAAGTTAGGCTAGGCCTCAGATAACAGAGAATACAATCCAATTTCCAGGAAGCCTTACCACTTGATAGGCCCTAACAGAGATTGCATTTACTAGTCTAGCCATCAAAAACCCAGAGTCATCATTCTCAGTCTTACCACTATCATCACACCAATGCTACCACCCTTATATCCAGAAGAATTCTCCCCCCTCCAAATATAAGGAAACACAAAACTTAACAGTGGACTAAAGGACTCTCCAGGTAGCTAGGTGGTGCAGTGGGTAGAGAGCTGGGCTTGGAGTCAGGAAGATGCATCTTCATGAGTTCAAATCTGACTTTAGACACTTAATACTTGTATGACCACGGACAAGTCACTTAACCCTGTTTGCCTCAGTTTCCTCATCTGTAAAATGAGCTGGAAAAGGAAATGGCAAACCACTCTGGTATCTTTGCCAAGAAAGCTCCAAATGGGGTCACGAAGAGTCAAACTCAGACACGACTGAAGAACAGCAAAAAAAGACTTTCGATAACCTGGAACTGCAAACTCCTATGAGGTCATACAAGTGAGAGACAAATTCAAAAGAAAGGGTGGAAAAGGAACAACAAAAAAGCCTGAATGAGCCTTACTCTGATTGGTAACCTTGATAGAATTAATAGCAAGAATCCAATTCAATCCCCCCAAACCAACCAACCAACCAAAAAGAAAAAAAAAACCAACAACTTTTAATTAAAGGTCTATTATAGGCAAGACACTGAGAATCCAATGACACAAACAAAACAAAAACAAAGAAAAAACTGCTCTTAGGGAGTTTACTTTCTATTAAGCGGAATCCCAGCTTGCCTCCTACCTAAATGTATTACTGCGGTGGTAAAGGAAAAGTTTCCTCCTCCTTCTTGAACTATGTTAGCTCCAGGAATACTTGCAAGAAGCTGTGTTTACACAGTTGCAAAACTAATCAATCCCAAAGAAACTCCAGCTCTATAGTCCTTCATTCCAAAATGATTCTGGAGATGTTGTAAAGCTTTGCCCAGTATCTCTCTGTCTGGTAGCCATGATCATTCATGGGTTTCAGAACCTGGAGGAAAGAATACGGGAAAAGCAGAAATTTTAACAAAATTAAAACCTACAGTCTGCTACCATGGAGCTTTTTCAGGCTGCTAATGCTCAAAAGCATCAGAAGCATCGCTCCTGCTAAGCAAGGAAGGGGCAGATACAATTTTGTGGGCTGCGAGACCATGTTCTGGTGAGTTTCTTCCACAGCTCCTCCACCCCCTGAGCAATATTTATTTGTGCATATGGTACATGATTCCTATCACTCCCTAATCTCTTAATGACTTCATTGCTAAACTGCCAAACAGAGTCAGGGCATCACAGAAAGGGGTCTAAGCAAATTATAAAAACATAATCCTTGCTATTATTCTGCTACCCACAGATTCTATCCATAGTGAAATGAATACATTTGATTACAACCTGAGTCCTGTTCTCTACTCCAATAAGTCACCACAGGCATATGTAAAATAGAGTAAGCACAAAGTACAGTGAAAGATGGAACCTTCCCATTCAGGAGTAAGAAGCAGTCTTTAAGCAAAATACCCATACTCTTAACAGGATCAAGAAAAGACGTGAAGTCATATTCACACTGATCATGGGAAGCATCGTTCAGTTTTATAAAAATCCTGATGATTTGGGGAATTTAAATTACTTCCCTCAGGCAAAATGGGGCATAATCATATGTTTTTCTACTGAGCCACATTCTTTGGTAAACATTAGAAATAATGCATCTGCCCATATAAATGGCATGGCTCATACAATAAGTGGTAACAATAAAAAAACATGCTTATTTTTATAGGTATTACTTGGTTTATAAGCCTCGCATCTGTAATGCTCTCATCTACAAGGAGAAATGGAAAATGATATATAACTGTTGCCAAGGAAACAGTGAAGTAAAATCCTATGTAAACTACCAAGCAGTTTAATAATCTGAAAATTAGGAGGGCACAAGGAAAAAAATTAGCCCCAGATAGATATATGACATATCCTACCACCCACAATGGATCCAATCCAGGGTCACAGCTCAAACAGATGAGGCAAAGGGTTGAAACCTGGCAGATATTCCAACACTTGGTTTGTTTGGCAAACTAATGGTGAGGATGATGATAGGATGCCAGGGGGTGCTTGAGAAGCAATCTGAATTTTATTATTGAATAAATATAGAAGACATAGCTTCTGGTAAAAAACACTGAAAATATAAAAGTATTTGTCACATGCAGTTTGCTTTAATGTTAGATTTTAATTCTGTGGGATTATCCTTCACTTTATTCCCTGCCAGAATACATGAGAAAATCTCAAATGTGATTTCTATTCCAAGTTTTTTTTTATCATTATTATTATTATTTATTTTCATTCAGATCTGTAAATGAATAAGAACTGGTGTGGTGGTTAAGGCCATCGGTAACTATGGCACACTCTCCACTAAGCTAGGAGAATTTTAAGTAGTCGTTTACCACTGGGATCAAAGTTAAATCCTTTAGTAAGATTATCCATTCTGATATCAGGAAAAATTCTGCCATGTAAGTACTTTTATGCTGCATCTTTGAATTATGCTGCAACTTTATTTTTCTAAAATGCTATTTAAAATATGTGCACACACACACACACACACAAACACATGCACGCACACACACAGAAAAGCATGTTTTTCAATGGTTCCAGAGTACTAACATCCAGGTTGCAAGCAAGTGCTTCTAAAAGGCTGATAGCTATCTAGAGATATCCATCTCTGCTTGGGGACCATAACTGTATTCAGAGAAAGGGAAACATTTCCTTAGGATGACAGATTTCTTAATCAGCACTCTCCATGTTCATAATAGCAGATCCATTACTCCTTAAAAGAAACAAGCTACTGGCAAAGATTAACAGCAGAAAATAACAATTAAAATAACCTGCTAAATCCCAGGCTTGGAAATACCCAGAACTATTGATAAATTCCATGGAGTTAACCCAATCTTTAAAAGGCCTATTCACTAACATTCAAGGAGCATAATCCTCTTCCGTGCAGAAAAAAAGTTAATAAATTATATAAACTGTTGGATGTTTTAGTTTGTTTTTTAACATTCAAGAACTTAGGAAAAACTGTTTTGATCTCTTTTTACTATTTTGCCAATATCCATTCGCCTTCAAGAAGATATTAGTCCATCCCACCGAGAACTCTACCACTACCGTACAATCTCTATACTGCTGCCAATAACTGTGTTCCTATAGATGGTAGGTTATCAGATAGCTGTTTATACACTAGCCACAGGCAAAAGCATAGAGAAAGTTAATAGAACTGTGAATGATGTAAAAGTAAATCCTGATGATTTTGGGATCTGGGCAAGCAATTTAAAACATGATACTCACCCACAGCAATATTTCTGATCAGTAGGGCCAACACTAGTTTTTTGACAGCTCTAAGACAGATGTATTACACTTCAAATCTAACTATAATAAAAGTTGCATTATATCACTCTCCCTCTGGCCCCTGGAGAATCTGCTTGTGACACAGACGAGGGACTGTCCATGTAAGTGGGCAGGTAGAGTATGTAGTATACCACACACTGAAGAGGTGCACAGAAGAGCAAGAAAAACAGGAAAGGAAAGTAAGCTTGTTTAGGAATGGATGAGGAAAAGTGGCAAATCTGTACAGGAAAATGAAAGAAAATATTTTTTAAAAAATCCCCCAAATGGTAAAACTACTTGGCAGACTGGAGGTGTTATGCTATTCACCACCAATTTTGGTCCCTGAGCATATTCTTAGGTTGCTCATCCTTGTCTCCTACAGTCACTGTGTATTCCTCACCCTGCCTACTCCTTCTAACTGCCACTGAGGAATGTTTTTTTAGAAAAGGATATCTAGCTTTGCTGCCTTTGTGTTGCAAGCAGGGCCTACGGGCTGCAACTTATCAAAACATCTTAAGGTTATGATGACTAGAAGTTTGGTCACCCCTTTGCCCTACACTTCTTCAGGACCACATAATTTAGTGAAAAGTGAGGAGGCAAAGGTTTTCTGTGGGTCTGTGTTCTTTCCATGTTGTAGCAAGACTACAGAGAACAGTTATTCTTAGGGGCTACAACTAAGCAATCTGAAATGTAGGCTACCACTGAAGACCTCATATGGATTCCTCAGGCCAAGCAATAAAGGAAGAGAAGTTGCTACAGAAACAGAAAAAAAGTGGAAGTTTCTGTCACTCTATGTTGCCATCTTGCCTGTTTCCTAAGAACAGTCACAGATTGGTCAGGATGTGATTGGTCTTGGGTTAATGCAAGCTTTACCGACATGGACACCTTTGATCAAGATTTCTAAGTCTTTCAAGGGACTGGACCTACCCTAGAGGAAGAACAGAGGCCTGTTCCAATAAAAGGATTCCCAGGTTCTCAGTTGTACCCCTTTCCTCCCCTCAAACCAAATATTTGAACTAACTCTACCTCAGCTAACTCTCCATCTGACTTTTCAGGGTGTGTGTGTATATGTGTGTGTGTGTGTGTGTGTGTGTGTGTGTGTGTGTGTGTGCAGCTGAACAGGGTAATTGGTTTTATTGCTTTTTAAAGATTGTAACCTTAAGAGAGAGGTTGTATATAACCTACAACCAACCACCTCTGCCTCGTATCAGAAGAAGAAACAGCAGTGATCCTTAGGACACATTCAGTTACACATGTGATCAACCCCAAGAGCCACCCACTGTTATTTTCCTAAGAGAAAACATTCTCTCATGTGCGAATTCATCTTTCTCTCTCTCTCTCTCTCTCTCTCTCTCTCTCTCTCTCTCTCTCTCTCTCTCTCTCTCTCTTTCTCTTTCTCTCTCCATCTCTCTCTCCCTGCCTCTCTCATCTCTCTCTTCTCTCCTTCTCTGTCTCTTCTACTTCTTTCTTCTGTCTCTGTCTGTGTCAGCACACACGAAAACACCACTTATCATCATTACCCTCACCACCACCAGCCCTGGACCTCCTGCCTATACCAGGAGCCAGAAATAAGTTGTATACTGCAGCCTCTGGTCAGATTCCTCCAACCCCATCCTGATACTCACAGCATCTTCTACCGCACCCCCCACAATCACCCTTTCCCACCTTTATCTTCCCTCTCCAAAAGAGAGTCAAATTGCCCACAGCACTGGCTGGATAGCATCAAAGCCGCACAGGAAATGGAAAAGGTGAAGAAGCCCCTACCTTGACAGCTTTGCAATCTTCACAAAGCTGAACACATCCATGCAGGCAGCAGTGACTGACTACTAGGGATCCCTTTTACTCCAGCAGCGACAGCGGCAGCAATAACCCCATTTCAGGGAGTTTAACGTGCCCGGGTCTCAAGTGACAGTGGTGGCAACAGCAGCAGCAGCAGCAGCAACAGCAGCCTCTAGGGAGAAAGCACCTGGAGGCAGAGGCTGCTACCCCCCTCCGGCCGACAGCTGAGTGTGCATCTCCAAGAAGAACCATTGATCTGTGTCCAGCCTCGGGAAAACTCAATGAAGAAGGAGGAGGAGGAGGAAGAACAAGAGGAGAAGAAGGAGGAGGAGGAGGAGGAAGGGGAGGACGGGGAGGAGACGCAGAAGAAGGAGAGGAGGCTGAGTGGCAGAGGGTGGCCAGAGCCAAGCAGCCCCCTCTTCAGGCCCCTGGCTCGCGTCCCCAAAGGCGACAGCCCACTGCACCCTGTCCCTGTCCGGATGCTCCTAGCAGTTTCCCGGTCGAGGAGGAGAGCAGGAGGGAGGGCGGCGCTGGGAAGGAGGGGGGCTCGTGTCTTTTCGGGCTGGCTCAGCCCGACTCCGCTTCTGAATGCCTGGAGAAGCGCAGACTGACTTAGCGGGGAGGAGGCAGGCGGGAGCGACCGACGGTGGCAGCAGCAAGCCAGCCTTAACACACACGCACACCCCCCTCTCGGCACTGCAGCTGCCTTCTTTCCTTCATCTCCCCAAATTAAGCTGCTTTCCAATTACTTCTCCTCACGCACACGCACCCCACCCCCTTCACTGGGTAAAGATTCTCCCTTGTGCATGACAAATCCCCCCCCCAAAAAATTATAAAGGCTTTGTTTAATTTATAACTATAGTGTGTGTGTGTGTGTGTGTGTGTGTGTGTGTGTGTGTGTGTGTGTGTGTCCTGTTATATACTGCAATCTGGAAGACTTTTTTTTAATGACACCCCCCCCCCCAATATTGGTCAGTGCATCCAGAGGTTCCCAGACACTAAATATGCAGTGAGGAAAATACTACATAGGGATGCTTGCGAAAAGGTCGTTTTCAGACCTCTGGATAGGAGTAGGAAAACAGAGAACATATGTGTTTTGGTGTGGGAGAACTGCCAGGGCAAGGAAGAGAAGACTTGAGTCTTGAGCTGTGTATTGGTCGGCTGTATGGGGGTAGTTGGGAGAAATAAGAATGGGGAAGGCTTAGAAATAAATAGCAATTTTGACACAGAGTCTAGGCCTCTGAGTTATCAGGAGAAGTTCAAAAGGTTTTTTAAGAGAAAATAACTAGATAGGTCTCAGAACAAGAGAAGCATAGGAGAAAGAGTAGTCATTCTATAAGAAAATGAGAAAATGGAGTCTCCCGGTCAAATTAGCTGCTTTTCTAAATTGGGGAGTGAGTCAAAAAGAAGAAAACCCTCTCCTGAAAAAAAATCATATCAAATCACCTATAAAGAGAATAAACTCTAATTACTTCTCAAAATTCATTCCTCCTTTTATCACTACCATTTCTTCTCCCCATCTTACTTTTCCTTTTAGTTTGACCAAATTACCTGTTTTGTTTTTCCTGGGACCTACCTCTCTACCCTTCCCCCCCCCCCCATTTTTTCCTTTCCTATTGGGCCTTTCTTTCAAAATCCTTTAAAAATCTCCTCTAAAATACTCTGAAGGTCAGCTGGTTATGGAAAGCCAGTGTGTCCCACTGTGCTACATTTACCTAACACAAAGTACACTCCAAATACAAAAACACCAGCCCCAGAGACCTCTACAGACTTAACCACAGGGACTCACTTTCAGAGGAAGGGTTAATGTGAAAGGAAATATTTTTGAAAGGTAAGAGAAGATTACTGAGGCCCTTGTCTGCTATACATAAAGAATCCCATAATCAAAGTATTGTACTTCCAAGTTTTTTAATCAATATTTAAAAAAAATAAATATCAAATAATCCTCTATGTGCAAAATTTAAATACTTTAAATCTCAGCCCTAGAAAGATTAATTTTTAAAAATAAATTGAATCAATTTTCCTCCTGCTTTCTGAGAATAGAATCACTTAATTTCAATAACTCACCAAACAGGCATCAATATTGTTCATTAAGAAGAGGAAAAGAAAACAGACTCCACTATGTATATTATTTCAATTTAGGGAGCAGGGATAGAGAATAGACCCGCAATTTCATTGGTATAAGGACTTTCAGGGGAGGACACATCCTTTATCAATGCTGTTTGGCACCTTCTCTTCAACTTATTGAAAGTTGCCTAGCACACTGGAGAATTAAAATGTTCACCTAGGGTCACACAGTCAGTATGTGCCAGAGGAGACCTGAATCAGGTTTCCCATGTTTGAGGCCCACACTCAATAAACTATATCATGTTGTCTCTTTTAATTTTTAGAAAGAATCATGTTTAAAATTTGTGCATTACTTTGTATATATCAAAAACTCCCACATACCTTCATTTGATTCTTAGGACAATCCTGTGAAGTAAGCAGGATAGATTTGAAATATCACTTTTGTTTGCCATGAGCACTCCTAAATATGGGGAATCTCTCCATGAACAGATTACTACATTATAGCTCTAAAGCTAAAAGGGACTTCAAAGACCATTTAGTCCAATCTATTCATTTTACTGGGAAATTAATTGATTTGTCCTCAGTCACAGGAGGAGTCAGAAGCAGGATTTGAACCTTGGCCCTCTGACTCAGGGGCAGCTAGGTGGCACAGTGGATAGAGTGTTGGGCCTGGAGTCAGGAAGACTTATCTTCTTGAGTTCAAACCTGGCCTCAGATCCTATAGCCATGTGTAATGGGCAAGTCACTTAACCCTGTTTGCCTCAGTTTCCTCATCTGTAAAATGAGCTGGAGAAGAAAAATAGCAAACTACTCCAGTATATTCACCAAGAAAATTCCAACGTGGTCACAAAGAGTTAGACACAACTGAAAAATGACAACAACCTCTGACTCAAGAGTCATTGCTCTTCCAGTTGTACCATGCTGACTTAGTAGATGAAAGCTCAGAGCTGTCTGAGACATATAGGAAAAAAGGGACTTGCTCAAGGTCACAGAGATAATTAGTACCAAAGGTAGGATTTGAACCAGGTCTTCCTGCCCCCTTCAGGAAGTCTGGTTCTGCCAAGCTGCATCTCAAAACAAACAAACAACTCCCTAAAGAAAGCAAAGCAAAAGGACATTAATCTCTTAATGTTAACTTTAGCATCCTCCCTCTCAATGAGAGCTGTATGTTGAATCTATTGCTCTACAAAAAATAATAATGAGAAAGATAATAATTATCATTATTAGAGATAAGAATTGTACCTATGATTTCATTGGCATAAACCTTCTCTTCAACTTATAGTCTTAAAGAATTGCCTAGAGGAGGGAGTGACTTGCCCAGGGTCACACAACCAGTATGTGGGAGAGGCAAGACTTGTGTGTAGTTGGCTTTCTATGTACTACATCATGCTGGCTGTTGTTGCTGGTAATGGTGGTGATGTTAGTGGTGGGTGATGTAAATGCATCAAAAAGTCAATAAGTCTGTCATCTCACCACATTTGTGTTAATTAATACTCCACATGAACCTGAGTGATGATGATAACAGCAGTTCCCACTTCTATTGTGCCTTAAAGTTCATCTCTCTTGATGAATTTGAGCTATTCTTGACTGAACTCATTGAATTTCTGGTACCACTGTTTCCCTAACTTCAGCATACCTTCCAATGGGTTGCTGTTGATAATAATAACCTGTGTCTTTCTGTTCCTTTTAGTAATTCCCCAAGCTCCATTCGTTTACTCAGGAGTGGAGATATCCAAGAAGACCAAGGTCAAAGTAGGGACCATATCTGCTGAGTCCTTTGTCCTGTCTCTACTGCAACAGAGAGATGCCCCAAGATCAAGTCCTGATTAGGAATAGATAACAGAATGGTGTATCTTGAAAAAAATAATGTTTTTAATAAAAAGTTTGTGGTTATTAGAAGGAAAAAGGAAAGATAAATTAAAAGATGGATTTTTAAAAGTATTCCATTAAATGAGGCTACCAGCCTCACATAGCTCTCCATCATTCAATGACACAAATGGCAGGAAATAGACATTATGTTTATTGATAGAAGATAGTGTCCCTTCAAAACACCTGTGTCGACTTAGAACAAACTGACATTGGAATGGTTCTTCTGACTAATCTAAAAGGAACAGTTAATAATGGTAGAGTCTTCATCACTCCAAAGCAAAGCAGCCAATGGGGAAAATGGTTGTCTATCCACTGATTCTCTTCTGACCCATATTTTATCTAATGAATTTACTAATGGAACTGCATCTTCTGCTTAGAAGACATTTTGCCTATTTTGTTTCTCATTAAAGTTGTTGTGTTTGTCCTTTGTTCTCGAAGAGGACCATGACATCAGGGAGATGTTGTTGTTGTTGTTGTGTTTGTCCTTCATTCTCGAAAATGACCATGAAAAAAGGGAAATGCAGTTGACTTTGATTTGAGTGAGGAAGGTCTGTGCAAGGTCACCAGCCTCACTTTCTCCTCCAGAGCCATCTGGATCCAGTGGCCTGATATTCACCCGGACAGTTGGAGATGACCCAGGACGCATTAGGAGATCCTGGCCCTTTCAGGCTAAGGTCTTTTCAGATTCTTACTTTGAGTGAAGTAACACCCATTCAGTGAATAGACCTCTTTAAAAAGTTAATCAAGGGACGGCCCCTTTAATCAAAACTCACAAAACACAACAACCCAAAAACCAAAAAACAAACTTGGAGGGGAAGACCCTCAGGGTTCCTGGCCAAAAGAGAGACAGTTACTATTTGGTATTTACATTCACTCCATGCTAGGAGGGCAGTCACTTACTGTCTATGGGCTCCAGTAAAGGAAGAAGGACCTAACTCTGACAGCATTCTAGCACATCCAGTTGAAACCTTACAGGGATTAAAGTCGACGGCATCTCAGAGCTCTGCTTCCTTTCTTTAGCAGTCTGTGGAGCAGAGATTTGGAAACGTGCCTTTGGCTGACAGGAGATGGATCTGTTTTTTGAAATGCAGATTCACCCAGAAAAGACCTGTATCTTCAGTCAATGTGTGGATTTCTGCAGTTACATAATTATTTACTTATAAAATTAAGAGTTTGGATGAGATGATCCCAAAGGTCTATTCCAACTCTAAAAGACTTGGATCCTATGATTTAATACCATAATTGGTAGTGACTTCAGACAACATTAGTTTGGTCACACACTTTTTTAACAAGACTTGTGTTTGACCACACTCTTTCTTCACCAGTCTTGGGCCCAAATAACTTTAGGCTGCACTAGAGAATCAAATCTACCACTTTCAAATATTTGAATTTTTGAATGAATTAATGAAAGGGCAAACATTTGCCAACACTAAGAATATTCAAAATAATGTGCCACAGAGTTTGAAAGTTATTCTAGAGGAGGAACTCCAAAAATGTTTAGATTAATGGTGATGATAATGATGATGATAAAATAATGATGTTGTATAGCCTATTAAAGTGCCTACTTTGAGGAAGACAACAGTCATTTGCATGAATAAATTTTGATATATATGTTGTAAATCAGTTCCATTACATACATATTTCATATATGAACCGAGATTATGCTGAAATTTCCTCTTGACAGCTGTGTAATCCAATGAGGTAGGTTGTACAAATATTAAAATACTCATTTTATAGCTAAGGAAATTAAAGCTCATCAAGTGCCATAACCAAGACCCAAACCCAGGTCTCCATAGTTTAAGACCAGAACTATTACTATACCATACACTTGCAATGCCATGTCAACTCACTCTTGGGTAACCTGAGATGAATTACATTAATATAGGGCTTTAAGGTTTGCAAAGAATATTACAAATATTATCATATTTTATCTTCACAACAATCCTATGAGATAGGTGGTATTATTATCTCCATTTTGCTGTTGTTGTTTGTCTTTCATTTTCAAAGAAGATCAATGACATCGCAATGGGATGGGTGATGTCTTGCCTGGAGTGTGATGTGGATTTAAGTGAGGTAGAGTTGTGCTAAGTCAGTAGCCTCACTCTCTCTTCCAGAGTCATCAAAGTCTGGTGTCAGGGCAAAAGTAAAGATGATTAGCAATGGCACCCAGGATGCAGTGGGCATCTTCAATGTTTGACCAAGCTCCAAACACTCCGAAGTGCCTGTTTCAGCGTCCTTCAGGGCCACTGGAACAAATAGTTCTCATTTGCCTACTTCTGCTAGAGAAGGTCTTCACTTGCTTGGGTAGACATCCCCCTAACACCAACTGGTTTGAGTCTAGTAGGTGTTCTCAGATAAGGAAAGAGGCAGGCAGAGGTTAAGTTAATTTTCCCTAGGTCACATAGTGTTATGGTAATTTTTGTTTTTTTTTTTTTCTGTTCTTCTCTTTTGAAATGCTAAGGCCATCAAGTGCCTTTAATGAGTCTTCCCTTTGTTTGAATAGGGCAGTAAAGTGGGACCCTTTCCTCTTTTGTTTTGGAGCAGCTTCTCAGCACTGAGGTAAACAAGTACCTTTAATGAGTCCTGACTTTCAAATGTAATGTCAAGCAAAATGGAACTTTTTGCTGTTGTTTGTTTGAGTGCTTCTCAGCACTGAGGTAATCAAGTACCCCAGGCCCCTGAGACATGTGTCTAAGAGCTTAGGTTGGCATTTTGTTTTGGGGGCACACTCATTGAAAGAGAGACTCTGGGTAGCAGTTGAAGCAGGCCCCCCCCCCCACCTGCTTTGAAAACCCAGATGTTGGTGCTTTTCTCTGGTAACTATGTATGTATTGTGATTTGGTCAGACAGATAAAAACCTGTCTGTTGATCTGTTTGTAATTTCTGTTTGTATTTGCTCTGAAGTTCAGAGTGCTGGCTTTCCCCCCTGAACTAAGTGAATGGTTTATGTTTATTCAATTAAAGTAAGATTGCTAACCCCTTGCATTTGCTTTCCTTAGAAAAGCAGATCAAAGGACCTGTGCTAGCAGCCCTCTCGTGTGTTCTTGCTGTTGGTCTTTCACCTCCATGGCAGCTGCTAGCAACATTGTTGTTACACATAGCTAGAAAATCTCTGAGGCTAGAGTGTTGGGTCCAACACTCTATCCATTTTGTCACCTACCTGGCTCACAGAACATTTCTCTCCCCAGAGAGGAAATGCAATTCATTGCTAATTATCAAGGCTTCATCTGAAGGTGACTTTTGAAAGCTATCATTGACCCAAATATTTGCCTACATCTCATCAACTGAACTAGACTACTATAAAAAGCATAGTAAATTTGATTCATCCCAAGGTCAGATTTCTAGAATCTAGAAAGAGCTTAGAATCCAGAAGGGAACATAGAAGGCCTCTGAACCTGTAAGGATGACATAGGAGACGTATTAGACTATTTTAGATTTGGAATAGAATATAAATGTCTCTATGGGCAGCTGGGTGGTACAGTGGATAGAGTGCTGGGCTTGGAGTCAGGAAGACTCAACTTCCTGCATTCAAATCTGGCTTCAGACACTGTCTGTGTGACTCTGGACAAGTTACTTAACCCTGTTGGCCTCAGTTTCCTTATCTGTGGAAAGAGCTAGAGAAGGAAATGGCAAACCACTCCAGTATCTTTGCCAAGAAAACCCTAAAGAGGGCCATGAGGAGTTCAGCATGACTGAAAAGTGACTGAACAGTAACAAATAAATGTCCCTGGCAGTGTTCATGGAATCATTGAGCTAGAAAAAAGCCTTGAGATTATTTATCCCAATGCACTCAGTTTACAGAAGACCACAATGATACACGGAACAATTCAGCAATGTACTCGGGGTCACAGATCTAGCTGATGTCAAAACTCACGCTAGAATAAAGGATTTTTGGGCCAGTGCCATTCCAAACTGCAACAGCTTCCTCATTTATGTTCTGATTTGTGATACACAGCAGTTGTTGTGGGGAGGGGGGGAGGATAGAAAAAGAAGAACTCCTAAAAACAGAACTCCTTGAAAAGTGTTATAGCTTGTCGAAAAGGAAGAGATGGCCAACACGAAATCTAGAAAAACATTCTTACCAGAGCCCTTTAAAGAAGGGATAAACATATTATCTATCATGCTAAATATATCCAGAGGGCATCACAATAAATAAACAATTGAGGTTCACAACGATTACCCCAAGTTGTCAAAAAGAAAAAGAATAAATGATATTCAATGTACTGTATTCTACTTAACATAATAAAGTTAATATATTATAAATAATCTTATATTTTAATATAATAAAATTAATTCATTTATAAAGAAGCAGATCGTGACACAATAGATAGAGCACTGGGCCTAGAGTTAGGAAGACCTGAGTTCAAATCCAGCCTCAGGTACTTTAGTTATGTGATCTTGGGCAAGTCAAATAACCCTGTTCACCTCAGTTTCCTCTTCTATAAAATGAGCTGGAAAAGGAAATGGTAAACCACTCCAGTATCTTTGTCAAAAAAACAAAACAAATCCAAATGGGGTCATAAAAAGATAGGCATAACTGCAAAGACTGAATGAAAATAATCAGTTTATAAAATTGATTACGGTAGAGGGAAGAAGAAAAAAGGAGGAAAAAAGAAAGTTACATGATAATTTTATTATAGTTTTATAGACAATCACTGTTTTTTCTATTCTACTATATTATGGAAATGCTTACTTTATTTTTAAAGTTCAGAATAAAATAAAATTGATTTTTTATAAATAATAAACTTATATGTATTTAGCCTTTTAAAGTTATTTGTAAACTCAAATAGTAAATTTTACTTAATAACTTAAAAAATGTCCAGTACACATTCCTTTTCATAGAGCTGGTTATTAAACTTACCCATACACTCCTAATTAAGCACCTACTATATACCAGGTACTGTGCCAAACACTGGGGATACAAAGGAAAGCAAAAGATAGTACCTGCTCTCAAGGGGCTTACAGTCTAATGGGTAGACAAGATACAAACAAGATATATAGAGGGTGAATTGAAGACAATCCGAGCACTAGCTAGCATTAAAGGAGATGGGGAAAGAAGTCTTGTAGAAGATAAGCTTTTAGCTGGAAATTGAAGGAAGCCAGGATGTGTAGATGAAGAGGGATAGCACTACAAGTGTAGAGGATAATGAAAATGCTTAGAGTTGGAAGAAGCACATAGTAGGTGCTTAACTAGGAGTATGATGGTAAATGTTTAATAACCATCTCAAAGAAAAAAATGTATGCAGGACACGTTTTTAAGTTATTAAGTAAAACTTACTATTTGGGGTTTACAAATATCCTTAAATCTTGTGGACAAACAGCAAGTATGCTTGGGTCACTGGAATATGTAAAAAGACTCCCTGCATGAGTAATAGTATAACCTCTGGGGATGGGCATATAATTCCAGAAATATTTGGAATTATAAGTATTTCCTGGTTGTAAAGGGGAATTAGGTAGCTCATATTAAGAGGGTTTAACTGTGAGTAATGGAACAAAATTAAAAAAAATGAAAATCTGATTAATCACTCACTAGAGGTTATCAAAGACCAGTTTTTTGGGACAGTAACAACATTATTTCAAAATAAGAGGATTGTTTAATGTGAGCTGTCTATAATGCGACCAGAGGATTTCCAAGCTAAAACAGGAGCAGAACATTAGTTATCATCTGGGCCTGTGGAAGAGGTCAACAAATGAGAAAGAGGGAAAGATGTTAGAGCCTGGAAGCATCAGCACCAGCACCTAGAATTATCTCTGATATGGACTTAGCATCAGGGAAAAATAGAGTATTTATAGAAAGAAGGCAAATAGAGGAATAATGATTATAATGCAAATTTATATAACATTTAAGTCTTTGAAAAATATTTTCTCTCTCTTCTCCTTTCTTTCCTCCACCCTCTCTATCTCTCTCACACATTCTTTCTCCCTCCCTCCCTCATTTCATCTCTCTGTTTCTCTCTTCTCTTTCTCCCCTCTTTTTCTCTCTCTTTCTCTTCTCTTCTCTTCTCTTCTCTTCTCTTCTCTTCTCTTCTCTTCTCTTCTCTTCTCTTTCTCCACTCTTTCTCCCTCTCTTTCTCTTTCTCTTCTCTTTTCTCTCTCTCTCTCTCTCTCTCTCTCTCTCTCTTTCTCTCTGTCTTTCTGTCTCTCTGTGTCTCTCTGTGTCTCTCTGTGTCTCTATCTCTCTGTCTCTCTGTCTCTCTGTCTCTGTCTGTCTCTCTGTCTCTGTTTCCATCTCTGTGTCTCTGCCTCTCTGTTTCTCTCTCTCTGTCTTGCCTGTCTTCAATGTCTTGCCTCGAGTCACACTGAGACCATGTCAGATGTGTGATTTGAACCAAGGTTTTCCAGACTTTCTAGCCAACTCTCTATCAGCTATCTCATATTGCCTCTCAGTACAAGTATTAGTCCCAATTTTACGATGAAGAAACTGAAACTCTGAAGGTAAAGCTACTTGCCAAAGGTCACAACTAGTAACTCTATGAAATGAAATTCAAATCTAGGTCTCCCAACAGGTCCAGCACTTTCTATACTCTATTGCCCATATATCTTATTTCCCAGTTGCATGTAAAAACAATTTTTAACATTTGCTTTAAAAAATTTGAGTTCCAGATTCTCTCCCTTCTTCCTCCCCACCTGCCCTCATTGAGATGGCAATCAATTCAATATAGGTTATACATGTGTAGTTATGAAAAATGTTTCCATAATAGTAATATTGTGAAAGACTAACTATATTTCCCTCTATCCTATCCCACTCCCTGTTTATTCAATATTCTCCCTTGACCCTGTCCCTTTTCAAAAGTGTTTGCTTCTGACTACCCTCTCCCCCAATCTGCCCTTCCTTCTGTCATCTCTCCCTCTTAGCCTCTTCCCTTCTCCTTTCCTGTAGGGTAAGATCCCCAATTGAGTGTGCATGTTATTCCCTCCTTGAGCCAAATCTGATGAGAGTAAGGTTGACTCATTGCCTTTCACCTGCCCCCTCTTTCCCCCCATTGCAACAGCTTTTTCTTGCTTCTTTTCTGTGAGATAATTTACCCTATTCTATCTCTCCCTTTCTTCTCCCAATACATTCCTATCTTAACCTTTAATTTTATTTTTAAAATATCATCCCTTCATATTCAACTCACCCTGTGCCATCTGTCTATATATACATACATATATACATGCACACACACACACACACACACACACACACTCATATTTATATATTCCCTTCAATTACCCTAATACTGAGAAAGGTCTCATGAGTTACAGATATCATCTTTCCATTTAGGAGTGTAAACAGTTCAACTTTAATAAATCCCTTATGATTTCTCTTTCCTATTTACCTTTTCATGCTTCTCTTGATTTCTGTATTTGAAAGTCAAATTTTCTGTACAGCTCTGATCTTTTCATGAAGAATGCTATTTCATTGAATATCCATTTTTCCCCCAAAGTATTATACTCAGTTTGCTGGGTAGGTGATTCTTGGTTTTAATCCTAGCTCTTTTGAAATATGGAATATCATATTCCAAGCCCTCTGATACCTTAATATACAAGCTGCTAGATCTTGTATTATCCTGATTGTGTTTCCACAATACTCAAATTGTTACTTTTTAGTTGCTTGTAATATTTTCTCCTTGACCTGGGAACTCTGGAATTTGGCTGCAATATTTCTAAGAGTTTTCCTTTTGGGATCTTTTTCAAGAGGTGATCAGTGG
Organism: Trichosurus vulpecula; assembly: GCF_011100635.1. Taxonomy (NCBI): domain Eukaryota; kingdom Metazoa; phylum Chordata; class Mammalia; order Diprotodontia; family Phalangeridae; genus Trichosurus; species Trichosurus vulpecula. The sequence continues at coordinate 416,013,015 of NC_050574.1, read as the reverse complement.
ATTCTTTCAATTTATATTTTCCCCTCTGGTTCTGGAATATCAGGGAAGTTCTCCTTGATAATTTTTTGAAAGATGATATCTAAGCTTTTTTTTTTTTTTGATCATGGCTTTCAGGTAGCCCAAAATTTTAAAACTATCTCTCCTGGATCTATTTTCCAAGTCAGTGGTTTTTCCAGTGAGATTACATTGTCTTCTCTTTTTTCATTCTTTTTTTTTTGTTTGTTTTTGGCAGGGCAGTTGGAGTTAAGTTACTTGCCCAAGGTTACAGCTAGTAAGTGTGTCAAGTCTCTGAGGCCGGATTTGAACTCAGGTCGTCCTGACTCCAGGGCCAGTCCTCTGCTCACTGTGCTCCCTAGCTGCCCCACTCTTTTTTCATTCTTTTGGTTCTGTTTTATAATTTCTTTATTTCTTATAAAGTCATTAGCTTCCATTTGCTCCATTCTAACTTTTAAGGAATTATTTTCTTCAGTGAGCTTTTGGACCTCCTTTTTCATTTGGCCAATATTTTTAAGGCATTCTTCTCCTTGTTGGCTTTTTGGACTTCTTTTGTCATTTGGGTTAGCCTATTTTTTAAGGTCTTATTTTCTTCAATATTTTTTTGAGTCTCCTTTAGCAAGTGCTTGACTTGTTTTTCATGATTTTCTTGCATCCCTCTCATTTCTCTTCACAATTTTTTCTCTACTTCTCTTATTTGAATTTCAACATCCTTTTTTGAGCTCTTCCCTGGCCTGAGACGAATTCATATTTTTCTTGGAGGCTTTGGACGTGGGAGCTTTGACTTTGTTGTCCTCTTCTGGTTGTACGTTTTGATCTTCTTTGTCACCAAAGTAAGATTCTATAGTCTGAGATTTTTTACACTGTTGCTCATTTTCCAACCCAATTCCTTGACTTTTGAGCTTTTGTCAAGGTAGAACTCTGCTTCTGGTGTGGAGAGTGTGCTTTCCCAAACTTCTGGGGTTTTGTGCAGCTATTGTCAAAGATACTTTTAGACACCTGTAAATTTTCAGTTCTTCTAAGGTGGTATGACCAAAGGAGAGGTGTTTACTCCTCTCCTTGTCTGTTCTCTGGTCTTTGAGTGATCACAAGCACTCTTTTCTGCCTTGGGACCATGAGGAGAATTCACTCTCCACAGCTGCCACAAACTCTACTATGCCAGAACTCCTTCTCACCCCAGGACCACCACCCAGCACTGTGATACAGATCCAAGCATGGCAAAGCAAGAGAATCCTGCCTCAGTGCCAGCAAAGAGATCCTTGCAATCCCCCTCCGATCAGCTGCTCCATCCCCCTACCACCTGTGGACCTGGAGCTCTGGAAGCAGCCATTGCTGCTCCTGCCACTGTCACCTCCCCTGCCCCAGGGTTGGGGCTGGACTGCACTCTTCTCTCACCCAGGTGGGACAGAGTTTCCCCACTGACCTTCTACTTTGTCTTTGGTGTTTGTGGGTTTAGAAGTCTGGAAACCACTACAGCTGCCAGTCCTCTGAGGCTTGCTCCAGTCTGATCTGTGTTGGTTGCACTTCACTGCCCTTGGCTCCCACCCTGGTGCAATAGACCCTTCCTGTCACCCCTCCAGGTCATCTTCAGCTGGAGATTTGTTTCACTCTGTCATTTTGTGGGTTCTGCAGCTCTAGAATTTGTTTAGAGTCATTTTTTACAGTCATTTGGAAGTATTTGGGGTTGTACTCAAGCAACTCCCTGCTTTTACTCCACCATCCTGGCTCTGTCCGCCCCCCCCCAATAATAGACATTTTAAAAGGATGAATTTGAGCCAATAGGAAAGTGACTTGTCCAAGATCACATAATAAGTATGGGTGAAAGACAATACTTAATTCAGGTCTTCCTGGCTCTGAGGTGAGCTGACTCCTTACTAGGCCATGTTGATTCTTATTAAATGTGATACTTTGAATTTATAAGAATTAAGATGGCTGAACGTAAATCTAGCATAAGAAATTACATTTCAGAACATGTGTTGTAAGGTGATAATGATTTAAATTCTACTAATAATCCAGGAAAAAATACTCCCCAAATGAGAGCATCTTAAAGGGAATTCAATACAAGTTATCAAATCTTTATTAAGTGTCTACAAACTTATGCAACATGCATGACACTGAGGTTACAAAGATAAAAATGACATAGACTTTGCCCTAAAAGAACTTAGAATCATGTAACCAAATACAGCCTTCATATATGCCTTAAGGTATGCAAAGTTCTTTATATATATTATTTCATTTGAGGTAGCTATACATTACATTTATATAATGCTAATAACTACAATGCATGAGGAAGTAGATAATTGAGTGCATAGGAGAAGCCAAGAAGAATGAAATGGGAAACAGGAAAGAGAAATTACTTCTACTAGCAATGAGGAAGATAGGCTTCATGTGGGAGGTAGTATCTGAGTTGGATCTTAGAAGAAGAGAAGGAATTCAACACTTAAGGATATTGGGGAGGGGGAAGGAATTCTATTCAAAAGCATAGAGGATGTAATACACATAGAGTCAGCAAACAGGGAAAGGCAAAACAATATTGGGAATAGCTAGTAGTCCAATTTGGCTGAAGCACATACTGTAGTATGTGAAAGGGAATTGTATGAAATAAGGTTAGCTACATATATAGATGATAGCTAGCTATTATATGATAGATGGCAGGAGATACTTAGATAAATAAATTGATGGATAGAAGGATAGAGAGGTAGACAGACAGATAGATAGAAGGACAGACTGACTGATGGACAGATATGGGCAAACAGATAGATGGATGAATGGAAGGATGGATAGAGAGACAGATGACAGAGACTGTTTTATTTTTGTCTTTGAAACTCCAGCACTTAGTACAGTGCCTGACACACAAATGGGTTCTTGTGTAGGAAACTGATGAAATTATAAAGATAAATATGGCAGAATCCTTGCTCCAAGGATCTTAAAGTCTATTTGGGGAAATAAGAGAGGTTCATAAGTAGTTATAAAACAAAATGGAGCATAAGAGCATAAGAAAGTGAGAGGAAGTGAGAGTTCATAAGAAAGAAAGATCGTCTATTGCTGGGGCATCAAAAAAGTTTCATCAAGGAAGTAATATTTGGGCTATATAACTCTCAAAATATAAATCCCCAATGAAATAGACATTGCCATGATATTTTGCACCCTTGTAAGACATCACACAGTACTAAAAAATAATATCAAAAAATTCTAAATTTAACTTAGACACACTTTGTATTTCATCTTCATGTTAAAACTCTTAGATCAGCACTAACATAGGCATTGTCTCTCTGACATACTGTTCCTGCACCTTGGCCTCCAACAAGGAAAAACCCAATTAAATCACCCTGAAACACAGCACTTTTTCTTGAAGCATAAATTGCTTCAGTCTTAATTCTATTGTGAGGGTGAACTAAAACAAAGAATTATGTTCTTAGGATAATTGTTGATTGGGGCCAAATGTCCAGGTTCTTATTCATTAATTAATTTATTTATTGAATAGATTCATTAATTCATCCATTAATTAATTTATTCACCGAACCTATTATGTGTCAGGTATTCTGCTAGTCACTCCATGATGTGGGAGAAGGGGGCATAGAGATGAATGCCCTACCACCAGAGATTTCCATCTTGTATAGGAGACAAGCACACAAATGGTGCTCTGGTTTCCAAGTCCCACACTCTACTGTACATAACATGCTACCTCCATATACTCAATTAGGAGTATCAGGGAAAGTTGTACAGACAAGATACAATTTGAACTGAGACTTTTAGAACAGGTAAGATTTTGGGAAACGGAAATGGTGGAGAAAATATTCCAAGCAGAGGGGACAATATGAGCAAAGAAGGGAGAGAAACATGGGCTGTGTTCCTGTTTGCCTGGAACACAAGGCAAATGTAAGTGAGGGAAAGTATGAATTAAGACTGGAAGTATAGGTCAGGGCCATATTATGGAAGCCCTTGAGTGTCAGGATTTGGGTTTTATTTTTCAGGCAATGGGATGATATTGAAGTTTTTGAGCAGGTTTGTGAAACGATCAGAGCTATCCTTTGGGAAGATGAACTTGTTAATAGTGTGCACAATGAATTTTAGGGAGGAAAGAACAAAGACATGGAGTTGTTAAAAGGCTAGACCACGGGTGAAAGGTGGGGAGAGAGAGGCACTGAACAAGGCTAGTGGAAGCGGGACTGGAATAAGATTTGAGAGACATTGTAGAAGTATAATCAACAGGTTTTTTGGAAGTGTTTAGGTATAGGGATGCAAGGGTAAAGGATGACTTCCTTAAACTGATAAGGAAATTGTTCCTTGAACTATAGAAACATTAAAGTCTAGAGTTCTAAGGGACTTTTGAGGTTTTCTGGTAAAACTTCTAGTCCATATGGGATTCCCTTCTATAATATACTTGAAATGTGATTTATTCAACCTCTTTTTTGCTGTTTTTGGTGAGGAGAAACACATTGTCTCACAAGGAAGTCTAGTCCATTTTTGGGACATTAAAATTGTTAGAAATTTTGCCTTTATATGGAGTCAAAGTGTTTTCCCCTTTAACTTTAGCCCAATTACCCTAGTTCTACCTTCTACAGATGGATAAAATAAAACTAAGGCTGCTTCTTCCACAAGACAGGATTCAAAGCATTTGAAAACAACAATCATGTTCTGGATATGTCCTCTTCTGCGAACCAAATGACCCCAGTTTCTTCGATCATTTTTCAAGTGACATGATTTTGAAACCAATCAGCATCATGCTTATCTTAGAAACACAATTCAATTTAAGATATGGTGCCCAGAGTGAAAAACAGTCCTCCAAATAGTGCATCAGCCAAAACAAAGTAGGATCATACTATTGCTTTCCTTCATCTGAAGAGTAGGCTGATATTTGTGTAGTCTAGTTACTGATAGGACTAGCTCTTTGATTCCATTGGCACAGAGAATTCCTGGATGAAAAACAAAACTCCCCGTACCAATATTTACTTCACAATTTATACCCTTAGAGTTGCCTAGGGCATTGAGAGATGAAGTGACTTAACCAGAGTCACAGTCAATGTATTTCAGAGACTAGCCTTAAACTGAAAGTTTCCTGGCACTAAGGCCAGCTCTCTGCATAATGATGCACTGATTATCCATTATAATCTAAGATAACAATGCTTTGTTTTTGACATTCATCTTACAATGCTAACTCACACTGAATTTACAACCAAATAAAATTTCTTTTTAAACCTGGGCTAATTTCACATGATTCGTTCATAGGAATCCCATTGTGGCTCCCAATAATCACTTCATTCATTTAAAAAACAACAGCAACAGAAAATTTGCTTAATAGCCCATTCCAGAATTTTACCAAGGGTAAGTATCAAGTTCACCAAAATCCTGCTACTTTCCTCTCATTTCATGAAAACAGGATGGAAATGAAAATGAAAATGGAAATTTTTGTCTATATTACACATTTTATCTTCTATGATTTCTCAAAAAATAACAACACTGGAGACATGATCACATCTACCAGTGCTTTCAGAGTGATGGGAAGTAATTCACTTGGGTCAGAGAACTCCATCTTCATTAGAGTAGTTAGATGGTGTCATATGTGGTGTCATATGCACCTATCACAGGTTTTTATTCCCTCTTCACTATATTTGTTCTGCCCTTTCTATTTCCAAGTTCATTCTTCTTGATAGAGAAGATGGAAGCAAACTAGTTCAGAAGTCTGTTTTTCTCTTCATCATCTGTTAACATTATACCATCTGCTCCTAGCAGAGAGCCTATCCCTTCTCTATTTTTTCTTGTCCAAAATATACCTAGAAAAATACTTTACATGGTCCTTAGCATTTTTCTCAATCATCAAGTCATCTTAGTCTTTTGACACTATTCTGACAAATCCATATCAAACTTTTTTTATTCATCGTGAGATATGTATTCATTCCAACCCTCTTCCCTGTTATTTTCTCCAGCAAATTACTGGGCACCTTCTCCACTGTTATTCATTTTCTCTGGCATCCCTCCCCATAGAGTCCTATTTTATGGGTTTATCTGTGCATTTTTCTTCCTCCTCCTCCTCCTCAAATATCTGCTTAAAATCCTTTTGATAAGGTCAGTGAGTTTCCTGCCAAACATGTTCCCCAGTTCTCATGAATCACAGAATCCCAATGTTGGAAGGGACATCAGGAGGCAATCTATAAATACTTTAAAAGACACCTGGCAAGTGGTTGCCCAACCTTTACTCAAAAGTCTCACCATCTCCTGATGAAGCTTATTCTTCTTTTCGGTAGCTCCAATTGTTAGGAGGCTTTCCCCTTACATCAAACCTAAAGAGATGAGATGTAATCCACCCCATATCAGAAACCTATCATTTCTCACTCTTTCCAGAAAATAAGTTCATGCAGGTTCAGTTTCTTTATCTTCCTTTCTTTTCTAGAGCCATGACCTTCAAATGGAAAAAGAAATAGAAACACTACTTGTATTCTCAAATCCTTTAATCTTGAGTTCAAAATATCAAAGCCCTTACAGATATATTCCAGATTTCTTCTGGTGATATTATTTATTCCCACATGAATCAATAGAAGTGGGCTTCAAGAGTAGAGTTTATAATTCTTAGAAGATTTTCCTTCATGTCTGGACTACATAGTCTAGAGTCTAATCATACCACACATATCCTGGTTAGTTATGTCTGGTCTACATATAGTCAACTCAATAACTTTCAGGAATGAGTTCACCACCACTACCTGTCCCTTTATCCTGGAACCAGGTATATTAGGAAGGCAGAATTTATGATTTCAAAGAGAATCTCATATGTGCCTAAAAGGTCCGGAACTGCAAGATATAAGGAATTCTCTAGGCAGAAGGCAGGAGAACTAAAGCATGTATTTACACTCCACAATAACAATCCCACAAACCAGCGTCCCCATTTTGATATTTTCACCAAAGCTTCCAGGCCCAATAAGTCCGCCTTATAAGGGTAACCAAAAGGCCACAGAGAAGCGAGATGGTATAAGGCAAAATCGTATACATGCTTCCCCTCTACAGTAAGAAGATTACCCACTAGCCTCTAGTCAGCTCTGCTACCGGCAGCTCAGCTTCGGCTGTAGGTGTCTCTGGCTCCAACCGGAAAAGGAAAGGAGGATCTTCAAGCTGTCCTCTCCCCTCTTATAGAGTTTTTGACATCATCAAGTGCCGCCTGAACGACCAGGGCCGATTGGTTCTTGACTTGGCCCCTCCCCCAGCATAGACCACGTTAACACACCTCCCCTCAGCCAGCGCCACGACTCATCACACAGGAAGCTCCGGTCCTGCTCCGGTCCTGCCCTGGAAGAGCAAGCCCCAGCGTCCAGGGAAGCTCAACGAGGTGAGCTGAGTCATTCAAAGAAAACAAAGTCCATTCTGGCTACACCAGGAATAGGTTTTTTCATGCCTGGTGTCATCTGTGAATCCTTACTGTTCCATGGAGCATAAGACAGTACTTCTTCAGAAGTTTGAAAGAGGTCAAGAGGAGAAACTGGATTTGGAGGAAAGATTATGAATTTGTTAATTCTCGAGGATCCCAGGGCAAGAAAATTAAAAGTGCTACAGAAATGCTAGATATTATTATTATCATCATTATTAGTACATAGCAAAGAGAGAGAGTGGAAGAGACAGAGACAGTGAGACAGAGAGACAGATGGAGACAAAGACAGACAGAAACAAGCAGAGAGGGAGACAGAGAGAATCTATTCCATTCCCACTGCCACCACCTGGACAATTTTAATATCTTCCTAACTGGTTTCCCTGACTCCAGTCTCTTCACTTCCAATCTTTTACCAGTGCCATAGCAATCCTCTTAAAGTTCAGGACTAATCCCATTATTCCTCTACTCTAAGACTTTTAGTGGTTCCCAATAGCCTATAGGAAAAATGAAAATAATTAAACTTAACACCTTGCTCCCAATCTAGCTCCAAGTTTTCTGACTTTATTTTACATTGTTCCTCTTTGAGCCCCACTCCACATGTATGTATATTTATATATTCAAGTCAAATGGGATTGTCCCAGTCTTATCTTGCACTCTCACACCTTTGAAAAACTGCATATCACCCTGAACACCAATAATAGACTCTTCCCCTATGTTTGCCTCTTCAAATCTATTTTTTTTCCTTTAAGACCTTGATCACGTGCTACTTCTCTCTTATTCTACTAAGGCAGTGAAATCTAAGGTTCTCTTTAATAAGAATGCCAATGGATGACTCCACTTGGCAATTCTACATCATTGTGATATAGATAAGAAATTATTTAATCGAGTTCTAGATCATATTATAGAATTAAAAATAAAGCAAAGGTCTTTGAGTGCTATGGTAATTTAAAATAGTTTCATGAAGGATGTAGAAGTTGAACCAGACCCTGAAGAATTTAGAGAGACAGGAAAGACCATATTCAATTTGAAGAATAAAAAGAATGAAACATGATAGGTAGGAAAAAGCATGTTGCACAAAGGACAATGAAGAGATTATTGGGTTCATGTTGGACAGAAGTGGAAAATCAAGTTCTATAGGTTAAAGTGGAACCAAATTTTGGGCAGCCTTGAATATCAAGTTCATGACTTTGAACTTTATCTGGAAACTAATTGTAGGTCCTTAATAGTGAAATGGCATGATGAAAACAGTTTTTTAAGGAACATTAATCTGGCACCAACCTCCAGGGTAGATTAGAGGAGAAACAGACTGAACCTAAAGAGAATGATTAGGAAGCTATTACTGGAATCCAGGTGTGAAATGAATGGCACCTGGTCTGTGTGATAACAGTGGAAATATAAAAGAAGGCATAAAAGTAGGTGACATCATGAATGAAGAATAAGAAGGACTTAGTGACTGACTAAATATGATAGATGACTAAGTGCTTGAGACTGTGACCCTAGGGCAAATGGTAGTGGCACTGATAGAGACAGGGAAGTTGGGAAGGACAAATTTGGATGGTGAAGCTAATAATCTATTCATTTTAAACAGATTGAGCTGTCATTATATAGAGTACATACAAGTGACATACATAACTATAATGGTGCATGAACTCTCAAGAAAAATAATTGCAGAGAGAGAAGGGCAAAAAGCAATGTGATACAGTAGAATAAACACTGGACCTCAAATGAGAGGATCTGGGTCTATCATTACTAGATAAGCCATCAAATTAGAAGAGCATAAAATCATAGAATCTCATACTTTGGAAGTACTTCAGAAATCATTCCAGAGCAGTATGCACATAGAGGGGACAGAGGGGCAGTCACTTATCCTCTCTAGTCTTCAGTTTCCTCAGCTGTAAAATGGGAATGATAATTATTGCATGATCTATCTCATGTGTAGAGTTATGTAGTGGATGTGAGTAGGCTACAGTACATTACCAAAGAAGAATTACACAAGAAAAGAGCAATAAAAATGCTATTAGAGAATTGCATGAACAGAAAAGGTGTTGGGTTGATCATAGGGCAAGAGCGAAGAATAACCAATGGACAGCCAGGGTGGTTCATTGCTATCCATGTAATGTCAAATGATATACACTAGCAGAGTTCTTAATCTGGAGTAAAGGAAATTACTGTTAAAATATTTTAATGACTGCATTCAATTCAATTGCTTTTCTTTGTAATCCCGTGTATTTCTTTTTAGGCATTTAAAACATTATTATGAGAAGGGGTCTATAGGCTTCCCCAGCTTGTCAAAGGTGTCTGTGACACAAAAAAAGTTAAGAACCTCAGCTACAGAGAAACACCATAATGATATAGACATACTCCCTTGTGGAAGATTTACAGAAAGATATGGGCAAGAATGACATAGGATAAGAAGGCATGGAAGGTTTACAATCTGCCTCATTGGAGGGAATAGCCACATCTATAAGATTACAGATCTCTTGAAATATTGAGTTACCTTGTGTTGTTGTGAGGAAAGACCTTTCTATACATTGCAAAGATGTACCAGCAAAGAGCAAGCTCTTGGAGGGTCTATCAACCTGAGAGACTCCTAGTACCATTCAAGAATCAGCCTTGCTAAGTTCAAAAAGTCTCATTAATAAAAGCTTGGTCACTGGGTGAAGTGTTTCTGTTGTTTTTCATTCAGAGCAATTCATGAAGATGATTTCATTAGGATCTGCCAAATGAATGAGTATGCCCACACCTAAGAACTAAATCGTTGAAGCATCAAATTTTATGGTGGTGTTATTATCACTATTAGTATAGTTATTATCATATTAAATATGAGCTAGCTACATTTAGGTAGATGAAGGAGGAAGAAGAAACAGGAAAAGAGATAAATGGTCAGAAAAGTAAGGGTGAAACCTGGAGCATTAGGTATCCTAGAAGCTATGAGAGAATTTCAAGCAGAGGGTGATTACCAGGTCCAGCTATCCAAGGGCAGTTAATAAGAAGAATTTACTGAGCATGTATCCTAAAGACATAAAGCATATTTCTTTTTTCAACCATCCCTGAAATCCTGATTCAAGAGTCAATTCACAAAGGAAAGGATTTTTCCTGTGTTACTGTTGTTCATGTCATATGTTATGTATGGAAGAGATAGAATAAAAGGTTCTTCAGGGCAGGGATGGTTTCTTTTTACCTTTGCATTCCTAGCACATATTACAGTGTCTGGCTCACAGTAAGTCAAGTCAATAAGCATTGAGTAAGTGTTTAATCTATGCATGATGTTAAGTGCCGAGAGTACTAATACAAGCAAAAAGAAACTCTATGCCTGTCTTCAAACAGCTTGTTTCCTAATGGGGGAAATTGCCACATGAAAGGAAGCTAAAAAATAGGGAAGGGGTCAGGGATGGTGAAGAAAGAAATCTAGAGAGTTAGGAGGAGAATGTGGAGAGGAAAAAAGGGGTGAATGAGTGAACACGTGTGGCCAGAGCCTTAAAAATGAAGGCTCTGTGAGAAACTGACCAATCAAATAAGGGAACACACAGGGCAAAGGAATCTTTTAAGGAGAGAAAATTTCTGGGAAATCATGGAGAAAGAAGTATAAAGAGTCAAGAGTCGAGCCTAGGTGCTTCATAAATGCTTGCTGATTGATCTAATATGGAATAATAACATTGAAATGAAGGTATCTTTTTTCCTATTTTTATCAATCATATTTAATCTTTGAACTACTGTAACATTATGAGACATAACATAGAAGTGACTAGGTATTCTAGTATGATCCTAAAATAGAGACTATTCATTTGTTCAATTAGATTATCATGGACAAAAATCTTAACATTACAATACTACTATATTTTTAAAAAGTATATATAATGCATTGCTATGAACAAAGAAAATCAACTCATCCAGTAAAAATGTTATTTCAATTACCAAAAATAGATGAGAAGAGATGGAAATAGGGATGAGCCTGGCTGCCTTAGATAATAAAAAAAAATGCACTTCTGAGTCTTTCAGGAAATAAATTGATGTACAGCTAACTACGCTATTTACATAGATATAACAAAGAACAATGAAAAAAGATCCTAGAAGAAAGATGTACTTGTTCATTTTCATATGAAATGATTGTCTGCTTCAAAGAGAATTCATGTTTATTTGGTGTCACGCATGTGAAGTATCACAAAATTATTTTTTGGAAGGAAGGAAGCATTGACCAGAGAGGATTATTTGTAACTCTGGCCCAGGTGATTCAAAAACTATTGAAAAAAAAACCCTGAATTTGCCAAATGGCGGGGTGTGGGAAACACAAAGCATTTCACTTTTAAGAAAGGTAAAGAAGAATAGCAGGAAAATTAAAGATGGCTATTCATCATGAATGCTTTAGGGTGCCAAGTCAGGGAGTGGGGGAATTCTTTTTTTTCAAGGGAGGAAGGCAGGGCAATTGGGGTTAAGTGACTTGCCCAAGGTCACACAGCTAGTAAGTGTGTCAAGTGTCTGAGGCCAGATTTGAGCTCAGGTCCTCCTGACTCCAAGGCCGGTGCTCTACTCACTGCACCATCTAGCTGCCTCTGATTGGGGGAATTCTTAATCAGTATGCCAAGAGAACATGGGATCTTGTAGGATCTACCCAGCTGAAGAGGCTTCATGTCCAGTCCTAATGGGGTACTGAATGTTGTCCAGGTATCAGTGTAGCTAAGTTTTTAGAGTCTCATCATGAGAGCTGATCATTAAGTGATAGATAGACAGATATAGATGATATAGATATATATACATTCATGTACATGCATGTGTATGTATATACAGATATGTATATATGGATGTATTTATATAATTATCACCTACAAATATATATATATGACATATTTATCTATCAAATATTATGTGCTATATATTTTAAGTATATGTATGCATGCATAATACACATATGCATATGTGTATAATGCATGCACAATACACATATGCATATGTGTATATACACATATATGTACATACATATGATGTCCTAAAAGTCTTAGTGCCATTTTAAGTTATTAAACCTTAAAACTTGTCTATATACACATATATGCATACGTACAATAATAGTAACTATTGTTATTATAATCCTGATATCCTCCTCTTCATCCTCCTTATCATTATTATAGACTGTATTCAAAAGTATTAAGGGATAGAAGAGGTACCTAACCTAATGAATCTTTATGTAAGGGGTTTCTCTGTAGGACCAACTTGCTTGCCCCTTGCTTGCTTTAGGGTCTCCCTCATTGTGTGAATACTGGGAGTCTATGTCCTAGAAGGCTCTAGACTTCTTATCCCACCCAGAAGTTTGCAAAAGGCTTGTCATCATTAGTTTTGAAATGGAAATGCTGCAAGATTCCTCCCAAGGGAAGCTACCAGGATGCCAAGCAAGCAGGGATCAGCAAACTTTTATTAATCAAGTTCTTGCTAAGTCAGTCACTTACTCCTAAATGTAAGGGTAAGGAAGTCTTTAAATATAAACTTAAGTGTTTAAATTTTTACATTCCAATGGGGGAGATGATGTACAAATTACTAGATAGGTAGAAGATATGTACAGTGTTAATGAAAGGTACTCCTGGAAGAAAAGGACCAGCAGCCTGGGGGACTAGGGAAAGCTCCTTGAAGATGGTATAATTTCATTTGTCTTAATGGAACCCAGGAAAGCCAGAAGTCAAAGTGAGAAGAAAGAACATTCCAGGGCTGGAGGACAACCAGTGTAAATGCACAGAAAGGGTAGATGGTCAGGGGAAATAGAATGTAGTGTGGGAGGGATACCCAGTAGGCCAATGGAGCTGGATTGTAGAGTACATTGAAGGAAGCCAAACCCAAGGAGACTAGAAAGGTAGGAAGGGGCTAGATTATAAAGGCTGAGAGAAAAAAAAGATGCCGGAGAGAGAAGGATGAATATAGCACCAGAAGAAGGCCCCACAGGTGCAGTTGCTACTGCCAACAAGATATCTCCCTTCCAATCATGTCAATGTTGTACTTTAGAGGTATTTAATGCTTGCCATGCCCTACTAATGGATCCCATCACCACTTGTGTGTCAGACTTTCAGGTATGGATATAGCAACACTTTGAAAATATAGAGGTTTCTTCAGTCCATAGCTAAGAAATTGACTTTAGCATCCATCTACTGGGAAGTCATTACACCCAAGCAATTTCCTTGCTCAAAGCACTACTCTTTTGAGCCAGAGAGTTGGGGTAGAGATGAATGGACTTGCATTCTTCCTGGTGGAAGGATGTAGCTTTAGGGAATGGGTAATGAGAGTACTTGTGTACTTAATTCTTTGTTTACCTTGCATTCTATTTTTTAGTAACTGCGCTTGGACCTTATTATGATGTCCCATCATTAATTCTAGCTGGTCAGGAGGTGAAGAGAAAAATGGGAGCTTCTGAGCAGTGATTTTAAGTAGATGGTAAGTGCAAATATTAGGTTCACAGAATCTCAATGTGACCCAGAATGCAGCATTTGAAGACATAAAGAATGAATGTTCTCAAATTCAACTGAGTGGTAGAGGAAGAAAAGGAAAATGTTGAGCTGAGAAAGCAATTGAAAATGGCACTTTAACTATTATTGTTGGCTAGAATAAACCAAATATTTTAAAGTCAAGATTGGGAGATAAATATGTGAGAGAAAATTCCTAATAGCATGGAACAAGTTATACAAACGTTTTTAGAAAGATAGAATAATAAAAGAAGTGGTGAATGTGGGGGCCATTTAAAAAAGTTACATATCCAAGTTGAAATTTTCTGCATAACTCTTTTTTCAAAAGAAAATAAGGTTTTTGTGAATCTGAAAAATAGCCAAATATAAGGTTGCTTCCAAAAGCAAAAATGTTTTAAGTTATCTCAGTTTTTCAGCAATTCTGATTTCAGGTAATTATAAAGCTTATACTAAATATTAGCTCTAAAATAATAATAGTAACAATAACTAAGATTTACATAGTTTTCTTAGGTTTGCAAAGCACTTTACATATTTACATATCATTTGATCTTCACCATAACCCTTTGAAGAAGGTGCTATTATTACCCATATTTTACAAATGCAGAAAATTGAGGTATATGGACATTAAATGACTTGCCTGGAGTGACACAGCTAATTAGTGTGTCTGTTACCTTAGCAGATTTGAAATCAAGTCTTCCTAACTTTTTTAAGTCCATCACTCTATCAACTACTACAGACGCACGCACACACACACACACACACACACACACACACACACACACACACAATTTTTTTTTTTTTGCTCAATCTGTAGTTTTGCTCTCATCATTATGGGTACCTCCTCCATTGACCCAATTCATACCAGATTCACTCCTTTTCATCTTATATAATTTGACCATATTCTCCCATAGAACCCGCTTAGATCCTCCTCTGGTTCTTTTGCTGGATGTCAGCACAGTCTTTAGATTGTATATTTGTCATTTTTCGCTTCCAGCTGACCTTTTCCAATCAAACTTGTCCTTGATGATTTTTATATTAATTCATATATTCACATGGCTCATAATTATTAATATGCTATAACATACTCATATCTACTATAATTTTCATTTTCTTTTAGGCCATCTGCATTTCATTTTTTTCTGATATCTTGTTGCTCCATGATTCACAACCATATTCCAGCACCGGGAACAGAGCTGCTGGTAAAAAGAGGGTTTTTTTGTGGCAAGGATAAAACCATATTCATATATCAATCCTATGCACTTTGAAAATTGTTTCAGTGTGGAAATATTGCCCCACTACATGTAGCTCTGAATGCATTTCAGGGTCTATTAGTGATTTTTATTTGTAATGCTTATATCCTCTATAAATGTCCTCTTCTGATAACTCATGATAACTTGGCTCTTGAAGGATATGCCAGTGGAGCACAAAATCTGGCAGATTCTACAAATTTGGAAAGGTCTCTAGTAAAGTCTAAGAAGTCGACTGGTTTTGCTGCCCAAAGACTGTGTTTGTTAAATATGCAGATGTTCATGGGCAGCTAGGTGGCACAGTGGGTAGAGTGCCAGGCCTGAAGTCAGGAAGACTCATATTACTGAGTTCAAATCCAGCTTCAGTCATTTACTAGCTGTGTGACCTTGGGCAAGTCACTTAACTCTGCTTCCCTCAGTTCTTCATCTGTAAAATGAACAAAAATGAGCTAGAGAAGAAAATGGCAAAATGCTCCAGTATCTTTGCCCAGAAAACCCCAAATGAGGTCATGAAGAATAGGACGTGACTGACATGATTAAAAAGCAAGAACATAGCCAGTAGGTTGGAAATTCATGAAAGGATTAAATCTTGGGTCATGAGGAAACATGAAATAAATACAAAACAATGGAGCTTCTGAGGACTCCTTCAGCTTGCTCACGAGCAATGGCAAACAGCAGAAAAGAGAGCAGAGGATGATAAGGATAACACAGTTCTTCGCTCTCCTGCATTCATTAATTTAACTATTTGTCTTCTTAATGTTCATTCTTTCTTCAATGGCCAGTAAGCGGGTATTATTTCAAAAGATCTGATTGGGATCTATATTGACATTCTTTAAATAAATGAAGTAAGAAAGCATTAAGAAGTAGCACCTAATTAAGATGACTCATAGGTTCTCATTAGAACAAAAATAACAAAATTCATCTGGAAGAACAAAAGGTCAAGAATATCAAGGTATCAATGAAAAAAATGTGATGGAAGGTGGACATACCAGATTTCAAACTGTATTATAAAGTAGTAATCATCAAAACAGTCTGGTACTGGTGAAGAAAGAGTGGTTAATCAGTAGAATAGATTAGGTACACAATAAATTGTAGCAAGTGAACATAGTAATCTAGTACATGGTAAATTTTAAGATCCAAGCTTTTGGGGCAAAAACTCATTATTTGACAAAAGCTTCTAGGAAAATTAGAAAATAGTATGGAAGAAACTAGGTATAGACCAACATCTCACGCTGTATACCAAGATAAGGTCAAAAAAGGTGTATGATTTATACATAAATGACAATGCCATAAGCAAATTAGGAGAGTATGGAATAGTTCACCTTCCAGATCTATGGAAAATGGAAGAACTTAGGACCAAACATAGAATTATATAGAGAGAATGTAAAATTGATCACTTTTATCACATAAAGTTTAAAAGTTTTTGTGCAAACGAAACCAATTCAATCAAAATTTGGAGAGTAGATAACTTGGGAAACAAATTTTGCAGATAAAGGCCTCATTTCTTTCATATATAGAGAATAGAGTCAAATTTATAAGAATACAAGTCATTCCTTAATTGATAAATGGTCAAAGGATAAGAATAGGTAGTTTTCAAAGAAATAAGTTATCTATAGTCATATGGAAAGATGTTCTAGCTTACTATTAATTAGAGAAATGCAAATTAAAACAGCTCTGAGTTACCACTTCACACCTCTCAGATTGGCTAATATGACAAAAATGGAAAATTATAAATGTTAGAGGGGATGTGGGAAAACTAGGACACTAATACACTGTTGGTGGAGTTGTTAACTGATCTAAGCATTCTGAAGAGCAATTTGGAACTATGTCCAAAGGACTATGAAACTATGCATACCTTCTGGTCCAGCAATACCACTGCTAGGTCTATATCCCAAAGAGATTTTTTAAAAAGGGAAAAGGACCTTTCCGTACAAAAATATTTATAGCAGCTCTTTTTATGGTGGCTAAGAATTGGAAATTGAGGGGAAGCCCATCAATGGGGGAATGGCTGAACAAGTTGTGGTATATGATTGTGATGGAATATTATTATGCTATAAGAAATTACAAGCAGGATGATTTCAGAAAAACCTGGAAAGACTTACATGAACTGATGCAGAGTGAAATAAGCAGAACCAGGAGAACATTGTGTTCACTAATAGCAATATCGTACAATGAAGAACTGTGAATGATTTAGCTATTCCCAGCAATATAATGATCCAAGACAATTCCAAAGGACTCGTGATGAAAAATGGTATCCATCTCCAAAGGAAGAAGTAATATTATCTGAATACAGATTGAAGCATGCAATTTTTCACTCACCACTCTCTTTCTTTCTGTCTAATTACCCCAAAGTAAGTAGTCACTCTTGGTGAATTCAAGTCACCTAGAGCTATTACTCTGTTACTCTCAATAATATTTGAAAGATCATAGTACATGGGAGAGGTACCACAATCCTGGAGAAGGGTACGTATATTAATTTTCAGAAATCACTCTCCTTGGGAAGGGACAGCTTGGAAAACTGTAAACCAGATTGGCATAAAATAGGTTTAGACCAGCAACTTTTACCAGATACCATAAGATCCAAATCAATCAGAGCTTTAAATTTAAAAGCTAGCATATTTTTTTTAAATGGATACTGAATGAAGTTGTATCTTTCGGACCTACAGTTAGAGTGGGAAATCATAATCAAATAAGAAACAGAGGTAATCACAAAAGACAAAACAATTTTGATTGTATAAAATTGAAAAATATCTTTTTCCCATGAATATATCAATGCATCTGGAATAAGATAACCTGTGAAGTAAAAAAAAAATAACTGTTTATCAGATCTTTTTGGTAAAATTCTGATATCCATTAGATACAGGGAATTGACAAATATGTGACTAAGAATAGATAAATGCATCAAAGGACATGAATAGTTTTCAGAAGAAGACATGTAAAGTATCAACTATGACATGAACAAAATGTTTCAAATAACTAATAGTAGGGAAAACTAAAATTTAAAAATTCTAGAGTATTGCATTAATTTCATTAAGCTGGCAAAGACACTAAAATGTTTTTAAAAAACAATTCTTGAGAAGCTATGTGAAGAAATAAATACACTACTGAAGGAGATATGATTTCTAACTATTATGGAAAATAACTTGTAATTATAAGAGAAAAGTCACCAAATTATGTATACCTTAAAAAGCAATTTTATTAATGCTAAAAATAAAAGTGATACAAATGTCACAATTAGTCTGTAAGCTTCTCAAGGGAAGGGATTATGTTTTTGCCTCTCTTTGTATGTCCAGTACTTAGCACAGTGCTTGGCACATAATAAGCATTCCATAAATGCTAGCTGACTGACTGACCAAAATGTCCAGGCATTTTCATCCAGAGATTGCACTGCTATGCATATACCCCAAGGAAGTCATAGACAGAAAGAAAGTTTGCATCTACTCCAAAACATTCATAGCTGCACTTTTGGTTGTAGCTAAGAACTGGCAGAATATAGACTATCAATGCCCCTTGACTGAGGAATTGCTAAACAAGCTGTGGTATGTGAGTATAATGAAATATTTCTATGCTATAAGGAATGATGAATGTGAGAAATCAAAAGAAGCATAGGAAGACCCACATGCATTGATATAAAATGAAGTAAGCAGAATAAGGAAAACAACATGTATGCACAATGACCACAGCAATGAAAATGTAAGGAATAAAAATTGAAATTAGAGACAAACAAGCAAACTGGCAAGCTATATAATTTCTATGGTTAATAAGAGGTTCTGGAAAAAAGTTAAGAAAATGTGTGTCCTTTCCTTTACATGGATGGGGATATATGGGCATAGAGAATTTCATATGTTGTCATATTCATTTGATTCATGGGTTGGTTTTGCTAAATTGTCTTTTCCTTTTTCTTTTTTTTTGTACATGGCATGGTTTGCTAGATAGGAGACAAAGAAGGGATAGATCCAGAAATAAAAGTGATGTAAAAATGAAAGATATCAATAAAATGTTTTTTTTCAAAAAAGGAACAATAAAATTCAGCATTAAAGATTCTTCTCAAAAAAGGGGTCTCTGACGTGTAATCATAGATTTTTTAATGATCTTGAATATCAATATCATTAAGCATAAAAAGAGAGACATGTAAAAATCTAAAATGTTTTTTTTCTTCAGAGAATCCTAGTAGAAGGATTTCCCGTAGATGCAAACCAAACTCTGAAACATCCAAAGGCTTTCCAGTTAACTATATAATTGTTCAGAAAGACCTAATCATTGAACAATTGAACAAACAGCTTATTGGGTTATCACTCATCTCTGTCTATCTCCTTCTCCCCTCTCCCCTTTGCCCCTCACCACCTCTCTGTCCCCTCTATCTATGCATACTTCCTGGTCACCTTTGCCTCTTAAAATCTCTAACTTCCTTCAGGGCTCAGCTCATGCGCTAACTCCTATACAAATCTTTTCTTGATATGTCTGTATTTATAAAATCCACATAGATAGATATATCAGAAACAGATGCTACAGATGGAAAAGGAACTGGAATTAAAATTGAAAAGGACATAAAATTGAATGATATTTGGAAAACAGCCTGGTGCTCTCAGTGACCCTAAGCTATTGTGGCAAAATCTTTGACTTTGCTTTTCTCCCATGGATGCTCTATGTCTGTAAATCACAGAATTTTTTAATTTCAGAAGAATATAGTCTAAGCCAACAAGCATTTTATTGTGCACTTACAAGTTGTATGGCATTGTATAATCCAATACAAATACTAAAGGAAAAATGGAAGGAAAAAGGAAAAACAGCCCTTTTCCTCCAGAAACTTGATTTATACTGAGGAATATATGTAAATGGATCAGTTTGTATGATCATTTTGGGAAGAGGAAGGCAATGAGAAGTCAGGCATCAGGAAAGACTTCTTGTAGGAGGTGGCATGTGAGCTGAATCTTGGAGGAAGCTAGGGATTCTAAGAGGTAGGGTTAAGTAAGGGAGCAAATTCCAGAAATGGGAGATAGCCCATGGAAAGGTAGATTAGAGTCAGCCTGTGAAAGAATTCAAATGTCAACATGAAAATTATATTTTTATGATGGATTCACTGAAGCTTCTTGAGTAGAGAAGTGACATAGTCAGATTTGTACTTTAGGAAGAATATTTTGGCAGCTGCATGGAGGAATAATTGGAGATATGAAGAAACTAAAGTCCAGGAGTCCAATTAGCAGATCATTACAAACACTTAAATGATAGGTGATGTGGACCTGAATTGCAGTAGTAGCCAAGTCAGCAGACAGAAGATGAATGTGAGATATGTTGTAAAAGTAGAACTGCCAAGACTTAGCAATTGATTGGATATGGGGTTAAAGGAGATGCAGGACTCAAAGGTGATTCTGTAAATATGGGTGCCAGGGAGGATGGTGGTGTATACTATAGAAATGGAGAAAAATAGTTTATGATGAGCAGTTCTCTTTTGGACATGTTGAGTTTGAGATGTCATTTATTTGGAGATGCCCAATGGTCCATTGGTGATGCAGAACAGGCATTCTGGGTAAGATAAGGGTTGGGTGTATAGACTTGAGAGTTATTTGCATAAAGATAATAATTGTTTCCACTGGAGCTATTGAGATGAGAGGAGGAGAGGGAGAGTAGGTTTAAGACAGATCCACAGATTACCCAAGGGGTGATAGATGGTGGAATGCATCATGTTACCAATAATGATATACATATTTAAAAAGTGGCATAAAGTTTTTCATTTTTACTGTTTGTGCCTAGGTCCAAATGAAATTTCTCACATATGGATTACAAATTGGGTATGCCAGAAGTGTACTTTATCATACACAGTCAGATACCTTACTTTAGTCTCATTTAAATCTTAAAATAACCTGGAGGGGGCTATTTGAATAATGTCACTTTACATTATTCAATAAAAAATTTTTTTTAGTTCTGAGAAGCTAGAATACAGCCCCATGAAGTGACCATGTGTATAGAATGTTATTTCACTAACTACCAATTGGTCCTTAATGCCATGGTAGTTTGTCATAAATTTGGTCTTTAGTTGATACTAAAATAAATGCACAATTATGAGATCAAAGATTTCAAGCAAAAAGGGATATTGGGGGCCATCAAGTCCAATTCCCTATGTTATAGATGAAGAGATTGAGACATAGGGATCTTAAGTGATTTGCTTGGGGTTGCACAGCTAGGGAGTAGACAAGGAAGCATTTGAACTCATGCCTTCAAGCATCTAATTCGTGACCAAAGTCCAATTTTCCACTCCATCACACTGCTTTTTCTCGTGCCCAGAAAAGAAAGGAGACCAGGTATGTCATGTGAGATAGCAAGTAGGCCAAGTGTTGGAATATTACTGAAAAATGACCACTGGAATATTTCATGCTTTCTCTATGGAACATTTATAGAAAGACATAGAGAAAAAGAATACACAGAGTGAATAAGTTGTCATCTTACAAGAGTAGAGAGAGTGCTATCACAGATGAGATCATGGACCCACCAAAGTATGAAGCAGCTGGGAAGACATGAGTTTCAACTAGCTGTGTAACTCTGGACAAACTATATAATCTCTTTGTGCCTCAGTTTCCTGACTGTCCAATTGGATGTCTCCTGAGCTGAGACAATAATTTCACCTGCTTCCCAGGATGGTTCCTGGGACCAAATGAACAATTATATAAAGTATTTTAAAAACTTTAAAGTTCTACTATTATAGTATTCTATAAAAATAAAAAGAATATAAAACTTAAGCAGAAGATTGCAGAATGTGATACGGGCAATACTTTTAAAATTCAAAAGTAAGTTCTAAATCATAGCTTAAGCAAACATCACTTTTTTTTTCTCAAACCAGACATTAAAGAAGCTGCAAACATATGTGAGACAGTACTTGGAGGGATGTAAAGACTGGAGTTGGAGAATTCAGAGTAGCTCTTTGATGACAGCAGCTGATAGCAGATAATCATGGATTAAGAAAAAAGTTAGCTTCCTCCTTCATCTTGAGGGTCCTCCCCTTGTACGAGCTCCTTCCCTGCCTCTAAGAGATGCTATGATGCCAAAAGGGAAATGAATTCTGATTTTCTTTTTTAATGGGGTGAGAGGGAGATGGAGTAGGAAATGAGTGGAAGATGTTGTCTTATAAGTGGTAAGTGGAAGATGATGTGTCATAAAAGGAGGGTGGGCCCATCAGCCCTCAGAGGCGCTCAGACAAAAACAAATTTGAGATTCGTTTACCTAGGAACTGATTTAATTTTTAAAGCTGGGTTAGAGAAGCTTTGGTTTGGCTTCAAAATGAAAGTGACTGACTTTAATGGATACCTAGGAAGATATGAAGAATAATAAAGAGCTTTGACTTATTTTAAGGACAACTGCATTCTGAAGACTGGGTTATTATTTCTCTCTCTCTCTCTCTCTCTCTCTCTCTCTCTCTCTCTCTCTCTCTCTCTCTCTCTTTCTCTCTCTCTCTCTTTCTCTCTCTCTCTCTGCCTACCAACTGTCTATCATGCTTACCCACTTGCTGCTTTTCAGTTTGTTAACCTCCCAGTGATATAAAAATGTAAGGCTGTTTTCTCTTCATTCTAATTGTACATTTTTATTATAATCAAATATCAAATGGGATTGTTCGCTGCCTTCAGATTTTACTTGAGTGTATATCAAAGGCCTGGATGTGAATGAGAGGAAAATAGGTAAAGGAAATATATAATAAACACAATTGATCAGGGAGGAGCAAAAACAAATTAAAGACAATGAAAAAAATCTGTAGCTGTAGACACAGATGTAAACCCTCATAGACACAGAAAAATCTCTCTGTACACTTTTCTAAATAGGATTCAAGGTAACACAAACTTCAAATTTCTAAAGAGAAAGCAGATCCGATTGGCATCCACAAAAATGTCATTCTCAGGCTTAATGGCGGGATTAATAAATCAAAGCCCATGAATTATAGATGAGATCTCACACAGTATGGCTGGTATTTTTAGCATGACAGGGTAGAACTATACTGCAGGTGCTCTTTGTGTTGATGCTATAGCCAGAAGGAAGAAGGAGTGCCAATGAAACCAGGCCCAGGGAGGTCTCATGAGAAAAAGCAAATGCAAAACTCACCCCTTTCTGCAAAAAGGAGACAGATTTTTTCTCATGTGTGAAACAGAATGGCAAATGGAATGGAATGAAGCAAGATACAGTAGGTTAGTTACTTGCTCAGCATACTAAATAACCAGTCTTGATGGCGGCCTCTGGAATGACTGCTCCAGGCATTTCAAACTACTTTAGTGATCAAGGGCAAGGTTAGTATAGAGCTGGGAGTTTCAACTTCACCTGAACTACAGGCAATTATTGGAAGAAAAAAAAGCCAACAATATAGTCACAGAAGATAATAATACCAAGTACTGAAGAAATAGGATGGAGAGTATTATAAATGTAAGGAATAAGACTTTATAATTGTCTTAATTGCTTTTAGAGGCAATTATGAAATTTTATTATTTGTACAGAGGCCCAAATTAAACTTCTCACATGTGGATTATAACGTGGATATGCCAGAAATGTCCCTCACCACACTGGGCCAGATACTTTACTTTGAGTTTATTTAAATGTTGAACAATCTTGAGGAATCTATTCCAATAATGACAGGTACATTATTCAGTAAAAGTTCTGTCTTTCAGAGCAGTTAGAATAAAGATCCATGAAATAATCACGCTTATAAAATGTTATTTCACTAACTACCAGTGTGGTACTTAATGCTATTATAGGTTGTCATGACCATTTTCCCTTTACCTGATACCAAAATAAATAGATGATACTGGATATTAGTATAACTTAAGCTCCCACCTAAGGTATGTGGAAAGTATGAAGAAAATAGAACTCAGAGTTAGAAGTCCAAGGAATGAGTCCTGGCTGTATCACTTTCTGGATGTGTAAATCTTTAACAAGTCACTTAATCTTTCTAAGCCTCATTTTTTCTCATCTCTAACATGGGCATATTCATACTTATAATTTTAGTGTAGGCATTACATTAAATACTCTTACACCACAATTTTTTAATGATTAGAAAGGGCTTTAGATATCATCTTGTTTAATCTACTAATTTTATAGATGAAGATATTGAAAATTAGATAATCTTCAGCTTATAAAGATAATAAATGGCAGAGCTGGGATTTGAACCCATGTCTTTTTATTCTAAAATCTAGTCCTCTTTCTATTCCTCCACAAATTAGTGTCCTCCACTTCTCCAGATTTCATTCCAGAAACTTTTCCTTACATCTAGTGTCCCTGTAATTTCTACCTATTGATCTAACTTTAAGCTTTTGGGGCCAGGACAGAAGGATTCTTATCCCTTTTCCATATAAATGGCCTTTAAACATTTCAAAAGGATCACCTTCCAAATACATCTTTTCTCCAGGGTAAGCATTTCCAGTTCATTAGCCGATTCTTGTATGTCTTGTTTCCAGTTACCTCACTATATATGTGTGTGTATATGTTTGTATGTTTATGTATGTGTATATATGTGCATATGTATACACACACATACATATACAGATATACACACATGATATGGATGTATATACACACACACACACACATATATATGTATGTGTGTGTACATATATGCAAAAGAGAGTGAGCAGCATGGGGTGAGGTGTGTGCATATGTAGATATGCACATATATACATACATATATATGTTTATTTCATATATATTTATATATATTTTTTAAATTTAGGCAACCCTAACCTTCTATCAACCCATTAATAGGTACTCTTTTGGTTCAGTCATTCAACCATTCTGAATCTATCTAACTGTATTACCATCTAGCCTCCACAGATTTTCATAATGGTCCACAAGGGTAGCATGAAAGAATTCTCAAATATTTGGCTGAAATCCAGGCATATCTTCTCTATAGAATTCTGCTGATTTACCAGTTTAAAAATCTTGTTTAAAAAAAAGGGAAGAAAAAATTAGTTTTACCATGACTTATCCTCATTGAACCATGTAGAGATCTCTGCTTCCTTTCTCAATGTTCACGAACAATCCCCTCTGGAATTTTGTTAGGGACCTAAATCAAGCTCATTTGTTAGGATTCTGTCTCCTTTGATAATTATACAATTGTCAATTGGACCTTCTAGGACTTTAGAGATTATTTAGAGATTATTACCTTCTAGCTAGGGACTATAGGTGGCAGGAGGGGAAGCCCAGTAATTTACTTTACTATTTCCTATTTGATGCCATATAGGAGAGGTATCAAACTCCTAGCCTTCAGAAGCAGGCAAAACTCCAGAGTGTAACTTAATCCAGATTAAAGTGTAATTGGGAAACGTATAACAAAATAGTATAATACAACATAGATAATGTTAGTATGTATTTTTCTAAGTCAACGTGCAGCCTGAAGAGATTAGTTTCTGTTTGAGTTCGATACCTTTTTGGCACCATTGCCATACAAGACAAATAGGTATTTGGAAGATGGGAAGCAATGTTATGCAAAGTATTGGGGCAGCCATTTTCTCTTGTTAGTATAGTTGAACCAACTTGAGTTGTCCCTTGAAAGTGAAGCAAACATCTCCACCGACCCACAGATCTGGCATAGAACTTCAGAGTGCAGAAAGTGTAATGTTTGGTCTCACCTATAGGTGGTGCTGAAAATAGTCACAAAAATGCCCCTTAACAAGAAGGAAAATAACTATACATGACCTAAAGTTGTGATCAAAGCTAAATTTCTCCTCTCTTTCTCCTTGTCTTTCTGCCTCTTTGTTCTTTCCATCAGGAATTAATCCTTCAGTCTTCAATCTTGCCTTGTGCTTCCTCTAATCATCTCCTTTCTAGCATTTATAACAGTCAGTGAGAACTCTGTTCTTTTCTTCTTTGGCTCAACTCCAATAGCTACATGAGAGACCCAGCTGAGCCCAGGAGTGGTATCAACTAATAATCTAATTATATCTTATTTGCAGGAATGCTTATGTGCCTGAGTTTATGGGGCTAGCATAAAGAGTTCTCTCCTCGATTGACATAAGTCATTTTTTTTCTGATGGATTTTTTATGTTTCCACTGAGCTATTATCTTCCCTGGAAATAAAAGTACTTGCAAATCCTCATTTAATATGTCTCCTCTCTCAAGAAACATTTTCTGTTTGTTTAACTAGCATTCAGCCCATCAGCCATTCTATTGTCCACTGCCTAGAGAGCTTGAATTGCTTGTTGGAAAAGGTGAGGGTCAGTTGCACACCAAATCCCCTCTCTGAGCAGCAGATTAAACAAAGCTCATCAGTAGAACCCTGGCCTGCTTCCATGACAACATCACTTTGGAGAATCATTGGGTCTCAGAAGCCACCTGTAACCCGTAACCTGAGTAACAATCTGTCCCTGAACAAAAGTCTTCTCTATCATACCTGGCAAAGGTTCATCCAGCCTTTGTTAGATCTCCAGTAAAAAGGAAACCATTTCCTTCTGAGGCAACTCATTCCACTTTTGGGATTGGGAAGGGAAGAAATATTTATTAAGTGCCTACTATGTATTAGACCCTGGGCTCTCTCAAGGGAAGGGAATAAGCGTTTATATAGCACCTACTATGCACCAGATACTTTTTTACAATTATCATCTCATTTGATCCTCACAATAACTCTGAAACATATGTGCCTTTATTATTCCCATTTTATAAATGAGGAAACTTAAAGGTTACATGACCAGGATCACACAGTTATTAAGTATCTTAGGTTGGATTTGAACTTGGATCATCATGTAAGGCCAATCAGTAAGTGCCTCAGGTGGGGCCAACAAAGGCAAGCCTGATTAGAGGCAGGGCTATACCCTTTCACTAACCAGGTGTAAGGTCTCAGGCCCATACCCTTTTGCTAGTTAAGCCAATCTGAGTGTGAAGCCCTCAGTGCCCTGAGTTGCTAACACCAGAGCCAATGTCATGTGCACTGAGCTGTCAATCAGATGCTGGCTAGGACTGTGTAAAAAGAGAACCTAGAACTGAGAGCTACAGGATTCAGAAGCAGACATCAAGAGGACATTGAGACAGCAAGAGCTAGAGGAATTGGAATTCAACTCAAGAAGAAGGAGCAGAAACTCAGTCTACAGAGCTGCAGAAGAGAGTGCTGAGTGGAGAGATAGGATTCCTGAGTGATTGTTTACAGGAAGGCCCTAGCAGGGAGAAAAGTTACAGGATGACTTGACTCTTTGTTATAATATTGTGTTATAATTTCCTTGTTGCTACATTGAGGTGGGCTTACTGGCTTTGGAATATTATTGCTACTCTATGGAATTGGAATTACTGGTCCTGGGATTGGATTCTCTCATGTCTAAATAAATGTTATACTTCCTCTGCCTAGAGAATGTCTTATACTTCATGATTCCAAACCATTCAGGCATGTTCATGGTCATCCTCAAGGTAATGAATCTTGCCTTACTGATATACATCATGAATCCAGGCCTAGTGCTTTATCCACAAGACCACATAAATGCCTAGGGATTTGAGATGTTTCACCATGAAATACTCCGAAGTCACACTATTTTGATCAAAACTCTCAAGTCTTTAAATGTCATTTTCCTTTATGTTATGTCATCATGTAAATTGTTCTTTTAGTCCTGCATGCTCTCATCTTTTTCAGTTCAAACATTTCTTCCCATATTTCTCTGAATTCTTCATGTTCATCACTTCTTATGCCAAAATAAAATTATTTTAATTAAAATTCTGTTTATATGCCACACTTTGTTGAGCTATCTCCCCATTTAAGGGCACTTGCTTTCCTTGTAGTACTTTGCTATTTTATTATTTCAAAGATTTTATAGTTTTGAAGAGGGATCTCTCCTTCTATCTTTGACCTCTATTGATGTATCTGCCTACTTGTGGTATTGGTGGGTCAAAGTATATTTCCAATTAAATGATCTTTTTTTAGTATAATTTCACTTTTTTTCACAGAAGGGTTAGCTCAATTGGCAGTTCCACTATCAATTCATTAATATAGCAATCCCAAAGTTCTTCTAACAAGTATCAACATTGACAATCTGAAGGATATGAGGTAGAACTTCAGAGTCGTTTTTAAAAATTTATTTATTTTTAGTTTTCAACATTAACTTCCACAAGATTTTGAGTTCCAGAATTTTTCTCCATCTCTCCCTTTTCCCCACACCAAGATAGCATGTATTCTGATTACCCCTTCACCCAATCAGCCCTCCCTTCTATCACCCACTCACATCCCCTTTCCCTTCTATTCTCCTGTAGGGCAAGGTAGATTTCTATATTCCATTGCCTGTATATCTTATTTCCCAGTTGCATGTTAAAACAATTTTTAACATTCATTTTTAAAACTTTGAGTTCTAAATTCTCTCCCTTCCTCCCTCCCCACCTACCCTCATTGAAAAGGCAAGCAATTCAATATGGGTTATATGTGTGTAGTCACGCAAAACACTTCTGCAATAATCATGTTGTAAATGACTAACTGTATCTCCCTCCATCCTATTCTGTCCCCCATTTATTCTATTCTTTCAACCCTGTTCCTCTTCAAAAGTGTTTGCTTCTGATTACCCTCCCCCAATCTGCCATCCCTTCAATCATCCCCCCTTTCTTATCCCTTTTCCCCCTACTTTCTTGTAGAGAAAGATGGATTTTCATACCCAATTGAGTGTGTATGTTATTCCCTCCTTAAGCCAAATATGATGAGAGTAAGGTTCACTCATTCCTTCCCATCTTCTTCTTCCCCTACAATGTAAAAGGTCTTTTTGTGAGATGATTTACCCCATTCTACCTCTCTCTCCCTCTCCCAGAACAATCATCTCTCACCCATAGATATCATCCCTTCATATTCAACTCACCTAATGCCCTCTGTCTCTGTGTCTCTCTGTCTCTGTCTCTCTTTATATATATATATGTGTGTGTGTGTGTGTGTGTGTACACATATATGTGCATGTATATACATATATGTATACATATATGTGTGTGTATTCCCGCCAACTACCCTAATACTGAGAAAGGTCTCATGAGTTATAAATATCATCTTTCTATGTAGCAATGTAAACAGTTCAACTTTAACAAGTCCCTTATGGTTTCTTTTTCCCATTTACGCTTTCATGTTTCTCTTGATTCTTGTATTTGAAAGTCAAATTTTCTATTCAGTTCTGGTCTTTTCATCAAGAATGCTTGAAAGTCCTATATTTCATTGAATATATATTTTTTTGCCCTGAAGGATTATACTCAGTTTTTCTGGGTAGGTGATTCTTGGTTTTAATCCTAACTCCTTTGACCTCCAGCATAGCATATTCCAAGACTTCTGATTCCTTAAGTAGAAGGTGCTAGATCTTGTGTTATCCTGATTGTGTTTCTACAATACTTGAATTGTTTCTTTCTGGCTGCTTACAATATTTTCTCCTTGACCTGGGAGCTCTGGAATTTGGCTATAATATTCCTAGGAGTTTTCCTTTTGAGATCTCTTTCAGGAGGTGATTGATGGACTCTCTCAATTTCCATTTTCCCCTCTGGTTCTAGAATATCAGGGCAGTTTTCCTTGAAAATTTATTGAAAGATGATGTCTAGGCTCTTTTTTTTTGATCATGGATTTCAGGTACTCCAATAATTTTTAAATTATCTCTTCTGGGTCTAATTGTTTTGCCAATGAAATATTTCACATTTTCTTCTATTTTTTATTCTTTTGGTTGTATTATAATTTCTTGATTTCTTATAGAGAAATTAGCTTCCATTTGCTCCATTCTGATTTTTAAGGAATTATTTTCCTCAGTGAGCTTTTCAACCTCCTTTTCCATCTGGCCAATTCTGCTTTTTAAGGCATTCTCGTCATTGGCTTTTTGGACCTCTTTTGCCATTTGGGTTAGTCTATTTTATAAGGTGTTGTTTTCTTCAATTTTGGGGGGTCTCCTTTAGCAAGCTGTTGACTCATTTTTCAAGATTTTCTTCCATCACTCTCCTTTCTCTTCCCAATTTTTCCTCTACTTCTCTTACTTGATTTTCAAAATCCTTTTTGAGCTCTTCCATATCCTTTGACCAATTCACATTTTTATTGGAGGCTTTGGATGTAGGAGCTTTGACATTGTTATCTTCTTGTTGTTGTATGCTTTGATCTTCTTTGTCACCAAAGTAAGATTCTATTATCTGAGGTTTTTTTGCTGCTTGCTCATTTCCCCAGCAAAGTACTTGACTTTTTAACTCTTTGTTAAGGTAGGACTCTGCTTCCAGTGTGGAGGAAGCATTGTCTCAAGCTTCAGGGATTTTGTGCAGTTGTTTTCAGAGGTGCTTCTAGGGACCTGTAAATTTTCCATTCTTCCAAGGTGGTATGATCTAAGGAGAGGTGTTTACTCCTCTCTTGGCCTGTGCTCTGGTCTTTAACTGACCACAAGCACTCTTTTCTGCCCTGGAACTGTGAGGAGGGTTCCCTCTCCACTGTTGCCACAAACTCTGCTATGCTAGTGCTCCTCCAGGACTGCTACCCAGTATTGCAAACCAGATACAAGAACAGGCAAAGTAAGAGAATCTTGTTGCAGCACCTGCAAAGAGATCCCTGCAATCCCTCTCTTATCAGCTGCATGATCCACCCATTGTCTGTGGGCTGAGATCTAGAGGCTTCCATCACTGCTGCACCCCCCCCCCCCTGCTGCCGGCTGGGGCTGGACCATGCTCCTTTCTCACCCAGATCTGACAGACCTTTTCTACTGGCCTAAGTAGTCTTTGGTTTTTATGGGTTCAGTCTCCTGAGACCTGCTCAGCATTTGCTGAAGCCTGGTCTATGCTGGTGTGTGTTGTACTGAATTATGCTCTTCTCTCAGCCTGGTGCAAGAAAACTTTTCCTGTTGACCTTCCAGTTTGTCTTGGGCTGGAAATTTGTTTCACTCTGTCATTTTATGGGTTCTACTGCTCTAGAATTTGTTTAGAATAATTTTTACAAGTATTTGGGGACATTTGGGGGAGAACTCAAGTGAGTCCCTGCTTTTACTCTGCCATCTTGGCTCTGCTCCCCAGTCCCCCAGGGAGGTTTTTAGAATTTGGATTTATCTTTATTAATAAATTCAATTAATCAGTCCATCAATCAAAAATCATTTCGAAACCTTCTTCAGTTAAGAATATGATCCCTGGACAGAAGTTTCAAAGCCACCTCCTTTCTTTCTCTTCTACTTTTTCATATGTGATCTTTTATATTTAGGTCACATATCCATTTGGAGCATATTGTGGTTTACTACATAAGATGACCCAAGACTAATTTCTGCCCAATTATTTTCCAATTTTCTTACTCTGTGCAGTTATGTGTGTGTGTGTGTGTATGTGTGTGTGTGTATGTGTGTGTGTGGAATTGTAATCTTTTTACTGCTAACTGGTGCCTTTTGGTTTATCAAAGACCAGGTTACTATGTTCATTTTATTCTTGGTCTTCCTTGCCTAATCTTTTCCATTAATTAACTTTGATCATTTTTAATGGTTTCGTTGATTACTGCTTTATATTACAGTATGAGATCGAGCAGTGCTAGACTATCTTCCTATCTGCTTTTGTTCCATTATTTCCCATGAAATTTTTGACCTTCTTTTTCTCCAGCCAAATTTTGTCACTATTTTGTCTAGTTGAATAAAGTGATATTTTGGTAGTTTGATTGGTATTGCACTAAATCTGTAAATTAATTTAGGTAGCAGAATTATTTTTATTATATTAGTAATTATTTGTCTTTATTTCTCTAAAGAATGTTCTATCATGCATTTAAATGTTGTGAGTATGTCTTGGTATACTA
Organism: Trichosurus vulpecula; assembly: GCF_011100635.1. Classification (NCBI taxonomy): domain Eukaryota; kingdom Metazoa; phylum Chordata; class Mammalia; order Diprotodontia; family Phalangeridae; genus Trichosurus; species Trichosurus vulpecula. The sequence continues at coordinate 415,981,278 of NC_050574.1, read as the reverse complement.
ACTCCTAGATATTTTGTGTATTTTGTAATTATTTTGAATGGAATTTATTTTTTATCTCCTCCTGCTGGGTCTTATTAATAACATAGAGAAAGGATGATGATATTTGTGGGTTTATTTTCTATCCTGCTATTTTACTGAATTTAGCAATTGTTTTGGTTGATCTTTTTTAATTGACTATCAGGATTCTCTAAGCAAACCAACATATCAACTCCAAATAGGAATAGTTCTACCTCTTTGTCTAGACTTATTTCCTTGATGTCTTTTTCTATTCTTGCTATAGTGTATATTTCTTTTTTTTTCATTTTAAAAATTTATTTATTTAACATATTTACTTTTCAGCATTGATTTTCACAAGAGTTTGAATTACAAATTTTCGCCCCATTTCTACCCTCCCGCCACTCCAAGATGACATATATTCTGGTTGCCCTGTCCCCCATTCAGCCTTCCCTTCTGTCACCCCACTCCCCTCCCATCCCCTTTTCCCTTCCTTTCTTGTAGGGCAAGATAAATTTCTACGCCCCATTGCCTGTATATCTTATTTTCTAGTTGCATGCAAATTTTTTTTTTTGTTTTTGAACATCTGTTTTTAAAACTTTGAGTTCACATTGTCTTCCATTTTTTCATTCCTTTGATTCTGTTTTATAATATCTTGATTTCTCATCAAGTCACTAGCTTCCACTTGCTCCAATCTCATTTTGAAGGTAGTATTTTCTTCAGTGGTCCATTGGACCTCCTTTTCCATTTGGCTAATTCTGCCTTTCAAGGCATTCTTCTCCTCATTGGCTTTTTGGAGCTCTTTTGCCATTTGAGTTAGTCTATTTTTTAAGGTGTTGTTTTCTTCAGTGTATTTTTCAGTATTTTTTGGGGTCTCCTTTAGCAAGTCATTGACTTGTTTTTCATGGTTTTCTCGCATCCTTCTCATTTCTCTTCCCAATTTTTTCCTCTACTTCTCTAGCTTGCTTTTCCAAATCTTTTTTGAGCTCTTCCATGGCCTGGGACCAGTTCATGTTTTTCTTGGAGGCTTTTGGTGTAGGCTCTTGCACTTTGTTGACTTCTTTAGGCTGTATGTTTTGGTCTTCTTTGTAACCAGAGAAAGAATCCAATGTCTGAGGCTGAATCTGGGTGTGTTTTCGCTGCCTGGCCATATTCCCAACCAACTAACTTGACCCTTGAGTTATTCAGCAGGGTATGACTGCTTGTAGACTAAAGAGTTCTATGTTCCACATTTGGGGGGTATGCGGCAGCTCTGCCACACCAGCATTTCTGCTTCCCCAAGAACCCCCAACCCAGACTGGGCTTAGATCTTCAGCAGGCTGTGCATTCCTGCTCTGATCTGCCACTGAATTCCTCCCACCAGGTGGGCCTGGGGCCAGAAGCAACAGCAACTGTAGCTGCCCCACCTCTGCTGCCCCGGGGCGGTGGCCGAACCTCGAACTCCTTCCACTCCTGCAGCTTTTCGCACTAACCTTCTCCTCTGTCTTTGGTGTTTGTGGGTTGAGAAGTCTGGTGACTGCCACAGCTCACTGATCCAGGGTGCTAGGGCCCGCTCCGCCCAGGTCCTGGTCTGATTGGTCCAAGTCGCTCACGCTGGGCTCTGCTCTGCTCCGCTCCCAGCTCCCAGCTCCCAGCTCCCAGCTCCCAGCTCCCAGCTCCCAGCTCTGTGTGGGATAGACCTCACACAGAGGCCATCCAGGCTGTCCTGGGCTGGAGCCCTGCTTCCCTCTTCTGTTTTGTGTGTTCTGGAGTTCTAGAATTGGTTCAGAGACATTTTTTATAGGCTTTTGGAGGGACTCGGTGGGGAGCTCACGCTAGTCCCTGCTTTCCAGCTGCCATCTTGGCTCCACCCCCCCTATAGTGTGTATTTCTAGAACCATATCAAATAAAAGTAATAACAATGAATAAGCTTGCTTTACCTCTGATTGTACTGGGAAAGTTCATAGCTTTTCTATTGCAAATGATACTAGTTATTGGTTTTATATATATTTATTGTATTAATTTTTTTGTTTTTTTTAAATGAATGAATATTGCATTTTGCCAAAGTTTTTCCTGAACCTACTAATGTAATTGTCATTTAATTATTTTTGTATTTAATAAAATCTGTTAAATTTGTAGGGCATGTTGTATATTGCCTTCTTTAGGCAAATGGGAAATGGCTGAACAACTTGCAACATATAAACATTCTGTTACTGAGATGGAGTTAAATTCTCTATTGTTCTAGTAATCTTTCTCCTCCTCCTCCTCCTCTTCCTGGCCCTATTATACAATCATAAGTAATTTTCTCTGTTCCTGCCTATATGTCCCCCTGCCTCCACTAGGGGGTCATTGTTGGGGGGGAGGTACCCCATCTGGCCAAACTGTATCATGAGAAAAACCTTTTATCAATACTTTCTTTCATCTAGATGACAGCTAAAACAAAATTGTGAAGGAAGGGCTGTCAGCCAAAATCAATGTGAAAAGTTTAGCTCTAACTCAGACACTAATTACTTATGTGACTTAAGGCTTGTATAACTTAAGTCATTTCCCTTCTTAGGACCTCAACTTCTTCATTTATAAAATTTGAGGTTTTGTGCTAGATGATATCTAAGGGCCCTTTCAGCCCTGAGATTATCTAGGTAGTTACTTCAGTTCTCGTTATGACTTTATTAATAGAATACTGGTGGAGTAACAGTGTTTGAGGTTTTTTCTCATTATTATAACCTCACATACTCACATATAAAGCTACACTGATTTCTAGGTGGTACCAAATGTGGAAACACATCTTATTAATATAGTATCAGATTTGGAAAATTAGTACATTCTATGACTGCATCCTGGTGTCAGCAATGACACATCCATAAGTCAATGGATCTGTCTGTCACATGCCCAGTTCTGTGAGCAAACCAACTCAATTCATTAGGATTCTCTCCACAACATTAAAATTCAAAATTTCTATTTGAAAAAGAATACATTTTCACTTTCCTGAATCAAAATGAGAATCAGGAATGCTGTGAAATATAGCAGACAAATCACTCTACTAGACTTGCCCCAAAAGGTCACTGTTGTATGCAGGGGAAAAAAACCCAAACCAGCTAATACCTAAATGACAAAATTCTCCTGAAAAGTATAGGTATTGAGAAGGGACAAACATGTAAAATGGAAGAAAATATAGTACTGAGAAGTGGTTTGTATCACTTGTAACAAAAATGGCATAGTTCAAATGACTAAACTTGAATCAAAGATAATTGCAGTTCTTCATTTCATATAAATATTGCCCTGTCCTTTATATGTTATAGCTTACAGATGGGAATCAACCTGTTTGGAAGCAGACCATGTGTTGTGCAGATGAATCACTTTTTTGTCTATCTGAGCTAACTGGCCCTTAATGCGACCCGATGTGTTTCTTCCTTAGCACCACGATCTGTCCAGCAAAGCTAATATATTTGAATAACTTCTGAGTTTAACAATCCTGTTTTCTACCATCTTCTTGGGGGTACTGTAATGCCACAGGACTATTAAAGATTCTTGTAATTTGGTATTTGTGTGAGTAGATAAATGAGGTGCATACAAAAAAGTTTTGGCCTCAGCTACCACAAAATAACCAGCAAGACCTGGTAAGACACAAGAAAGAAATCACCTTCACATTCAAACAAACAAAGAAAAATCACTTGCAATCAATTTCTATGGATTAGATGAAAGCCCCCAATTCTTTCTAAAACATATAATAGGAAGACCATTTTCTATCTTTTATTTTCAATTATTTTTTAAAACCATGAACTATATCCCCAAATGTGGAATGCATGGAAACCTGGAATCAACATTCAGGAACAACATTTTTTTTTTCATGGATCTGTGGTAAATAGTAGCAAATCAGAGATATCTGCTTTTAACATGGTTTATAGCAATATTTAATTACTGTTCTCTCCCAAACTCCCTACTCCTGTTATCAATTGTAATACCAAGACTAATAATAGCTTTTTTGTATATAGTATTTCATTACTACAAAATGTTTTCACATATATCATGTCACCTGATCATTATAAGAATACTGTGATAGGCAAGAAAAAGGCTATCATTATCTTATTTAACAGAGGAGGAAATTAAGTCTTAGAAAGATTTGCTCTGATGTCACATAGTTAGCAAGTGGACTTAGAACTTGAACCCAGAACTATACGTAAGGTGGAACAACCAGAACTTTGTCTCAGGACACTGAAATTTAGAGGGTGAAAAAGATTTAACACATATAGTCCTTTAACAATGTAGATAGCACTACTGAAACTAATTTGCCCTCACACTCAAATGAGTGTCTTTATTACTTCTAGTATTTTATTTTGTTCTTTCATTAATTATAAAGGCTAGTTGAGGGTGCATTTTCTCCTGCTTGTTCTGGGCATGTTTGATTCTGCTTACTCCAGCTCCTAAAATGGCCATTTAAGACTCTGCTTGAACCCAAGTCTTCTGCCAATCCAATGTTCTTTCCATTATATCAGTTTAGTTGGACAACTTACAATGCATTACAGAGCTATCTTCAGTTGCTAAACAGAAATGAAGGAAGGAAGGAAGGCAGGAAGGAAGAGAAGGAGAGAGGGAGAGAGGGAGGAAGGAAGGGAGGGAGGAAGGAGGGAAAGAAAAAAAAAGAGATACGAAAACAACAACATGTTAAATCTTTACAAATTAAACCACATCCTTCAAGATTACAGAGTGTTAAAGTTGTAAGAGACCTTAGAAACCGTCTAGTACCTGATTCTCAACTTTTTGTGTGTCATGGCATAGAACACCCTTTTGCAGCCTGATAAAGCCTAAAGATCTCTTTTTATAATGTTATGAATTAAAATGCATTTATTAATTGTCAAGCACTTTGCTGAGTACTGGAAAAATAAACACAAAAGCAAAGGCAGCCCCTGCCTTTAAGGAGCCTAATTCTTTTTTAATGTAATATTTTTCCCCAATTACATGTAAAAACAATTTTAACATTCTTTTTTTTAATTTTTGAGTTCCAATTTCTCTCCCTCTCTCCCTTCCCTTTTCCCTCATTAAGAAGGAAAACAATTTGCTATAGGTTATACATGTATAGTCATGCGAAACATATTTCCGTGTTAGTCAGGTTGTGAAAATATCCTTTTAAAAACACAACAATATTTTAAATGCATAAAATAAAATGCAATTATGTTGAAAATGAAAGTATTAAAAGAAAAGTTCACAGACCTTAGGTTAAGAACCTCTGATGTCATCTAAATCTCTCATCTTACAGCTTAGTAACCTAAGGGATGAAGTGACTTTTTTAAGGTTACAAAGGCAGTAAAATTGGAAAGCTAGGTTTAAATTCAGGTCTTTCTATTTCAAATTCAGCCTTCTGATTATATCATCCTCTATCAATTACATGGCAATCTATTTGCAGTTTGAATTTTCCTGTTTTTAGAAGCTCAGGAAACCTTCAAATTTCTTAAACCATTTTCAAAAGTTACTAAAATAAGAATGAAACCCAAGAACCCCTTTGTTATTAGAACATGTAGCCAGGACAATTCAAGTAATTTATTGTGATTATAAAAAAAGTAAATATCCTTGACCAATATCATATGTTCCTACAGGGAATTCTTAAAGTACTAAATGGTAATCATTTCCTATACTATTTTCTTTTTAAAAAATAAAAACACAAAATAAATAGAAAGGATTTGGAGAGGGATGAGAATCTGTTAGAACATTATTTTGTCTTCATAAAAGAAAGGTTACTCAGTCATGAGGTAATACATCTGAGACACTGGATTAGGCATAGAAGCCAAAACCTGATGCAGTAATCCTGGTTTCCTGGCAAAAAGAAACTGAGAACCCCTATTCATCACTGTAACTCAGGAACCTGTTTTTATACACTTTTCTGTGCTTCATCATTTAAGTTTTCCTATTTTTGTCTGATCTATTCAGTTCAGTTTTGCTTCCCTTGGGATCCTGCTCTGGGCAGCTCAGTCTATTTGTAGTTTCTTTCTCTGCTTTTTTCTTTTGATTTGACATTTTGGGGGTTCCGGATTCCCATTTATTCAGTTTGATCTTGATCATTCCTACCCTACTCTGGCTTTCTCCTGGAATGTTCCAAGACTACTTGCTGTTAAGCCCTTTATATCCTACCACTGCCTTTCAGACAATTTCATTTCTTTTAGTAGAGACCTAACTAATCAGTACTTCTTTTGAAGAGTGAGAAAAATCCATATGTAATATTATAGAGCTTATTAGCTGATTTTTGGAGACAGAATAAAACAGAATATCTATTTAGTGCCTTTATATAATGCCTTTCATTTGTATACTGCCTTGTGATTTTCAAAGATGGGGAAGAAACAAAAGAAATAAAAGAAAAAAAATTAAATGATGACTTTGTTATATATTTAATTTTTAAATGTTTAAAAAGGTGTAGTCTGATACAGATTTTTCTCACCATGGAGATGGGAAATCCAGGTTGTCTAGCACAGAGGTGTCAAACGCATGGCTACAGACTCTCTATTGCCCCCAAAATATAAAATGCAATGGGGAAATGCTAAAATAAATATAATGCAATACAGATAATGTTAATTTGTAGTTTTCTAAAACAGTATGTGACCTGAAGAGACCTGTTTGAGTTTGACACCACTGCCCATCCAATTTCTACTGACAGTGGAAAACCTTTGCAAATGATTACTGGGTATGACTCCCATCCTCTTCCAGTGAGTTAGGGGGAAATGAACTAATGAAAAACCAAGTAAATACATTTCTTTTCTGCCACTTATGTACTATATGTACTATTACAATCCTAGATATTCCTACAAATGAAAAGAGACAAGATTATCCATATACTAAGGCTCAAAGATGATGGATAATCAAATAGAGATAGCTTTTTAAATGGACATTTTAATCTCTTGACAGCTTTATATAATCATTTATAATCCAATATGTATCGAGTTTATACCTCATTCTGTGTATGCATCTTGGAAGAGTATTCTATCAACTTCGCAGGCATAGTACTTCATAAATCAGTGTTCTTTCTCTCTTGTTTCTTTGTCATTTTTCATTTCTTTTCCTACTATAAAATTTTTATTTGCAGTCACAATGTTTAAACAGCCAAATTATCCCCAGACTTCCTCCATTTAAAATTTAATTAAATTCAGTAAGAACTTCAAATATTTTATAAAACAGGAGAATTGCACTTAAAATGTTATATAAGACTAAGACATAACTTTCAGAACTCATATTGGAATTCCCATCCCACATCTTTAAGCTCTGTCAATGCATGGACTTCCAATGCCTACCTGTTAACCAGGACTGAGGAGAGTGGTTTAACACTTCCTCTGTACTGGATTAAATGACCACTATGCTTTCCTCTAAATCCAACACCCGTTAAGATAAAATATTATAATTGTATTTTTATTATTGATTTTATTGTTAACAAATTTCATGTTCAATGGCTCAAATGTTTAATCCTAGGACACTGAGCTATTTAGTGTATAGAGATATGAATAACTACTATGGAGAAATGTTGGCATTGTTTTTTTATTTCTTTTTAAAATCTGTTTATTTATGGGATAAAACAAACATTCCATAACATACAATAATTAAAAGATTGCACATGAAACTGCAAATCTATTATGTACAACTTGCTACTCCTTTTAAATATATAATAAGGTTATATAAATCTCCCCCTTTTTTCTTCCCTCCCTCACCTGCTCCCTGGATATGGCATCGTTTCTTAAATTAATGATACTCGATGAAGTGCAGTGCAGGGTTGGTATCTTGAAATATTAGAAATTTATGAAGAAATATCCAAATACACCCTAGAATTTAGGAATATGATATTAAATTGGGTAATAAGTAAAGTAACAGGATGAAGGGTGACCTACATATGAGGTTGATGACCACTGTAATTCTGTTACATATGGGGTGGGCATCCTTCTAGTTACATTATGATTTCTGAATTAATTATAGAGAATTTATATTAAGGCTGTTAGTTCTTTCTCAGTTGCTGCCCTAATTATCATAGAAATATTAACCAGCTACTTTTCCGTAGCACATAAAATGACAAAATTGGTACCCAAAAAATAGGCTAGAATAATGAATACAGACTAACACTCAACCTAATGTCATGAGCATCAATTAAGCACTTACAATATGCAAAGTACTGTACAAGGTGTTAGGGATACCAAATCAAAATGAAAACCAACTGATCCTACACATTCAAGGAGTTTCAATGTTATTAGGGTCATATAAAATGGGAAAAGATTAATATACACGTGATAAATTGAGAGAACCCTAACCACAAGGGGATCATCAGTCTTCTCATAGGACAAGGTGCCTGAGATGAAACTGTAAGAAACTGAGAGATCAAAGAGGAGAATGTGATGAAAGCACAGGTGATAGGTAAATTTTTGATGGTGTCCCTCTTGAATTATAGGTTGATGTGAGACACTGTGGACTAGGACTGGGGGTGCTCAGAGGGCACAATTAGGACACTGAGTGATGGTGAATTTTGGCATTTAAAGGGGAGAAAAGAGGAAAAAACAATAGGGCAGAGTGCTAATCAGATCCTGGAGTCAGGAAGACCTGAGTTCAAATCTGGCCTCAGACACTTACTAGCTGGGTAACCCTGGGCCCCTGTTTGCCTCCATTTTCTCATCTGTAAAATGAATTGGAGAAAGAAATGGCAAACCACTCTGATATCTTTGCCAAGAAAACCCCAAATGGGGTCATGAAGAGTTGGGCATGACTGAAAAAACATCTGGTAAGATAACACTTAAGGGAAAGCATTGTAGAGGTCTTCAAATATTTGTCACGTGAAATGCAACAGACTTATTCGGTGTTGCTTCTAAGGGCAGAAACAGGACCAATGAATGGCCACTAAGGGGAAACAGATTTCAGTTCTGTCTTATAGGCCAGAACTTCATGATAAATGAAACTAACATTGGAATGTGCTGCCTGCAAAAGTGAACTTCCCATCATTGGAGGTATTTATACAGAAATTAGGTGATTGCCTATCAGACACTTGCAAAAGGAATCACAGATTAAGAGCTGTGAGTTCCTTGATTGTTGTGTGTGTTGTTCAGCCAAGTCCACATCTTTGTGACTCCAGGGTTTTCTTGGCAAAGATACTGGAGTAATTTGCCATTTCCTTCTCCAGCTCATTTTACAGATGAGGAAACTGAGGAAATAGGGTTAAGTGACTTGCCCAAGGATCACACAGCTAGTAAGGGCTGAGGCTGGATTTGAACTTAGGTCTTCCTGACTCCAGGCCCCTTGTTCTATCCACTGTGGCATCTAACTGCCCTGATTATAAACTAATGACTGTTAAAGCAAGAAGAGATTTTATACATCATTTAATCCATTCCTTTGTTTCCATATTAGTATGAAAATCTTTTATCAGATTAGTTAGTCATGAGAGACAGTTAAGGCAAATAATGATGGTGTCCATCCGTGGATTATACAATATGGGGCACTGCCACCTAGGACTCTGGGTTCCCAGAAGGCAGCATCAGGACACTAAGTGTTGGTGCATTTGGGCATAGGAAAGAGAGAAAGGAGGGAAAAAACTCAAACAAAAACAGTGAGGTACAGAGGTACAAAAGAAAAACTGCTTATTTCACAATTTTGCCTAGGGCCAGTGCTGTTTTAATTTCTTTTCTACAAAAAAAGGAGAATAATGATAGTATCTACCAATCTCACCCAAGGGTGTTAAGCAAATTAATTAATGCTAATAAACATCTCTGAGGTCCTTTGGAGGAGAAAAAAAGGTCCATTTTCAGGTACAACATAGGGGTTGATTTGTATTTATTGTTACATTTATTAAATTGCAGCCACAGTCATGGCCTTTGGGAACCTTTATGAATACTCAGTAGAATGTTAATTATACTCTGATCCCATTCAATTCACCCTGAGAAAATCAAACTGAGTAGATATGTCTTGCACTACAAGATGAATGTTATGAGACTGGCTACCACAAAGCTGAGAATATAAGAGAGAGCCAAAGATAAAGGCTCTCTTGAAATCCCCATCAGTTCCATATGGTTTTATGCCATAAAACCAATGCATAGAGTCCCAGGCTTGATCTCAGCTTCAAGTATCTTCCTTTAGTGTGACTTGGGTTCCAACTACACTTTTGGTTTGAAAATTCTTATTAAATTACGTGTTTTGGGCTGTGTCCCAAAGAGACAATACAAATGGGGAAAGGACCCACATGTACAAAAATATTTATAGCAGCTTTTTTTGTGGAGGCCAAGAACTGGAAATTGAAGGGATGCCCATCAATGGGGGAATAGCTGAACAAGTAGTGGTATATGAATGTAATGGAATACTATTGTGCTATAAGAAATGATGAGTAGGCAGACTTCAGAAAAACCTGGAAAGACTTATATGAACTGATGTGGAGTGAAGTGAGCAGAACCAGAAGAACATTGTACACAGTAACAGCCATAGTGTGTGATGATTGACTTTGATAGACTTAGATCTCCTCAGCAATGCAAGGACCTAAAACAATTCCAAAAGACTCAGGATTGAAAATGCCACCCACATCCAGAGAAAGAAATATGGAGCCTGAATGCAGGTTGAAGCAGACTATTTTCTTTTTTTATTTTGTTTTGTTTTGTTTTTCTTTCTCATGGTTCCTCCAATTCATTCTAATTCTTCATCTAATTCACATGACTAAGGTGAAAATATGTTTAATAGGAATGTATATGTAGAGCCTATATTGGATTGTATACCATTTTGGGAAAGGGGGAGGGGAAGGAGAGGGAGAAAATTGAAAACTTATGGAAATGAATGTTGAAAACTAAAACTAAATAAATTAACTTATTATTTAAAAAAATAAAAAAATAAATTGTATGTATTGGGGAATGGAGATGTTGTTGGTCATCAAGGAAGGCCCAAGAATTTGAGCCTATCTGGGATGATCTGTGTGCTCCACATGCATCGTAAGAAAGAAGAAATGAACAGGCCAGGCACTGTGTTGAGGGCTTTAGACATATTATTTCATTTGATCCTTGGAACAACTTTGGGAGGTAAGTGCTAGTATTATCCCCATTTTACAAATTAGGAAATTGAGGCAGAGATTAAGTGACTTGCCCAGGATCACACAGTTATCAAGTGCTGAGGCATGCAGTGCTGACCCAGCACTCTATCTACTGATCTGTGTAGCAGCTTTTTGAAAAATCTTGACACAGAAGCAGAGACCTCTCAGCAAGAGTTAAGATTTTTATGGAGGGTATCATTGGCAATTTCTGCATCAACAACCTGGATATACAACATTCACAAATATTCAAATGTCTCTGAACAATGCACATTCAGTATATGTAACCATATGACTATAGGCTAATTTTCTGTATATTTCCAAAAATCACCCACATTTCTCCTCCTTAGTCTCCAGAAATCTGTGTATCATTGCAGTGGTACATTCCAGTCAGGACCCAGAGAATTCCTCATTTGGTGTGTGGAGATTCTTCTCAGAAAAAAAGTGCAACTTCCTCTTTTGAATACATTGTGTTAGGGTTAATAAGTTCTTTTGTGGTGAGAGCGACTCAGGCTAGCTGAAGAATATGGATATCAACAGCATCCATAATGGTTCCTGGCCCTTCAATTGGCCTTTTAGCCCTTTCTTCCAAGGTCAATTCTAATCGTCTGTCTCCAGATACTACTTCATTGATTAACATAATTTTAACTCTATGAAGTGCTCTCTAATTCTCTATTAGAGGCCTAGAAATCAGTTTCTACTTGCTGTCTGAAGCTTCTATTTTACCAGGAGTTTTAGAACTATCCCCATTTTCAGATATCTTACCAAAAAAAAAACCAAATATGCACACATGCACACACACACACGCACACGCACACAAACACACACAACTCAAGGGATTTTGTCTTTCTCCTTTTGCCTAGTCGGTACTTCATACATCCCTAAAGTGTCTATATCATCCTATATGCTGTTTTCAATATCATTGTCTTTGAATTTATGAGGAATTCTCTTAACGATCCCCACGTGCATTGCTAGTTACCTGTATTTTAAGGATGCAACATCTGTTCTGGTCATTTAGGTTTCCGTATTTGCATGGATATAGTGACAGGACAGATATTAGTACTTGATCCCTAAATCATGCAAAAGCTATCTCAGAGAAACTTGTCTCTGCTCATCTCCCCATACCTGGAATAATCTCTCTCCTCAACTCTGCCTATTGACTTCCTGGATTTCTTTAAGTCCCATCTTTTACTAGAAGGCTTCCCAACCCTCTCTTCATTCTAGCGCTTTCCTTCCATTTATTATTTCCTATTTATCCTGTATGTAGCTTGCTTTGTATATATCTGTTTTCATACTTGCTGCTCTATTAGATTGTGAGCTCCTTGAGGGCAGGGACTACCTTTTGCCTCTTTTTGATATTATCAGCACTTAACACCATTGCCTAGCACATAGTAGGTGTTTAATAAATATTTACTGATTGATCGACTGATTGGGTCTGACTTCAAAAGAAAAACAAACATAATGGAAAATCATCTATTATATCAGAGTCTGAAAATAAAACAAAAAATAATATTTTTACCCCCTAGTGGATAAATGCAATACTAAAGCATACAGGAAAATTCCCTGATGGACAATCTCTCCAGTCCAACTCTGAAAATGGTATTTGATATATGGCATATGGCATACGGTATTCAGATATATCCCAGACAAAGCCTGTACAGTGTAGTACTCCCCAAGGGTTATCCCTTCTTCTTTTCAACACCACTGGTTGAGAACTGATTTCACCAGGGGCCTATTACTCCCCAGATTCAAAAGTACTGTGCAAGATAAGGACCCTTTGATTGGGTTCATGCTCCTAAAATCATAGATGAGCCCCCTATGGATGTACTTACCTTTAATAATCAGCCAGTAGATACCATTATCTAAAAAGCAAATGATATTTGCTGTGATGACATGGTGAGCACAGTAGCTATAAAACATTCCCCCCATAAGCTTGGAAGAAACTCTATATGCAAATGCAGAGTACACAAGTAATGAGACACTCTCAGAGAGCATGTGTGACTGAGGCAGCTTACACTTTGGGCATTGAAAAACCCTAATATCCCTTTCTCATTCCACGAGAACCTTACTGAGAACAGTGAGTGTCTATACTATCCAGATCTCTCAGCTAGATTTCCTGGGTCTGCACCTCTTCCCAGCTAAACTCTTGACTGTCAGGGATAATTCTCTCTTAAATCCCCACTTGCCTGTCTTTTCTGCTGCAAAGTCTCTCCTTGGAGCCACCTCCACTGATGCTTCTGTTTCTGAGTCTGGCAAGCTGCCCTTCTAATTCCATCAAGGAAGAGTTTCTTCACATCTCATAAAGGAGTAACAATGTGAAAGCCTTTTTTGTACTTTTGTTTAACACATTACCACCTCATTGTCTCTGTTGCTTGTCTGTCCTATGATTTCATTAACTGGACTTGTCAGAAGGGGAGTGGAATCAGCTGATGAGGGGCACTCGACCAATTACTTCCTACTAAAGTCACCCCCACACTAGTTAAATATGTTCTATCCTTAGCAAATAAAATGGGATTCTTTTGAAAGCACATTTGTCCACAGACTCAAATATGAATAGTTCTCTTTACTAACTTGGGGAGCCACAGATACTGTCCTTTTGAACACTTTCACCAGCACCTTCTACTAAAGGGTCTCAGCAAAGTCTGTATGACACAGTTATTATACAATCCAGAAAATATTATTTTTCATGAGGGCCTGGATCTATGACAGATTGGTCACAGGATTATCCTAACCACCAAACACAGGACATCCCAAAAGTTTTAGTGTAGTTTAGAGCTTCAGTAGCTTAAAGCTTTCTTAAGACTTTTGGGGTATCCTGTATGTGATTACCTATAATAAAGTCACATATGATAACCAAATGTATACACCACATTGCAGAAAAACTATACATGCATTTGCCACGATAGAATACAGAAAACACTACATGAGAAGCTATTAAAGAAGTATATATTGGTGTAATCCAGCAGATCACATATCTACATGTATATCATCACTATAATCACATAGGGAGCATGTCCTGATGGCAAGAACATGTGGTATTGTGAAACACATGAGCCCATCAATGAGTTTTGTCTGGCTATACAAGTAACCACCTTCCTCATTTTTCCTGAGTCATCAGGAATAATGCTGTTCTGTGGTTCAATAGTCTTGGCATTCCTACCATGCTCTCCTGGGCTTATGGAATAACCACATCCCTGCTGCCATGCTCTTCCAATTCTGATGTTTTGGATGCCTCAGATTGGCTATGACAATCTCCTATGGCTAACCTCTCTTCTCCAGCTACCTCTGCACCTAAAATATTAGAAGTGGCAAGGGTTGACTCTGGGTTTTACTCTTTCCCACTATCTGCATAAAGGTTTCCTTGTGATTGGAATACATTTTATTGACTTTCTTGACTTCTTGGTAGTGACCAATAAAAACACTAGAAAGTATGAGATAAAGCCTTTGGCATCCTTCCTCTACATGTGGACTAGAAATGTTGCATGTTAGTTACACTTAGAGTTCTGCTTTGGCCCCAAAGTCCCCTTCGTCATTGGTAGGGTAGAGGTAAAAGGGGACATTAGGTCCCCTTAGATATAGCATAAGAGGTTTTAGACTTTTTGATTCCTGCCAATGCCAAAATCTCCTAAATTAGTTTGCCCTCATTTTACAGATAAGTAAACTGAGGCCCCAAATTAAATGCCATGCCTAAGAGCATGCAGAGCCACTTCTTGAACCAAGTCTTTTTGACTTCAGTTCCCAATCTTTTTAAGGTCTCCATTCAGATAACATACTAAGATTCTATGTATTTCAAATGAATGCAGCCTCCATTACTTGTGAACTAATGGTTCTTCTTACTGATTTAGAATGGGGAACAGAGAGGAGACAGAGAAGAACCTCAGATGAAAGAAAGTGCAGAAGAGCAGAGTCCTCTATTTGCCAAGGATGGATGCATCCCATGGCAACAGAACACGTTATTAACTGTGGAAGAGACTCCGAACATTGTGACTAAGGCTACAATGCATTCCTTAAGATGGCCATTAAATTGTGATGCCAGCTCTCCTGTTTAAAAGCTCCTGTATAATTTCCTTTCCATTTTATCATTCAAACACCCTTTCTAGTCTCTGCCCAGAACACCCAAAATGATCTGAAAGCAGAATTTTCTTTCCAAACTGTAAGGGATACATACCAAGGCAGATTAAGCAAAAGAAATTCAGATGAAAAGGAAAAATTTTTGTTTCCCCCATGGAAGGACAGAATTATTGCCAATAGTGAAGAAATGGAGTTTGCTCATTATTTAGTAAAGCAGAAAAAGTGGGCCAATATCAGTTATTAATCTTGGGCTCTTCTGCTAGCCATATGACCCTTGGCAAATCACTTAACCTTTCAGTGCCTATGGAAATTTTCTAAAACTCTAAGATTGCAGAATTGTTGCTGATCAGCCTTGATAGTGGGAGCTCCCTAGACCAGTGAAAACACAAATCTGGACCAGTGGTGACCTTCACCACCCTCACCATTTTACAGAAAGAAAATTGAAGCTCATACAGTGGCTTGCCTAACTTGAGGAAGTCGCAGAGCCACAAATCCAACCCAGGTTTTCTGACAGCAAAGCCAATGCACATTCCAAAATGGCATCGACCATGATACTTCAAGACTTACAACATCAGTGCAGGTATTTACACCATCAAGACAATCAGTCAAGTATTAATAAGCATCTACTATGTGCTGGCCCTTGGGAAAACAAAGACAAAATGTGAACAGTACCTGCCCTCTTCAAAGTTCTTAAAATCCACGGGATAAACAGGATGTATACATGTAATTGGATATAAAATATAGACAAAGTAGTTACGAAGTTATTTTGGGAGCAAGGTGTTAGTTTTGGGGTATTCAGAAAGGTCTCAGGTAGGAGACAGATCTTGAATCTCACTTTGAAGGAAGCTAGGGATTCTAGATTCAGGACAGGTGAGGAGGGAACACATTGTAGACATTGAGGATAGTCAGTGCAAAAGCATAGACAGGAAATGAAACATACTGAGTGGAATAGCAAGTGGTCCAGCGTGTCTGGACCATCCTATGTGAGAAAGAGAGTAATGTCGAATATTCAGAAAGGTAGGTGGGAGCCAGATGGCTAAAGGAATTAAATGCCAACAGAGAAGTTTTATTTGATTCTAATAGTAATAAAGAGTTGCTGCAGTTCTTGAGAAGGATAGTGACATGGTCAGATTTATGAATATTACTTTGTTAGCTATGACTGGAGAAGGTAGAGGAGAGAGGGGAGGAAAAAAGATAGGAAGGGAGAGAAGAAGTGGAAAAGAGAGAGAGGAATGGAGAGAGGGAGGGATGTAGAAAAAGGGAGGGAAGTAAAGAGAGAGGTAGGGAAGAGAGAGAAGGAGAGAAGAGGGAGAAAGAGGGAAGAAGGGTGGGAAAAATGGAGGGGGAGGGAGAAAGCAAAAGTAGAAGGGAGGGAGAGGGAGAAGGAGAAGAAGAGGGAGAGAGACATTAGAAAACCAATTAGGTCGCTGAAATAGTCTAGGAGAGAATTGATGAGAGCCTAAATTGGTGTCATTTCTAGGTGAATGGAAAGAAGTAGATGTTGTTCATCTATCATTCCTCCTTTTTGCTGTGTAAGTGGCTCACTTCCTTTTGCAAACAGAAATGTGCTTCAAGCTTCTTATCATCATGCACTATCTCATTGCCCACTGGGTCATCCACAACTCTGATTCTTTAGAGACTCTGGGATTCTAAGATTTACTACCAAACAGCAATAGCAGCAGAACTAAATGGAACTTCTCCAGTGATACAACCTTTGAGAAATCAGAAGTCCACAGTCAGGCTTTAGAGTAGGGTTTTTCCATGATAATACGATTTGAAAAAATTTAAATACTGAAATACTACTACAAGGATTCTAATGTGCTATTTTTAGAAAAGTTTAAAACATTAAACTGTTATTCATTTGGGCTGTTCAAACATAATTGTGATGATTCACTTTTTATAGCACTTTATATATGTTCTATAGAGCATTATGTAATAGGGATCTGGCACATGCCCAAGCCACTTAAGATGGTATCATCTATAAAAAAGATTCTGGTGACCTGTTTCTGAGAGAATTAGAATAGGGCGGGCATTCTCCATTAGATAACCATGTCATTGGGAGAAGCCATTTTCCATTGGCCACATAACTAAAACTGTCTGTGTCTTTGAAGGACCTTAATCAGCACTTGCTAACTATGTGACCCTGGGCAAGTCACTTAACCCCGTTTACCTCAATTTCTTCATCCGTAAAATGAGCTGGAGAAGGAAATGGCAAACCACTCAGGTATTTTTGCTAAGAAAACTCCACATGGGGTCACAAAGAGTAGGGCACAACTGACACAACTGAACAACAACAAATCAGCACCAACAAGAACTTTGCTGACATTAAATCTGACTCCTTTACTTGCTGCCTCCAGTCATGTGGCCCCAAGAGACTGACTTTGACATTTTGTTCATTCTTTTTCCACTACAAGGTACAGGGAGTAGTGTCACCATTCTGGCCAGGAACTTGAGCCATGAAGATCAGAAAATCCCAAATCCAAGATGAGTGTTGCAGTCAGCCCAGCAGTGATACCCTAAGAAGCAAGGGTCTTGGGACTCCAGCCCAACAGAAACTGGCAGCAATATCAGCTTCAGACTTGAAACTGGTGGAGTAATGCAATGGAGAAACTGAGCTAAATTATAAGCCTAATCCCCCTCTTTCTTCTTCCTCCCCAAGAGACCAAGGTGGTGAAGGGCAGGTTATGTCCCTGAAGTGTTGAGGGAAATGTTTGTGTATTTGTCTTTGAAATAAATATCATAGCTTTGCAAAAGGTTTTCAATGTTAAGTGGTTGTACAGTATTGAAGTACTAGTCAGTGGGCCATTAAAATGGAGGAACAGGGGCTCAAACTGATGGAAGAGAAAATATATAATCTCAAAATCTTCAGTACATGAAATGTGAGGTATAGGGGAGAGCTGGGGTGCTGGGGCAAGGGTGGGAAATGAAACAGACTTGGCCCTGAGTGGGACCAGAGCAACTATATTACAAATAAAATATGAACTATTTGAGGCCCAAAATTCTTTCTTCCTTCCTCCCTCCCTTCCTTCTTTCCTTCTTTCTTTCTTTCCTTCCTTCCTTCCTTTCTTTCCTTCTTTCTTTCTTTCTTTCCCTCTTTTCTTTCTTTCTTTCTTCTTTTCTTTCTTTCTTTCTTTCCCTCTTTTCTTTCTTTCTTTTCTTTCTTTTCCTTCCCTCCTTCCTTTCTCTCTCTCTTTCTTTGTCATTCTTCCTTCCTTTCTTCCTTCCTCCTTCCTTCCTTCCTTTCCTTCTTTCTTTCCCTCTTTTCTTTCTTTCTTCCTTCCTTCCTTTCTTTCCTTCTTTCTTTCTTCCTTCCTTCCTCTCTCCCTCTCTCTCTCTCTCTCTCTCTCTCTCTCTCTCTCTCTCTCTCTCTATCTCTCTCTCTGCCTCTGTCTCTCTCTCTTTTTCTCTCTCTCTCTCTCTGTCTCTCTGTCTCTCTTTCTGTCTTTGTTTTTCCCCCAGTGCCTAGCACAGTGCCTGGGGCAGAAAATTACAGCTGAATAAATGCTTATTGATTGAGTGACAATTATGTTATTTGTTCTTCACAACAAGCTCATGGGGTAGATAGCATCATTGTCTCTATTTTACAACTGAGGCTCAAAGAGGTTGGGTGATTTGCTAAGGGTCTCACAACTATCAGTTACCTGAAGCAGAATTTGAACCCAGGTCTTCCTGACACCAATTGTAGCACACTATGTCACATAGTTTCTCTAATATTTCTCGATCTGTTGTAATCTATTCTATCTCAATGGGAGTATACAAAGGTGTCTTTGGCAATGTGAGTGAACAAATGACAAGGGAATAGTAAAACCGTAAATCCATCATCACATCCAGATCTTGTGAGAATTGGGGAGACCTATAGCTCTCCCACAGCTCATGGAAAGAGTTGGTGTAGTTTGTTGTAGTACACATGGTGGAAGCTTGTCCTTTGTTGTCGTTCAGTCATTTCAGTTGTGTCCAACTCTTCATGACTGGGCAAAGACACTATAGTGGTTTGCCATTTCTTTCTCTGATAAAGAACTGAGGCAAACAGGGTCAAGTGACTTGCCCAGAGTCACACAGCTGGTAAGTGTCTAAGGTAGGATTTGAACTTAGGAAGAAAAATCTCCCTGATTCCAAGGCCGGTGCTCTATCCATTGCTCCACCTAGCTGCCCAAGCTCATCCTTGAGACTCTTTAAAATAGTGGAAGAAACTATCCATCACAGAGGGAAATCTCAGAACAAAACCTCTGACTTCAAATAAAATCAGAACATGAGGGATATGAAGGTCCCAAGGATGAAATTCTGGTCCCACAGTCACAGACGATTCCAATGAGGAGGGAGAAAAGGCAGAGGCACTTAGAAAAAGCTGATGTATCTACACAGGTATTTCAGAAACCATCCTGATCACTCGACTGAAACTGCTCTTTCCAAGATTGCCAGTGACTTTTTAACTGTCAAAAACCCAATGGCCTTTTAAACATTCCTCTGCCTTCTACCACTGAGAGAATTGGCTGCTATTGTCCTCCTTTTCTGACAATCTCATTTTTTGAGACGCTGTCCTCCCTCAGAATCTGTAACACCTCCTCCTCCTTGTGCTCTTCCTCTTGTTCTCTTCCTTCTTTGTTGGGATTTAGTGATTACAAACCAGTATGGGGTATATGAGGTGTTCCAGGAGGGCTAGCACCTCTGGTGTAAGGGCTTGCTGAACCCTTTTCAGGGCTCCACCCTTCACTCGACTCTTACCTATGGCTCCAAAAAGCTGTAGCATGCATAGCAGTCACACCTTGGTAAAGCATCTCAGCAGATGGGCTAAACCAGGTTGAGGGTTACTGACAGGCCTCAATCCTATTGGTGAGTTAGGGGGATATCTACCCCAAGCATGTGAAGACTTTCCCCATGGAATGGGCACATAAGAACAATTTATTCCAATGGTCTGGAGATAGCTGAAACTTGGTCAGATATCGAAGATGCCAAGGTCATCCAATGCATCCTGAGCTATTGCCAGTCATCTTGACCTTTGTCCTGACACTGGACTTCAATGACTCTTGGAAGAGTGAAGCTGATGACCCTGTGCAACCCTGCCTCATTTAAATTCACTTGTCATAGGTCCTCTTCAAAAATGAAGGCCAAACAACCGATTATAAATCCCCTTCTATCATCTTAGTTGTAAGTGACAGCCAAAGTTCTGGCTTTAGCCTCCTTTTTTCTCTTTGTATAATCTATCCTTCAATCTCATATAAATGTAAATGAATCCCAAATCTATGTATCTTGTCCCCATTTTCTCCTAACCTACAAGTTTTCTATGTCATTTCCTCCTTCTTCAATCTACTCTTTAGTCATCTAATAAATTCATGTTCATCATGCATGAATCTGATCGTGTCCTGTTCATGCTTAAAAACCATCAGTGGTTCACTATTGCCTCTAGGGAAAAATATGGAATCCTTATTTTTGCATTTATAGCTCTCCACAATAGGACTCCACCCTATGTATCTGTCCTTCATCCATATTCCTTCTCTTTGTGTATTTTGTGTTTCAGTCAAAATGGATTTCCACATATTTCTCAATGTTGTTATCTTCTTTTCTGCTCAAATGGTTCAAATGTACTCCCTCACCTCTGCCTGTTGGAATTTTTCAGGGTCCAGCTCTTCCATGGAGCTTTCTCTTTCAGTCTCCAGCTGAAAAGTGATGGCTTTCTCTTCAAGTTTTCTTCTAATACTTTCTGTGATTTGCTTCAATTACAATCTAATTATTATGATATATTTGTCCCTAGTTATCACCTCTATTAACTTGTAAGTTTTTTGAAGGCAAGGATCATGTCTTTTTTTCCTTTTTGTATCCCCAAGGTCTGGAATCATACTTTACACAGCATAGGCACTTAATATAGAGAAGGAAATGGAAAACCACTACAGTATCTTTGCCAAGAAAACCCCAAATGAGGTCACAAAAGGTTGGACATGACTGAAAATGACTGAACATCAACAAGGCATTTAATAAATGTTTCTTGAGGGTGACAAGGTCATATAAGGGACCCAGGCCAGAGGCATTCTCATCTTAGTTTCAAATTCCTTTCCTCCATCCTCCTTAATTCCTCTGGGCCTGAGACTTGGGTAGATGTTGTTTTCATTTAGGCATCTATCCTACACCAAGGATTCAGTGACATCATACTATCTTCCTCATCCCCAAATAACATTCAGTGATCACCACTCATAGTGGATATGATCCCACTGTCTCCCAAATTTCTCTCTATCTTTTCCCTTTAGGAGAGCTTTGAGGGTTCTAGCTTGATATGTACTTTGAGATCATTCCCACTAAGAATTTGAGGATCTCCTCTTTTGGATCATTTGGGATATGGTAGAGTGGCTTCCTGTTCAGATATGGGTTGGACCAGATGACTGCAGAGATCTCTTCAATTCTAAAAGTTTGTATTATTCCATGTAATTCTTTCCTTTCCTTATAGGTCATTAAAAAAAAGAAAAGTAAAAACATAATTCAAAATGGCAGCATAAGATATGTAATAGAAAAACAGAAAGGAGTAATCAATTTTAATACTAACTGAAATTATTTTTATATACTTTTTGACCCTTTAAAGAATAAATAAAATTGTTTTGTTATATATTCCTTACACTGAAACATCTTCAAGGAAGGAGTTTTCATGTAACACAGATTAAACTTTTTATGTTTTGAACTATCCCCTAATATGTCTTTGCTACTCTTAAACACAGTGTATCAATACTTTTACACAGGCTTAATAAAAGTTTGTCAAATTGAACAGAATTCAATGGAAACACCCCTTTCCAAAACTCTGATCAAAGATCTTAGCCTACCTGGAAATGCCTCCCCTTCTTCTCAGTGTAACCTAAGGTCCTTCCAGGCTTAACTCAATTTTCTTTTAACTTGTGATGCCTTCCCTAACAAATTCAGTTTCCCTTCTCTGAATTCCAATAAGGTGCACTGTCTGTACCATTCAATTTGGTGCTTAATCATCCACTGCCTTAGATGGTGATTTGGTTTCAAATCCTGTCTTTACCATTTACTATCCAATGTAACTTTGGGCATATCACTTACACTCTCTGTCCCTTGGCTTTCTCATCTGTAAAAATAGATGGTTAGATTAGATCAGGGATTTTTAATCTAGGGTTAATGAACTTTTTTTTACATTTTGATAATTATTTCAATATACTTGAATTCTTTTGTATTCTATGAATTTAATTAATACATTTTAAAACATTTAAAACATTGGATACACCAGAATGCCAGAGGGATCCATGCCAGAAAAACAGTTAAGGATCCCTGGACTAGATGAACTAAGGACCCTTTATAATTTAAGTCCTATGACTTAGTAAAATGGAGTTTTCAATTCTTTGAAAACAACTTAGATACATCAGTCTTTTATAAATGTGCATCTTTGGTTTGGATGGGATGACCAAAAGGTGATGTTTGGATCAACCCAAGTTTGGGAAGGCTTCTAAAGCTCACCTAAATACCCTTATTCAAGAACCCTCTTTCAGTATTCCTATAAATATTTCCTTACATGAACGTTCCACTCTGCTGTGAAACTGAAGAAAATTTTGTTGTAAGTGAAACAACCATGAAGGTAAATCACATATAACCCTGAACACCCCACTATGCTCAGCAAAAGAAACATGAATTCCAAGCTGTAACCAGCCTGGACACAGCCAGTGAATGGAGTGGAGGAAGTTGAAGAAGGAAATTTGGGGGGATAATGACCATTCCTGTGTGTAATTGGGGTAGATTAGATAGACATCATGGGAGCTGAAGAGCTGGGAGGCCAGGGTATTTTGAAGGGTGCTGGTGGAGAATAAAATTGTGAGTCAGGTGCAATTTAGTGAGAAGGAAGGAGGGTGACTTGGAGGTCTATAAATAACAGTAATAATGTTCCGTACAGAATGGAATAAACTTTAAGTGTAGCAAAGATGGTGGCTGAGTGAGGATTGGAGGAGGATCTGAAGGTGACATTGGCTTGAAAACAGTATGCTGACCTCTCTTCCTGGATCTTTGTGCCAGGGGAATGAGAAAGGATTAGCCAGACTTGGCGAAAATTCCAAGAAAGGCTGAGATTTTGAGAGAAAATTAGAGTTTAATAAGTACCAGAAGAGAGGAAGAAGAAATGTAGGATTAAGAAGAGTCTGTTAATAATAGAGGAGGGTTTCTGGAGGTATAGTGGAAATGGAGGACAGGCAGAGCAGAATAGATGCTGGGGAAGTTTCGAGATGAGTTTATTTGGGGAAAAGGGGAGGTGAGAAGCCACAATCATCTTGTGCTCCATTCGTGAAAGATTCCATCTTTGTTACCACGTTAATGGCTTGAGTCCCCAGTCCAGGAGGCATATTGGGAGGCAGTTCACCCTGTTGGGAAGAGGAATCCAGGAAAGAGGCATTCTAAGTTGGAGGTGGCAGGCCTGGGGCTGAATGAGGGAGTAGACTAGTTAAAGGGCTAGCATTCTGATAAGGGGTTAAAATATTTCTTCCCGCCTCCCACCTCTCTCACCCCAGAAGTATTTTTCTCCCCAATATATGGTACCCATGCTAATTCCTTCTCTCTATGTATATCATTAAGTGAAGTGCATGTAAAGCTTTTTCTTGCTTGGCATATTTGTATCAACAATACGTCTAGCAGCTACCGTGATTGCGTAAAACCAACAACAACCAGCACACAGAATGCCACTAACATAGGTTCTTTTGATCTGCTTTACTAAGAAAAGCAACATTAAGGGGTTAACAATATTACATTAATCCAACATACAAATATAACTCACCTAGTTCAGGGGGAAAAGCCAGCAACATGAACTTCAGAGCAAATACAAACAAATTACAAGCATGCATAATATAAACAGACCAAATCACAATTCACAGTTACCAGGAAAGCATCAACATCTGCATTTACAAGCTGGGGGCTCTTAAAATGGCTTCCTAGAGTCCCACACCACTCTTCCAGTGACTAAAAGCCCCAAGGGAGAATGCCAACCTCTGGGTTTATATATCTTGTTCAGGGTCAAAGGGCATCACAATGTGTGACTCAAACCCACGTGACCTAAAAGTGTCACAAACCTGGGACTCAAACTCATGTGGCCTAAAAGCCTCTGACATCACAAACATGTCACTTTCCCTTGAGGCAAGGAGGTCATCAAAGACTCCTAATTTAACTAAAAAAACAAAGGTTGGACTCATCAAGGGAACTTGAATAAATAAGTGTTAAAAGAGAAAACAGTAAAAATAAAGTCCCACCTTAATTACCAGTACAATATTCCAGAAGGGACTGAACCTCATAAGGAATACTTCAAGGCTATACAGGCCTCAGCTACAAGCCAAATGACCACCCCCAGAAGTAAGGCCATGACCAATTAACAAACCAATACACCTTCAAGTGAAGATGAGAAAGTGGGAAACAAGATACCACCTTGTCTCCCATACCAATTAAAATAAATGCTAAGGAGACCTAAGTGGAGAAAGAAAAGTAAGGAATAAAGAAAATGTTGTGGAACTAAAAGGACAGAGAAGGCATAGTTAGCTCTCAATCAGCATATGAGCATACACACTCAGAGATGTGTCCCTTGGGAGTCACAATCTAGCCAACATGGAGGGGGGTGGCACAAAAGTACCAACCATCTGAGACACAGGCCTTTGTGATCACTGCTGAATAAGAATAAAACTAGGTACATGAATGAGTACATTGTGTTATTCCTGTGTTAAGGAAAAACTTCATGGAAGGCAGAGAGAGCAGCCCCATATAGCCAGAGAGAGTGATTGCCCCACTCACTTTGGGACAATCTCCATGGTGTTTGCTATTATCTAGATTCTCTTTGCCCTAAAAATGGTGACAAGGTGATGGGAGGAGAGAATGGAGATTCCTCACTACAAATCCACCACCCACCCCCAAATGGGAAAACAAAACAAAACGAAGCACGGTACATACTGCTACAGACAGAATCAGTGGTGTGGTCCTTTGAATGAGGACAGCACCTTTTTTTTAAAGCAGATAGGTTTCTGCCTTTTGAAATTTCTAGTATCATAGAATCATTCATTTACCATCTGTTAAAAAAATAGAACAGGTGTCCACAAGCAGTAACTGCACTAAGAATTCCCCATAAACATATTTCCATAACAACTTAACAAAGACCTAATAGAAAGGATAGGATGAGTTCATGATGTTGTTTTAAGGCTGTCCTACATCAGCGTGCTAATCTGCATGGCTGACTAGCAGAACCATAGTACATAAGGGATTGTGAGACTGATAAAATGACTCTTTTCTTTTCCCTTAGTGTAAGTAGCAGTTCACTGGCATGCCCTTTGGAAAGCAGAAAAGAATGAACATATATTTTTGTTAGGGAAAACATTTTTAAGTTAATTATGGTCTTTTTTTAGAGAAACTTTATTTTGTTTCTCTTCTTCAGAATATAAGACGTGCTAGGACTGCATAAATCCTCAAAAATAAGGTAAAAATGTTTTATAATCAGGTGCAAAAAAAACAAACAAACAAAAAAAAGAGGTGTGCACAATTAATACTACACCTGAACAGTATAAACAATAGAAAAAATGAAGAACCCTAGAAGGGGAACAGTGAGCAAATATTGCTCTTGTAACATTCTCTTGGTTTTGTTGGGTGGCTATCTGACTGAAGAGGACCACACGGAGGCTAACTCCATCCTGAGGGACCAATTCAAAGCCAGTTGAGAGAGCCTGCATGGAGCAAGAGTGCTCTGGTTCCACTTCTAAGACTATTTCCAAAGATGATTAGGGAAAAGGGAAAGGAACTTATGTGTCCTAAAATATTTATTTTCTTTGTGGTGGCAAAGAACTGAAAATTGCAAGGATGCCCCTCGGATGGATAATGGCTGAATAAGTAGTGGTATACGATGATGATGAGCTCAGTGGTCTTAGAAAAAACGTGGAGAGATTTGCACGAAATAATGAAAAATAATAAAAGTGAAATGAGCAGAACCAAGACAACATTGTATACAATAACAGCAATATTATTTTAAGAATGTTTTTGAATGAATAAGTTATTTCGACTATTGTAAATACCCAAATTAACTATAAAGGACATATGAAGAAAGACACTATTGCATCCAGAGAAAGAACTGATAAATAGAAGTATATATAGAATAATTTTACATATATATCTATATTTATCTATCTCCTATTTGTGTCTAACGGTGGCTATCTCTAGGGCAAAGTGGAGGGGGGAGAAAAAAATAAATTGTATATTTAGAAGGAATAGCAAGTTGTACATAGTAGATTTGCAATTTCATGTGCAATCATCTTTTTATCATACTATGTTATCAAAGTACTTGTTTTATTCCATAAATTAAAAATAAAATAATTTTTTTAAAAAAGAGTACATAGGAGATGGAAATAGAGGAAGCTTTGGAGGAGGCAGTGCCAGCCATGGGATTCTCAGGAGGGGTTGGGTGAGTAAATAGACCAGGAACTATATTAGGATGGATGTTGTGTCACTGAAACCCACCCTGGACCACAGAAACAGTTGGTTATTTTTGCAATTTTATTCTTCCTCTTCACCTCTCTCTCTCTCTCCCAAGAGGGCCATGCCTGTCTCCAGAAAATCATCTTCACTGATTGATAGTTTACCTTTATGTGTACTTTGTCTTTAAGTATGATAAACCTAGTTAACCATTGCATTGCCAATCTATGCATGTTCTTGCTCAAATGAGGTAGAAAGGGGATTATAAGAAAGAGATGAAGAGACAGCAATATATTTTTATTATTGCAATATATTTTCTTAGAGCAATTTTCTGGCTCAGAAAAAGAGTTATCCCCAGAGCAAAGAGAGAAGAGAGACCTTTCTTTTTTGACAACAAATGAGCAATTTGGTATGGAGATGTAGGGAAGATGTGGCTCACTGCCTTGTATTGGGAGGTAGGACCATTACTAGCTTTCTTCTTATTGTTTCTAGTAGGCTGAGTGAAAGGAAAACCACTTATTCCTCCAGAGGGGAGGAGCTGTGGGAGTGACTGAGGGAACAGCCCATCTCATGCAGGGTTGGGGGTTACATTCATGGGCAAGATCAAAGGAAACCATTTCACTTACAACTAATCAGGAAATCACATACTTTCAATATAGGACAGTCGATTGAATCCAACGGAATTTATCAATCACCTTGTTATTATTGAAGAGGGAGAAAACACCCACAATTGAGGGAATCAGAAGAGGTTTCACAGGGGAGTGAGCATTTGAGTTGAACCTTGAAGGAAGACAAGGATTCTGAGGAGAAGGGAACACCGTACATTACAGACATGAGAAATGGTTCCTGGGAATGAATGAATGCAGGTGGGACACAGAATATCAGGGTAGGTGAACAAGAAATGGTCTGCTTTGTTTGGAGCATAGAGTTTGAGAATAGGAGAAGTCTGAAAACATTATGGAAAGATAGTTGGGAGCCAGATAGCTTGTGGTCTCAAATGCCAGCCTAAAGAGTAGGTACTGTATCTTAGAGTCAATGTTGGAGGCACTAAAGGTTTTTGAGTAGAACAAGAGATTAATATGTTCACTCCTGTGCCTTAAGGAGGTTATTTTTGTCAGCTGGGTGGATAATGGATAAGAGAAGGGGTACACTGGAAGGTACAAGGAGACCAGACTGTAACTATACTTACAGAGCAGGTAGGGGGCACAGTGGATAGAGTGCCGGGATTGGAGTCAGGAAGACCTGAGTTCAAATTTGGCTTCAGATACTAGTTGTATGACTCTGGGCAAGTCCCTTAATCCTGTTTGCCTAAGTTTCCTCATCTCTAAAATAAGCCGGAGAAGGAAATGAAAAACTACTCCAGTTTCTTTGCCAAGAAAATCACAAATGGGGTAATGAAGGACATGATTCAAAATGACTAAATAGCAACATTAATATACCATGATATACAAACGTGTATTTTAAGGGATCAAGGGGAACACAATTGGGTCCCTCTTGTACTCTAAACGCAGTTACATTATTCTGATTGCAATAAAATCCAAAATATTAAGAGAATGGTATTCACAGTCTTGCTCTTATGTGTATTAATGCAAATGGGGCAGTGGAAATGACCCTGGGATCTTGAAGGGTATCCCCAGAGAGCACGAACTCTGTTGAATACATATTGTCTTCAAAGATCTTTCCTAGCTTTCCAAGCTACTAGTACTTCTTCCTCCAAATTACCTCATTTTTCTTTGTATGTATTTTTTATAGACTTAACATGAATATGTGTTGTACCCCCTGATAGGATGTAAATCCTCTGAGTACAGGGACTGGCTTTTCCCCCCACTGGATAAAATGCTGGTTTTACTGATGGTATAAAACAGTGGTGTCAAACTCAAACAGAAACTAGGGCCACTAAACCATACATAAGGATCCTTGCAGGAAGCATATTAACTTGGAAAACCACATGTTAATATTACTATATTCTATTTTATTGTTATTTATTTTGTTAAATATTACCCAGTTATATTTTAATCTGGTTCTGTGGCACTTGAAGGCATGTTTGACACCTCTGGTCAAAAACATAGGACTCTATGCTTCTCCCCCCCTAGTATAGGGTGTCTTGGCACAGAGTCTATGTCGGGGGTATAAGTTTCACAGATAGCTAAATAGGTTTGGAATGAAGGCCCACCTGCCCCACCCCATCCAGTAGTAGAACTACTCTTTTGGCTAGAGATAAAGATCCATGGCTTACTATTTTACTCCTTGGAGGCAATGAGAAAAGAGGGAAGGAAGGAAACACGTATTAAAAGTCTATATGTGCCAGGCACTGTGCTAAGTCTTTTGACAAATATCTCGTTTCATCCTCATGAAAACCCTGTGAAATAAGTGCTACTATTATCCCTGTTTTGTAGTTAAGGAAACTGAGGCAGATAGTTTAACAACTTGTCCAGGGTCACACAGCTAGTAAGTGTCTGGGATCTTTCTGGCTCCAGGTCCAGAACTCTATTCATTCTGCCCACTAGCTGACATGAGGTCTACTGCAAGGTTGCTAGTTGTTGTCTGGTCATTTTTCAGTCATGTCAGACTCACCATGACTTTATTTGCTGGTTTTCTTGGCAAATATACTGGAGTGGTTTGCCATTTCTTTCTCCAGCTTATATGTAAACATATGAGGAAACTGAGGCAAACAGGGTTAAGTGACTTACCCAGGGTCACATGGCTAGAGTTTGAGGGCAGATTCAAACTCAAGAATATGAGTTTTCCTCACTCCAGGCCCAGCAATTCATCCACTGTGCCACCTAGAAGCCCTATAACTATGCTCATTGTCAAATCAGGAAATGAGCTTGACGAATGGTCATTAAAGGGAACACCAGCACCAGCATCAAAGGTAGAAGAGGTAGTATCACTGTTGAAGTCTCACTATACAACCTGGTGCTCAGTGTAGCTAAAGGTATCCTTTCAGGACCTCTCTGATTCTTGCTTTGTTCCTTTCTTGATACCATCATATTTGGCAGGCTTCTCCAGGTGGGAGGTCAGATCCACAAAAGATGCATTGGAGCTAGGAATGCAGAAGGCCATGACCATGAGCTTCCTGTTTAATTTGAAGATGATCTTGCCCGGTCTTAGCAGCATGAAGATGATGATGATGATGATGGTGATGATGGTGATGTAGGTAATATTATTATTCCCATCTTACAATTGAGCAAATTAAGGCAAACAGAAGGTAAGCAGCTTACCCAGGGCCACATAGCTAGCAAGTGTTTGAGACTGGATTTGAACTCAGGCCTTCACATTTCATCAAGAGAAGCAGAGATGAGGCTTTGAGCAGCACCATTTCCATCATGCCACAGCTCACCAGAACAGCTATCCACTGTCTTCTGGGTAGCAGCAGCAGCATGGCTTATCATGATGAGTGCCTCTATAAGGTCAGTGTTGTTATCATGCATGACCATGGCTGGGGGACCAAGCAGTTGGTAGTATAGGAGGCATTGTTGACAATCTTAAGGAGATTGTCATATTTTTCATGGTTGTCTTCCATCATGAACACAGGAGTGTCGGCAGAAGAGACAATGATACACTTAGCTCCACCCTTCGAGTGAACCTCATTTTCTTCCAAGGTGGTAAAGGTATCAGTGGAATCTACTATATACTGAATACCATCATCTTTCCATTTAATATTGTTGAGATTATGCTCCTGGAAGTTTGTAATGCCATTTCCATTTATCATTAGCTTTTCATTCTTAGCCTTGACAGTGCCCTCAAGCATGCCATGACTGGAAACATATTAGAGAGTATAAACCATATAGCTGAGGTCAATGAAGGGGATTACTGATGGTCATAATGTCCATCCTGCCTGAGACAAATGCAGCCTAAGTCACCGAGTACCCCATATAGCCAAATCCATTGACTCTGACATTTACCACTTTGTCTACAGCAGTGAATAATGGCACTAAGTATGAGAGAAGAACTGAGAGCCAACTGCTTCATTTTCAGTGCCTGGCACCTAGTAAATGATTCAAATATGATGGTTGATTGATTGAGTGGCCAGTGGCAGACAATATGACTGTTGTCTAAAGACCATCCTAGGTAAGTTCTGAAACTCATTACCAGGTTAATGGGTTGGCAGGGCTAGATGTGGAGAAGAAAACCTCTTGGAAAGACCATCCTAGTAGATAGGCTTCAATCTGTCTTGTGTCCATAACAACAAAATCAAGGACATGTTAAGTGTAGAGTTTAAATGTCAAAAAAAAAAAAATAGAAGAGTCTCAAGTCTTCAAAGAGCCATTTTCTTACTTTAAATATTCATGACCTGAAATCCTCCCTGATCTTAATTTATTTTTATCTCATTTAGTGCTTTCTTTCTTACTTTTCTTTTTTTTTTTTACAGAAGACTATACTCAACATGACTTCCATGAATTTTGGTAATTTTTCATAACTGAATGTTTTTTGTTGGTTTGTTTTAGAAAGCACTTCTCATATTGTTTGGGTCAAAGAAGATAAAGAAAATCCTACCATTTATATTTTTTGGAAGGGAGAAGGCAGGGCAATTGTGGTTAAGTGACTTGCCCAAGGTCACACATCTAGTAAGCGTGTCAAGTGTCTGAGGTCAGATTTGAACTCAGGTGCTCCTGACTCCAGGGCCAGTGCTCTACTCACAGAACCACCTAGCTGCCCCAATTTGCCATTTATTGCTTGAGTTTTCCTAATAGAATAGACTTCGATGTTTTAAAAACATAGCCACCAATTTACCTTTGTTTTCTTTTGATAAATAAAATTAAGGATTTTAATATCCGTATTCAAGTTTGCCCTGAGTCACTTTGTTCCAGATCATAAAAAATATCTGAATATTTGATTTGCTTATTATTTGATTTTGCAATGTGTGCCTTAAGGATAGGGAAAAAATATCCAAAATTCCAATATCATTAAAATGTTTAAACATGGAATAAAATATTTAGATCAGCTCCAGTAACAACAAAACAACTAGGAAGAACATCAAACCACAGATTTTCATCTTATCTTTGCTCAGGGACTTCTGTGCTCATGTGCTTCTCCCTGATTTAATATATATGCTCCCCAAGGTTATGCCTTTGGCCTTATCTTATCTTTGCTCTAATACTCTCCAATCCAACCATGTCATACCCTACACTCAACAATTGCTAGTACCACTTTAATGACTCCAAGATAAATTATAAATTCTTCATCTAAAACCCTCATGATTTGGTCTCACTGACTTTCCTGAACATTTCTTATTGTTCCTTTTCACATGATCTCTCTTCCAGTTAGGCTGGCTTGTTAACTCTTCTTCAGGCATTACATGCCATTTCCTTTCCCTGGGCCTTTGCAGAAGTGGTCCCCATGTCTAGAATGCACTTCCAAGAGTCCCAATTTTCCTTCCATGTTTATCTCAGGCACAATTCATACAAAATGCCTTTCCTGATCTTGCCCTCTTGCCGTCCCTCCACCATTACTAGCATTCTCTCACTCTTGAAATTATTTTGCGTACAAGTTGCATTTACATATGTAACAGGAATTTACTCAATGGAGCATTGATAGAGCTGCCCTGCCTGCTTCTGACTGGCAGCTTGTGCTGGTTCCAAACTAAACGGCTTGGGTGCTTTGGGATGACAAACCAATTCCCTTGTTGGTCCCTTAGCCTTATTGTGACAGTGGAGGACAGGCTACAGAGACAGCTTCTGGTCAACTCAAGCGGCCTTTAGGTTTCTACCCTGCTAGCAAGTCAATTGTTCCTATGTGACACCTTCAGCCCATGCTCAACTAGGCAGGCTAAGCCCGATCCTTGGGACCCATACCTGCCTTTTCTACTTTGTAATTCCTTCTCTGAGCATAGGTGACTGAACTGTCATCCCAAGATGGATGTGTCTCCTGTGTCTTGCTAATACAGGCCTACTTTTAGTTTTGGATCCTTACTTTTCAAATGGGAGTTCACTTTTCTTTGGAAGCATTTTAAAAACTCTACTTTTACTGCTAATTTGACCACACTTCTAAATATTAAGATCATAGGCATTTCTCTCAGTCTGAGGAAGCTCCAGGTATGCCATGGAAACTCCAATAATTTTTGTAATGGCTTGAGGTCAGGAAACTGGGATTCAAATCCTCATTCCTAAAGATGGCTACCCTGGTCGTTGGAGAAGGCATTTAATTGTTTGGTGTCATAATTTCCGTATCTGTAAAATGAAGACAATAACACTTCCATTTGTGAAG
The DNA here is from genome assembly GCF_011100635.1 of Trichosurus vulpecula. Lineage (NCBI taxonomy): Eukaryota > Metazoa > Chordata > Mammalia > Diprotodontia > Phalangeridae > Trichosurus > Trichosurus vulpecula. The sequence continues at coordinate 415,948,592 of NC_050574.1, read as the reverse complement.
AATTTCTCATAAAAGCATTTTATGTAAAGCATTTTACATAAAAAGCATAGAAAAATGTTACTTTAAAAAGATGGATTTATCTAGCTTTAGAGAGAGCCTTCTGACAGGTCTAAAGTCTTTGGTCAGAGTTAACTGGTAGCAAGGAAAATTTCTTCACTGGAGAGGATAAGCACCAACAGGGCTCAACCCCTGACTATGCTTGCCAGAAGACATAGACCTGGATGCAGATGTTTTGAACAATATAGAAACAAAGAGGGAAAATTATAGTTGAGCAGTTCTGCAGACTGATTCATGTCTTCGTTGTGTTAAGTCTCAAATTTCCAGGAGTTATAATAATAATTATGTCAGTATATTTTTCTCAAGTTTATATCGATGCTTAATTACAATTCTTTGCATATAGCAGTATGTGTGTATGTGTGTGTGTGTGTGTGTGTGTGTGTGTGTGTGTGTGTATGTAAGTAGGTATTAAATAGCTGGCCCATACATGATTTGTAATTTATATTGAATACTTTTGTACTAAATTTTAGCAGAGAACTTAAACAGGAGCCAAACCTAAGTTTGAAACAATTTTCCCTGGGTCTCTGGGGTTAGGGAGAGGGGTGTCTAAAGAGTCAAAGAGGAACAGGAAAAAAAGCTTAATATCTCTTATTAGGGATCAGGTTCTTCTAGGATTGAATCTGGTCACCAAATATGTGGGTCCAGAGTAGAGGGGATTCTTAGAGGAAAGGAAAGGAACATAACGCCCAGCCCCAGATCTTATTACAACACTTATTCTTGATACCCATTCATTAGAACACTAACTGCTTGATGGTGGGTAGCATTTTCTTTGTATATTTGTATCACATATACCTATTATAGGGCCTTGAATACAGTAGATGCTAAATTAGTGTTTTCTTAAAATTAAAAATTTTTAAATTAAAAAATTTAATTTAATTTAATTTTAATAAAATTAATTATTTTTTTAAAAATTAAATTAATTTTTTAAAAAAAATATCACTCCATCTATACATCAGGATTCTTTTATTATCATGAGAGATAACTTGAGAGACAAGATTTCCACCTTGAGAGCCCTAAAAACAAACAAATCCCTCTCCAAAACAAACAAACTGTGATCTGCCCTTGATTTTCCCAAAGAATTAGAAAAATTGTTAGGAACACTTGAGATGTATTTGAGTATAAGTCAACTATCTGAATAATTTAACAGCCAGACAGAGATCAATGTTTATTGTACTACCTCCTCTGGGATCATAAATTTCACAGAAACCAAGAAATGTGTCTTGTATCCAGAGAAGAACACAGATGCTCCTTTGTAAGATATGAATTGTTAATCTGCACTACATTAAGGAGGTTTTAAATATAATTAAAAAAAACCAGAAAGGAAGACTTGCCTGTCAGCATCTGCAATCACATATTGCCCTAAAAAAATACAAACTATGACTACCTCACTCTACAAAAAGAACTAAGGAGAGCGGACACAAATATTCAAAGATGTTACCCAAAGCATGTTAGTGGCATTTAAGACAATTTAGAGCAGTAGTTTTCAAAGTGAGGTCCCCAGGCCTCTAGGGGTCTCCAAGACCTTTTCAGGGGGTCCATAAGGCCCAAACCATTTTGATGATAATACTAAGACATTATCAGCCTTTTAAAATATTCCTCCTTTTTCCAATGACACAGCTGTCTGAGGCCAGATTTTTTTTTCATATACTTTAACCATACAGTAGATTACGACATATCAAATGAAGAAGCTGACAGTAAAATCCTGTTGTCTCCTATTAAGCTAGACATTAAGGAGATTTGCAAAAATATGTAAAATAGTGCCATTCTTCTCACTATTTTTTTGAAACTACATCCTTATATGACCATTAGTGATTTGTTTAGATGTTCTAGGCCTTAATGTTCTCATCTGTAAAATGATGCTAATAATACTGATAGGACATAAGAGGAGAGGCAGTGTGAAGGAGGGATAGTATAGTGGAAATACCACTGGATTTGGAGTCAGAAGAACTAAGTTCTTATTCTACCTCTATACTTCAAAGGGATGTATGACATATATAAAAAGTTATATCTTAAACAAATTAGAGGAGCCAGGAAGAAGTTATACTTCAGATCTGTGGTGTGAAGAAGAGTCTAAAATCAAACAAGGAATAGAGATGATCATAGAAGATAAAACAGAGTTTTTAGCACACAAAATTAAAAAGATTTTGCATAAACAAAACGAATGCCACTAAAATTAGAAGATAAACAGTGAACTAGGGGAAAAAACAGTCTCTGATAGAAGTCTAATTTCAGTTTATCTAAGGAACTAATTAAAATTCATAAGAATAAGAGCCATTCTCCAACTGATAGAAAGTCAAAGAATATGAACATGAAGCTTTCAAATAAGGAAATCCCAGGTATCATATGGAAAAATCACTAATAATTAGAGAAATGTGAATTAAAGCAACCCTGAGGTTCCATCTCATACCTCACACCTGTCAGATTGACAAAACTGACCCCCCAAAAAGGGAGAAAATGACAAAGTTGGAGCAACTGTGGGAAGACAGGCACATTAATCTGCTGGTGTAGCTGTGAATTGATACATACATTCTGGAAAGCAATTTTGAATTATACCCTCTGAAATCACAAAACTATGAATTTCCTTTGACTTAGATATACCATTATTACATATATACTCCAAGGATATAAGAGAAGGAAGAGGTTTATGCATAAGAATATTTGTATCAGGTTTTTTTTGCAGTAGCAAAGAACTGGAACCTAAGTCAGTATCTATAAATTGGGATATAATTGAATAAATTATGGTATATAAATGTAATGCATACTATTGTGCCATAAGAAAGACAAAAGGGGGCAATTGCAGAGAAACCTAGGAAGACTTGCATGAACTGATGCAAAGATGATCCCACTCACCATCGGCGCATGGAATACGCACACACTGAGACAAAAGAAAATCCAGTAGACCTGAAAGGCAAACAACTCTTGTTGCAAGAGAACTCAGCAGGTATTGCATCCAAATAGCAGCCCTGCAGAATAAAGTTGACAGAACCACTTTTCAAAGTGGTTTTTCAAAAACTTAAGAAATTTTATCAATACAATGACTCAGCATGATTCCAAAAGACTGATAAGGAAGCATGCTCCCCACCTCTTTCTGACAGAGAGTTGATGGATCTATAAGGAGGCATATATTTTTAGACATAATCACTACAGGGATTTGTTTTCCTCAACTACACATATTTGTTACAAGGGCTTGGTTTTACCGTCCTTCCCTGCCATTCTCATTTAGGAAGAGAAGAGGGAGACAAAGACTTGTTTATTGATTTAAAAAAAGTTTTAAAATAAAGATAAAATTATGGCACCTCCTTAAAATTAAATTAAATTATCATTCCATCTAGATGTTCAGATTCTTATCTTGTCTTAAGAGCTAATTTCAAAGACCAAATGGAACTTATTTTTCCTACTTTTCTCATCTGTAAAACCAGGGAATTATAGTAGATGACCATTGAATACCTTCTAGTTCTAAATCTATTACCAATGAGCAGTGGCTGCAGGGCTGGCCTTGAATTCAGGGATATTGGCTTCAAATCCTGACCCTGGACATACTAGCTATGTGACTCTGACCAAGTTCTTTTAATTTCTAGTTACTCCAGGCAACTCCAAGACTATAAATTGCAGAAAAGGTGCTGACCTTCATGAGTAGAATAAGTTTCCATGCTGGGAGTTCCCGACAGGGATGAAATCATGGGTCCCAATCACAATTCACATTTCTCTAACTTTTAGTGCGAGTGTATTTGACTTTCTATCTCCCACATTTGCAATCAACATAGCATTCTTCTTCTTGAAAGTTTCTGAGGAAGATAATAACTGCTTAGATTCAAATGATATGTAAACATATTGTAGCTCTTCTATTTCCTCTTTCTATATGTGACCCTTGAGAAAATTTTAGAATGAAAAAGACTAATAGAGAAGCAAATGCCATTAGTATTAACATCAAATCCAGGCAGCACATTTATGTTATATCTTTCCATGTGCAGGGGATGTGGATCTGAAGAAGAAAGTTGGTGATATTAATTCTAATTCTCTGTAAGGTACAAGCATAAAGAAAATAGGATTTCCATGCCTTCAGACAGGCCATGGTAAATCAGAATAATTCAGCCATTGAGTAGAGCAGAAGTCCACTGCACCCAAGGTGACTTAGCTTCAGAAAAGAGCCAGTGTGAGAAAGATGAGAGATTTTCTAGGCTGAATTTTCCCATGCCAGACTTTAAACAAACAGCTATTTAAATGGGGAAGAAGGCAAGTAAATAGGTAAATAATTCACAAGAGTTGGGCATGACACCTTTTAAGAAAGTCATAAAATGTAATATTGATGATTTTGGAAAGGAATAATTTACTTCTTACATTGCTTAGCTGCACCCTTCAAGAAATCTACAACTATGCTGCAGTGGCCTTCCACAGCTTCCTAAAAAAGCATTGTTAGTCGCTTAATGATTGAGACATGCTCATAAATTTTCTTTGACTTGGAGAGCCCAAATAATCTCTGAACAAATTGTATCTAGAAATCAAAATGCCTTTTCTTCTATTCTGTTTCTCTCAGCTGCCATCTTTCTCTTTTTCTGTGGTGGGAGGAAGAATAGAATCATAGAATTAGAACATAAAGTACCTGAAGGAAAGCTTGCAGTCCAACATTCATTTTATAGATTAAGGAACGGAATGGCAGAGATTATTTCCTCAAGGACATAGGTTAGTGAGTGGCAGAGGCAGGATGTGAATCCTGGTTCTTTCATTCCAAAATCCAAGATACCATCATCTTCTAATGTTCTAGTGTTCTTTTAAAATTAAAAGTTAATTTTTAGATTGAAAATTAATTGCTTAATTTAAGAAGGGGAAGGCAAGGGAAGGGAAGGCGAAGGAAGGGGAGGGAAGGGGAGGGAAGGGGAAGGAAGGGAAGGCAAGGGAAGGGAAATCCTTTTCAACGAATATGCATAGTTAAGCAAAGCAAATTCCTGCACTGACCATGTCTGAAAAATTTATGTCTCACTTAGTACCTTGGGTCCATCACTCTTCTGACAGGATAGGAGTGCCATGTTTCATATTCAGCTCTCTAGAACTATGTTTTGTTCTTCTATTGATCAAAGTTCTTAAATTTTTCAAAGATTCTTTTCTTTATAATATAAAGGGTCCTGCTCACTTTATAGCAATTCATATAGTACTTTCCAGTTTTCTGTGAAACCATCTATTTTGTCATTTCTTATAGGATAAAAATATTCCATTAAACTCATATGCCATAGTTTATTTAGCTTCCCCAATAGATATACACCCTTTTAGTCTCCAGTTTTTTTTTTTTTTGCTATATCCAAAAGAACTAATTCTCTGATTGGACACTTAGAAACATAAAACAGCAGAGAGATGTCTGTACTCGATGTCAGAAAGACCTGGGTTCTAATCCTATTTCTGATATTTATTAGCACTCTGATCCTGGCCAAGTCTTTTATTCTTCCAGCCTCAATTTTCCCATTTGCAAAATGGGGATTAGAAATTGCAACTACCCCCACAGGGCTGTTCTATGCATCAAATGAGATAACATATGTCAAGCAGTTTGCAAACCTTAAAGTATTCTATATTATTATATTATTATTAATTATATAATTATTATTATTCCAGTTGTCCAAACTAGTGCTTAGTGCCTGATCTGGGGTGATAATAGATGTGTGTGCAGGGAGGACAATAAATTGTGAGTATATAGATTCAAACCCTCTTTATATCTACCCTCATAAAACATATCTATTCAAAATAAACCTCAGACTCGCTCTGAGAATGCATTTTTCTGGTTTTCTCACCTTGTTTTAGTGTGAAGATCACTCTACAGCATTCTGAGCTTCTTATGAATTTAGAGTTACTCAGAGGTATCATAGAATTAGATATTTGTGATATCACAGATAGTAGATATCACTCTTTCCATAAACAGGAAAAAGTGCTCAGGACTGTCTGAGGGCACTGGTTTAGAAAGTACACAAATCTAATAAAATGATTTTGAAATATTTTGCAATTTAAAAATAATTGGCTATTTTTAGCTTTCTATCGTCATTTTCATTCCTTTATCAAGCTAAAAACTAGTTATCAAGAATAGTTAGGTTTATTTAAAGCCTAGGGAGGCTTTTCCCCTATCCTCACCACCTGGTTGCATGTCAGGTGAGCTCCTCCTCAGACAACATCCTCTGTAATGCTTGTGTTATGGTGTCCAATCTCTCCCCTATAGAGGCTACTGCCCTTGGATCGCTCTCTTTCTTCCACTGTTTCAACAATCTGGCTAGCAGCTTCTGTGGGGGTGTATGGTCCACCCACAGCCAGCACCCAGAAAGCTGCCAACAGCACAAGTTCTTTTGATCTGCTTAACTAAGGAAAGCAAGGTGAAGGGGTTGACAAGCTTACTTTAATGCAGCATACAGACAGCATTCAGTTAGTTCAGGGGAAAAAAGCCAGCACCCTGAACTTCAGAGCAAATTACAAACATCAACAGACAGACCCGATACAATTCATGGTTACTAACATCTAGGTTCAGCCCGGGAGCTCAGAACAAGGGCTGGCCCAGAGTCACGCACCACCACTGCTGCAGCAAAGAGCTCCAAAGAACAGACAGCCAACCCCTGGTTTTTATATCTTTTTCAGGGTCAGGGGTGAGTCACACATGCGACTCACCCATGTGACCTAGAATCATCACAAAGAGGCAGACTTAAACCCACGTGGTCTAAAAGCCTCTGCTCTCCCAGACATGTAAACTAGGCCCTCCCTGAAGTTAGCCCCACCTTGGGCTCCACCTTAGTTGCCAATCCACACCCACTAAGGTTTTACACCTAATAAGGGTTTGGGCCTGGGGCTTAGTACCTAGTAAGGCTCAATGAATTACTCAAAGGGAACAAAAGCCAAACTATTCAAGGGCGCTTGTTGAACTAAGTGCTAAGGAACCTATTTTTGGTTACCAACACATGCACAGAGTGGTATCCCAGTGTAGACCCCAGATGTGCCTGTCTGACTGTCTGTGTGTTTCACTTCCAAAAGATTTAGAGTTCCACATTTTCTTCCCATCTCTCCCCTTCTCCTGCCCTAAGACGGCATGTAATTTCATATAGGCTCTACACATACATTGATACTGAACCTATTTTCACATTAGTCATGTAAAGAAGAGTTAGAACCAATGGGAGAAATCACTAGAAAGAAAAAAAAGCAAAACAAGACAAAACAACAACAAAGAAAGAAAATAGTCTGCTTCCATCTGCATTCAGACTCCATAGTTCTTTCTCTGGATGTGGATGGCATTTTCCCTCATGAGTCCTTTGGAACTGTTTTAAGTCCTTGCATTGCTGAGAAGGGCTAAGTCTATCAAAATCAGTCATCGCCCACTGCGGCTGTTACTGTGTACAGTGTTCTCCTAGTTCTGCTCACTTTACTCAACATCGGTACAGATATGTCTTTCTAGGTTTTTCTGAAGTCTGCCTGCTCATCATTTCTTACAGCACAATAATATTTCATTACATTCATATACCACAACTTGTTCAGCCATTCCCCAAATGATGAGCATCCCCTCAATTTCCAAGTCTTTGTCACTGCAAAAAGAGTTTCTATAAATATTTTCATACATGTGGGTCCTTTTCCCATTTCTATGATCTCTTTAGGATACAGACCTAGAAGTGGTATTTCTGGGTCAAAGAGTATGCACATTTTTATAGCTCTTTGGGCATAGTTCCAAATTGCTCTTCAGAATGGTTGGATCAGTTCACAACTCCACCAATACTGCATTAGTATTCTAATTTTCCCACATCTTCTCCAGCAATTACAATTTTCTTGTTTTGTCATGTTAGCCAATCTGATAGGTGTGATGTGGTACCTCAGAGTTGTTTGGTTTGCATTCATATGACTATAGATAGCTTTAATTTCTTCATCTGAAAGCTGCCTGTTCATATCCTTTGACCATTTATCAATTGGGGAATGACTTGTATTCTTATAAATTTGACTCAGTTCTCCATATATTTTAGAAATGAGGCATTTATCAGAGACACTAGTTGCAAAAATTCTTTCCTAGTTTTCTGTTTCCCTCCTAATCTAGAGTTCATTGGCTTTGTGTGTGAAAAACTTTTCAATTTAATATAATCAAAATTATCGATTTTATATTTCATAATGTTCTCTATCTCTTGTTTGTTCATAAATTCATCCATTCTCCATAAATCTATCAGGTAAACTGTTCCTTGCTCCCCTGGTATGATTATAGAATCTGCTTTTATATCTAAATCATGTACCCATTTGGACTTTATTTTGGTATATGATATAAAATGTTGGTCTATGCCTAGTTTCTGCCACACTATTTTCCAGTTTTCCCAGCAGTTTTTGTCAAATAGTGAGTTCTTATCCCAGAAGCTGGAGTCTTTGGGTTTATCTCTGTCTCTCTTCCGGAGAAGTCAATGCAGACAAGTTCCAAAAGTTTGTTCATATTTGTATTCTTTGATATATAGCGTGTTAGCTTTTTGTGGTGGGGTGGCACACAAAAGGCACAAGCCTCACTTTTTTTGATGACATTTGCAACCATCTAATACTAGTAAAATCTGTTGTTGTGTTTTCTTTTAACTGTCTCTAGGGTACTTTCTCGACTTGTATGTATGAATTCATATAAATTTCTAATGCTTTCATGGCCATTGTGCAACATGTGTTTGTAGCTGCTACTGATTCCTGATGCCATGTATAGGATCAGTGAGAATCTAATATAATATTCCATCACTCTGCCCCAATTTTTGCCGTTATCTCAACAGTCAAGTTCCTTCAATAGGCTAATGCTTGAGTCTTTGCTATTGTCACCTCATTTATTGACTTGTATCATTTCACACAGTGCTTTGTCATCCATTTTCTGTTACCCATAGGTAACTGAGGCAAAGAAGGTTAGTTTAATGGAACAAGGTTCAGGAATGCTGCTGGCATGCATTCTAGTGGAAGATGCAAACTGTCAGCCATACTGCCATCTTCTTGGAATCCAGTTCTCTGAATGTTACCATATAGTCCTTCTATGGATATCATGATAGCTTTGATGTCACATGGCCTTAGGGACAAAGCATCTATATACATACATACAGACAGATAAACAGACACATAGACACACACACCTCAATCCTTCCTGGTAGGTAGTGAATATTGAATTGAGTTGGCTAGTGATGCTACCTATCTCTGGAAAATAATATGCAACTTGGCACTGATCAAGAAGTCAAGTCAACAAGTATTGGGCATCTACAATGTGCTACACACTATACTGAATACTGGAGATACAAAAAAAGGCACAACCTAAGTCAGTGGATTGTTGTCTGTCTACACTTGGAACTTCATTTCATATACTTAGTTCTTGAATTTCTCAGCAACAGCTCATTTCAGCACCAGAACTCCAGCTTATGAAGGAGATAATTAGTCTCATGTCACTCAGGACCCTGCTAACAAACGTAACTAGTTTCATGGCACCAGAAATATTCCAAAACCTTTCAAACTTTCATCTGTATGCAGGACAAATGATTTTTTTAGGTCAACATAGGCCAATGTGGATGTATGTGTGAGGCACCTGTTCAAGTCTTTGAAAGTTTGTTCACATGAGTCTGTCCATCAGACTCCAAAAGGTTTTGTTGGTTTTAAGACAACTTTTCCCTTTTTATCTTTCTTTTTCTATGCTCTTCTATCATATCTGCTTGAGTAAGGTCATTTAGTGCCGTAGCAATGGCAGCATATGTGTGTGTTTATATGCGTGTACATGTACACACAGATATAGATATAGATATAGATACACATAAACACACACACATATATGTTTAACAAATTTTCTATAATAACTGCCCAATTCTCTGAGTCATTATATATCTAAAATTATGTGGATATGGCCAAATTAGGATTGCTTCCATATTCTTGGGTCAATACTCATGCCTTGTTGTGATACAATATGATCCATGTATTTAGCAGAGATGCTACAAAACTATCATTTATCAGTAGATTGTTTCAGGCCATTTTCCTCTAGACAATCCAAAATGTTCATTAGTCTTCACTCAAGTTTCTATGAGGTTCTCCCAAAAATAAGAATGCAATCATATATATGTGATGCCAAACAGTGAGTAAAGATCTTTCCTGCCTATTCAATAGGCCTCAGGTGGGGCAAGTTAAGGGCAGCTTGGTTAGAGGTTTGTTTGTAGGCAGGCCTATACCCTTTACTTACTACTAAGCCCCAGGCCTACACCCTTTCCCTGATTGGGCATGAAGCCCTAGCGCGCTAACAAGAGTATATATATATATATGTATATATACCCAGAAGGTAGCCATTTGTAATGTCAGAATTCAGAGTTCAGCCCAAGGAGGAGAAGTAAGAACTCTGAGACAACAGAGTTGCAGAGAGAATGCAGAGTGGAGAGTGGAAACCAGGGAGTTAAGGAGATCAGAGAACTGAGGAGGGAGAGAAAGCAGGCAAGCAGACAGTTGGGATTCTGAGTGTTTTCGGGGAAGCTCCAGCAGGGGGGAAGTTTACAGGATGACTTGGTTCCTTGCTGTGATGCTGTGTTATAATATCCTTGTCATTACATTGAGGTGGATTAACTGGTTTTTGGAATATGATCCCTGCTATATTAAATTGGAGCTATTTGTCTTGGGGTTTGAACCTCTGGTATCTAAATAAATGTTATGCTTCCTCTGCTATCTGCCTAGATAATCTCTTATACTTTGTGATTCCAAACTGCACAGGCATGTTCATGGTCATCTTCAAGGTTATGAATTTCACCTTGTTGATACAACATATCAACATTTGTAGGTAATTCACATACCCAGTTGCTTTCTCCTTAAGTCTTTAGAAAGCAACAAGTGTTCTATGATGCTTTGGGAGCATATTTTCAATCTAGTAAAATTCAGAGATTTTTGAGTCGTGAAATGGGTCTGGTAAATAACAGAACATAACCTTAGTGGGTTCCTTTGACCATGTTTCATTATAAACTTTTCTACCATCCTACAACTCTGTTATTCTAATTTTTAAGAATGTTATAATCTTCCCTCTATACAGGGTATACTCCATATATCTGTAATTGATTATGATTATTTAGCCCAATGAAGTTAATTTTGCAGTTAAGATTTGAAAATTAGTCAAAATAAAATTCTTGCAATGCTGTTAAAACAAATGTTTAATAAATAAAGAAAAAACCTAAACCACCACCACTACCACTGCCACCACCACCACCAACAACAACACAATAAACAATGGTGGGATGATAGCAATATAAAATTCCCAGGCAGAGTAAAACTCTGAGAAAGAGAGAAAAAGATGCATTCCAGAATGAATTCCCATTTGTTTTCTAGGCCCTTTCTCCTCAGTGGATATGGTTTTAGGGGGTTTCTTCCTCCCATAGTTGATATAAGAGTACATCTAAGAGTCATTTGCCTCAGGCTTCATTTCATGCTCATTACGCTGAATGCCAAATTGCTAGTTACAGCTGTCTGTGCTGCAAGTTTTCTTGAACCTCAAATTGTCTTCTAGCTCATTCCACAAACATTTATAAAGTTGATTGCTAAAGTCTTAGTTAACTTAAAAAAAAGTCACCCAGAACTTCTTAATTCTGTTACTTTCCCTAATATCCCATACTCTAATCCCATCACTGAAATGCATATTCCTCCCTTCATTGATGAATATAACAGAAATATTGATTCATGTAAAAAGTTTTGGCAAAGGATTCCCTTTGCATCTTTTGGTTTCAATTCATGTTTTAAGTTATGGTATGGTTAAAGAAAAAAAAGGCTTCTCCTTTGTCACTAATCATGTGAAAGGGAGTGTGGAATAGTGGAAAAAATGATGATTTTGGAGCCAAAAGACCTGGGACTGAATTTTACATTTGCCACATATGACTTTATTCAAGTTTATTAACCCCTCTGGGCCTCAGATTCTTCAATGATAAATTGAAGGAGATGGACTAGGTTTCTTCCATTTCTAAATCTATGATTCTAAAATCCTGATTTTTAAAGTCAGAATTAAAAGCTAGAAGGGACCCCTAGATATTATCTAATTCTGCTCCCTCACCTTTCATATGAGGAAACTGGGGCCTTGACAGTTTAACAACTTCAATTCAATAGACATCAATTAAGTTGCTATGTTTTGGCTAATATGAAAATATGGTTTGCATCATTTTGCATATATAATTGATATCGAATTGCTTGTCCTCTCAAGGAGAGAAGAGGGACAGGAGGGAAGGAGAGAATTTGAAAATCAAATTTTTTTAAATGATTGCTAAAAAAATGTTCTTACATGCAATTGGGAAATACTGAAAAAATAAATGTAATTCTTAAAAAATGTACTAAGTTCAAGGCACTATGGGTGCAAAGATGAAAAACAACATAATCTTGATATCAAAGAATATGCAATATACTAGGGGAGATGATAGATAAAAAGGCTCATACTTTAGGATCTCAGTCCTATAAATTTTCAGGAAACTAGATGTTAGCTTAAAACAATCAAATCTCATCTCACTTAAGCAGCATGAGCCTTAGCAAATGGCTGGTTAATATAATGAGGACAGACTGATCTATCCTCAAGTACAACACAATACAACAGAATGCCCATTTATTAAATGGCTATTGTGTACAGAGCCTGGTAATCTGGATAGAAGAATCAGAATGTTCCAAGGAGAACACAGGGCTTATGTGTGGGCCAAGGAGAAAATAAATAACTTCCTTAAGGCCAGGAGCTAGGGAGACTCCAAGAAAAAAAAAAGAAATGATTGCAAAGTCAGTTCAGAGAAGCAAACTTTGGAACGCATATAGAAAATCACATTTCCTAGGTCCAGAAACCTAGAAAGAACACAAAAGAATATAGAAGTGATTTTAGGTCAAATGTAGCAAATGTAAGTGTAGATTTAATGGCAAAAGCAGGAAACTAAGTTTTGCAAGGGAAACAAGCTCACTCCAGGGATCCAGGGGACTAGCTCTCAGGGTGTGGTGGCACTGGTATTAGGACAAACTAGAAAAGACCAAATAATAAGTAAGGTTCTTATTGGCTTTTTCTGTTTTAGCACAGTATTTTGCTTCTATGATCTCTTTTGAGTTTCAGAAGAACCCTGTGAAGTAAGTATTGTTATGATAATACTCATTTTATAGACAATGAAGTTGAGGCTAAGATAGGTTAAGTAATTTCCCCAGGGTAACACAGATAGTCAGTGACTGTGGTGGAATTTGAACTCGGATCTTCCTGATGCCTGGTTTAACACTCTATTCCCTATGCCGCATTAGATATCAAATGGGAGCTCTTGGCATAGACTGAGTCAGAATTGTCCAGAGCTAAAAGTCTACCATTAGTCATAATATATATGATCAGGAGGGTTCAGTGAAAGCTCTGTCTAGTGAGGCAAGAGTGAAGGCAGAGAAAAGAATAGTATTCTGAAAGAAATCCCAGGGACTCATCTCCTTTGTAAACGTAGACCTACCCCAAAGATGGTCGGGCTTAGAAGAAACCCCATACGCAAATTCAGTGTAACTATGGACAGTCTCATCTTTTCTATCTGAAATTCTGTATTCGTCTCTGAGAATCTTGTGGGGAAAGGACAAAAGGGTCAGTCCAGACAAGCAGCAGAACCGGGAAGAGAGTACTCTCTGAAGAAGCTTTATGATCATAACTAATAAAAGGGCAAGCTCATTTATGGCTGGAGTCTGCCAAGGGAAAAAAAAATGAATGCCAGAGGTCAGCTGATACACGACCCGTGGTTATGTAATGGGCAATCGTGGCTTCACAAAATCACATTAATTACTCTAAGTGAATTAATTAAACTTATAGAGACATCAATTATAACTAGATATAATCTAGTCAGCTAGGTGGTGCAAAGGATAGAGGGCCGGACACGGAGTCAGGAAGGCATGAATTCAAATCCTTCCTCAGATATACCCAGCTGGGTGACATTGGGCAAGTGACTTAACTTTTCAGCCTCGATTTTCTCGTCTGTAAAATGGGGACAATGATAGTACCTGGTTGTTGTGAGGATCGAATGAAATAATATTTATAAAGAGCTTAGGAAACATTAAAGTGTCATACAAATGCTAGCTATCATTGTCATCATTACCATCATCTAAACTGCCTATAACAGGGTGCCAAGAATATGGAGGCAGCATGGTCTAGGGGAGAGCGTGTTGGTGTTGTTGTTCAGTCATATTTGACTCTTTACAATCCCATTTGGGGTTTTCTTGGCAAAGATACAGGAGTGGTTCACCATTTCCTTCTCCAGTTCATTTTACAGATAAGGAAACTGAGGCAGGCAGGGTTAAGGGACTTGCCCAGGGTCACACAGATAGTAAGTATCTGAGGCTGGATTCAAACTCAGGTCTTCCTGACTCTAGGACCAGTGCTTTACCCACCACACCACCTAACACCCCCAGTGAGAGTATACCAGCCTATAAAGTCATATGTCTGGGCTTAAGTTCTGGTCCTGACATTTACCAGCTGCATAATGATAAGAATACTTTGCTAGCTAGACAGCAAGACACATAGCATCCGCTTTAAAAATCAATTTTCTGTAAAATGGGGACCCTAAAATGGTGAGAAGATATATGGTATAGTTATAGTGGATGGATCAAGTGCCAGCCTTGACATTTGGAAGAAATGATCTCAAGTTCTGTTTCTGACATACTAGGTATGTCACCCTGGCCAAGTCACTGAGCCCTTCAGGCAGAATGTAAGTTTGAGATAATGCTATTCTACATTAAGGGAGAGAGTTTCCTCAGTAACTATATATATAATATATATATATATATAAATATATATATATAAATATATATATATATATATACACACACACATATAGACAGATAGAGATAGAGATATACACAAACATATATATGTATATACATACATATACATATATATTTACATACACACATATATATACACACAAAAACAAATATTATTTGGCTTTTGCTATAGATACTTAAACTATCTATATCATTGAGCTGCTGTGAATCATGAAATTGTCTCTTTAATTATAAAATGCGGGGGGGGGGTGCATGGCTAGGTGGTACAATAGAGAGAATGCCGGGCCTAGAGTCAGATAGACTCATCTTCCTGAGTTCAAATCCAGCTTCAAACACTTACTAGCTGTGTGACCCTGAGAAAGTCACTTAGCCTTGTTTGCCTCAATTTCCTTATCTGTCAAATGAGCTGGAGGAAGGAAATGGCAAATTATTCCAATATCTTTGCCAAGAAAACCCCAAATGGGGTCATGAAGAGTCAGACATGATCGAACTCAAACAACAAAACATAAATAAAAGCTGTTTTTGTTCATGCTATTCTTGTTAAACAGATATTCACTCATTATTTCATTCATTACGACAATTATGTATTGAGCATCTATTATGTACAGAACTCTAGGCTAGGCACGAGGGGAAGATACAAAGCTTAGATACTATAAGATCTCTATCTTCTTGAAGTTTACCATCTAATAACATCACACAGCCAGGAGACATCAACATAGCAGCCATGGCATAGTAGAAAGGATACTGCGATTCAAATCCTTGCTCTTCTACATGCTACCTTTGTGATTTTAACAAGTCACTTCACAGATCTCTGAGCCTCAGTTTCCTCATAGATGAAATGGTTCATGGGACCAGATGGCCTCTAAGGTCTCTCCTAGATCTAAATAAAACATTATGTGAGAAATGCATTAGGGAGTTGGAAAACAAACATGGTTGCCTGACTCCTAGTTGCTTAAATATTTATTTTTGAGTAATTCACAAAAATATTCTACCAATGATTTCCCAAATTTCAAAACCAATCACTCTCTAATGATTGAAATAGCATATTCTAGAATAAGTAGCATCATAGATCTTTGAGTTTAACTTTTACTAAGCCCTCAATTTCAAAAGATGCTCACATTTCAAGCCAATTTATATTGTTGTAATAGATTATTAACATGTCTTTTCTCTATTTTAAGACCTTGGTAGAAAAATAAATCCCAATTAATGCTGCCAACTACAGAATTACATAAAGAGGTGGGCCCAAGATTGCAGCTGTTTACAAAATAAATGATCTAATCAGGCTATGACTTTAGAACTGGCAGGACTTAATATTGCTACCTCAGCCTGAACACTAAATATTACACAATAAAACAAAATAAATGGAAATAATCTTTCATGTGTGCCAATAATTTAGATTTACTGAGTAATCTATACATATTGCAATTTCTAATGGATTGCCAAAAACCTCGTTTGGGGACTTTCATTTCCAGCCTTGTACATTTTATTATCATTTGAAGGTCTAGAAAATTGGAGTCTTAAATTAAAGAGCTAAAATGGGAACATAAACAAACATTTGCAAAATGGATCATCTGGTTCAGAATCATTATGCAAAATACATCTTTCAAAAGAGTTTTTTATTAATGTTTAATTATGCAATTTGTGAATTTTTATCCTAGCTTCCTACTGTAGAGTGAACTGTTCTTTCCCTGAGGTTGCAAATGGTAAATACAGATATTTAAAATGCCGTTCACATTGTGTAGACATGTTAAAGGGACTTGAAGTATCTTACATTGCTTCCAAATCTAAAACTCCATTAGTGAAGGACCAGGGTTCATTTGAAATGCAATAGCTCGGTCTTGTATGTGACAGCGCGAGGAAAGCTCATTGAAGTCACTTGGCAGCAGCGTCGTAGGCAACATTTCATTTCAGGAGGTCCAGAAACTTTGCCGTTTCCTTTTTCCCTCTATCTTCCATAGGATGTCAGCAGAAGGAGACATTTCTAAAATAAGAGATTAGCCGGTCCCCTATCTATGAAGGAAGAGACTGGAAGTGAAATCTGCGACATCACAGAGCCAGGAGCAGAGAAGATCCTGGAATCCCAGTCCTTTCCATTCCAGTACTGGGTAAACTAAAGACTTATTCCCCTTCCAACATTTGAGTTCTGTGATTCTGCAACTTTTCCTCTGGTGTCCTTAGACTACAGCCTACTATTCTAAGCAACTCCACTGCTTTTCACCAGTGGGAAAGAGATATAAACCATCCCATTTTCTTCTGTCTGTCACTTTAAATATTTCACTAAAGGATTCTAATATTTGACTTATTTTGATAATGTCCTTTTGAATTTAGTTATTAATATGAATTATCACATTAAAATATTGGATTTCTATGTTTCTTCTCTGAGAGAGTCAGCAAGGTGTAGTAAATAGAGATCTAGCTTCAGAGTCAAGATCTCAGTTTAAGTCCTACTTATAAGAAACAATTACTATAGTTCTCAGTGTTCAAGGCAACCCCCAAAGTCCATAAATTATTGACTGTTGCTAGTCTGCAATGGTGAAGGGCAGCTAGGTGGTGAAAAGGATAGAGTGCTGCCCTGGAAGTCAAAAGGACCTGAGTTCGAATCCCTTCAGACACTTCCTAGTGCCTGATCCTAGGCAAGTCACTTAACCTAGTTTGCTTCAGCTTTCTGATAAATAAAATAAGCTGAAGAAGGAAATGGCAAACCACTTCAGTATCTTTGCTAAGAAAACCCCAAATGGGGTCACAAAGAGTCAGACATGATTGAAAAATGAAACAACAAAAACAGCAACTGTTGAGGAGGCTCCAAAACCAGGACCTCTCTGCAGTGATAAGGTCATAGATCTAAACAGGAAAAAAAATTCTCCGAATTTCTCCGGTTCACTTGAGCACCCTTGCCATCCTTCCAGTCACCTGGAAACCCATCTTCAGAATCATCTTTGACTCTTTTCTACTCCTCCTGTCATCCCCCTCATGATGGATCAATTGTCAATGGGTTGGGTTGGGTTCAGTATTACTTCTATTCCACATACTTCAAAGTTCCACACTCCTGGACCTCAATTCTATAGTCAAATTCAAATGAGCAGGTGCTTACTGAATTTCTGCTGTTTGACTAGCACTCTGAAACTCATCCGCGCTAAAGTATACTTGACCAAAAGCAAATAGAAATGATAAAACCAGATCATTTTTATTTCTGATTTAAGGGAATGGGGTGGATATTGGGGGTAAATTGGGTGCCTGAAAGCAGAAATGGTGACAGTTGCCACCAATTGGAAAAAGGAATAGAGGAAATGTTTCACTTTACTGAGGGTTGGCCTGATGTACCTGCCTCTGTTCAAAGGTGAACAGAATTTTCTGAAAAGGGTCTCTTAGCCAAGAGTGGCTACACATGTATGCAGTCTAATCTAAATGCTATGCTAACATTGCTTCCCATAATTTAAGAAGCTCCTTTTTTAAAAATATAGTTGACTATGTCACTGAGGGACTTTGCTACCAGAAGACTTACTAATTGTGGCATCATAGTACTGCTAGCTGACCAAAGTCCTCCTATGTTAAGGAAGAGACATAATATACTTGTCCAAACCCAAAGAAATGAATTTCTATAGAAATATTCTTTTCAATGACTTTTCAATGTACTGCTAGCTAGTCAAGAAGTAAGGTTCCACTAAGACCTCATCATTTACTTTGGGGATGTCATCTGACTGTTGCTTCTCTCATCATCATCATTTGGAAAGTATAGATAATTCTGTTATATTCTTGAAAGCATTATATATATATATATATATATATATATATATATATATATATGAATAATTATTATCCCCAGGTAATACCATCAGAGTATAAAACAAATCTCATCAAGGTGTTTTCGGTTAAAGTAATTAAAAACCAATACTATCACTGGCTACCATAATATCAGATGTTTGTTTGGAAAGCAAATTTCCAAGGAACTACAGGATTTGCATTTCAAATAATTTTGTTAACCAAATAGGAAGTTATCATACATAATGCTATTTTATTAGATGAAGTGGATAAAGTTTTCAGCATATATGTGTTTAAAAGTGTTCTCCTTCACATAGAATAATCATACTACTGAGCTATCATTTGTACGCTGCACACTTTGAATTGTATTTCTCTTTTTTCATTTTTAAAATTTTTATTTAGTATTTTATTTTTCCCCAGTTACATATAAACATGGTTTTTAGCATTCATTTTTTAAAAAACTGAGTTGCAAATTCTCTCCCTTTCTCCCTCCCCATCCCCCCATCAAAGAGAAGGCAAGCAATTTGATGTAGGTTATACATGCGTAGTCACGCAAAACATTTCCATAATAGTCATGTTGTGAAAAAAAAACACAGACCAAAAAATGAAGTAAAAAAGTATGCTTCAATCTGTATTCAGACACCATCAATTCTTCCTCTGGGGACAGATAGCATTTTTCATCATAGGTCCTTCAGAGTTGTCTTGGATTGCTGAGAATAGCTAAGTCATTCATAGCTGATCATCTTACAATATTGCTCTTATTTTGTACAGAATATATTTCACTTCACATCAGCTCATGCAAGTCTCTCCAGGCTTTTCTGAGAGCATCACACTCATTATTTCCCATAGCACAATAGTATTCCATCACAATCCCATACCACAACTTGTTCATCCATTCCCCAATTGATTAGCATCCCTTTAATTTCTACTTCTTTGCTCCCAGAAAAGAGCTGCTATGAATATTTTTGTCCATATTGGTCCTTTTCCTCTTTTGTAGCTCTCTTTTGGGATAGAGACCTAGTAGTGGTACTGCTAGGTCAAAGGGTATGAATGGTTTTATAGCCCTTTGGGCATAGTTCCAAATTACTCTACAGAATGGTTGGATCAGTTCACAACTCCACCAACAGCACATATCTCATTTTTTCCCATATCCTTTCCACCATTTGTCATTTTCCATTTCTGTCCTATTAGCCAATTGAATAGGTATGAAGTTGTGCCTCAGAATTGTTTTAATTTGCATTTCTCTAATCAATAGTGAGAGCATTTTTAATATGGTTATAGATAGCTTTGATTACTTCATCTGAAAATTTCATATCTTTTGATCATTTATCAACTGGAGAATGGCTCTTATTTTTATAAATTTGACTCAGTTCTTTATACGTTTGAGAAATGATGCCTTTATCAGAGAAACTTGCTTCAGAAACTTTTTTTCACAATTATTGCTAACTGTATTTCTCTCCATCCTCCTCCCTCCCTGTTTGTTCTGTTTTCTCTCTCCTTTCACCCTGTCCCTCCTCAAGAGTGTTTTGCTTCTGACTAATTCCTCTCCCAGTCAGCCCTCTCTTCATCACCTCACCCTTCTCTTATCCCCTTCCCCTCCTACTTTCCTGTAGGGTAAGATAGATTTCTATATCCAATTGAGTATGCATATTATTCCCTCTTTGAGCCAATTCTGACAAGAGTAAGCTTGTCAGCGTCTCCCTATTTCCCTCCACTATAAAAGCTTTTGCTTGCCTCTTGATAACTTGAGATATTTTATCCCATTCTACCTCTCCCTTTTCCTTTCTCCCAGTACATTCCTCCATCACCCCTTAATTTTATTTTTAGATACCATCCCTTTATGTTCAATTGACACCTGTGCCCTCTCTCTCTCTGTCTCTTTGTCTCTGTCTCTGTCTCTGTCTCTCTCTGTCTCTCTCTCTCTCTCTCTGTCTCTCTCTCTCTCTCTCTCTCTCTCTCTCTCTCTCTCTCTCTCTCTGTCTCTCTCTCTCTCTCTCTCTCTGTCTCTCTCTCTTCATATATATTCCTTTTATCTGCCTTAATAATAAGAAAGTCCTTATGAATTACAAGTATCATCTTCTGATGTAGGAATGTAAATAGTTCATCCTTATTAAATCCCTTATGATTTCACTTTCCTGTTTACCTTTTTATGGTTTTGTTGAGTCTTATATTTGAAAGTCAAATTTTCTATTCAACTCTGATCTCTTCTTCCCTCCTTCCTTCCTTCCTCTTTCTTTCTTCCTTTCTTTCTTCCTTCCTTCCTTCCTTCCTTCCTTCCTTTCTTTCTTTTTTTCTTTCTTTCTTTCTTTCTTTCTTTCTTTCTTTCTTTCTTTCTTTCTTTCTTTCTTTCTTTCTTCCTTCCTCTCTCTCTCTCTCTCTCTCTCTCTCTCTCTCTCTCTCTCTCTCTCTACCTTTTTTCCCAACTCTGATGATTTCATCAGGAATACTTGAAAGTTCTCTTTTTCATTCAATGTCTATTTTTCTGGGTGATTCTTGATTGTAATCTTAGCTCCTTTGCCCTCCAGAATATCATATCCCAAGCCTTTCAGTCCTTTGATGTAGAAGCTGCTACATCTTGTATTGTCCTGATTATGTTTCCACAATACTTGAATTGTTTCTTCCTGGCTACTTGTAATATTTTCTCCTTGACCTGGGAGCTCTGGAATCTGGGTATAATATTCCTAGGAGTTTTCATTTTGAGATCTCTTTCAGGATGTGATTGGTGGATTATTTCAATTCTATTTTACTGTCTGGTTCCAGAATATCAGGGCAGTTTTCCTTGATGATTTCTTGAATTATGACTAGGCTCTTTTTTGATCATGGCTTTCAGGTAGTCCAATAATTTTTAAATTATCTCTCCTGGATCTGTTTTCTATGTCAGTTGTTTTCCAATGAGATATCTCACAGTCTTCTGGTTTTGTTTTATTGTTTCTTGATTTCTCATAAAGACATTAACTCCCATTTGCTCAATTATAATTTTTAAGGAATTATTTCTTCAATGAGCATTTGTACCTCCTTTTCCATTTGGCCAAGTCTAACTTTTAAGGCATTCTTCTCCTCATTGGCTTTTTGTACCTCTTCTGCTTTTTAAAGTGTTACTTTCTTCAACATTTTTTTGTCTCCTTTACAAATGGTTGATTCCTTTTTCATGATTTTCTGGTATCACTTTCATTTCTCTTCCCAATTTTTCCTCTACCTCTCTTACTTGATTTTTAAAATCCTTTTTGAGCTCTTCCATGGCTTGAGACCAATTCATGATTTTCTTGGAGGCTTTGGATATAAGAGCTTTGACTTTGTTGTCACTCATCTTCAGTGATTCATTATACACTTCAGTCTAGAAAACTATGGTGTGGTAGGAAGAGATCAGGACTTGGAGTCTGATGACTTGGTTTTGAACCTAGAGTACGGCATGTCTCAACTTTGTAATTGTGGCCAAATCATTTAATCTCCTTAAGGCTCAGTTTGTTCATCTGTGAAATGGGCATTATAATGTGAAATTCAGCTTCCTCAAATGCAAAATGAGAATCATTCTTGCACCACCCACCACAGTGAAAGGGTTTTTACGAAGAATGTTTAATATACATCTAAGTTATTATTACTTACCTCATGGAGTTGCTCTGGGCAAAATACTTTGTAAATCTTAAGGCACTAATAAATATGAACCATTATTATCTTTCCTTCACTTTGCAAGTTCTGACTGGGGTCAGAGGGGCAAGTGTGTTACCACAACACTGTTTTTATCTGTATGAGGCAAACAATCCTATATCAGGAAGGAACCTAAGCCCTTGACTTTATTAGCATCATTATCTAAGGCACTCAGCTAAGCTGTCTATATAATATAATAACTGCCATATATAATGCTGTGTTTTAGGAGAGTGAGATTATAAATTCGTAGTATTTAATGTGTCTGCTAACATTATTTGGATGATTTTTAAAATTTCCTCTTTAATCTAGATTTTTATTTTACACTGGGAAAAACAAAGAGGGAGACAAAGTGGCTTCTTTTCCTTGGGCAACAATAATTATCTAATCCAAATAGAATTTTTTACATTCATCATTCACAGAGTTGTGGGAAGCAAAGTTGGATTATGCTTTAATCATTGGATTGAGGTTTAAAACTCCAATGTTTTGGCAAAACTTTAGAAGCATCAAAGAAATCTTTACAATCCACATATGCACGTACACAAACAGCAAGTGGCCTAGTGCTTGGTTTGAATGCCTGATTGATGGAATGATGGGTGCATTAACGTCACACAAATTAGCCCTGGTTGCCTGACATAGCCCCTGAGGGTTTTTACAACCAGACATGGAATGCAGTCATAGTGAAAAAAAAAAGTCAGCTTCTCATGTGAGAAAAGTTTAAGTGATGATAAACCTAAACACAGTCAAGATGAAATCCTATTTGACCCATGAAAACCATCCAGACAAATATATTAATTTATTGTGAAAGGCAAGTACAGAAGCAGGGGAGTGGTTAGAAGGGCAAGAATCAGAAAAGATATGCTTTTGTCAGCAAGCAAGGTCACATCAGATATTTTTATCTAATTGATTATCCCAGTCCCTTGGTTCAATGAGAGTGTTAGCAACAAGATGACATTCTTTCTTAGTGAAACTGAAAAGGATATTTTTCCAAATGAATGAATGAATTAAAAGACATGTATTTAGTATTTGCTACATGACAGGCAAGAAGTGAAATTTCTCTTCCCTTAAGGAACTTACATTCTAATGGGGATTTTATACACACACACACACACACACACACACACACGCACGCACACACACATGCGCATATACATATACACATATGTATGTGTGTGCGTATATGCACATACATAATATACAGACACATATGGAAATATAGTCAGGGTGGTCACAAGGACAGTGGGTTATATAGGGCAGTCAATTCCTTTCCAGATGCAATAGCATTATAGATTTAATTATTAGTCCTAGAGCAAGAGGTAGAAATGGGGGAGGGTGGTGCCATATGCAGGGCAGATGACATGCAGGCAGGGAAAATGGCTGGTCAGCTAGATGGGACTATGGAAAACTGTAAAATATGAAGTCTTAAATTTTTAGTCAATTTTCCATTGCCTAATATAATGTTCTGTATACAGGAGGTGCTTAATAAATGTTGTTAAATTGAATTCCTTGGTAGCACCTCCAGCAAAGTAGGCATTGCTGCCTTATTATTCTACTTCCATACAAATGAAGAGAATGTGAGAAATCACAGATTTTAAATTGGAAGTAATTCTGGAGCTAGAGCTAGAAAAGACCTTAGAAGTCAATTCCTGTATTTTACGGATGAGGAAACTGAGGCTTACAGATGTTGACTCATTTGACCAGGGTAGAATAGACAATAAGGGGAAGAACCAGGATTTGAACTCAGGTCCACTGATTTCATAGTCAGTAGGCTTTCCATGGTATCACACTGCTTAAATGGTACTTGGTAGTACCATTAAGGGATAGCTACCAGGGGTTGATCGTGTTCTTTGAAAAAAATAGATTCCTTTATTTAAATGAATAAAGAATTCCAGATATTTGAAGGCTATTGTTTGGTGATATGTATGTATGTATCCACATATATTTATATGTATGTATGCATATGACTTAAGAACAAAATCAAAGAAATTAGCAAAAAAAAATTATTTGCTATAATAGAATTCAACATTTGGGTATTTAATAGTTCTCAGACTCCAATCAATTCAGTGAGTTTAGTTGCAGAAATATCAAATTAATATACTGTTTTGTTTGGGTGGGGTGGTTTGGGGGACAAGCATGGAGTAAGAGATGGACCTATAATTTCTTTCTATCAATGTAGCCCAGCAATTATTTTGCAATACATAGTTTAAGGGAGCTGCCTGGGATACTAAACGTTTAAGTGACTTATTTAGGATCACAGAGTCAATATGTGACAGAAGTGGTATTTGAATTTCATCATCCCTGACTTGGAAGTCAGCCTTCTATCCACCCTATCTTTCCCAAAATAAAGAAGTTTTAAATATATGGCAGTCTAATGAGACAGATCTTAAGGATTCTTGGGTTCCTTTGCTTGAAAAATGATGGGGAATTTTCATCAAAACTCTGAACTTCTTTTAAAAAATATATTGTCTTTTATTTTCACATAACCAACATTTCCAGATATATTTCTCCCCCATTCCCTCTTAAAAGACTATTTCTTATAATAAAAAATAAAATAGGGAATAAAAAAAACAGGTCAACAAAACTAAAAACACATTACCTATTCAAGTTTTTTTTGCATAGTGCATAGCTGATGGGAAGGAGATTGCCCATCCTATCTTAAAGTCCTATATTCTCTTCTGGAGGAACCCACGTCATCAGAGTCACTGTGGCATATAAAATGCAGCACTTACAGTGAAACTGGAATATCTTGTAGAATGTTTACCAAAAACATGTGAGTTGCTTGATGACTTTTCTGCATTTATTTATGGGTTTGTTTATTTATTTGTTTGTTTTTGTAGAATGAAATTAAGGTAATTCATTACCAAGAAAAAATAAATGATTCCAATTTCCTTCCATATAAAAGGGAAAAAATACTATAAATTAAACATTTGTCAGAGATTGAAGAGTGGTGTCTTTTTTTCCTTTGGACAGTCACAATCATTATTGTGTCCCATAGTTGAATTCACTGGGGTAATAAAATTGCTTTGGCCTATTCAGAGTCTCCCTTGGGAGCTTGAGGCCCAGGGCAAATAACAAGGTATGATTGATGGCCTATATCCTGACCCTGCCCTACTTCCACACACATCATAATATTTTATACAGATGAAATCTCATTTAAAATAAACATTCAAGCTACACATATACCCCCAGAATGTCAAAGGAGAAAAGAAAGCTCCATAAACACCAAATACTTAGAGTACTGCCATAGTGTGCATGACTAAACAAGTTGTGTTCCATGCATACAAGGGAATACTACTCTGCTACGATGAATGAAGACCATAGAGATTCATCGGAAGACACATAAACTGATGCAAAATGAAGTAAGCAGAACTAGGAAAACAACATACACAATGACTATGGAAGGGTAAGTAGACAGAATAACAACATAACAAAAGACCAAGCTTTGTGTAATAATGAAGTTGTGTCTTTTCTCCCTCCAGAAAAAAAAAATGATGAGAAAATGTACCTCCCTCCCTCTTTTGCAAAGGAGGATGATGTTATGGATGCTGTCAGACTTAGTTGATGAGTTTTCATGCACTGATTATTTTTTTCCTCTCTTTTTTCATTCTTAGTGATGTGGGGTGGCTCTCTGGGTTAGTAGAAAAGATATATTCAGAAATAAAGATGATATAAAACCAAGAATTTAAATAATTAAAAATAAGATTAATGCAAAACGATAAAATCTCACATTTATGTAGTCAATTACATGCCTTATCTCTTTTGAGAACTACCCTTTTAAGAAAGCCTCGCGAATTGTTTTTTTAAAGCAACAGCTGTCCACAGTATAACCACCTCATCCTGCTGCTGGATGCTGCTTTAAGTAATAGCAGTGGCTTATAATTTAAGGTTTCTAATATATACTGTATTTATGGTTTCATTTGGTCCTCAAAATGATCTTGGGCAGTAAAACAGAGAATTGAAGATGAAGAAACTAAGGTTCAGAGAAGTGGCATGTCCAAGGTCTAAAAGAGTGAGCAGTGGAACTAGAACACCAACCCCAGGGCTCTTTGTGGAACATCACAACTGAGATACTGTACAATCCTGGTTAAGGGGTATGGTTTCCACAGCACCTGGAGAGACTTGCATCTCACTGCCTACATTTGGTATCCAAAGGGTCACCCCTGGGGCAAAGGAACAATTTTGGGTACTCAGAAATCAGACAGACACTTGCTTATGGAGCTCGGAGTATAGTTTATATCAGATCTCTAGAGTTTTAAGTCACATATTCTCATGTTGAGCAAAACAAAATGACTTCCTCTCAGTTGGCTGACAAAGTTAAAGTTTGCAAATAGGAAATTTGTTTTGAGAAATTGAAAAGAGTTCTAATTACCCTGTCCTCACATCAGAAAAAAATGACGAGACTCTTCATTTAGTGTGTGGAAGTCGTTCGTTAATTGGGACCATGAAGACTAACAAACAAATGGGCTTGTTTTTTGTTTTACTTTTTTCCTCTGCTTTGTTTTTTTCCAAATAAGAAGAATCTAATTTAGATTCTTTCTTCCTACTTGTTCATTTTTTCCAGACAGAGGATTTTTAGGGGGTTCTGTTAAACTAATAACAAAGGGCTGCAATCCAACCCACTGAAATGAATGCATTTCCATTGCTCTGCAGCTGAATTTATTATATCAGATCTGGAAGAAATTTTCTCCCAGGATGTATTATTTGGACACCCTGGAACTTTTTTCCATCTTCTCTCCTAAGCACAGAATGGAGATCATTTAATAAGGTGGATGATGGATTTCTTGCCAGTGCACTGATTAACCTTAAACTTCCTCATCTTTCATTTCTATGGGGCTCACCTTGATTACTGCAACAATTCCAGAGAGCACTGTTCTGGAGTCAGCACACGTGGATTTAGGGCACTAGAAGTCATGCATCTTAAGAAAATAGACACATGACTAGGATAATGCATGCCTCAGTCACATTTCTTGGACAGATTTTGTCCAGGCTTGGATCTGGCCCCAAAGCCGTGCAGTAGCCTCAGAAATAAAGGGGCCTTTCTAAAGCTGGGATAATTCTAAATGTAAGACTTGCAAAGCTAAGAAAATGGACCAGTTTGGTCCAGACCCCATAATATCCCTCCCACTTCCCCAAAAGAGTCATTTCTGGGCTCCTCAAAGTCACCTCTCCATCCATTTTCCTGAAGCTCAATCAGCTGCTAAATTTCTACAATATTCACATCCAACCCCTTCATTCTCTTTACTTAACCACTGTTCTAGTTCAAAAGCTTATCACCTCTCACTCAACATCTAAATGATCCCCTTGCTTGAGTCTCTATCCACTCCATTCCATCCTCTGCACAGCTGCCAAAGTGATTTTTCTTAAATGGAGCTCTGACGATGTTATTTCTCTGCTCAGAAAACTCCAGTGGTTCCCTATTGTCTTAAATTCTTTTATTTATTTTATTTTTAGTTTATGAAATAAAACAAGCATTTCCATAACATAGTAGAATATAAAATGATGTTTGTACATGAAACTGCAAATCTATTATCTTGCTATTCCTTTTAAATATATAATAAAATTATCATGTAAATTTCTTTTTTCCCTCTTCCCTCCCCCCACTCTATAGATTGCTACCATTAGACACAAATATGTATATTTACATATATACATATATATACACATACATAATACACATGCATACATACACGTATATATATCTGTAAAATCATTGTATCCATACTTTTTAGCAGTTCTTTCTCTGAATGCAAATAGCATTGCCTTTTTAATAAAGTATAAATTCTCCTATTTGCCTTCACAACTTGAAGTCCACCTATTTTTTCTGGTCTCATTAATATATTACTTTGCTTCCTATACAGTACTCTAGTCAGGCCAGACTGGCCTTCTCATTAGGTCTCACGTAAGACCCACTATCTTCCATATTTATACCTTTACATTGGCACATCTCCTGCATCACCCTCTACATGAAGTCTTCTTTTCCTCCCTTCCCATCCCTCTCCCCTCCCTATAAATATGGTATCTAACTACCTTAAATTTATTTGCATTTTACTCTGTATAATTTTACAAACATATTTCTATGTATATATATATATATATATATATACGTATGTATATGTATACAAATATACCTTGAATGTATTTGCATTTTACTTTATATAATTATATACACATATATGTGTGTAATTATGTATATGTTGTATATGTGTATACGCATGTATGTATATATATTCTGTCCCCTCTAATAGAATAGGAGCTATTTGAAAGGACGGATTATTTCCTTTTTTTAGTCCTTGTATCTCCAGGGCATATAGCATGGTACCTGCCATATAATAGACACTTAAGAAATTGTTGCTGCTCACCCTTCATTTTCAAAGAAGACTGATGATATCATGAGGCTAATGTCTTGACTCATGCATGAATTGCATTTAATTGAGTCAGAGTTGCACAGAGTCATCAGCCTCACTCTCTTTTCTAGTCACCGAAGTCCAGCGGGAAGACAAAAGTCAAGACAACTAGCAAAGGCCCAAGACGCAGTGGATGACATTGGCCTTTCGAAAATCAAGTTTGTTTCTCAGGCCTTAGTTTTTCTGAGAAAATGCCCATTCAATGACTAAGAGCTAGGCAACAACTGAGACAAACGATGGCCCAAAATACTTAATGACTGATTGGGTTGTTGGAAGTTGGAGAGGACTTTTTTTGGTGGCTATAAGGCTTTATAAGAGTGGATAGAGTGATGGGCATGGAATAAGGAAGACTCATCTTCCTGAGTTCAAATGTAGTCTCCAATGCTGACTAGCTGTGTGACCCTGGGCAAGTGACTTAACCCCATTTGACTCAGTTTCTTCATCTGTAAAATGAGTTGGAGAAGGCAATGGCAAACTGCTCCAGTATCTTTGGCAAAAAAAAAAAAAAAAAAAAAAAAAAACTCCAAATGGAGTCATGAAGAGTCAGACAGGCATGAACAACAACATAAATAATAAGCCTTAATAGATCCTGGGTTCCCACTATCCAGATGCAGTATCAAACGAAGGAATGGCTGAATGAACAAATGAATGAATAAATAAGCATTTATTTTTTACACTGAATTTTATTTAATATTTTAGTTTTCAACATTGATTTCCACAAGATTTTGAGTTACAAATTTTCTCCTCATTTCTACCCTCCCCCCACCCTAAGATGGCATAAATTCTGATTGCCCCTTTCCCCAGTCTGTCTTCCCTTCTATCACTGCACTCCCAGCCCCCATTCCCTTGCCTCTTACTTTCTTGTAGGTCAAGATAGATTTCTGTGCCCCATTGCCTGCATATCTTATTTCCCAGTTGCATGTAAAAACATTTTTTTTAAACATTTGTTTTTAGAACTTTGAGTTGCAAATTCTCTCCCTTCTTGCCTCCCCACCCACCTCCTTGAGAAGCAATTTAACATAGGCCAAACATGCACTGTTACGCAAAACACTTCCATAACAGTCATGTGGTGAAAGACTAACTATATTTCCCTCCATCCTATCCTATCCCCCTTTATTTACTTTTCTCCCTTCACCCTGTCCCTTTTCAAAAGTGTTTGCTTTTGACTACCTACTCTCCCAATCAGCCCTCCCTTCTATCATTCCCACCCCTCCTTATCCCCTTCACCTCTACTTTCCTGTAGGATAAGATACCCAATTAAGTGTGTGTGTTATTCCCTCCTTAAGTCAAATCAGATGAGAGCAAGATTCATTCATTCCCTTTCACCCACCCCCTCTTGCCAGCCAGTGATTCAGTGCCCTGAGGCCTGCTTGGCCCATTCTGCTCAGGCCTGGTCTGTCCTGGCCTGGCGACCCATGCTGGGCTGCGCTTCACTCCCCTCCCACCACAGTGCGATAGACCCTTCCCAGTGACCATCCAGGCTGTCTTGGGCTGGAGATTTGTTTCCCTCCATTATTTCATGAGTACTACAGCTGTGGAATTTGTTTAGAGTCATTTTTTACAGGTATTTGGAGGGATTTGGGGAAGAGCTTAAGCGAGTCCTGTTTTCCAGTCGCCATCTTGTCTCTACCTAAATAAGCATTCATTAATTGATTACTATGTCTAATACTGTGGTAAGTGCTGGAGATATCAATAGAAAAGTAATCTAATCCCTACTCTGAAGGAGCTCCTACTCTAATGGGGGAAAACCACATAAACTATCAGCTTCAAATCAAGTAGAAAGGTTTTATGGTCCTTCAAGTAATACAACACAATAAAATACAATAAACATTTTTAAGTATCTACTATGTGTCAGGCATTGTGCTAAGTGCTAGGGATACAAATAAGAAAGACAGTCCCTACCTTCAAAGAGCTTACAGTTTAATGAGGGAAGACACAAAGGGAAACAAAAAAGGCAGAGAAGGGGAAGGAAAAAGTACCCCATGTGGAAGCATGATGATTGTGGAGAGTTCCCTAGATTTCTGACCCCTCATTGGAAATTTGGCTTTGGAAAGAGTTTTTTGCTTTGCCGTCCAGTCCTCCAATCAGAAGGACAGAGGCTACTGAGGTTTCTGATGGGGTGTGAATTTCAAAGCTAAAGCAACCTCCATTTTGATGACTTTCCTGTAGCTGAGCTTTTCCCGAAAGGCCATGATAATGGTGGAGGGGAGGCTAAAGAGTGCAGCTGATGGGAAGATGAGGAGATAATGGAGAAGCAGAAGATAATGCTTCTTCTTTGAAGCAGTGGCGGCAGTGATTTAACTTGATTGACCCATGATGCCTCCTATACGTCCTTCAAAGGCCCTTAAAACTGCAAAGAATAAGGAGGTGGTGGTCCATGATTCCTAAATATAGCTGACAGTCAAAGGATGAAGCTGCCTGAATATATGTAGGCTTATCACACCTCAAGTTGAGGCAAAATTAGTGATGGATCACATGGCCACCAAGATGACAAAAAGACTGTTTTCTTGTAAGCTTCTCCCACCAAAAATAAAATAAAACCCAAACCCTCTAGCTATATAAGGTTTTTTGTTGTTCAGCTGTATTCTTTATGATCCTATTTGGGGTTTTCTTGGCAAAGATCCCGGAGTGGTTTGCCATTTCCTTCTCCAGCTCATTTTACAGATGAGAAAACTGAGGCAAACAGGATGAAGTGCCTAGGATCACACAGCTAGTAAGTGTCTGAGGTCAGATTTTAACTCAGGTCTTCCTGACTCCAGCCTTGACATTCTAGCCACTGCAACCGCTAGCTACCTTTCCCTAAAGTCTTAGTGCAATTTAAACTTATTAAAGCTCTTCTCTTGGGACCTCCTGTATAGTAACAAAAGCTGAGTCCAGAAAAGGAGAGAGAAAAATGTTATTCAAAGTAAAAACTTCATGAAATAGTATCTGACAACTCAAACACTGAGTTTCCTCTTAGGATGCCTTCACTTATCCATGTTATTCCAGGCCCAGGCAGCAAAGCTAGCAGCAAAGCCCTGTGCTGCACTGTCCTGGGGGGGGGAGGAGGGGTGGGATGGTGTCCCTGTTTAGTTCTTCCGTGGAAATTATTCAGTATGAACCTCCCTTCATAACACAAAAAGCCGTAGATACTGATTCTGCCAAGAAACATAAAGAAAATAGAGAGTAATGGAAGAGGTAGGAGAGAAGAAAGGAGAACACAGTGATGCAGAGTTGGCAAGGAGAGAAAGGGTTTCTTTGCCGGAGGGAAAAGGGATTAGAAACTCAGCTGGGTTTAGTTTTCTCTGCATTGAGTTTACTCTGAACAGAATCAAGGAGGCAGCGGCCAAGGAATACACCTGTCAATACAAGGAAGCTGAGAACATCTGGTCTATGGGAGATCTGGAAGGCGGATGGGGAAAATCTAAATGGTGAGGAAGGAAACCACAGATAAACTACTGGGAAAACAAGATAAAAGGCTGAAGGGCAAAATGTCCAAGAGAGAAAAGCAAGGAATAACCTAATTCCCAAGTAAATAAACCAGCAGAAAGACTTATAGAGACAGAAGGGAAAAATATAAAAAAAAAATCAAATAATGAATGCTTTTATCTAAGCACCTACTGGGCAGCAAGGTGGCCGGTGGATAGAGTGCTGGACGCAGAGTCAGGAATCCTCATCTCCCTAAGTTCAAATCTGGCCTCAAACACATACTAGCTGTGTGACCCTGGGCAAGTCACTTAACCCTGTTTGCCTCAGTTCCTCATCTGTAAAACGAGCTGGAGAAGGAAATGGCAAACCACTCCAGTATCTCTGCCAAGAAAACCCCAAATGGAGTCATGAAGAGTCAGACAAGACTGAGAGTGAAATGACTGAACAAAAAGTACCTACTATATTTCCCATGCTCTACTTGGTGCTGGGAAAACAAATAAAAAAATGAAATAGTCCCTGGCCTCAAGGAGCTTACATTCTAATGGAGGGAGACAAAACATCTAGGGGAGTGGCAAGTAGGGAAGAGAATAAAGAATGTAGCCATGGGGCAGTCAACTGTCATGCCCTTTCCAGACATACTGAGAAGTTAAGTGACTTACCCAAGGCCACATAAGTAGTGTCAGATGAAGGATTTAATTTAGGTCTTCAAACTCCAGAGTCAATATTCTTTCCATGTCCCATGCTTTCTTCAAATTTCAGCTAAAGTGCTACCCCTTACATCATCAGGTCACTCCTGATCCACCTAGATGTTACTATATTGTCCCCTCATTATCTTACACACACACACACACACACACACACACACACGTTTTTTGTATTATATATTTACATATTCTTTCCTATCATCAAATATAAGTCTCTTTGAGGTCAGGAATGATCCATTTTTGTCTTTGTGTACTAAGGTGCCTTACACAGTTCTTCCTACTTAGAGCTTAAAAAATACTTATTGATTAATTCAAATAGGAGGAGAAGCAACTTGTGAACCACTGCCTTTCTCAGACAGTTTCTCAAGTCTCACCCTTATAGAAAAATCAAGATTCATGGATCAACTGTTCGTAGAGAAACCAGTCATTCACGTTCTGCCCTTTTTCCACTGCAGACGATGAGATCCAAGTGGACATTGGGAATGACTTCTTTATCCCATCTTGTATTAGGCAAAGCAAGCCAGGTTTTATATAAAAATCACTCTATTGTTGCTACCTATCTCATTTTAATAATTAAGACTGGCATTTTAAGACCTGGGTCTTAAAATTTAAGACCTGGGTCTAGCATATACCTATACTGAATGGTGATGGGATAAGAGATTTGAATAACACTTCTTTTTCTACACTACCTATGATTGTGAAAAACAATAGATCCTTGGAACAGTGATTTCTAAATTGTATCATGTTTCAGAGAAGCCAGTTCTCCTTTCTGCAGAGACTAGTTTCAACCAGATATTCTGAAGTCACAGGAGGTCAGGTAAGCTATTATTGGTACTAATTAACACTACCACAGCTATAACTTTTTAAGAAAAATTTCCAAACAAGTAATAAAGTTGCATCTTTAAAAACTGCCATTCTGAACAATCAGAGAGGGAGCATGGGGTAACAGAATACTGAATTTAGAGCCAAAACATCTGACTGGAGATGGGCTCAAGTTCCACAATACAATGTGTGTGACCTTTAACAAGACACTTAATTTCTGAGCCTGGTTTCCTCTGCAAAAGGGAGATGATAACACTTGTACTATCTCCCTCACCTGGTTTGTTGTAAGAGAAGTGAACTTTAAACTAAAAACCTCATAGCTGCTTTGGTTTTTAAAAGGAAGATAACATTTCTGAGTGTTTGTAATAAAATACTTCTTTTCAGTAGTGATCATCAAGATGCCAATGAAAATTTCTACTTCTACAAGACAGGTAAATCCTCTGAGACCCTTCTCCCTCCCAACACTTCCACATCCATTCAGTTGTTAATTCTGGTCTATCCTATCCCCGCACCATCTTTAGTATCCATTCCTTTCTTTCCATGAACCCAACCACTACCCTGGGTTCAAATCTTCATCACCTCTCCTAGGGACTATTACCACAGTTTCCTAATTGGATTCCTGGCTTCCAGCTCCTCCTTTCTCCAATTTATTCTCCACACTGCTGTCCAATTAATCTTTGCAATGCATAGGACTTACCATGTCATCTCCCACTGTCTCTTTCTTATTATAGACAACTCAGCTTCTTCATTTTACAAATGGAAAATTTGAAGACCATTGAGAGGTAGGATTATTTTCCTAAGGTCTTGCAGATAGTTAACAGCCAAGCCCAGAACAAGAACAGGTCTTCTGATTCAAAGTCTGATATGTTTTCTATTATACCACAAGTTTTCTCTAGGTGGTGTAGTCTAGGTGTTGACCTACATTTTGAGAAGCACTGATGGAGTTGTGTCTGGAAAAAGTTTAAAAAGTGCTGGTATAGTGGTTAGATTCTTGGACCTGGAATCAAGAAGACTCCTCTTCAGGAGTTCAAATCTGGCCTCTGACACTTACTTGCTGTGTGGCCCTGGGCAAGTCACTTAACTCTGTTTGCCTCAGTTCCTCATCTGTAAAATGAGCTGAGTAAGAAAAGGGCAAAATAGTTTAATATATCTGCCAAGAAAACACCAAACAGAGTCAGATGCAAGTTAACAACACCTGGTTTATTCCTTCCAACTCTAAGATTCTATGATTTTGTACAATGAGATTACACTGAATAAAAAAGCATGTTCAACTGAACTGCTGAGAAGCCTTCCTCGGGCTGACCTGTTACTATTCTATTTAAAACTCGATAATAGAAGGAACCCCATAGTGATGACCCTGAGTTATCAAGGCTGAATTATTTTATCAGTCAACATAGAGCATACTTCCCCTTCTAATCACAGAAATGTCCTTTCAGGAGTATGGCCTATATTTCAGGGTGATCTAAAAATGGACCCTGATCATATGCTCAACAGTTTCCATTTTTAAAAAGTAGTGAAGTATGTAAGACATGTTAGAAAGCATTTCCTTAAAGTGTTAAAACAGAGTTTTGTCTTTTGAAGGAGGAAATTGAGTTATTTAGAAAATTTTCTTTTGTTGAATACCTCATTCCCTAACAAAGCTAGATAAGTGAGACACCATTACCTTTTTACTAAATCACTGTCATTCAGGTTGTCATTAACCGAAATCACACAAACTAATCTATACCCACAAGATAATATGCCCAAACCTAAATATATCACCGAAAAATTCAAACAAACAGTAAGTGTGATAAAGATAAGAAAAGAATGAAATAGACCTGATTAAAAATAGTTTTTGAAGAGTGATTCCAATTTTGATTATTGTCAGTGATGCTGATGAGAATGAATTATACTTTATAATACACAAGCCGACCAGTAATTCCACTAATTGACAAATGAAAACAGATGGTACATCTGTCAAAATTGTATTAACCAAAACAATATGTGTCTCCATTGATATCGAATCCATTTTTATCCTATTTGCTAGATGAAGCTTTAATAACTTTGATTCAGAAAACTTATAGCATCAAAAAAGTTGTTTTAAATAAACACTGCAAATAAAGCTATAGTAGGGAAGGGAGGCGGCCTGGTATGGTGGATTTTTTTTTAATCTAGTTTATTTCATTCTGAACTTAAGAAGAAATAAAACAAGCATTTCCATCATATAATTGAATAGAAAAAAAGATGATTTTACATGAAACTGCAAATGTATTATGTACAAATTGCTATTCCCCTTAAATATATAATAAAGTTATCATGTAACTTTCTTTTTCTTCCCTCCCCACCTCTCCCTCTCTCCCCATGCTAGAGATAGCTATCATTAGACCCAATATATATATATACATATACTATATATGTACATATGTATGTATGTATATAAAACCATTCTATACTTCTATTTATCAGTTTGTTCTCTGGATGTAGATTGTGTCTTCCTTCATATGCCCTAGTTCAATTTCAAATATACCATTTTCTTAGAAAAACTGGCTCTGGAATCAAAGGACCGGGGTTCGAATACAACTTCTGATGTTTACCACCTATGTAATTTGAGGCAAGTCACAACCTCTTTGCACCTCTGTCTCTTTATCTGTCAAATAAAAGAATGAGTTAGAGGGACTCTGATGTACCCTCCAGGTCTCTGATCCTAATAAAAGTGTCAGGATAGGAGGAGGAGACTGTGAGCAATATCTTTTGGTGGTAAGCATTACTGAGGCAGTGGATGGAACTTCACAATGAAGCATATTTCAGTGAGATCAATGGAAGAAATTCTAACAGTTAAAGAGCCAGAATGAAGCAGTCTCTCTTAAGTAGTGATGGGTTCCCAATCACTGGAGATCAAGTGAAGGCTCGATAATGAATTATCTGGGATACTATAAAGCAGATACAGGCTTCAAATGTTTATTAGACTAAGTGACCTCTGAGGGAATTCCATTACTTTATGGTTCTAATTTTTTTTCCCCTTAGAGCTTCTCCAACTAAATGTCCTGAAGTCTCTCTCTCTCTCTCTCTCTCTCTTTCTCTCTCTCTCTCTCTCTCTCTCTCTCTCTCTCTCTCTCTCTCCTCTCCTCTCTCCTCTCTCTCTCTCTCTCTCTCTCTCTCTCCCTCGTCTTTCTCTCTCTCTCTCTCTCCCTCTCTTTCTCTCTCTCTCTCTCCCACACACACACCATACCTTCCTCCTTCCCTACTCCCATCTCTTTCTGTCTCTTTCCCTGTGTCTCTGTGTCTCTTTACTTGTTCACTTCTTTGTTCCCATCTATCTCTCTGTCTCTCCACTGGTCTGTCCTCTCCTTCTCTCTGTGTCTCTCTCTTTGTCCCTGTCCCTGTCTCCCTCTCTCCTGCTCTCTCCAGTGTGCCACAACAAAACATTGAATCAAATATAAATCATGATCACGAGAGCTGGTGTTCTCCTACTATTTCCTTTGTGTGGCTCCTCTGCCCCTTGCCACTCAAGGCACCAAGGACCTATCATTAGTCACCTTCTGGCTGCCTTGGGACCCTTCCTTTCACCTCCAATTCTCAGTTGTGTATCTTTTGTCTCCTCTCTCCCTTATTTGTCATTAAAACTTTCCTGTGGCATGGTCTGCTCCACTTAGGAATATTCTCTGTCAATCATGGATTTATCTTTTCCTAGCTCCTAGAAGAGTGATTTGTACAGAGAACACTCCTTGAGAAGGCAGCTAGGTGATACAATGGACAGAGTGCCAGGCTTGGAGTCAGGAAGGTTTTCTTCCTGAGTTCAAATCCAGCCTCAGACGCTTACTAGCTGTGTGACCTTGAGCAAGTCACTAACCCTGTTTGCCTCAGTTCCTCATCTGTAACACGCACTGGAGAAGGAAATGGCAAACCACTCCAGTATCTTTACCAAGAAAGCCTCAAATGGGTTCACAAAGAGTCAGATATGACTGAAAGGACTAAACAATAAACCTCCCTGAGAATAGGTTAATTATTTGCACAGGAAACTCCAGTACCTAGCACAGTGCCCAGTACACAGCAGGAGGTAAATAAATCCTTGTTGACTGGGTAGTTGCTCAATAAATGCTTACAAATTCATGTGTAGAGTATCTGACTAATCACTACTTGTTGTATGTTTGTCCTTCATATTTAAAGAGGACCCTGACATCAGGGAGATGATGACATGACTTGCAGTTGACTTTGAGTGAGAGGGGACTGTGCAAGGTCATCAGCCTCACTTTCTCCTCCGGAGCCATCTGGGTGCAGCGCCCTGATATTCATCAGGACGACTGGAGATGGCCCAGGATGCAGTGGCAGACCCTGGACTAATCAAACTGAAGCATTTATGAATAATTACAACAAAGCTATCCTCCTAGGTAATATATTTGTATTTTAATGGTGTTTTACAATGCCATATAGGAATGGTGAAGGAATAGTGAAAATTTCAGGCAGGGTAATAGATTGAGAGAAGAGATATCTGGTGGAACAGGCATCCTGATCTAAGCTGGAAGGGAAAAATGTAAAGGGAAAAATTTATAATTGCTACTTGTGTCATCATTTACACTGAATCCTTCATGCATGAACTCAGAGCACCTGACTGAAAGGAATCTTTAACATGTTCTGAGAGGAATAGGTTAGTAGCCTTCCCCTAGTGCTTCTTCATAGCTGTAATGAAAAAGGTTTGGTAGTCTTCAGAAATGGCTACTCTCCAGGACTTCACTAAGACATTATCACCTCTTCCATCTCTTGGTTGTGATGTTTGGGCCTTAGCTGTGAGCCCAGCTTGACATTTTTGCAATTTAATATGCTTCCCAGGTTCAAGCGCTAACATCATAATTTTTCAAGAATCCCCCAAACTTGTTATATGAGTGGCCAAGGTGGTTATATTTCTATCAGAACCTCTTTCCACCCCCAACTCTATGAAGGGTTTTGAAAAGAAAATACTTTTAACTCTCCTGCTTTCTTTATCTGTCTTTTACAGGACCCTTCCCTAGTTTCTTATCTAATACTTTACGCATCCCGAACCTCTCTTTTTCCATTCATTGGGGGAATTATACATTATCAGTTTTAGCTGAAGAAAAAAGAACTCAGGGCCCAGCCTCCAACATCCTTGACATTTTTCTCTCTGATGAACATAAATCCTTAGTTTTTATTATAACCTCCATCTGACTTAATTTTGTCTCTCAAAGAGGAGACAAAGACTAGTTACGACAAGGAACAAAGGGATATATTCATAAGATCATAGTTTTAGAGAAGGAGGGGATCTTTAAGAGACTATATAGTTCAATTCTTTTATTTTACAGATGAGGAAACAGAGCAGCCCGGGAGGTTGAGCTATTTGTCTGGCAGGTAGTCAGTATCTTTGCAGAGAGAACCCCAAATCGGGTCGTGGAGAGTCGGACAGGACTGGACAACAAAAGGCAGAGGTGGGATTTGAACTCCAGACCTCTGACACTAAATCTATTGCTTTATCATTAGTACTCTGTTACCACTTATCCCTTACTCCTGTCCTTTAGGGTAGTGGCATCGAACTCAAATAGAAATGGATTCCTGCGGGCTGCATTTTTCTTGTTCAGTTATTTCAGTTGTGTCTGACTCCTGGTAACCCCATTTAGATATTTTTCTTGGCAAAGATACTGGAGTGGTTTTGCCATTTCCTTCTCCAGCTCATTTTACAGATGAGGAAACTGAGGCAAACAGGGTTAAGTGACTTGCCCAGGATCACACAGCTAATGAGTTGTTTCAACAATCTCGCTAGCAACTACTGTGGCTGTGCAAAACCAACAACAACCAGCACACAGAACGTGCAAAGCCCAGGTTATTTTGATCTGCTTTATTAAGGAAAGCAACATTAAGGGGTTAACAAGCTTACTTTAATCCAACATACAAATATCATTCACTCAGCTCAGGGGGAAAAGCCAGCACCCTGAGCTTCAGAGCAAATACAAACAAATTACAAACATACATTCATGAATAGACTAAATATAATTCATAGTTACCAAGGAACCATACATATACATGTATACATATAGCAATTTCTGGAAACTGCTTGCTCCCTGTACTCTTGTTTGAACTCTATATAATATAAAACTTATAGCTACAATGGCTGGCTCAGAGTCAAGCACCACACCTGCTGTGGCTCAGAGCTCCAAACAAAGAAAGCCAGCCTCTGGTTTTACATATCTTGTTCAGGGTCAAAGGTGAGTTGCACATGAGACTCACCCACATGACCTAAAATCGTCACAAAAAAATGTGACTTAAACCCACGTGGTCTAAAAGCCTCTGATGTCACACACATGTCACTCAAATCCATGCAAACTAGGCTTTCCCTTGAGGCAAGGAGGTCATCAAAGACTCCTAATTTAATCAAGGAAACAAAGGCCAAACTCTTCAAGGGCATTTGGTTGAATAAGTGCTAACAGCCCATCTTCATCACCAATACATAAGTGTCTAAGGCCAGATTTGAACTCAGGAAGATGAGTGTTCTTGACTCCAGGTCCAGTGCTGTATCCACTGTGCCACCTAGCTACCTTCCCGGTCTACCTACTGACTTAGAAAACCACGAATTAACATTATCAGTGTTGTATTGTATTTTTTCTTTATTTTGTTAAATATTTCCCCATTAAATTTTCATCTGGTTAGGCCCCACTTTAATCTAGTTTTTGGTGGCCACAAGTTTGATGCCTCTGCTTTAGAGGGATAAGATGCCCTGTATGGAGAAAATACTTTATTATTTATTAATGTTGTTTGAACCTAGCTTTGTACAGTGAGCTGCTGTTTATGTATCTGACCCCAGAAACCCTCTAGGGAGCTGGAAATTACTGAAAGGCATGGTTGGGGTGACCTCAAAAGTTAGGCCAATTGTTTGCATTTTGGCTTCACCCAAATTTTATTGAATGTTTATACTTACCTACAGAAAAAATACACACATACACACACACACACACACACACATATATCCATACACACATACATACATACACTATTTATACATATATACATATACAGACATATGTACATGCACAATATATATATACATACGTACATACATACATACATATATCAGAGGTGGGGAACCTGTGTTCTTGAGGCCACATGTGGCCCTCTAGGTCCTCAAGTATGGCCCTTTTAGTTTGGAATCAGTCAAAAGGTCACAGTTGAGGACCTAGGCGGCCGGATGTGGCCTCAAGGCCACAGGTTCCCCACCCCTGATATATGCAATGTATTGAGTGTACACACACACACACACACACACACACACACACACACACACACACATGTAGCTAGTTCAATGGATCTAGTGCCGGGCCTAGAGTCAGGAAGACTCATCTTCTTGAGTTCAAATCTGGCTTCAGACACATACTAATTTTATGATCCTGGGCAAGTAATTTAATTCTATTTGCCTCATTTTCCTCATTTATAAAATGAGCTAGAAAAGGAAATGGCAAACCACTCCAGTACCTCTGCCAAGAAAACCCCAAATGGAGTCACAAAGAGATGGACACAACTGTAAAACAACTGAAATACACACAAACAATATGTATGTGTGTATATATGCATGTACATTTATACACATATACATGTATACATATAGCAATTTCTGGAAACTGCTTGCTCCCTGTACTCCTGTTTGAACTCTATAATACAAAACTTATAGAAATTTGGAGGGACAAGAGAAGCCATACCTTTTGTTGGCTCTCCTCTCTTGTCAAACCGATTTCGTAAAATTCTTTCTAAAATACTTTTTTAGGTTTTAGGCTTTGTTCTCAACCAACACTTGAGGATTTTAAAAAAAAGATGCTTATTGTGATCCTTTTCTATTTTACTTTTTTTTCTCTTTTGGTAACGTTTTTCCCTTTTTGGAAGAAACCTATCTCTAAGATATTTACCAGAATTACTTGGGAGACTAAAAGTAAACAGTGTCTTACATGAAATATCTTATTTCACGCAATAGAGTTATACTTATCTATTGGATTTTCACAGTTTTAAGATGTTCCTTCCTGCGAAATTCAGGTGATTGATAGATTTTTAAAATGGATTTCTTAGTAGCAGCTTGTTTTGTGCCAGGGATGAGCAGGAAGGGGGTGGATCTCTGATTTCACGGACATGTGAATTTTCTGTGTGAACTCCTGGGGTGACAATTCCCTACTCTAAAGCAAATCAGTAACAACTCTTCTTTAATTTTTTCTACTGTAGTTTAAGTGACTCACACAGCTGGTAAAACTTGAAGTTAGATCTTCCAGACTCCAAGGGCAGTCACTACTCTAGATACGGAGTCAGGAAGACCTGAATTCAAACACAGCCTGAAACACTTACTAGCTGTATGACTATGGTCTGATCACTTAAGCTCTGTCTGCCTCATCTGTAAAATGTACATAATAATAGCATTTACCATATTTCCCCATGTTTAAGACACACCCTTTTCCTAAAACTTTGGGGTCTAAAAACTGGGTGCATCTTATAGAGTGGTTGTAAATTTTCTACTTGTGTTTCCCACTTTTTCATGCTTGCTGTCTTTGTGCTCATTGTTTCGCATCTGTTACCGGTTTATTAGGTTACGGTTACGTTTTGCTGCATTCTGCCCAGAAATGGCTCAGAAAAGATTTTTGTACAGTTCTGAATTCAAGTTAAAAGTGATCCAGTCAGCAAAAGTGAATGGAAATTGTGCTGCTGAACGTAAGTTTGGTCCTCCTCCAACTGAGAAAACAATCTGAGACTGGCTACAGGAAGAAGAAACCCTACCGAAAACACCAGGGCAGAAGAAGACCATGAGAGGCAAGTCAGAAAAATGGCCTGATTTAGAGGGGGTATTGAAGATATGGATTGAAGAGCAAAGGGCAATTGGAATCCCTGTGTCCACAAAGATGGTTCAGCATGAGGCAAGAAGAATTGCTGATGAAAAAGAAGTTACTGATTTCAAAGGAGGACAAAAACGGTGCTCGATGTTCATGAAACGGAATGGACTAAACATACGTATGCGCACCAGATTTACCCAAAAGATGCCTGAAAGCTATGAGCAGATGAATAAAACTTGAGTTCTATAACTTCATGTTATAATTTTTTTTCAAATTTTGGGCCCCAAAATTAAGGTGCATTTTATACATAGGGAGATACAGTACCTCTAAGGATAATTGTCAGCATAAAATGAGATAGCATCTATAAAATGCTATATAAATACTTCCTATTATTATTAGCTAGTTACCATGCCATCCTGCTTGTATTATTATAATTTACTGATTGACATAAATGATTAATTCTTCCCACCCTACTCACCCTTCCCCCCCAAAAAAAATCTACTTGAAAATTTCTTAGGTAAGGCAATATATTATGGTGGAAAAAGCACTGGAGTTGTCAGGATAACTTTGTTTGAATTCTTACTCCAATACTTGCTAGCTTTTTGGTCAGCTTCCCTGAGACTCAGTTTCATTGGCTATAAAATAGAGAAAATATTATTTACATTACCTATCTCACAGAGCTGTTATGAGAAGAATGCCATGTAAACCTAAAAGCCTTTACAAATGTGTGCTTTTGGAATCAGTGATTTTAGGAAAGTGTGTCCAGGAGAGATCAGATCTCTTTTAAATAGACACATTGATGCCAGAATGAAGTACAGAGAGAGACCAGGACTTCTTCCTCATAAATCTCATTTAAGTGTTGGGTAGGCTATCAATGCTGGAAGCCCCTTGGCTGAAAACAAAGCAAGTACAATGACCACAACAATTATCAGTCCAGAGGAACAAGCTTTCCTTCTCAATAAACCTGACAAAGTGCTTTGCAGAGGGCAGAGCAACAAGGTGGTCGTGGGGGTGGGGGGGATGGTAGTGGTGGTGGTGGAGTGGAGAAGTGTTGGCCCGGGGCGGGAAATTTAGAGAAGCATTTTCCAGGCTGTTGTAGCATAGTAGACAGTAGTTGTTCACTCCCTCCCACTTTCCTTCTAGCCCATAAATAAATCCCCAACTGGCCCACCTCATTGCCTTTCCAGAGCTTCCTTTTCCTTCCATCCCTGCACTTGGACCAACTTTTCTCCTTATTGGAATGTGTGTGTGTTCCAGGACAAGAACTGTGCATTAGCCTCCTCACTCAGTCCCTCGGTGCCCGGTATATAGATAGTCCGGCTATATGTTTGTTGACATGACAACAAATGATTGTTTACTGACTGACCACCCCTTTCCCTCCCTCCAAGTCTCTTCGAACTCTGAAATTCTATCCTCCAAGCAGAGATGTGCTGGTAAATGATTAACAACCAGTTCTCAGAAAAAGGGGGCAGGATACTTTAAAATTGAATCTAATTATTAACATTTTCTCCATCACTTTAAGTCTTGACAGTCAACAAAACAATAAATCAATTTGCAGCTTTGTTGTTGATTTGTAGAGTTTTTTTGGGGGGGTGGATGTGTGTGTGTGTGTGTGTGCATGCACATGCATGTTTTCCAGACTCTGAGGTATAAATGCTCACACTGAAAATTTAACAATCGACCTTCCCCGTCTAGTACTAGCTAGCTCTAGCTGGTATCCCTGCCTCTAAGTCACAAATAGCTAACTCACTCTCTCCCACTCAACAGACTGTCCTAATTATTTTTATTATTTTCACATGATGAATTACAAAGTTTATTTGCTAGGGCATTGCCGGCTGGTCCCAATTGGAGAAGCCTGCCCTAAGCTGTAGTTGCCTCAGGCACTGAAATTCCTAGTAACAGCACCTGC
Source organism: Trichosurus vulpecula (assembly GCF_011100635.1). Classification (NCBI taxonomy): domain Eukaryota; kingdom Metazoa; phylum Chordata; class Mammalia; order Diprotodontia; family Phalangeridae; genus Trichosurus; species Trichosurus vulpecula. The sequence goes on along the minus strand of NC_050574.1, from coordinate 415,904,377 downwards.
AGCAAAAAAGTTCCTTTGCTTTTGTTCAAAAAGAGCAGAAACAATTCGAAGCAGATGCAAACCTATGAAACCTTGACTTCTTTACTGTTAGCTCACTGTCATTTCTTAGCAGAAATGTTAAGTAAGCCAGTTAGCCATCTTTGTTCAAAAACCTAAGAACCTAGAAGACAAATGTCTTTAAGATGTCCCTTTGTAATATCAATTAAGTTGGGTGTCTTTGACTGAGGTGCTAAACCCCAGGCCCAAACCTCTATCTACTAGATGCTAAGCCTATGTGGGCGTGAAGCCCTCAGGGTCCTAAGAGGAGTTGCTAAGACCAGAGCCAATAGTAGGAGCCTGAGTTCTAGTCTCTCAGATGATATTTGATGAGGCTAAAGAGTGTATGAAAAGAGAGAGCAGAGCTCTTTGCGGAGGGCTCTCAGTCTTGAAGGTGTGTTGATGTGGAGACTCTGGGCGGCTGTAGATAAGAGCCCTCCAGCTTGTAAACCCAGATGTTTGGACTTTGTTAAACCCTGGTAACTATGCATTGAGATTTGAATCAGACAAGATCTGCCTGTTGATGTTTGTAATTTGTTCATATTTGCTCTGAAGTTCAGGGTGCTGGCTTTTTCCCCTGAACTAAGTGAATGATATTTGTATGTGGGATTAAAGTAAGATTGTTAACCCCTTAACATTGGTTTCCTTAGTAAAGCAGATCAAAATAACCTGGGCTTGCAGCGTTCTGTGTACTGGTTGTTGTTGGTTTTACACAGCCACAGCAGCTGCTAGCAAGATTGTTGCAACACCCTTACGATTATTCAATGTGACTAAAAACACAATTAACATTAATGTAACACTTTGGAGTTTGCAAAGCATTTCATGTATGTTATCTCTTATGATCCTCACAATAACCCTTTGAGGTTGCAGCTCATGTAATCACTTTACATATGAAGAAACTGAGGCTCATAAATTAAGTGATTTGCCCAGGGTCAAACAACTAATAAGGATCTGAAGCAGGATTTGAATTCATGTCTTCCTAAGTATAGTGATCTAGCACAGAATATACCACCCCACAGAAGCAATATTAATAGCTAATATTTTTATAAAATTTAGAATGATTTTTCATATATATGTATATATAAACACACATATTTATGTCTCATGGTAACCATGGAGGGGGGAGGGAAAAAAGAAATTTACATGATAACTTTATTATATATTGAAAAAGAATAGCAAATGACATATGAATATAATGGAACACTGTTATGCTATAAGAAATGATGAACAGGCAGACTTCAGAAAAACCTGGAAAGACTTATATGAACTGATGCTGAGTGAAGTGAGCAGAACCAGGAGAACATTGAACATGGTAACAGCCACAGTGTGTGATGACTGACTTTGATAGACTTAGCCCTTCTCAGCAATGCAAGGGCCTAAAATAACTCCAAAAGACTCATGATGGAAAGTGCCATCCACATCCAGAGAAAGACCTATGGAGTCTGAATGTAGAGTGAAGCAGACCATTTCCTTTCTATGTTTTGTTTCGTTTTGCTTTTTCTTTCTCGTGGTTACTCCCATTCATTCTAATTCTTCTATACAATATGATTAATGTGAAAATATGTTTAATAGGAATGTATATGTAAAGCCTATATCAGATTGCATGCTTTCTTGTGGAGGTGGGGGAGGAAAGGGAGAAAATTTAAAACTTATGGAAGTGAATGTTGAAAACTAAAAATAAATAAATTGACTTATTAAAAAAAAAAAAAGGAATAGAGTAGTGACCGAGTCTGCCCTTGTTCCTCACCACTGCAAAGGCCTACTGTCCTCAAGGAGAAGAGAGTCAGAGGGTTGAGGGGCACAGAGCCAAAGCCCTAATTCCATTTTCCACCCATCCCTCTCACTACAACTGCTCTTATTCATACACAGTGGATGCGGGACCAAGATGGGAAACGGAGCAGAAGAGGGTTATAACTTTGTCTTCAAAGTGGTGCTAAGAGGGGAATCTAGAGTGGGTAAGACCCACCTGTTGTCAAGATTCACAAGAAATGAGTTCAGCCACGGCAGTTGGACAACCATTGGGGTGGAATTCTCTACTTGAACTATGTTGCTAAGGACAGCAGCTGTCAAAGCCCAAATCTGGAACATAGCTGGGCTAGAGCAATACCATGCCATCACTTCAGCATATTACAGAGGGACAATTGGGGCTCTTCTGGTATTTGACCTAACTAAATACCAGATCTATGTCATGGTAGAGTGCTGGCTGAAGGAGCTATATGACCACACAGAGGCCACCATTGTCATCATGCTGGTGGGCAATAAGAGTGACCTGAGCCACACAAGAGAGGTGCCCACTGATGAGGCTCCCATGTTTGCTGAAAATAATGGACTCCTGTTTATTGAAACCTCAGTTCTTGATTCTACTAATGTTGACCTGGCCTTGAAAGTGTCCTCAAAGAGATTTTTACCAAGGTGTCCAAGCAGCAGCAGAACAACGCCTGTGCCAACACAATCACTCTGGACAGTGCCCAACCCAGGCAAGAGCTGAGGTCTAAGGAGAAAAAGGCTTGCTGTATTAGCCTCCAAAGCCAGCTGGTGACCTGAGTATCATGGCCTGATGCCTCTCCTCTTTGACCTGAATTTCCTGTCATACTCTCCCCTTGAGTCTCAGCCCTAAAAGATGACCCCTTCAGTTGCACCCTCACTGAGTAGAGGGAGAGGGAGGGACCCAAGTGTCTAGAAAGGCATGCCTAGTTGACTTTGGGGGTCTATGACTGATCACTTCCTTAGAGTGTTAGGGGAGTTTCTATAGCCCAATTCCATACCCCTTCACTATTACTCCTGTGTGTCTTTTCTCCTCTATACAAGATTAATTAGCTTCTGGGATACTTTTGTGCCCTTTGAGAAGGGCACCTGGCCCTAAGCATCTTGCTCTCACTCACCCAGGAATCCAGGATTCTATTGCCTGCTTTTTTTTGCTTCATTCCCCTGAGCTCCTCCAGTAATGCCTTGCCCCGCCCCACTAGATCCCACCAATAAAAACTGTTTTGTAACAAAATAAGTAAATAAATAAACAATTTTTAAAAAGGAATAGTTGTACAAAATAGATTTGCAGTTTCATGTGCAAGCATCATTTATTATACTATATCATGGAGATGCTTGTTTATTCCATAAATTAAGATTTAAATTAAAAAAAAAGTACTTAAGGTTTGCAAAGCACTTTACATACATTGTTAGTGATATTAAACCCTTGAGCCAGCCAAAACGCTAATAATTATTATTACCGTTAGAAATAGTAATCACCAGACAGGCAGAAAGAGAGACATCAGGGTGTCAAGGAGACAATACTGGTCTATTTTCCAATTAACCTGGGATCTAATCCTAGATTTGCCATTAACTTCCAATGGGCCCAGGGGTGGGCAGGGCCTCTAGCCCAACTTTGTAGCCCAGTTTTCTCATCTGTGAGATGAGAGAGTTCAATGAGACAATATTGAAATATTATATAATAATAATGATATATCATTACATATAAAATAATATATGGTAATATGTTGTAATAGTATATATACACATGTATACACACACACATATATCTGTACCTTTATTGACGGTTTGGCTCATACTTTGTGATATCATTAATGAAGGGAACTCCCAGTGAGTAAATTCCCTCTTCCAACGTAGATCGGCACCTGCTATGAAACTTATGGGGCAGCTAGGTGGTGTAGTGGATAGAGAGCCAGGCTTGGAGTCAGAAAGACTTATTTATCTTCTTAAGTTCAAATCTGGCTTCGGATGCTTGCTAGCTGTGTGACCCTGGGCAAGTCACTTCACCCTGTTTGCCTCAGTTTCCTCATCTTGGCAAACCCCTCCAGAATCTTTGCCAAGGAAAATCCCAAATAGGGTCATGAAGAGTCACACACAACTGAAAGATGACTGACTAACGTGAAACTTATAATCTAAGAGATTTTCCTAGAAGGGTGAAAAGGTTAAGGGGCTCTGAAGATTTATTTATTGGGTAGTAGTGAACAGGCTGATGTCTACTAATACAACAAATGTCTCGGAATAGAACCACCTCTCTTCTTCTCTCAATATCTCTCTCATTAAGTTCCCCACCATGGGGTTTGCTAAATGGGAGAGATGAGCATTTTTTTTTCCATTTTGGCAGCACGTTTTTCTCCAAATCCGAGATTGAGAGTGAAGGAGTGAAGTATTCTTTATGCATCATAAGTTTAAAAATTTTAGTTTCGTTCTAAGTTCATAAAAGTGAAAGCAGCAGTCTATCCACTATGACTCAGTGACAGTGAAATATGGTGGATGCCCTAGACTTCTCTATCAATGATAAAAATATGCTTTTCAGAAGTTATATTGAGTTGGGTAAGGAGGCAACGTATGCTGTGATATTTATTAGTAATGAGTGCCTTTTTCAGAAGTAGATGTTTAGCAGTGGTTGTTGAATTCAGGGGAGAGAGCATTAGAGTCTTGGATTAGGACTCAAGATTTTCATTCAATCCATAGCCTTGCCACTTTAATTCAATTCTACACCTGTGTATTGTCTACTATGTGTCAGGCGCTGTAATAGGAAGTGAGGATAGGAAGGTAAAAAGAAAACAATCTCGGCTTTAAATTCCACTGGGAAAAAAACAAGATACACGCAGGAAAATTCCATGCAAAATATATACAAAGTTATTAACAGAGGGAGAGTGTGTGTCTAATATGAATGGAAGTTTATTAATGATAATAGTATAATTATAATAATTTGTTAATAATAGTATGGGAGTTCCAGCAAGAAAAATGGAAAAATTGGGTAGAGAGGGATAGGGCCATGGAAAAGATGGAACTGATCACGATGAGTCTGGGGGAACAGGGAATGACAGGGAGGGAGTTTTAGGCCTAGACACCATATGACTCAAAATCATAGGATTCTGACTGGAGTCATTGACAGTCGATTTCACTTTACTAGCTGTAAATCTATACCCAAAATTCTGTCGGGCCTCATATTTTTCATCTATGAAATAATTTGATTCAGTTAATTTTTGTTGTTTAGTCGTGTCCGACTCTATGTGACCCCATGGCCTTTTGTCCATGGGATTTTCTTGGCAGAGATACTGGAGTAGCTTGCCCTTTCCTTCTCCAGTGTGTCCCCATTTTACGGATGACAAATTGAGGCAAATAGGGGTTAAATGACTTGCCCAGGATCACAGAGCTTGTATGCACCTGAGACCGGATTTGAACTCAGATCTTCCTGGTTCTAGGATGGTTCTCTATCCACTGTGCCACCTCACTGTCCCTATAAAATAATACCTAATATAACAATTTACGGCTTGCAAAGTCATCTTCATAACAGCCCTGTGAATGAAGTACTACTATTATTCCCATGTTATAGAGGAGGATAATGAATTTGAGAGACGTTAAATGTCTTGTCCAGAGTTACACATCTAGTAAGTGTCTGAGGCTAGATTTGAACTCAGGGCGTCTTCCTGAGCTCGGGCTTAGCATCTATCCACTGCACCACGTACAGCTGCCCTGTTGTTTCCCCTAGCATTATGAAATCATCGAGTACAGGCGCCGTATAAAACCCCCCAGAAGTACCTAACGCTGTGGTTGGTGCCCGGCGATCACTCAGATTTTGAGAGGGGAGTGTGGTTAAGTGGTTTGCATAGTCATGTAACGCTGTGGTACCCATGCCATCCTGCACCAAGCATGGTCTTTGACTCATTAGGCTACAAATAATATTAGGGCAAGAACAGGCCTATAATTATGCCCATTTTATTCTTCATTCTCAGTTTTGCCAGTGATGAATCTAATTGTTAAATTGGTAACAAAGGTTACCATGGTTGAGTTATTTTGTTTGGTTTGTTTGTTTTATTTTTTACCTAAGCCAAGAAGGATTTTATGATTTGGAAAATTGGTCACACTTCAGTTAAATAGCTCAATTACACTGAACAGAAAGCAAACATTTAGTTATTCCTGTCAGTAATATCAGTCACTTTTCCCTACAAACACAACTATATCCTTGAAGTATGCGGCGATACTTTGTCATCTTAAGAACTCTACCTAGCTCTATAATCCTGGAAGACTCACTAGCCCTCTGTAGAGGCTTCCAGTCCCCTCATCTTTAAAGTGAGAGAGTTGAATTAGGTTATTTCTAAGGTACCTTGCAGGTTTGGAAATGCTACAATTTCCCATGGTATTTACAATATGATTGTCTTTTGACAACAACCATTGCCCCGTAGGCAATCAGAAATATATATTAAACCCTTTCAGAAGTTTCTCAACTCTTCTTTTGACTCAGTTTTTAATAAAATTCATATTTTTGTTTGAGAGTTTTTCAGGATGAGATACCAACCTGTCTCTGACTTAAAGATGAATTCTAGAGAGTCCCCTGCAGCACATAGAGTTTATGTGGCCAGGCTCACCCAGCTAATAAATGTCAGAAACAGGATTTGAACCCAAGTTTTTCTGATTCCAGATCCACTACTCTAGCTGCAAGGGTGGGGAACCTGCAGCCTGAGGCCACATTGGCCCTCTAGGTTCTCGAGTATGGCCCTATAGATTCAGTAAAAGGGCTGCACTTGAGGACCTAGAGGGCCACATGTGGCCTCGAGGCTGCAGGTTCCCCATCCCTGTAATATGCCAATCACACTGTTTCTTTGTTTTAATTCTTTAAAATTTTCAAATAAGGCCTTGCTTCCTTGATAAGCTTACTCATCACATTAGTTTCAAGTTCTTTCATTTTCTCTGTCTTCACTACAGACAGTCTACAAAACCCTCTCCAAAAGTTCCAAAAAATGAGAAAGGAAAGGTCCAAAATCTAAGTCTAGAAGCGGTGGTGCCATTGTTACCCTTCAGAATCGGAAATTAAGATACTTAGCACTTCAGGGGCAAGAACTCAACTATACTGAAAACCTTTCTGGCCACAACTGGAAGCCCAATGGATCTCCACACACTGATTTTACAGAATAGATTTCTGTACCCCACATCCAAATGTCACTAAAATCAACGGCTGCAGAAAAAAAGAAATCAAAGACTAAAGACATACATTGAACCCTGAACTCCCATATTTTAGTGCTAACGTCCTACACTACTCTGAACATATGTGGCTCTCTGATAGTCTCAATGTTAGTTAATTAATAGGTATTAAATGGATGAAAGAGGACAGCTCTCCTAAGGCAACATTGAGGAGCAAAGGAATTTTAAAAAGGGCCCATGGGGAAATAAATGGACATCTTCAAAATGATTTACTTTGGTGGAAAAAAAAAACCTAACAATTTGCAAATGCTTAAAAAGTCAACATATTTTGAGTCAGATAAACATTAAGTTGAATAGGGGCCCTCTAATAAATATTTTATTTATTCAATATTTATTAAATACCTGATGGAGGTATGAATGTGAGCATAACAACATAGCAGATACAACTCATTTCTACCTTATGTTGAAATAAGAAAGCCAAAGCAAACATTTTCTGCTAACTACTCGTTTATTAGCTTCAATATTTTTAATTGCTCCAGCTCAATTCACATAGTTTTTGAAAAGATCAAATTGTCTTCAGTGATCCTCAATTCCTAAGTATACTTTATTATTATAAACTTAGAAGACTGTTAAAAAGGGTTATCCTTGAAAAGTCAATACTTTTAAATATTTATAGTATCATCAAACAATATCTGAAAGAGAAATATCTATTTACTCACTGAATCACTGTAAAGATTTCCAGAGGATTATCATAACCATCCATTGTATTTCAAGAATGGTTATTACTGCTCCTTGAGTTTGCCAGTCTTCTTGTGACCTCTGAGAGTCCTTGCTGGATTTTGGGCTTTTATTGGCACAAGATGACGGTCATTAGGTGGTCACTGCAGCAATTCGAAGTTTAAGAGGGACTTCTATCACTCAGTGGGAAAAGTGAACTGCTTTCCCAATTCACTGAAAAATACATCACCCTGCTGAATGCTGGGGTAAAAGACAAGGCCAAATCAATGAGCAATGCCCCTACTGGGCCCATGCTGTAATGATTTTCATGCTATTTAAAGCAATTTAAGCTTGGACCATGATTTGAGATCAAGTTAAACCCACTCGATTACAAAACAAACTAACTAGTAGAGTTCTGTAAATAGCATTTAGCAGTAACTTTAATGTGACAAAATTGATTTTTCCCATTACCAAAAAAAAAAGGAAAAGCCTTCCTCTGGGGCTTGGCACCAAACATGGCTATATCAAAATAAACAATTGAAAAATCCTCCATCATACTGGAAGTCATTTTGAGCAAAGACAATTATTAAGCATGAATTTCTGAGGAGACTGTCTATGTAAAAATGTTTACTTCTCTACAAGGAATTTTATTTATAGCAAGAGTTCTTAATTTGCATGCGTGCATGTGTGTGTGTGTGTGTGTGTGTGTGATGGATCCCTTTGTTGAAGCCTATGGATCATTTCTCAGAATAATGTTTTTAAATGAATAATATGAAATACGTAGAATTACAAAGGAAATCAGTTATATTAATACAGTCTGTAGACAGGAAGGCTGTGATCAGCTGTGATTTAGCAGTGGATCCAATATCTAGATTAATTTTGAAGTAGTAAAGACCATAAATAGCATTTCAAGATATTTCAAGCATTTCAAAATATCTGTGATTTCTAAAAGTCATAGGTACTGCTCACACCACTATTGTTTATCATCTATATTAATAGTTGACGCTAAATTTCAGTTAGAGATTAGTGAAAATTCAGACCTCATTTTTTGCCTCATTCAACTACAAAGATCTTCCTGAAATCTATGCTTGGACTATAGGTTAAAAACCCCTGATTTACAGCAATAGCCCCTGTGCCTTGTGGTTATCAGCCCCCTGCAGTGTAAGCTGTGTTATTTGTTTTCCACTTAATCTATTTTACTTTTTATAGAACAGTGAAAACTCAGTGAAGATAGTGAAGTGGAAATCCAGCTAAGACATAATGCTTTTATCAGTTCTACACACATTCAGAGCATGCTTACAACCAACTGTACCAGCTGGCTTTTCTGGCCAAGGGTTTGATCAGTTAGCCAAACTCAAAACAATACCTTTGTGCTATTTTACGAGGTTGTTCAATCCTGCTCCTGAAATGTCTAAACCACAACGCTGATCTCAGGCCAAATAGTTCATCCCAATGAAGGAATGAGATAACTAATAGGAAATGGGCCACTTACCACTGTTGAAGCTAGCCCTGATGAAACTAGGAATTGAACCTGTGGCTGGAAATAAACCAAGAATTATGTACGTACAGATGAAGGAGAACCTCACCTTCAACAATTTCCCAGACTGAGACCCAGAATTCAGGAGGGTGGGGGGGAGATGAGCTGAGGGATGAAAATACAGGTGAAGCGGTGCAATCCCACAGGGCAACTTTTAGGCCTTCTGAAAACGTAAAGTATGTAGCAATTAAAATTTTAAGTACAATGGAATGGAACTCCAATTTGGAATATCAACTTTGTGCAAAATGCATGTGTGTTTGTGTTAATATGGACAAGTAAGAAGGAAGTACAAATTTGAGTCACTTGATGACTGACCTAAGTGTGAACTTACAGAGCAATCTTTGATTTTCGTCCACATCTGTGATTTTATTGGTATGAGGTATGAGGTAAGAAAATGACCTCTGCCAATGCATATCAGCATCGTTTTTTATGATCTTAGAGAGTTCCTTAGGCGCATGGAGAGGCTGAAAGATTAGTCCAGGGATATAGCAACAACATGTGTCAAAAGCAGGACTTAAACCCAGGTCTTCTTGACTCAGTACCCAGCTCTAGATATACTATGCCATGCCGTCTCAGGCTAGAACAATGTTGTTATGGTTTCTTCATCTCAGTTGTGTCTGACTCTTTGTGACTCATTTAGGATTTTCTTGTCAAAGATACTGGAGTGGTTGGCCATTTCCTTCTCCAACTCATTTTAAAGATGAGGAAACTGAGGCAAACAGGGTGAAGCAACTTGCCCAAGGTCACACAGGAAGTGTCTGAGGCCAGATTTGAACTCAAGAAGATGAGTCCTCCTGACTCCAGGCCCAGCACTCCATTCACTGTGCCACCTTATTGTCCAAAAGAGATTTGTTGTTGTCCAGTCATGACCAACTCTCCATGACCCCATTTTGGGGTTTTCTTGGCAAAGATACTGGAGCAGTTTGCTATTTCTTTCTCCAGCTCATTTTATACGAGGAAACTGAGGCAAACAGAGTTAAGTAACTCGCACAAAGTCACGTAGCTATTAAGTGTCTCAAGCCAGATTTGAACTTAGGAAAATGAGTCTTCCTGACTCCAGGCCCAGCACTCTATCCACTACGGAACCACCTAGCTGTCTAGCTAGAACACAATCCAAAGCAAATATCATGGCTTCTGAAGGCTGCCAGTAGCTACAGACCCCTTTATCCCAGTCAGTCACTTCAGTGTACGTACTGCTGGGCTGTAGGACTGTGGCTGAAAATGCTAACGGAAAAAAATCCAGAGATAAACAGCCCAGAGGCACGCTTTGCTGATGGCAGAAACAAGAGGCTGGTGAGTACAACACTGTCAGCAGCAGCCCTTTGTGTGAAGTACAGACGATGACGAGCTATGTTAACACGGACAAAAAAGCAGTCCGATTTGCTTCAGTTTGTGACTGGGGGCTGGGCAGCCAACGCTCAGCCTCCCGAGGTCTGCGACTTTGGGGTTAACCTACTGATTTCTGTGGAAACTCAAACTAGAGGTCTTTGGGTTCTCTGTAAGAAGCTCCAGAAATGAAAATAAATAACAAAAATAAAAATCACCATGCTATATACCATTTGATCTTTTCAGCCTGTAGGTAATTATTACTGGTGTTATCAGACCTATAAAATGGAGATAGAAATAGTACCTACCTCGTAGGGTTGTGAGAATCAATAAGATGTTATTTTAAAAGTGCTTAAAGCCTGACATATTTTTTTAATTGTTGCTCAGTCATTTTCAGTCATGTCCAAATCTCTGTGACCCCATTTGGGGTTCCCTTGGCAAAGATACTGGAGTGGTTTGTCATTTCCCTCTCCAGCTCATTTTACAGATGAGGAAACTGAGGCAAACAGGATGAAGTGACTTGCCCAGGGTCATACAGATAGTAAGTGCCTGAGGCTGGATTCGAGCTCAGGTCTTCTGACTCCAGGACTGGCTCTCTAACCTCTGTGTTACCTAGTTGCCCTCTGGCATATTTTTAGGCTCTTAATAAATGTTTATTTCCTTCCTTTCTTTCTATCTACTCTCACAGTGATTACTCTAGTATAAGTCCTCACCTCCTCTTGCATGGACTTCTCATTTTCAGTCCTTCCCATTTAGTAGTTCAAAAACACTGTGGGAGTTTGTGAAGATGGTCCAGGGGATTTGAGCTAAAAGTAATTAATGGCACCTTAGTCAGTAAATAGGATCAGCTAGGTGGTAGAGTGGATAGATTGCCAGGCCTAGAGTGTGAAAATTTATCTTCTTGAATCCAAATCTGGCCTCAGACACAAAGATCATTGGCTAGGAGGTAAAGGAGAATGAGATGCTTAGGACATGCTACACAGGCAGACCAAAAAGTTTCTATGTGTATTGCTTTGCCCTCAGGGGGCTTAAAATTTTTTTGAGGATATTAAATATCCTCCAAAAAAATTAGGAAACACAAGAGCACATTAAGCTATTTAATAAATGTATTCTTGAAAGAATTGAAATATTTCATTTTTTCCCAATTACATGTAAAAACTATTTTTTACTTTTTTTTAAATTTTGAATTTCAAATTTTCTCCCTCCCCTGTCCCCTTATTGAGAAGGCAATAAACGTGAACTTTCAGAGTAAACATTCTTAGAGATAGCTAGGTGGCACAGTGGAGAACATGCTGGGCCTTGCAGCAGGAAGATCTGAGGTCAAATTTGATCTCAGACCCTTGCTAGCTGTGTGACCCTAAGTTATTTAATTTCTGGGTTTTTTTTTTCAGTTTTACAGATGAGGATCTGTAAAATAGGGATAATAGCACACCTACCTCCGAGGGTTGTTGTGAGAATTTAATAAAATAGTCATTTCAAAGTGCTCAGCATGGTACCTGCCATATAGTAAGCACAATATAAATGTTAGTTATTATTACTAGCTCTGTGACCCTGGGTATATCACTTAACCTCTGCCTGACTCAGTTTCCTCAACTGGAAAATGGAGATAATCATAGCACCTACCTCCCAAGGTTGTTGTGAGGATCAAATGAAATTATATTTATAAAGTACTTAGCACCAGCCCTGGTACATAGCAGATGTTTAGTGAATGTTTATTCCCTTCCCCTTCTCTTAAAGGCCAAAATATCTAACATGGTCAAGTAAGACACATCCAGCTATGTCTAGGTATGTACAAGTCAAACGCTCTTCCCTATTCCTATATCTTCTATTTTTATTCTAACTCCACTGTAGGAATCAGTTCCCTCCACAGTAATTTCCAGATGAAATAGATTTAGAGTTTAATTAACTAATCACCTGCAGAGCTTTTGATGTCCAGTCAACAGTGGAAGTAGCCATGTGGATTTTTAATTGCAGTGGTGGCCAGCGTGCTAAGTCTCACTTACACAAGTGCAATTGTAATTGCCCTTAATTAATTCCATATGAAAGCTTTCTATTGCAGTCCTTCTCCAATGCTTCATCATGGGGACAGAGGTGACCCTGTGATCTTGGAAACTGTAACAGGAGAACACAAATTCTGAGAGATCCTTCCAAGCAGGAAAGACGCTTGGCCCAGGAAAAGATGGCATCTACTATCTGAGAAACAGCCAATCCAGACAAAGAGGCTTTTTATCAGAGATCTGGCATCTAGGCGGTGAGTTTTTGTTTTTCATTTGTTTTTGTTTTGTTTGGCCATAGTGGCTCATAACATCTGCCCAGATAAAGAGAGGTGGCGATCTGTATCAGTGGAGGGAGTGCCCTTACAAGGGATGCTTGATGGAAAATGTGCTAGATTTGGGGTGAGAGGACCTCAGTTCAAATCCTAGCTTTGCCAGTTCCTGGCTGTGAGACCTTGGCCAAGTCACTTAACTGTGCTAGGTCTTATTTTCCTGTAAAATGAAATGGTGTTGGTAGTCAGAGGAAGAGGCAGTGAATATACTACCTTGGAACAAGTTAAGACTCAATATTCAAATGGGCCTTCATTCAAAACCTGCCTCTAACATATTCTTCGTATGTGACTATGATAAATCACCTCCCCTCTTGTCTTCAGTCTTCTCGTCTTTAAAATGAGGGGCGTTGGGCTAGATGGCCTTCAAGATCATTTCCAGTTTTAAATTTATGACAGTTATTTCTTCCAATCTTAAATCCTATGATTGACAAAATCACAGATCTTTGAAACTCTGAAGTAGAAAGAAAAAAAGAACAGGTATCTTTAGCAATCTAACACTTCAGGGGATACTTTAAGATACTTGTGGGCATCGTGCACCCTATTTCAATCATTAGAGATTTTCTGTTGTAGTTTTTTTGCCATCCAGTGACAAAACTGGGCAAAAACTAAAAGCCTTTGCTTTATCTCTAGCCAAAAGTCTGTGTCTAAAAGGGTAGCTAGGTGGCCAGTGTATAGAGTACAGGACACAGAGTAAAGAAGACTCATCTTTCTGAGTTCAAATCCAACCTCAGATACTTACTGACTGTGTGACCCTGGGCAAATCACTTAACCCTATTTGCCCCAGTTTCTTCATCTGTAAAATGAAGCTGGAGAAGGAAATGGCAAATCCACTCTAGTATCTTTGCCAAGAAAACCCCAAATGGGTTCACGAAGAGTTGGACACAACTGAAGCAACTGAACAACAGCAAAAATGAAGGAGCAGGAATTTCATTGCTCATTTGAATTAGATTGGGCAACTTCCCATCTAGAATCTTATGGATCAATATTGGACAGGAAGAAAAGTGTCCTGGCAATCATTTTCACCTAATGGAACATTATTGGCCTTCACTTTAAGTCTGTTTATCTGTTTATGGAGCTTGTACAACAGAAGGAGTCAGTATGGTACAGTAAGAGGATCTGCAGTCAGAGAACTGGGGTTCAAATCTTGTTTCTACCACTTACGAGCTACATGACCTTAAGCAGCTTACTTAATTTCTCTGGGCCTGATTTCTTCATCTGTATGACAAAGGAGTTGGACTAGATGTCAGCTTCCTTCCATTCCTTCCAGCTCTAAATCTATGATTCATAGAAGTTCTTTGTAAACTTCGTTCAAAGCACAGATTCTTAACTTTTTTTGGAGAGGGGGGGAGAGGTGTGGATTATCATGAATCCTCCTAGCAGTCTGGTAAAGCCTATGGGCCCATTTCTCAAAATAGTATTTTAAATGCATAAAATAAAATACATAAGATTACAAAAGACACCAATTATACTGAAATACAATTATCAAAAAAAAATTTAAAACCTTCTACTAGAGCCCTGGTTAAGAACCTCTGATCTAGATTAAGAGTTTTAACTAGGGGGAGCAGTAGAGTACTGGGCCTGGAGTCATCAGATCTGGCCTCAGACACTTACTAGCTATGTAGCCTTGGGCAAGTCACTTAATCCTGTTTGCCTCAGTTTCCTGATCTGTAAAATGAGCTGGAGAAGGAGATGATAAATCACTCCAGTATCTTTGCCAAGAAAATTCCAAATGGGGTCACAAAGAATCAGACGTGACTGAGTCTATATTTAGCTAACCAGCCATTTTGTTATGATAGGGGATAAGAGATGGCACAAATAATTGTAATCTGTCCTTTCAATGAAGTTCCTCCCCCAATAACCTTTTTTTAAATGCAAATAACAATGACGGTTGGCCTTGGTTTTACTAGTAAGATAGCCTAAACCTCCAAGGTTTTTGTTTGTTTGTCTGTTTTTGTTTTTCCAATCTTAGAAACTTAATAAAGAAAAGAAATTGAACCCAAGATTGAAGAAAAGGGCCTTGTCTCCAAATAATTCCACCTAATTTTTTTTTACTTGTCTTTGCCTCCCCCAAGGGTTGAAAAACCCTTGAAAGGTCAGAAAAGCCCTTAGTGATCTGTTGAAAGACAACCTCAGAAATAATTCTGAAGGATTGCAATTTGGCAATCAGAAACTGAGCAGGAGGTCCTTATAGAACTTCAAAAACAGTAATATTATGAAAAGCTTGGCCTATTCTCATAGACATAGGGTTCTGCCTGATGGCCTTGGCTGGGCTTCTGAGAAACATTCCCCTGCACTGGTGGTCAGAAGCTCATACAATGAAGAAAGTTCTCAAAACTAGTTCATGGTCTGAATATATGATTTTATTAACCTCCCCTGATACAGTACACACTCTGCCTGATGTTCTTAATCTTTATGTATCATGTGCTCCTTTGCCAATCTGGTGAAGTACAAGGACCCCTTCTCAAAATAATGTTTTTAAATACATAAAATAAAATTCATAGGATTATAAGGGAAACAAATTAGTTATGCAGTTTTTGAAACATTAAAAAAAAAAGTCCGTGGACCCTGCATGCAGTAGATGGAATGAACATGTCGACATTCTCTCAGAGCCTTTTGTTTGGACTAGCTTGTTTTACATTTATGACAGAGACTAGAAAGCAATTGCCCATAGCTAAAATAACCCCTAACACACAGTTTCATGCATCATGGTGGACATCATTGTTACCTTCTTTAAACTTTCTTTACTCGTCAAAAATTCTTGTTCTTGACCTCAGTTCACCCATAATAAACTTTTAATGTGCCAAGTGTCTCACTCCAAGATTTGTTTCACTGCACATCACAGCTCGATCTTAGTTCTGTTTTCAATAACAGTCACTCATTTTTATGCTGACATGAAACACCAGGCATTTCTAGATGCCACAGCTGCTAACCCAGGCCTGAATAGTGACCTTGAGCATGCTACTCCGAGAAGATGAAACAGGCTTCATGCCCTTTCTGTTTCTATAGCCCACAAAAATACTTATCTCTTGTTACTCTGATGCAAACTGAATTCAAACTGATTTATAGACTTACACTTGGACATTGAAAATCTCAAGGTAATGCTCAGACTTTAAGGGTACTATATGTGACAACTTCTCTGACATCTAATTAGTTTGTTGTCATTCAGTCATTTCAGTTGCGTCTGACTCTTCATGACCCCATGTGGGGCTTTCTTGGCAGAGATACTGGAGAGCTTTGCCATTTTCTTTTCCAGCTTATTTTACAGATGAGGAAACTGAGGCAAATAGAGTTAAGTGACTTGCCCAGGATCACACAACAAGTAAGCGTCTGAGGCTGAATTTGAACTCAGGTCTTCCTGACTCTAGGATCAGTGCTCCATGTACTGTGCCACCTAGTTAAAAACTCTTCATGTACATCAGAGGTTCTTAATCAGAACATAAAACTTCAAAAACAAATAAAATAAAGTAGAACTATTAAGCACATTTTTTACAGACCACAACGCTATAAAAATCTGTTCAGCAAAGAGCTGCTAAAACTTTTAAAAATGGATTTCAGATAACTGAATCCTAAAGGATGGGGAGGTAAGGATCAAAGAGCACAGAAACTAGAGATAATTTCATTAAAGATAATGATAATGATGAGACAACATACCAAAAAAAATTTAATATACTCAAAGTAATCCCTAGAAGAATTTGTATATATCTGAATGTCTCCATCAACAAAAGAGAGCAAGAACAGATCAATTAACCAGGCAACTAATATTAAAAAACCCTAGAAAGGGGCAGCTAGTTGGCACAGTGAGTAGAGCACCAGCCCTGGAGTCAGGAGAACCTGAGTTCAAATCTGGCCTCAGACACTTGACACATGTACTAGCTGTGTGACCTTGGGCAAGTCACTTAACCCCAATTGCCCTGCAAAAAAAAACAAAAAAAAAACCCTAGAAAATCAACAAATTTTAAAATCCCAATAAACACCAAAACAAAAATCCTAAAAATCTAAGAAGAAATTAAGAAAATTGAAATCAATATAACCAGTGAATTAATATATAAAACTAGGAACTGCTTCTTTTTTAATTGGTGCATAAAAGTTTTGGGCAAATAAATCTATTCCTGCTTTTAAGGAATCAGAAAATATCGGAATAAATCATTTTTTCCATAAGTGGTTCTTATCTAAAACCAAGAGCCAGCATCATAAATAAAGGGGATAAATTAGAAGACTTTTCAATAAGATCTGGGTAAAGCAAGGATGTCCATCATCATCATTTTTTTTAGTTACGTTTGATTCTTCATGACTCCATTTGGGATTTTCTAGGCAAAGATACTGGAGTGGTTTGTCATTTCCTTCTCTAGCTCATTTTACAGATGAGGAAACTGAGGCAAGCAGAGTTAAATTACTTGCCTGAAGTCACAGAGCTATTGAGTATCTAAAGCCAGATTTGAACTCTGGAAGAGGAATCTTCCTGACTCCAGGCCCCGCACTCTAGTGCCACTTAGCTGCCCCATCGTCATTACTATTTGAAATAATGCTCAAATTCTCAGTATGGCGATAAGAGAAGAAAAAAAAAATTGAGAGAATAAATATAGGCAAACAAGAGACAAAATTGACACTTTTTCTAGCCAATATGATACCATACTTAGAGAACCTCTTAGCAAAGTCACAGGATGTGAAGTAAGTGCACATAAATAATTAGCATTTCTATATGTTATTTTAACAAAACAAGCAAGGATTTAAAAAAAAGAAATTCCATTTAAAATAACTACAGAAGGCATAAAATACTTTAGAGTCTATCTGCCAAGACACACATAGGAGCCATATGGATACTACTACAAACTCCTTACAGAAATAAATACAGACCTAAATAATTGCAGAGATATTAATTATTTAAGGTTTGGCTGAGTCAATATAAAAAAATACAATACCACCAAAATTAATTTATTTATTCAGTGTTATACTAATCAAACTCCCAAGAGATAACTTTATAGAGCTGGTGAAAATAATAACACAATTCATCTGGAGGCTTATAATGTCAAGATTCTCAAAGGAAATAATGGAGAAAAAAGTGAGAAGTTAAGGATTTAGCAATACCAGGTCTCAAACTATACTACAAAGCAGTAATCAACAAAATCATAGGTATTTGTTAAGAAATAAGAGGTAAATTAGTGCAATGGGTTAGGTATATGATATACAGAAGTAAACCAACACAGTTTCCTAATGTTTGTTAAACCCAAAGATCCCTGCAATTGTGATAAAAACTTACTATTTCACAAAAGAAAATACTGGGAAGATTAGACAGCAGTTTGCAAGGAGCAAGAAATAAAACAAGAAGCAAGAATTAATGAACATCTCATAATGTATAACAAAATAAGTTCCAAATGGGTATGCAACACACAAAAAGGGTAATATAAACAAATTAGAAGAGAAAGGGGAAGAAAGACCACCTTTTAGATCTATGGGTAGGGGAAGAGTTCATGACTAAACAAGCAACAGAAAAGTTCAGAGAGGGTAAAATGGACAATTTTAACTATGAAAAAAAATTTTTTTCACAAACAAGAGCGATGCAGTAAAATTAACGGGCAACAGGTAACTATGGGAAAATGTTGCACCAAGTTTCTCTGATAAAGCTCTCTTTCCAAGAAATTCAAGGATATGATTTAAATGGATAAGAGCCATTCTTCAACTGATAAATGATCAAAGGATACAAACACATTTTTTTCAAAAGAGTTACAAGCCATCAATAGCCACAAAGAAAAATGTTCCAAATAACTAATAATTAAAGGAATGCAAATTAATGTAACATGAAGTTCTGCCTCATGGACATCACATTGGAAAAGTTGACCAAAAAAATATTGTATGAGCTATGGAAACACAGGCATGCTGAATTGTCAATTGGTCCATCAATTTTGGAAAGCAGTTTAGAACTATGTCTCAAAGGCTACTAAATTGTATATATCCTTTGCCCCAATAGTATCATTTCTAGGTCTATACTCCAAAGAGATCAAATAAAGTGGAAAAGGACCCATATATTTAAAAAACATTTATTGCAATTTTTTATGGTAGCAAAAAACTGGAAAGAACACTATTCTCATCAGTTAGGAAATGTTTAGACAAATAAAGGTTTCTGAATTTAAATGAATGGTGTTCTGCTATAAGAATTGATAAATAGGTTGGTTTCAGGGATAATAATGGAGATAGAAGGAAGAAAAATAGATTTTTATTCATTTAAAAAATTAAACAAAAAACTCCAACCAAATGGCAAGTTAAAAAAAAAAGAATTACAAGAAATGCAATTTAACTGCCTGGCAAGGATGAGAACATTCCACTTGCTAGAGAGATGTTGGTTAAGGCTTATGTTGTGTCCATATCACGGAATACAGGAAACAGAAAAGAAGCAAAAACGATTCATTGGAAACATTATAAGGAACTAGCAATTAAAGAGGTCATAAATCCACTAAGGAAAAACAGAGACAACCTATGAGAAATTAAAAAAAAATGCTTAGCAATGTGCCAAGGACTGTGTATACCTAGGTTACTCCATTCTAAATGTTGTTGGTGACTGGAATATTTTGCATGCAAAGGTAATCTCTAAAGATGTACCCTTCCTTTTTATAATCTTAAATCTCTCAATAGTCTTTGCCCTATATTTAATCAGTTCTATTATTTACTTCCTCAATCTTTGTTCCCTTGTTTTTTCTCTCATTCACACTCTGCCTCTCCTCAGCTCTGGTCCTATTAATCCAAGTCTGCTTAATGCTGTTGGATGACATAGAATAACTAGGCTGGTGCAGTACAAATTTGTGTTACCTAAATTCAACTGGGTCCTCACTGTGCATGAAAATCCACTATTCTGTGATAACACAATATCTAAAAAATAAAATTAAGGAGTGAGAGAGAGGAATGTACTTGGAGAAGGAGAAAGGGAGAGGTAGAATGAGGTAAATTATCTCACATAAAAGAGTCAAAAAAAAGCTTTTACATTGGAGGGGAAGAGGGGAAAGGTGATAGGGAATGAGTGAACCTTACTCTCATTGGATTTGGTTTAAGGAGGAAATAACATACACACTCAATTGGAAAGTAGAGGAGAAGGGGTAAGAGAGGGAAGGATGGAAGAAAGGAGGGCAGATTGGGGGAGGAGGTAATTAGAAGCAAACACTTTTGAAGAGGAACAGAGTCAAAGAATAGAACAGAATAAATGGGAGGAGGTATAGAATGGAGGGAAATATAGTTAGCCATTACCAACATGACTGTTACGGAAGTGTTTCGCATGACTACACATGTATAACCAATATCGAATTTGCTTGCCTTCTCAGTAAGGGTGGGTGGCGAGGGAAGAAGGGAGAGAAGGTAGAACTCTTTAAAAATGAATGTTAAAAACTGTTTTTACATGCAACTGGGAAACAAGATATACAGTCAATGGAGCATAGATATCTATCTTGCCCTTCAGGAAAATAGAAGGGAAGGGGATAAGAGAAGGGGGGATTAATAGAAGAGAGGGCAGATTGGGAGAAGAGCTAATCAAAATGCACACTGTCTTGGAGTGGGGTGAAGGGAAAGATGGGGAGAAAATTTGGAACTCAAAATCTTGTCGAAGTGAATGTTGAAGACTAAAAATAAACTAATTAATAAAAAATTTTTGAAAAAGAAAATCCATTATACTTTCTAATTGTCTTAACTTCACAATTACTAAAGGAGTGGCATAGACTTAGAGTAATAAGTTCACCTAACAATGATTTAAATAAAACAGTGTCTAATCTTAAAATGTGTTGGATTTTTTTTTCAATTTAGCTCATACGCTTTTTCAAAAGTGCTCTGTGTTTTCTTATCACTATATTCTCCAACATTATAAATCTAGGACACAAAGATAGCTCATTCCTCCAAAATTGAGGTTAATTTGAATCTGAAAAATGGATTTGTTTCTTTAACAGTATATAGATAAACTCAGGGTTAGTTTGCTTCTAAAAATATATATTATTCAAGTCTTGTAGCTGATGGTTAGTGAGCTGTCAGGTCCTTAAATTTATGACTGGGGGGAAGATAGATAAGAAAGCACAGAGCCCCTTTGAAAAATCATCTGAATGAAACTGGGAAATGGAGAAAATTCTTGAATTGAGAATCTGTTATTCCATGAAATTTATTAATTATCATGTTAGTTCAAAGATAGTTAAAGCCAAAAAGAATCAACATGGTAACTCCTGACTCCAAAAATCAATCTAGGTGAAGGACAATGTAATTTTATGTCAACTTTTGCATTAGCATGAGTCTGTCTGCATGGGGAATTTCTTTACGGGCAAATGAACTCTTGGCTGAAAAATTAGTCTATCAGAAATGGGCATAAGATTGAATTACTTTGAAATGGCAATCCTTGGTAAGAGAACTTGATGAATATCCTGCTACTTGTTCTATTTATGTGTGGGAACTTGAGTATTTTAAGCTAAGTATATTTTAATGTTTATAAGCATAGGAGTCATAAACATGAAATTGATAGTTTCTCAATTTGCTCTTTATTATAATTCTAATTAGAAATTGTTTTGGAATTCAGCTTTTTGATAATGTAATTTAAAGAAGAAATAAATTAAAAATAGGAGACTTGGTTATCACCTGTTAGTTGTTGGCAGTCATATGTATTAGGTTCAAATCCTAACTCTGATGCTTACTAGCTGTATGACAATGGGCAGAAAACTTAACCTTACTGAGTCTGTTTTGAGATCTTTAAAATGGGTATAATACATTATCAATCTTCACATGGTTGTTGTGGGGAAAGCACTTTATAAACCCTTGTTTTTTTGTTGTCCTTCAGTTGGTTTTAGTCCTGTCCCAACTCTTTGTGATCCCATTTGGGGTTTTCTTGGTAAAGACACTGGAGTGATTTGCCATGTCCTTCTCCAGCTCATTTTACAGATGAAGAAGCTGAGGCAAACAGGGTGAAGTGCCTTGTCCAGGGTCACGCAGCTAGTAAGTGTCTGAGGCTGGATTTGAAATCACAAAGATGAGTCTTCCTGACTCCAGGTCCGGCACTCTACCCATTCTGCCACCTAGCTGCCCCGTAAACCCTTGGTAGGCTACATGAATGTGAGTTTTCATCATCACTGGCATTGCTTTTCTGTCTTCACAACTTTTCCCTGGGACTATTTTCTGTGGTGACGATTGTATCTAGTTGTCATAGGAGTTAAGGAATGATTTCATTTGTGTAGGGAGCTTCACACAATGAACTTCCTCTACCAGTGAAGGTCAGAGTCTTCTCTGCAAATTAGAATATTAGAGAGGTATATAGAGTAGTGGCATCAAATTCCAATAAGGTTACTAAAATCTACACAAAGATCATCAAACACAAATACAAATGGGGCCACTAGCCTCTTCAGAGAGATCCTGAGGCCACATATGGACTTAAAAAATTATAAATTACCATTATCTGTTTTATTGTATTTTTATTTATTTTGTTAAATATTTCCCAAATATATTTCAATCTGGTTTGGGCCTCACTATGGAGTGTTGCAGGCTGAGGCTGTGAGATTGATATGTCTGGTCTAGAACAGTGAAAAATTAAGAGATTTGCCTATGATCATATTGTTGATGAATGTAAAAGGTAGAAACTAAACACCCAGGTTTTCCTGGATGCCAAGGCCAGTTTTCTATGCCATTCTAGCAAGCATAAAATGTAAAATGTGGAAGTGAATGTTGAAAACTAAAAATAAATTAATTAAAAAATGTCTAAAAAGAAAAAAAAACCCATTATTCTTTTCTAATTGTCTTAACTTCACAATCACTAAAGGATAAATTCACCTAACAATGATTTAAATAAAAGTGTCTAATCTTAAAATGTTATGTAGAAATGGAATATCCAATCTTCTATGGGTAATTACTACTTCACTTGTAATTGAGTTTACTAAGAATTGTAACCTTTACAGGGGCACGTAGAACAAGAGCTTCTAGGACTTGGAGGGATCTTAGAGATTGCACTAAGGCCTCAGTGTATGATAGTATAACAGGAAGATGGGCCAAAAGGGGCCTGTCTAGTCCTTGGAGCATACGTAGTTTGATCTGTCTATTGGGAATTCATCTAGAGTGCACAAAACTAGTTCTATGTCCTATAACTTTACTGTGTTGTGACAGAAAGTCTTTTAACTGTCTCCTGAGCTAGAACTGATTGAGCAGGCAATAGACTTGGATAGACAAAATCTCTCTACCTTTGTGTTAAGAATTGCTGTATCTGGGTAACAGGAAAGGTAGGGGGAGCTGCCTTCTCCACGGACCTACGACATCATATACCTAGAAGCATGTGGTACTTCTGTTCCGTTCCTATCCTATCCTATCTTATCTTATCCTATCCTATCCTATCCTATCCCATCCCATCCCATCCCATCCCATCCCATCCTACCCCATCCTATCTTATCTTATCCTATCCTATCCTATCCTATCCTATCCTATCCTATCCTACCCTACCCTATCCTATCCTATCCTATCCTATCCATATGAATAATGGAGACAGAATGGACAGGATTATGACCTTTGGAACTTTGAAAGGTTAAAAGATCCAGAAACTGGGAGTCAATAGCAGAGTCTGACAGTAGCCACAGCAGCCGAAATGAATGATGAATCAGCACAAACCTGAAAATTGACCTGTGTGACCCAACCCAAGAATGGAGTTACTCAACAGTCAACACACTGTGTCTTGCAAGCAAGGAAGCATCTTTTCAATCCACTATACCATAACTGAAAGTGAATTTATTTGCGGGGGGTGGTGGTGGGGGTGGTGCAGAGATTGTAGGGGAGAATACTTTGTAGGAGTAACTTTAAGTTTGAATCCATTCTCCAAGGGACCAAATAGGTATATAGAGAAGAGAGAGTGTGTCCTGGTTTGGGAGGGGTGATGGTGTTTTTATACTTAGACAGCTTAGAGGCATCTAGGTGACTCAGTGGATGGAGTACCAGGCCTGGAATCAGGAAGACCTGAGTTCAAATCTAGCTTTAGACACTCACTAGCTGTGTGACTCTGGGCAAGTCACTTAACCTCTGTTTGTCTTAATCCACTGGAGAAGGAAATAGCAAACCCCTCCTTTATCTTTGCCAAGGAAACCCCATGGACAATATTAGCATGCTATTTTCCAGGGGGTCATGAGTCAGATATGACTGAACAATTGAACAACAAAATTTCCTCATAGTAAATATACATTTGTAAAAGCTAATTGATGTTGACTATATAATTAATGTTGAGGAGCAATCAATTAATAATTAATTTGGGGGTAAATGGTAACTGGTCAACTATGCTGGGGAAATATTGACTAGCAATTGATTTTGGGGAAATACACAGGATGGGAGTGAGGTCATGAGCAATAATATGTAATATCCATACATACACACACACATACACACACATGTACATGTGTATGTATAAAGAGGGAAAGAGACTATTATACATACACATATAGATAGATAAATATACACACATATTTGTAGAAAGAGTCTATATAGGTATATATAATAAATATATAAAAATATTTATAAATATATATGCATATGTAGGGACAAGGTGAAAATCTGTAGATACATATGGAGGGAGAGAAAGAGGGAAGGAGGGAAGAGAGAAAATGAGGGAGAGGGAGGAAACCCCACCCTCACTTCCTCAGGGCTCCTCCTAGCATACTGAAAGGAGCAGTAGCCTTGTTCTTGCTCAGCTTATATGGGCCACAGTAGAGGAAATTGAGGTCTGGAGGTTAAATAAGTTTCTCAAGGCCTCACAGATTGTTAATGCTAAAATGGAACTAAAGGTCAAATCTGTTGGTTCCCAACCTAGAGCTTGTATTTCTTGCAGAAAATTTTAATTTGTGGCATCTTTGAGGTTTCATGGCTATTCAGTATTAGCAACAGTGTCAGTAATTCAGGTAATTCATGCATCTCCACTAAAGACCTAATCTAACACCTTAAGTGAGGATCCTACATCGGGAAAATAAGCATTAGCAGGTCCTAGCAATCTTGAAAACGTTCAAGCACAGACCTGAAGATGGCCTATCATTCTTTGATATCTTTGTATCTGTTTGTGTTTCTCCTGATAGACTGTAAACTCCTTGGGGGCTGGGATATTTTCTTTTCAGTTTTGAATTTTGCATGCCTTGCTCAGTCCCTGGCGTATGACAATGGTTTGATGTATTCTTGTTGATTGATTGAAGGCCTCTTTGGCTAAGTTGGGGAAAACTTGTTGGAAGGAAGTTGACACATCAGTGAATCATTTGGCCATAGCAACCAATAAAAAAAAAAATAGGCGAAGGGCGTCCTATCGTGATAGGAACATAGAATTTATAGGAAGAAGGAAGCTTTAAGATCATCTAGTTCAATTCTCTCATATTAAGGATGAAGAAACTGAGACTCAAAGTGATTTGAATACTCAGACTTACCAGTTTTTGAAGTGTTGAAATATAAGTAATTAATTTAAATTTGAGATCTTAGGATTTTAGTAGGGACTGCCGCAATATGAAGGTAAAAGTGTTGGAGAAATGATAAAAAAAACCCTCAAAATTTAAATTTATTTTAGGCTTCTCTGTGTTAACTTTCTGCCTTATATCCAACAGGTACTTATATCCAACACAATTGTGTGTTGAATTGAATAAAAATGAATCATGCTGCATTCGTTTTATTTTATGGTATTCCCAAAAAAGCTCTGTGTATAATAGAGTGCTAGTTTCAGATCTGCCAAGATTGGGATTCAAATTATGCCTCTAATATGACAATAATGGAGTCACTTGACCTGTCAGAACCTCAGGGAACTTTCTAAGACTTATTTTATAGCCAGGTTGCAATTTGCATTGGTGGATGTTCTCATGCCAATAAAGTCATTCATCATCAATGTATTGATGCACAGTGTTCCCACACTCAGGTTTGGTTTCAGATTTATAAGGAAAAATGTGTAAGGGAGGAAAGCTTAGCATTGGAAATTTGAGGAACTTAAATGGAAGATATTTTTCCTGCCCTTTTCATTGGTTTTTCACGTCACTTGTTTTCTTCCTTGCAAATTTTTTGCAAATTTGGATGATAGATAATGGCTATGATATGTTAAATGTTGCTCTAAGTGAAAATGTTTTACCATTTTTAGCTCATTTTAGCATTTATACATATACATATACCTATATAATTGACAAAATATGGATTAATAGTTTGCGTCAAGGTGAAAAATAATACTAATAGCCTATGTTTATATATCACTTTGCAGTTTACAAAGCTCTTTCTTCATAAATCTGTGAGGAAAATAACTGAAAATAGCTCTGCTATATCATCTCTGGTCCACTGGATTGGCTGGATGAGTGCTTAATTCAGTGGTAGGAATATATAGTAAGTAGTCATTATACACCTATTTATCAATTGATCAATAAAGTATTAAAGCTCATTGATTTAGTAATATGGGATGTAACACTGTGAAGATAAGACAATTGACTTAAAATGCACTTGACCATGGAAGAGGGGTCAACAACAATAACAGAAATAGTCTCATAGTCTTAAATATGGATGGATTAAAAAAAACTGAGTGGAGAAGAGAGAGAGAGCTGGACTCTATTTAGAGAATTGTATTGGATTTTTAGTCACTCTAAGTTTCTCCCTCCAACAAGAGGCCATATTTTTAACATTGATATCCTTTCAATGACACTATATAGCTGTGAGTTGTACAGTGCCAGCTGATGAAGAACTGAATATCATCCAAATGACAATAGAGAGTCTCATGAGGGACAGGAGTGGGAATTGATGTAAAGAATATTGCTAGTGAGGTAGGTAAATGACCAGAAAAGGAGGTAGGTCAGTAATGTAGGGAGATCAAGGGAAAATACCAGTGGACAACTGGTATATGCCATTGGTATCCCTTCAATATCAAGAGATCTTATGGAAGTCTCCCAGCATGCTGGGTGGACTTCTTAGGGAAAACTTATAGGAGAACATGTGCAAGAGTTGTATAGGATGAGAAAGAAAAGTCAAGTTAAGGTCTGTACTATTGGAGAGAGAGTACATACATTCATTTTGTACCAGCTGTTCTGCTTGGTTTCTTCTCAGACATTGTGCTTCCCCCAAGATTAGCTCATCGCCAAAAAAAAACTCATTATCATGGAGATAGATTGCTTCAACTTTGGTACTCATCAGTTGTCTCTTCCCACTGATTGGAGGGCTGGAGATAAGAGCAATAAACTCCTCCCAAAATCTCCCTCTATAAATAGAGGGCTCAGAAATTTCCCAGCCAATTTTTCATTTCCCATAAGCTATTCTGTTTGGTTTCAACTTCACAAACAACATGTGCCTGTACTGGTACCCATTGGTCCCTCTCATCTTTTCAGTCTTTTTTGTGTATTGTCTTCCCCTATTAGATTGTAATTCTTATTCATATCCACAGCACTTAGCACAGAGCCTGGCACATAGTAAACACTTAATAAAGGTTTATATAATAATAATATTTCATGCATATTATATTATTATATATTATGTAAGTATATAATATTATATATAAGTATATTATATGATTTAATTACATAATATTATATATTCTATCACATATAATACTATAATTTCATAATAAAGAAATCACCAATCCATTGATGTATGGAAGGAATCTTCACTGATATAACTGAACAGCTGAATCGATTTCTAATTGGTGGAATTTCAGATAATGAAATCTTGTGATGTTCTGGGAGCAATATCTAATCTGTATAGTCTAAGCTAGTTTTTTCTATAAAATGCAATAAAAGTCTCCTAGAGACTTCATTGGACCAGCGGATGAAGTCACGAACCACTGACATAGCTTCCTGATTGCCTAAGAATAATAGTTCAATATACAAGGAATATACAAGGCAGTTAGGTGCTGCAGTGGATAGAGCACTGGGTCTGGAATCAGAAAGACTCATCTTTCTCAGTTGAAGTCTGATTTCAAAAGATAGCTCTCTTGATCCCCCTCAAGTCTTCTCTTTCTCAGGCTAAAGATTCCAAATTCCACTGTTACTTCCTATTCCTATTCTTCTGTTATGCTTTTAAATCCCTATATCCTTTTTCTAAACATGTTCCAATTTGTTACTATCCTTTCCAAAATGTGGTGCTAAGAACTTGGCATAACACTCCAAATGAGAACTGAACACAACATTTAAGATGTGGTTTGACTTCTCAATCTTATTCTCCTATTAATGAAGTTAAGATCAAATTAACTGTTTTCATAGTCACACCACATTGATGATTCATGTTAATCTCTACTTAAAAAAAAAAAAGATGGTTCCCATGGCAATGGGCACTGTGGACTTCCCAGTGAAGGGGTGTGGGGGAGGGGGGGGTGGAAGTGGAGAGGGGGTAGAAATGAGAATGGTGTGTCAGTCATTTAACTACTTCCATGTACAAGTTATTTGGAAATTAGAAATTGCTTTAGCTGGGGCACTTTTATTAATAGAAGACAAAGATAAAAATCAGAACTCCAGTGTTTGAGTTTGAGTAGGGAGCAGAGTTTTAGTAAAAGACCTATTTAGTATCTCCATTTCTTCCCTCACCCAAGAAGCACAGAAATTAGTAAAAATGAAGCAAAGATCCCTCTCCTCCCCTAAGTCACAGTCAGGGCCCCCAGCCACACTGTCCTGAAAATGTTTTTGCTTCCTGCGCTCACTTAATGTATCTAATGGTAGCCGGCTGGCGGAAGGGAGGAGAAAAAAAAAGGAAAAAAATAAAAAGGAAAGAAATATGCATGATAGCTTTATACTACGTTTAAAAGGAATAGTAAGTTGTACATAATAGATTTGCAGTTTCATATGCAATCGTCTTTTTTATTATACTATGTTATGGAAATGCTTGTTTTATTCCACAAATTAAAAATAAAATAAATTAAAAAACCAAAACAATGTGAACCAAAGGACAACAGCAGATAGAAACTATATACCATTTTGTATAGTAAACCTATTTCTTGTCTCTGGATGAAATGATCCTTCACTGACCTCAATGGTTTAAATGATTTCCTTTAAAGTAAACTAATGTGTTGATCCTTTGGGCCAAACGGTAAAGAAATACATTTATGGCTAAAGAAGGTAATGAAGGGTGAAGAACCCTTAGAGTCCCTTATAAGGGCAGATATAGGGGACTAGTCAAGACAGCCATCAAATGAGTGAGCGAGAAACTCAGTTTGGAATATGAAGGCTGCTCCAGATACAGTCACAGTCACACACAAATTTCTCCTAAAAGGCAAGGGCCCAGGCAGGTCATATTTTCTTGAAAGCAGTAATATCTTGCTAATCAGCTAAACTCTCTCTGCATCTGACTGTGCATTCTAATGAACCATAGTGCTGGGGTGGGGGTGGGGAAACGGAATGAGATGTTTTACCTGAGAGTTCTCAACAGCAGACTAGGGATACTAGGTAAAGAGCTGGACCTGGGAAAGTTTCAGAGCAGGCTGGTATCAGAAGTTAGAGTAGCCAATGGGCTGGAAATGGCAAATTTAAGGTACAGTCAGCATGCAGAAAGAGACAGGATTAAGGGGAAAGAGTAGATCTGAAGCCAGATAGAAAGGAAAAAATAAACTGTAAAGATAAAAATAGTGTAAGATAGAACAAATCAGAAGATCTTAGAAAAGAGAACACAATAAATGCATGGAAAAGGTTTAGGCAAAGTACTTTAAGACATCTGAAAAGGGAAAAGATCCAAGGTGTCAGTAGTTAAGAACCCAGCTTGGTGCAAGAACTGAAGAACCAGGGGATGCCAGCAAGAGACTAGATGTGAGATGTCAGAAACGTGGGAGCACTTTGACATCCAAAGCAAAGGGTTGACCTTTATACCCTTTATTTCTAATGAAGACAACAGGGCCAGTTATGGTAGGTGACTAGCCTGTGGACTGTGAATGAAGTTCATTGAGTACACCAGGCTGGAATGGAAAGGAAAAGAGATTTTAAAAAAAAAGCAATCCCTTCCCCCATTCCCCACTTCAACAGCAGGCTTTTGCCTTTATCCTGATCTGGATTTAATGGTGATTTGAGATCACAGTGGATCATGACTTAAATAAATAGATCAATAGATTGTTTGGTATTTGACAGCTATTAGATTTTTTAATTATTTAACAGGCTTATTTGATTTTTCAAATTGTGGCCAATAAAAATCATCTTTCTTCTACCAGGCCAGCCTTCTTACTGTGGCCTTACTGTGTCTCTCGGCAAAGGGTATAATTCTGAAGATGAAATAACCCTATTAAGTCATCTGCAGCATAGAAGAAAAGAAGTTATGTAAAAATGATTCTCCCTCCTCCTGAGCCTGGCTGGGGAAATATATTTTCAGATTTGTATTAGTCATTAGGTTGCTGCTAAGATACCAGATGTTAGTTGTATAAAATAAATCCATTTCCCATTTAATGCTCCCCAGTCTACTTAATACACCTGATAAGAACATAGACCATAGTGAATCCTTTCTTCTCCAAGTCATCATTCTAGTACAATTCAACGTGTCATACAGACCTTAATCTTCCACTATTTTCTTTTAAATATATATTCCTTCAAGATTCATTTTGAAGTGGATGGCCATTAGGCTTTTTAAATTCAGTATACCTAAAAGAGAACTCACTATCTTTTCCTCAAAATGTATATTGTACCTCTTCCAAACTTTGCGATTTTGTAGAAACACTGCCATCCTTCTAGTTACCCAGACTTAAAACTTTGGTGTCAGCTTCAACTCCTTAGTAGCACTCATCCCACATGTCCAATCTGTTGTCAGATTACGTCGTTTTGATTTCACAAAATCTTTTGAATCACTCATAAAGCCACACGCTAGTTCAAGTCATTATCGCCGTTGGCCTTGAATATTGCAATAATAGGTGCTTGTTGATTCCTTAATTAATCTACCCGTTCAAACTCTCAAACGATCTTAAAGATTCAACCTCAACTGCATTCTAGCTTAACCTTTCCTTTTGATTTTCCCAACTATAAGCTTCCACAAAGGGAACATTAATTACTCTCGTTTCATATGAGATTTACACTTTCTTTCTCTAAATATGTTAACTGGAATAATAAATAACATCGGTCAAAATATCCTTCCCCTTTTGGCCCACACTCCTATAGGGGATTCATTGTTATCCGCTTTTAACTCTGCTACCTTCCCCTTGGCCAGTTAGGTGGCACAGTGGATTAAGTGCTGGACCTGAAGGCACAAACACTCATCTTTCTGAGTTCAAATCTGGCCTCAGACATTTAGAATCTGTGTGACCCTGGGCAAGCCACTTAACCATATTTACTTCAGTTTCTCATCTGTAAAATGAGTTGGAGAAGGACGTGGCAAATCATTCCATTGTCTCTGCCAAGAAAACCCCAACTGGGGTCATAGAGAGTCAGAAATGACTGAATAGCATCAACACTCTCCCCTCAACCCCTATCCCAATCCATTTTGAGAGGCACAACCTTGTGTAAAAGCAATGGAAGATCTCCAAGAGTTAGAAATTCTAACGGAATACAAGTAACAAGAAAAGAGGAGAGTTGCCGAATAGTGATGTCAAAAGAATTGGCAATTCCCAAGAGATATCTCCAATATTACCATTTAGAGATTTGTGAAAGTGGCCTTAAAGAAATCAAGTTGGTAGTCACAAAGGATGTCAAAAAACAATGATCATTTTTCCCAGTATATTTATTCACCAGTGGTTAGCGAATTTTAAATTTTTGGCCCCTAAGCAAAATTTTGCTGAGAACCTTCTACTATTTTATCAATCCTGGAAACCTCATCATTTAGATACTATGAGTTCTGAGCATCTACTCCTTCCTTTCATTCAGCATTGGTCTTAGTACACGTGGAAGCAAGTCTGAACAGTAGATAGAGTGTTGGGCTGGAGGATAGGAAAACCTGGCATCGTATCACATAAAGACATATGGTAGCTTTCTGAACCTGGACAAGGCACTTTATCTCAGAGGGGCCCAGAATTTATCTACTAAGCCATAGAAGGAACAGGATGTGTACAGCAGTGAAATCACAGATCCTTCACTCGTTTGCATACATTCAAGACACTCTGATGGGCTCTGGGAATATAAAGGGAGACAAAATTAAGTACCTATTCTCTTATAGTTTACAATCTAATGATGGGATATGTATATATACACACATACATATATGCATATGTACACACACACATATATATGTGTGCATGTATATATATATATATGTGTGTGTACACATTTATATATGGTATAATGGTTATGTGTATGTACATATGCATGTACATGTATAAATGTGTATATACAGGTATATATATGGTATATATGGGTTTGTGTATGTTTATAATTATGTAACATATGTATTTGTACACATTTATATACGGTGTCTGTGTATATATGTATGTATACATATGTTTGTATGCATATTTATATATGGTATATATGGGTGTGTACGTATATATATGTGTATACATATGTGTATATACACATTTATATATGGTATATATGGGTACGCATGTATTAGAAAGGAAAACATGCAAAATACTACAAAAATCTGAAAAAGAGAGAAGCTATTTTCAATTGGGGTAGAGGGAGATGGGGGAGGCAAAATAGAGAGGGGTCAGGAAAGCTTTCTAGAGGGGATAACATCTGAGTTGGTCCTAGGAGGAAAGGAAGTTATTTTAATAGGCAGAATTTAAGGAGAATTCCCCTTTCAGGCAAGGGGGGCAGGAGTTGGGGTAGAGAATGAGCTCCCAAAGGCAAATGGATAAAAAAAGAATCGGATAAGAATGGAAGATTGGATTTGGATAGTTTGTATAGAATACATGAAAAGGAGAGGTATGAGATAAGACTGGAAAGGTGGGCAGAACAAATTGTGGAGAGTCTCGAATGCTGGGGTCAGGAGTTTATATTTATTCAATAGCCAAATGGAAAACAGCTTAAGCTTTAGAATGAAAGGTATATTAGGAAGATTATGTGTGCAGTAATGTGAAAGACATATTGGAAGTGGTTGACTGGAGGCAGGAAGATCAATAAGGAAGCTATTATAGTCATCTAGGTGAGAAGATATGAAGCCCCTGAATCAGGGTGACTAAAGAGAGAAATTAATCAGTGAAATGTTTTATTAATCACCTACTGTGATGGGACCAAGATTCCTCCTTTCCTCCCAATAGGAACTACTTTTTCCTAGAAGGTGGCCAAGCAGTCCCAGAACCTGACTGGCTCCTGACTCCCTTGACAAAGATTCATGGTCAACTAAGGGCATAAAACATCTTACACACTTGGAGTCACAGCTCCTCTGACTCAGTGATAGAGGAACAATGAGTCACCATACCTAGCCTGGCTGACCAGACAGGTTTCTGGGGGGGGGAGGACAACATCTAGAAGTGGTTAGGTGACCCAATAAATGGACAGTTGGTCTACAGACAGAAAGAGTTGGGTTCAAATTTGACCTCTGACACTTATTAGCTATGTGACCCTAAGCAAGTCACTAAACCTCCTTCTGTCTCAATGTCCTCAACTATAAAATAATACCTGCCTGTGAGGATCAAAGGAGATGATACTTGTAAAGCACCTAGCACAATGCCTGGTCCATAGTAGGTGCTTAATGAATATTTGTTTCCTTCCCTTCCCAAGTTTATAGAAGCTAAGTACCCCTGTATCCTTGTTGTATATCTTTGCCTTGCTAGAGTGAAGGAAACTTTTTTTTAACTATTCAATGACTTATAAGTGCTTCATTTTGTCCCCAGACTGAACCTTAAATAAGAGAATGCTGATGTCAGGCCAGCCCTAACACCTTCTATGAGCCAGGCACTGAACTAGGTACTGGGAATATAAAAAGAAAAATGGAAGCTAAAAGGGGAGATAACACTATAAATATATGTGTATATATATATATATATACACACACACACACAAACACAATATAAACATATACATGTATGTACATATAACAATATACATTTTTAAATTTTCAAAATGCCAAGTAATTTTGGAAGGTAGTAGCAATTAGGGCCACTACCCTGGTAGTGACTCTCATCATCTCGTGCCTACACTATTGCAATAGTCTGCTGCTGGGTCTGCCCGCTTCAAATCTCTCCCCACTCTGGTCCTTCCTCCACTCAGTCACCAAAGTGATTTTCCTAATATCACTCAATAATATCACTCCCTTTACCCATTCAATAACTCCATTGGTCCACTATTATCTCCAGGATCAAATACAGAATCCTTCATTTGTCATTCAA
This sequence comes from Trichosurus vulpecula, assembly GCF_011100635.1. NCBI lineage: Eukaryota > Metazoa > Chordata > Mammalia > Diprotodontia > Phalangeridae > Trichosurus > Trichosurus vulpecula. Next base: position 415,870,384 of record NC_050574.1, on the reverse strand, counting down.
AGCTCTTTATAAGCTAGCCTCCTCACACATTACTCCTTCCTAGGTACTCTTCAATCCAATGACGCTGGCCTTGTTACTGTTTCATAAACAAGACATTGCATAAGAAAATGCCTGGCATGGGGCATTTTCTCTGACTGTCCCCCATACCTGAAATGCTTTCCCTCCTCATCTCCACCTACTGACTTCCTTTGTCTCACATTAAGCCTTTCCAACCCTTCTTAATTCAAATGTCTTCCCTCTGTGGATTATTCTCTATTTATCCTGTGTATAGCTTGTTTGTACATATCAGTTTGCTTGTTGTCTCCTCCAATAGACTATGGCCTCTTCTTGTATCGCCAGAGCTCAGAACGGTGCCTGGAACTCAGCAGATGCTAATTATTGTTTATAGACTGAAAAGGTCTCATGTAGGAGGGAGATGTTGAACTGAGCTTGGGAAGAAAATAGAAATCCTAAGAGGCAGATGTGAGAAGGGAGTTTCTTCTTGCCCCAGAGAGAGCCCATACAAATGCATAAAGACAGAGAAAGAAAAGTTCATGTGTGAGGAACAGCAGAGAGGTCAGTTTGGCTGTACTGAAGAGTATATGAAATGAAGTATTATATAATGAAGTTAGAGCCAGGTTGTCCAGGACTTTCAGAAAGGAGATAAATGTAAGAAATTTACAAAACCAAGTGAAGAACTGATTGTATGTGGGGGAAATAAGAAAAGGGAAGCAGTTTTGAGGCTAGGGAATCATGAGAATTGAGGTGCCATAAGCAGAAATATTTAAGTTGAGAAGAGGAAACTGAGTTTTAAGTACTTAGATGACTTGCAGTTACATTAAAGATGTCTGACAAGCAGGTGAAAACATGGGACTTGATCTCTGGGGAGAGGCTGAGAATGGACAAATATAATTGGGAATCATTTGAATTATGGATGATATTTGGAGCTATAAGAGTGGATATGATCATGAGGAAGGCGTGTGAAGAAAAGAAAGAAAAGTTCGAAGGATAGGACCTCGGAGAATATCAACAGCAAGGACCAGGAGAGGAAAGTCAAGAGTGTCAGATATATCAGAATGGTCAAGAAGACTGAGGGTCAAAAGCCACAGGATTTCATTATTAGGGAGGGCTTTGAAGAGATCAATTTCGGCAGATTGTTGATGTTGGTATCCAAAATCTCAAGGAACCAATAAACGAATGGCTGGTAAGCAAGTTGAAGCAGTGAGTATAGACTATTCTTTCAAGGAATTTAGCTTGGAAATGAAGGAAAAAATATGAAAATATATTGAAGGGGAAACTGGATATAGGGAAGGTTTTGTTTTGGGGCTAGGGAAGACCTGAACATGTTTGTAGGCAGAGGGGAAGAAGCCAGGAAAGAGGTGGAAAGAAGGAATGATTGATGGAGCAAGATCCGAGAGAAGACAAACCCCACAATACTACTAAAGTCCCATGGAGAGTCACTACATCTGCCAGTTATCAAATACTAAAGTAATACAGGGTATCTCAAAAGTCTTAATGAAGTTTTAAGCCATTAAAGCTTTTTTATTTATCTTTTTTAAGTCTCAAAAGGCAAGATTGTGTATGTTTATATCATTTCAATTTTTTGTTATACAAAAATATGATTTGTGTCTTTTGTGTGTTTTGTTCAGTGTCCAGACCTTTTGGGGTCCTCTGAAAAATATTAGTACATCAACAGAACAATCATGATGAGGACAATCCATGGAGTAGGGGGATCTCGGGAGTAAAATGAAAATCCATCCAAAGCAGTTCAATTTTCCAGTTCTGACAAATAAACCTCATTATCTGCACCCTGATATTAACACACAAAGCCAATGATAGAGTGCTCAGTGATATGAAATAATGAGACAAGAGAAACAGGTCATTTCATAGGACTCATCTATCAGAGTCCTCTTTATCCTTCTCTCTGCAAATTTCAGTGATGCTTGCAGATTTTCTGAGGGAAGTCTAGCTTTTATACTTTTGAGCATCATTTTCATTTAAAATGAAAAGACAAGCCAAGAGGGTCAATAAACACTGCAGAGAGGCAGTATGATATAAAAGAGTGGATATTGTAAGGAATATGTGGATTCAAGGGTTGCATTTGACCCCTATAATCCTATGTAACCTTGGGCAACTTTTAAAAGCCCTAGGCTAAAGTTTCAGCTCTGGCATCCTGGACCATTGCCAGTCATCCTGACTTATATTTTGCCCCTGGACTCAGTGACTCTGGAAGACAGAATGAGGTTGGTGATGTAGTGAAGTTCTGCCCTGCTTAAATCCAGTTCATGCAAAAGTCAAGACATCACCCTCATGATGTCATTGGTCCACTTTGAGAATGAAGAAGGTACAACATAACAATAGTTTCAACACTATGATTATAGATTACGGATAAGTGACTGTAGTGCAAAGATATAGGGATTTCTCTTCACTAATAAAACCATATATGTACCCCACTCACTCCCTCCTCCATAAAACCTTCCAAAACAGAACACTATGAAGTTAAAATAAACAAGCAAGGTGCAGTGAAAACTCACACCCCTTAAAAAGTCATTGAAGTCATAAATTTAAGATAATTCTTTGGGAGAACTCACTCAAACTACTATTCAAGATGTATGCGACACAGATTCTTGGGTGTCTATATCTTATGTCATTGTGGCCAAAAAGTTTACCAGCACTAAGCCTAGTGTCTGTTACATAGCAGGTATTTAATAAATATTTATTGACTGATGACCAACTTCTTCTAATGAGCTTGGTCTTTGAATAACATATACTTAATTCATCATTAGATCTATATTTATACTCAAAACAACAAGTAGTCCAAAAAGCAATGAAAAGACCCATGGTGGGCATAAGTAGGCTTCTTTATCTTAAAAAACAAAACAAAACACAATCATTTGCACATAAGAAGTAACAGAAAAGCAAATAATACCGATTAGAAGGAGGGCATTGATCTAGATGGATTTATAAGTAAATTCTATCAAATTTTTAAGTAGCAATACTCAAATTATTCTGTCAGTCTGACAGTCAGGAAGCATTTATTAAGCACAGTATTGCTATTTCCTCTAGTTCCATGCAGAACCATGTGAATAGGAGTGAAGGAGGCAGATTGTGAGCGTAATCTAAGGTTTTGATTTGTCAAGGCATGATCATAAATAGGATAAGGGGGCAAAGTAAGGGATTTAGGGGTATAGTATAGAACTAACTTGGTTCTCAATATAGAGGAAGGATGAGCATGTAGTCAGTTCAGACTTGCTGGCCTGGGAAATGACTGAGGGGTGGAGGGAATGGAAATCATGTTGGATGGAAGATAAAGAACAGAGTTAGGAATAGTAAAGCAGGTGAAATGGAGAATGAGAAAAGACTATAAGCAGAAAAAGGGATTTTGTAGTTCATGAATATGGAAGTGGAACAACTATGGGTGATAAGAAGATGAATGATATAACCACCTCTATGTGTAATTGGAATGTAGGAGTAGGTCATGGGAACTGAGTAGACTGAGCAACTTGGAAGTTAGGTTATTTGAAGAAGCATCAATATGTATGTTGAAGTCTCCTAATATGAGAATAAGATTTATGAAGAACAGAAAGACTATAAGCCAGGTATTGAATTCATTATGGAAGAAAGGAAAATAACTTTTGAAGGAGAGTCATCAGGAAGGAGCTAGATTTCAACGATTGCCAGAAAATAGAAGGAATGAAAAAAACAGAAATTTATGCTGAAAGGAAGTTTGTTGCTTATGTTGCAGACATTTTCTAGGTTACAGAGGAAAGAGCAGGAAGGTTTAGAATGGGTCATGGGGAAAAGGGGTAGTCTTGAGGTGGATGGGAATAAAGGAATGGGCAGTTGGGACTAGAGAATGAAGTTTATACTTTGGCAGGCAGAGTTCAGAGATTCACTAGGATGGGGAGAATCTAAGGGGATAGGGTATGTTAACTATTGAGGAATAAATCCAGTCGGAATATCAATGGTGGGAGGAAAACCTGTGAAGAGAGGCACATGAGCAGACAATATATGTATATACACACATAAATGTATATATATATATATATATATATGAATTGTTTTTGAATAATTACTTTTTCTTCCTTTTAAAAATCTTTGTTATAAGAGATAACTCTTGGAATCAGTGAAAGGGAGAGAGGAAAACACTGAGAACTGTAAGTATGTAAATACAAAAAATATCAATCAGAACTAATTTTTTAAAAATTCTATTATCTAGAACATAAATGACTGTGATTGGAAAATAAAGCAGGCTGTCCATGTAGAAAAATTGAGAGCCAAAAGATGGAGAATCATCTGAGTGGTCTTGTGACATGTACCCACAAGTTTAAATTAATAGAAGCTGAGAAAGGACTGCAATGAATTGAGTGCATTCTCTATGGAATATTTCTGGAAAAACATGGAGAAGAACCAGACAAGATGAGAAGGAATGGAGGACGTATCCCCCACGGTGGGGGGGGGGGGAACATCAGGGATCCATCAAAGCAATATTTGATATTCATTTGTCAAGTATGTAATAACTACTTTGCAGGAATAAAAGGAACATGTTTTCACTTCAGTCACTGGAATAGCAGTGCCCTGTCCTTCTCCCAACTACCATCAATCTGGGAAGCCAGCCAGATAGCAGAGAAACAGAAATGTAATCTTTTTTTAATTACTAAGAATTGGATGTACTAGTAAAGATATACTACTATAATGCAAGGGAGCTATGTCCTCTGATGCCTTTAGCTAGGCGATAACTTACTTGGCAAAAGTTGTCTACATTAAGATCAATTCTTCCCTTTGACCTTAATCACATGATTTTTTTAAAGAGCTGTAGTGTTGATTGAGTATAGAAGAACTCAAGGATGTATTTTCCATGGCTTCCTTATGTGTTTTAGGGCCTACTATAGTATTCATAGGGTCTTCAACATATACAACTCTTCCAGGATGGAATCAATTGAGAATTACAAGGAATGTTTGAATTCTCTTTGTTATTGCACCTATACATACTTCTAATCTAGTACTCCATTTTACGTCATAGGTCCTAGCATAAGTTTTTGCTTCCATTGATTTCAACAAAACTAATCCCATATATATGAAGAGCACTTTCAAGGGGCTTTCACAGTTCTTGCCTTATTTTATCTTCCCAACATCTCATGCATTAGTCAAGATAGGTATGTTTTTCTCTTTTTGAGGGGGGAAGATAGGGCAATTTGGGTTAAGTGACTTGCCCAAGGTCACACAGCTAGTGAGTGAAGATAGGTATTTTTGTGCATGGAGCATGTGGTATATCTCAGACAGGTCACTACTCTGGAAATCCCTCAACACATGCATGTCAGCACAAGTATTTCCTTTGATAATCACTATCATAATAGCAGATAAATAGCTTTTATATAATATTCTAGGAGCTGCAAATCATTTTACATAAGTTAATTCATTTGACACTGGATGAGTACATGATTTCATGAATGGGGGCACAACTTCCAATTGTGCCAATCTGAACTTCTCCATACTTTTTTTATCTTTGCAACTCTCATCCATGTCTTCCCATAAATCCTCCACAGGAAGTCCACCCAGCTTCCCAAAATCCTTCCTCTAGAGTTCTTGATATTACATGGATACCAATAGACAGACCACATGTCCAGCCACATATACATTCTTATATTCTAATCCTTATAGTCCTCTGTCATTTCATTTCTACTTGTTATATGTTTCGACTAGATTGTAAACTCGTTGAGGGAAGAAATTCTGTCTTTCATAGCTCCCCAATCAGCAAGTACAATACCAACCGGTTTTGATTTTAGTTGGTTTAATGCTATCACTGGCAGACCTAATGTTGATGGGCAGATCTGACATTCAATAATTTAGTAAACATTTACTAATCTCATGAAATTTTTAAGGTACTGTGCTGGTCACTAGTGAAAAGCTTTTTAAAGGTGAAAAAATAAGACTGTTTGTTTTCAAAAAACTTATAATTTGATATGGGAGATACATCATATATCTAATGACCATATAAAGTGATATGGATAAAAGCAAAGGAGAGATCTAATAAAAGCACTGTAAGAAATTTTGAGGAAGGCATGATGTAAACAGAGTACTCTAAGAAAATTTGAGGAAGAGATCATGGACGTAAGTTGTCAAGATTGGGTTGATGCTGTTGTTCACTCGTCCAGTTGTATCTGACTCTTTGTCACCCCTTGGACCATAGCACGCCAGGCCCTTCTATCCTCCACTATCTCTGAAGTCTGTCCAAGTCAATAATCATTGTTTCCATGATATAATCTATCCATCTCATCTTCTGTCAACCCCTTTTTCTTTTGCTTTCAATCTTTCCCAACATCAGGGAGATGGAAAGAACCTTAAGAGGTCACCCAGTTGATGGAAGGGACCTTAAGAGATAGTCTAACTCACTTATTGTGCAGACAAGGAAGCTGAGGCCCATGAAGGTCAGGTGACTTGCTCAAGATCACACAAGTAATAACCCTGCTAGCTTTTGAACCTAGCTCTTCACATTCCAGATCTAACATTTGTTTCACTGAATCACAGTATCTCTCAGGAAAGGAGAGCAGGGAAGGCTATATGGAGAAAATAGCACCTAAGCTTGGCCTTAAAGGAAGAGAAGGGTTTCAATAGGAAGAGAGTTGGAGAGAGTACGTTCCAGAGCCAGGAAATAACTTATGCAAATATATGGAGGTGGGTGATGGCAAAAAAAAAAGATAGAAGTCTACTTTGGAAATGACAGTGAGCATTGGGAAATATATGAAATTAGAAAGGTAGGTCAAACCCAGATTGTGGACAGGCTTAGATTTCAAGTTAAGAAGACTATATTTTATTCAGTAGATAATTGTGTTTGTCCTTCATTTTCGAAGAGTACCATCATACCAGGAAAATGATGACATGACTTACAGTTGATTTTGATTTGAGTGAAAGAGGGCTGTGCAAGGTCACCAGCCTCACTTTCTCCTCCAGAGCCATCTGGGTCTAGTGGCCAAATATTCATCAGGACAACTGGAGATGGCCCAGGATGCATGGGGAGACCCTGGCCCTTTCAGGCTAAGGCCTTTTCAGGTTCTCACTTTGAGTGAGGTAACACCCATTCAGTGTTAAGAAATGAGTCAAGCAATAGATAATAGGGATCTACCAAAAGATTTTTTTTTTAACCCAGGAGTAATATGGTCAGAACTGTGCATTAATAAGATTTAACAACCATGAAAAGCAGAGTTTGGAGAGGGAAGATAATGGAAATCCTGTTTATTGTCTTCAATTTGCCTTATCAATAACTAGGGGTTTCAGATGAAAATTGAGGTAAAGAGAAACTTCCATCTGGGGGCTGAAGATCCCCAAGTGGTGTCATGTGCTCAAATTCCCTAGTGTCATTTCAGATTTATTAGTACACCAAGTACACTAGATCACAGAGAATTAATGTAGTATTTTCACTTCTACATTCTGTATAATTCATTAAATTCTTAATATTGTACATATAACAAAATGAGGCTTTTGTTCAATTACAAAGAAGTACCTTCTGATAAGCCTACCAGGGAAAGAACTTCATGGATTTCTATGATGGGGCAGGAGAAAGTTTCATATTCTGTTAGGCAGTGGGGAAAATGGCATTTCTTGAGGGTGGATTTCATCATCATTTCAAAGAAATACTCAGATGTTATGGACCAGCTACTATGTAAGATGTCAAATTAAGGGCTGGAGAGCTTTAAAAGAGGTTATTAGAAAAGGTACATACCACCTATGGCACTTGTAGGAGAAATGGGTAGAATATAGAACGCCTTGACCTAATAAAATATATTTCTTTCCCCATTATAGGGTAATTAGTAATAGCTGTTCATTTTAATATGGCATTTTAAAATTTGTCAAGTACTGCTTTTCACAATCCTATGAGGCAAGTATAGAGAGGCAGAGTGGATAGAAAACCAGCCTTTGACATATTTATTCAGTGACTCTGGGCAAATCATTTAATCTTTCAATTGCCCAGACAGTTCTTCAAGACTATAAACTGCAGAGAAGGTACCAAGCTGGGAGCTCCCTACACTTACTAGTGAAATCACAGATTTTTTAAAGTATTTGTATCCTCATTGTATAGATGAGAAAACTGGTTCGTAGAGTTTGCAATCACATGGGTAATAGGTGATAAATCCAGGACTAAAAGTCAGATTTTCCTACATTAAGAGCTAAAAGGCAGAGTCACTCACCATCTTTTTGGCTCCTGCCCCATTCATTGTCCGCGAGATCAGGTCCTTTGCTTAGGCAAAGGCCTGGGGCTTGGGGGGAACCCCAAGCATAGTTACGAGGCTTCGGAAGCCCCTAACAAGTGGCGCTTCAACGTGGGTCCTCGGCAAGGCCCAAACCGTGAGGCGACTACACGGCTCGGCCACACCCATGAGCTCCCGCGACACCCAAGGTGCCTCCTTCGGGGAACAAGAAGGAGACGAGCAGGAGGGAAGACTATGCGCACGCACAGCCTTGGGCCAGGTTCAACACACTCAGCGAGAAACGCTTTATTTTCTCGTCTCTGTGGACAACTCAGTTTCATAACCACAACTCAACAAAGCTGATGAGGTAGGAGGTCTATCTTCTTATCATGGGGCAGTGTGCATCCTTTACAGACTCTAAGGACTTAAAGACATTCTGTAGAATACTTCACAAGCTTAGCAAGAAGCAAGGATGCATGATTTATTTGAGAAAAGTTAGGGGCATCACATCACAGCAGCAGCTGCAGACACTGAAGTTCCTCAAAACAAAAGTTTTACAGACTTTTGGGGCTATTGGAACAGAGCAAGAGGAGGGACTTGCAAACTTGGCAGATTTAAAAGACAAGATACCAGAAAAAGGCAACTTAGACTGTGATCCCGAGGAAAGAATGAAGTCTCCTTCGGCCCTTCCCTCAACTCCTCATTATAATTTCAATCCGTGCATTTGGGAACTTAAAATACATTACAGGAAAGTTCGGAAGAAGCTAGTAAGGGAAAAATATCTCCTAAACAACTGGAAGAGACCAACGGGGATTTGCCCCAGATTATCTTAAGAGCAGGGTCTCCACGACCCCAGTGAAGCATGGCACCTGGCCTCTGTTACATCAGAGGGCCAAGTACTTTGTGTATAGGATTCAAACAAATCCTCCCTGTGTCTCTGTGTCTGCGTCTCTGTGTGAGTGTGTAATCAGCCACCCTGTAATCTTCCTTATCTCTTTCTCTCCCATCTGCGGGGGAGAGAGAAAGAGAGAGAAAAATGTAGTTTTGGAAAATAATGTTCTTTCTTTTTCACTTCATTTCTTCAAATGTGGCCAGTTTGAAGGATCTGAAGAGAGAAAAGAAAGCGGGAACTTTTCCCTTAAAATTTAAGTGGAAATGTGTTCTAATTTGGCTTAAGATAAAATCAGAATTTTTTTAATACCATTTGGCACTAAGGCAAATTCGGAAAATGTGTGAATCTCTGATAAAGAGACACTCTGAGTCTTCCAGTACAAGGAGAGGGGACAAGGTACCACTGGATTCTCTTTTTTCCAGAGTCCTACTCACCTTTGACTGGCAAGTTCAAAGTTCTCTCTTCCAAAAAGTTTTAAGCTGTTGCTCATTTTAATCTTTAAGTTTTAAGGTGAAAAGTAAGCCAGCTGGGGAAAGGGAAAGCTGGGTGAGTGTGTAATTTATTTGCTTGAAATGTTTAAGGTAGTTTGGGAAAGAAAGATTGTAATTGGAGATACAGAGTGTAAAAAGGAAAAAAAAGTTAAAGTAAAAGTTTGGGAAGGAGAGAGAGACTGGTATGGAGGAATTTGATTGTGGGTGTAGAGGCTGTAGTTCAGTCCATGTGGCCTCGGGGTCCACGTGGCTGGGGCCATCCCCTCCCCCCACTCCACCTTAGGAGCTGAAACTAAAAGAAACTTGTAGCCTGTAGTTAATGATGAAAGGTTTTATTGAAACTCTGGGTATTTACTATAAGAAAGAAAATATGCATTAAGCTCTGTCTATGTAGGGTATGTCTGTGTTAAAAATGTTAAAATTGTGCTTTTGGTCAAGGAAGCTCGCCGCCTGGGAAATTAACATAAGCAGGCTTTTTTGTTCTCTAAGGGACTTCCGGGCCCAAGTTAATTTACCTGTGGCTGAGATTTTTATCATGGATAATCCTGAGTTCCTCTTTAACTCACCTTTGTCAGTTCTGCTCAGCAACTGAAATTGTTTTAGCTTGCTCCTTTTGCTTGAAAGGAAGTGGCTCACCTCTTTCAAATTCCTTGGGCTTTTTGTTAAATCAAACCTTTTTTTTTTTTTTTGTAAAAGCGGAAGAATTAGAGTCAGGGATTGGAATGTATGAGATGAAGCTTGGAGAAAGCTAGGTGCAAATAAAGTTTTTTTCTTTTCTCTTATAAGTTCATTCATGGCCAGGCAAATATTCCTAATAAAGTGTATTTAAGATATTAATGTATTAATATATGTTATACATGTATTTATATATTAATGTATTAATATAGAAATACTAGAAGTCACAGGATCAACAATTCCTATGAAAACGTTTTTTAGAAACTCTGCAATAACAAAGAATTCAGTTGTTATAATACTTTGAAATTATGGGAGTGTGATTTTCAGGCCTGTATCATCTAAAGCTGTATTTATGTTAATCTGGAGGTTTATGGTCTAATTTGTGAATGAATCCAAATGTTTAAAGGTTATTTTGCTTTAAGTAGGAGACACATCTCATTTTAAAGCTCTCCAAATAATTTTTCTTCATGAAAGTTTAGTGACCATCCCTGTTTATATCACGATAAATTTTAAATTGTTTTTAAAATGCTCTGTAAACTCTTTATGTATGATTTTCAGAAGGCCTGCTGAATTTCCACCTGTAAGCTAATTGGTTGCAGTTTTCTGTGAGTTATCCAAGTTCTGGGTGAGATGATATGATGCTTTTTTATGGCAGATCTCTGTAATCAGAAATAAGCAGGTAGTGACAAAAGAGAAGTTGTAGAATATTTCTGTATTAATGGGAAAAGTTAAATGTGGATTTGAATTCATTCCATCATCTAAAATAATAAGATAAAGTTATATGGCTCAATTCTTTCAGATCAGGCATAATTAGAGAAGAATAGGAAGATTGAAGAGAAACTGATGCAAATGTGTTAGAGCAGTAATTTATGATCTTAAGGGGAAGATTTTATGAACAAGGGAGGAAATGCATACAAGCTATTTAGAGCTAGTTTTAAGGATGTTCCTGAAGCAATGTGAGATTATATTCATTCAATCTTGCCATTCAAAGACTTTATGGGACTATTAACTGACTGTTTTTCTGAGTCTAACTCCAGGTGTGAGTATCAAGGAAGGCTGACCCAAGATGCCAGCAACCCTGTGAGAGGGCAAGCATGAGCTGCAGGTATGATTTCTTGGCAGGGTTGAGAGGGCAACTGTTCAGCATGTGCTGAGGTGGGACCGTTTTGACCTGATGCCTTAATTAAAACCTGGCAGTCTAAGCCTGACTCAATGCAGCTTGCAGTTTAACATGGCCTCTGCCTGGAGTTGACAGGAAGCTGGGGAAAATATCGTCCCCTTACTCTGTGTCCCTACTCTCTTGGTGGCAAAATTTCTATTAATCAGAAGGTTTTGTAAGCACAGTGAAAATCTAAAATATTAATTATGGAACATCTTAGATTACTATAGGATTGGGAGCAGTGCTTTTTGTATAGGCATAAGTTAGATTTTCTCTCAGTAATGGTATGGAGACAATTAGGTCAAGGGCTTGTGAGAATATTATTTTGCTATTTGGTTAATATCAAGCTTGTATAAAGCTTTGTTGCAACTAGTAATGTTAAAAGAAGAATGGTTTGTGTATTATCCTCTAAATGCCATCAAAGAAACATGGCATGATAAAAGTTTATAACATTAATATGTACTGTATTGAAAATTGGTTATTTAATGTATTTATGTATGTACTAGAGTTTCATCCCTCTGGTGGGAAAATTAATGATGAGTAATGTAAAGTACAAGAATTTGGGTTCTGATGTGAATTTCTTAAACAGAACAATTGGTCAAGGTTCCAATTTTGAATTTGTAAAATGATCAGGGTTATAAGGATTAGGCATGGTAACTTAAAATTCTGCTAAGATTACTCTTGTAGGAGAATGGACAGAAAGCTGGTTCCTGCAAGAAGAGAAGAAGAAGAAGCCTCTGTGCTGGAGATGTCTGGAGCAGATGCCAAGGACCAGAAGACTTGATGCTCCCTGCTGGACAGCTATACAGGAAAAGACTTTGAATCTTAAAGGGACAATTACATCATTGCTTTTTCTTTGTGGGTCTATGTATCTGTATTTACAAAGGGGACTGCCCCCTTTTGATTTTTCAATGCGTTGTTCAATCTTTCCAATGTTTATTTACTAGGGGATAGTTAAAGGAAAAAATTCGGATGTACCTATAGTGGTGAGGTGTCAGCAAAGACAAAAAAGGGGAGTACAAGTCATTGAGTGGAATACTGATTGAGTGGAGTATTGAAGTAGCAGAACAATTATTGATTATTGATAGTTTCAAAAATTATTAGTATTTTCAAAACATTTGCCCATTTCCTAACGTATTCTTGACTATTTTCCATAGAGTACCTTATCTTTTTTGTTTGGTCATAATAAGTTTTGTCTACCTTGTGTCCTTAGGATAATGAATGTTATGTTTAAGCCTTATTTCATAGTCAGAACATTACAGCAAAAATTACCTAGGTGTTACAATTGGCCACTGAGGAAGGAGGGGCAGTGCATGAGAACTTACAACCTGACAGTGTTATAGACAACTTTGAGTCATATTAAGATCTTTTTAACCCTCAGTTGGTTTAGTCATGTCTTAGAGACTGTGGCCATTGTGGGGCTTTGCTTTTTTTGCTATGTTGTACTCCTTTAGTGACGAGTATGTTTTTTGGGGCCCTGTATACAGCCATTGAGTCAGTACCTGTTGACTCTTGTTGCAAACAGAAAAGGGGGAGATGTTAGGGGCCGAGTTAGAGCCAAGCCCTGTCCTCCTTGGACCTCCAGGCCCAGGGGCCTGCTGAGATAAACTCAGGGCTTTGGGATGTGGGTGGAGACAGGAGGAGGGGTCTCGCCTTTGTTGCCTCCCTGGCAATTCCAGGTCTTTGCCCGTGCCTGGACCTGCCTGACCACGTGGAGTTTCCGGTTCTTTGCCTGGACTGCCTGCTCACAGGGAGCTTTGAGTAGTGTGGGAAGAGAAGGGGAGGAGAGTAGGCGGAGTCGGGGTGGTCCTAGGACCCAGGTGTATTGAATTTTCACCTGTCCTTCACCCACGTAACCAAAGAATGTACCTGCGTCACTAAAGATATAAATGTGCTGCTTGCTGAAATAATAAACGGAGTCACTCACAAAAAAAAAAAAAAAAAGAGCTAAAAGGCAAGACTAAATCAGAGAGTCTGCCTGGTATAGGAGTATGGTCCTGGAACTAGAAGTCTGAAGTGAAGATCTGGCTCTACCACTTAGGAGCTGTCTAAATTACTTAGCTTCTCTGAGTCCCAGTTTCCTCACGTGTAAAATGGGTCTAATAATAATTGGCTACCTACTTCATTCTAGTGTTGCAAACTCCAATGTTCTTTTTCATTTTTTTTGGTTACATCTTAAGTTCTGAACTCTCTCCCTCCCTACCCCACACTAGAGAAGACCAGCATTTGGTACAGATTTATAAATACATGTAAAAGACATACCATACACACCTCTATCCATCAGTTCCTTCTCTGGAGGTGGACATCTCCTTTCATGGATCCTTTGTAGTTGATTTGAGTGTTTATAATACTCACAATAACTTGGTTGTTCACAATTATTCTTTGAACAATCTTGCTGTTACCAAATACAACATTCTCTTGATTCTCCTCATTTCACTTACTATCATTTCATTCAAGTCTTTCCATGCTTTTACTTTTCTTAAATCAGTCAGCTCAGCATTTCTTACAGCACAGTAGTATTCCATCACATTCATATATCACAACCTTAGCCATTCCCCAATTGATGGGCATGCCCTCAATATCCAGTTCTTTGCCACCACAAAGAGAGCTACTATAACTATTTTAGAACATATAGGTCCTTTTCCCTTTTTCCTCATCACATTGGGTGAAAGATCTAATAGTAGTATTGCTGGGCAAAGGCTATACACAGTTTTATAACTCTTTGGGCATAATTTCAGATTGCTCTCCAAAATGCTTGGATCATTTCAAGGTTCTACCAACAGTGTATTAATGTTCCAATTTTTCTACATCCCCTCCACCATTTGTCATTTTGCCCTTCTATCATTTTAACCAATCTGATAGGTATGAGATAATATCTCAAAGTTGTTTTAATTTGCATTTCTCTGATCAAGAATGATTTAGAGCATTTTTCATGTCTGTACATAGTTTTGATTTCTTCATAAAAAAACTGCCTGTTCATAACCTTTGACCATTTATCAATTGGAAAATGACTCATGTTCTTATAAATTTGAGAAAGTTCTCTATTTAATTGAGATATGACACCTTTATTTGAGGAACTGTCTGTAAGAATTCCCTCCCCTCCAATTTTCTGCTTTTCTTCTTATCTTGACTATACTAGTTTCATTTGTGCAAACCCTTTTTAATTTGATATAATCAAAATTATCTACTTTATACCTCACAATGCTGTCTATCTCTTGTTCATGAATTCTTCTCTTATCTATAAGTCTGATAGGTTATGTGTTTCACATTCTTTCAGTTTTCTTATGATATATCCTTTTATATCTAGGTCATGTATCCATTTTGACCTTATCTTGGTAAGTGGTGTAATATATTGGTCTATACCCAATTTCTGCCAGACTGCTTTCCAGTTTTGCGAACAATTTTTACCAAATACTGCATGTAAACTCTAATGTTCTGTGTAAATGTGAATTATTATCAGAATATCACCACAAACTCAATTTATGCCATTATTAATGCAAAGCATTAGAAATTCTAATGATAGATCTTTTACATATGAAAACAAAGGATACTTTCAGTAAGATGTGTTTTGCACTATGTCTTCAGTAAGGATATAGATTTGCACTGATCCATCTATATTCTCAGATAAAATTTACCTTTTTGCTAATTACATTTTATTGATGGAAAAATGGCTCATATGTTGCTTAGGAATACCCGGTTCCTGGAGTTTAATTCTCTAGAGAAGGTCGGATAGAAGAGTAAGAGAGCCACGAAAGGGATGCATCAAAGTGTTTATTGACTCTGAAAAGGACCAGGACAGAAGTTAGCACAATATCATTGTTAGACATCACTGATGATACAGAGAAAATATTATCAAAATGATACTTGGATTCCTTAGCTTTTAGAGGTTCAAATCCTATGTTCTTTGAAATGTTCATCATGTTAATCCATTTCACCTTAATTAGAGCTTCCTATCTAGCCCTTAAAGCAAAGTAAATAGAGGAAAAGCTATTGTTTTCAATAATATTGAGCTGTGATTAAGAGCAACAATATGACATTTGGAAAATTTTAAATGGCATTACAACATAGAGACTTGGGGAAATATTTATTATTTATTAATATTGTTTGAACCTAGCTTTATGTGTCTAGGACATTGTCTAATCCAAAACTTTATTGTAAAGGTCAGGCTGACCTCAGAGTCCTCCAGGATGGCAGTAATGAATGTTTAGATCCCACACAGTGCTGGTTTTTGGGTCCCACCCAAAGCTAATGTTTTGGGTTTCTCAATTTAAATGGATTTATCTGCTGTTATTCACCTCAAACTGCCTCTCTGAGGCAATACCTACAATGTATTGATAGCCTGTCCAGAAATGTCTTTGTAACTTTGTCTGAACTCTATATAATGTAAACTCATAGCCACACCTTTTTCTGGCTCTCTCCTTTATTAAATGATCTAATAAAACTATTTCTAAAAACCATTTCAGGTTTTGGGGTTCATTCCAAGCAACTAGTGATTAAGAAAAATATTTCCAGAGAAATGAAAGTTTAGGTAGTTACCTTTTGGAGAGAGGGGTAGGATTAATGCAACAGCTCTTAAACTACTAAAATCTTTTTAAACAAAGTCCTTTCTTAGTAACACTAGTAAACTCTTGAACCTACAGTTGGCATAGATGTGAAGATCTGGTGAGGGAAAGAGAGAGAGGAGAGGAGGAAGAAGAGAGAGGAAAGAGAAAGAAGGGGGGAGAGAGAGATCGGGACGGGGTAGAGAAGAGAGAAGGCAGTGGAATTTTGCATAAAGAATTTTGTAAATGGAAAAATTGATACTTTGCCTTTTATATCAAAATGATTTCTAAAAGCAATGCATGAAATCAGAAGGACTTCTGTTGTTTTTTTTTTAATGTAACTATATACAGTTTCTCATCTTCCTGAGTTCAAATGTGGCCTCAGCCACTGGCTATGTGACTCTGGGTAAGTCACTTTACTCCATTTGCTTCAGTTTCCTCATCTGTAAAATGATCTGGAAAAAGAAATGGCAAACCACTCCAGTATCTTTGCTAAGAAAACTCCAAATGGGGTCACAAAGAATTAGATGTAATTAGACAAAGCCAAAAATCTACAGTATCAGATCATTATAATTCCTGAATTCTGTGCACAGGTAGAAAGTTGTGTGCAACAGCACGATAGTTTGGAGTCCGATCCCAAAATCAGAAAAGGCATTTATTATTCTTTCTCATGAGAAAGGAAGCCACCCAGATGGTAGAGTTTGGGGGTGCTTTAATAATATTTTACATTTATTCAGGTCTGAATAAATGGGTACATCCCCTGAACACAGTACAGGAGAGTACAAAGGACCCAAATAGATGCCAATCATTTTATAGACCCTCCCTTTGAATTTCCCCCCAGACGCTTCATTGGCCAGATGCAACTCCCTGACTGCCTAATTCATGCCCCACTCAAATGGCTTGTTTAAGCATGTGTACAAGCCTCTGACCTTTCCCCCAACCACCCCGAGGCCTGGTTTCTACTAGATCAGAGCTCTGATTAGAAGTAGTTCCAATCAGTCACTTGACTTACATTCTGCTAAAGCTGGGGGGGAGGGGGAGAGGGACACCTTCAACTCTGTGGAAACAAAAGTGCTCCCCCATCTCTTACAAAGTTACCTAGGAAGTAGAAGCTGCCTCTGAAAACAAACAAAAATCCTCAGACTTCACTCTTTACTCATGAGTGTATTATCATATATTGCCATAGGATACAACATACTTGAGGAAAGGGCATGTAGACACACACCTTTTTCCCTGACAGTCATTATACTATAGAAGACAATTACAACAATAAGTTTTTGTGTGTATTTTTCATATTTCCCCTCTTACATAATTTTCTGAAAAAACACTTTCTGCCTCACTGTGATGGGGATGGGACCTGGACACCTAAAAGCCCCTGAAACTTTCCCAGGCAGCCCAGCACCTGAACCCAGATCTCTGGCATTCACCTTAGGCATCACCCATCCCAGTGATCCTTTTCACTGTCCTTTCTTGGGGGCCCCATGCCGAAACCTTCTTCTCTGTTACCCCTGACCCAGCCCAATCTTCATTATCAGTTACCTTCAGACCACCCCAGGTTATTTCCCTTTTAAACCCATCTCTAGACCCCTCCTCTGTTACCTCTGGGTCACCCCAGGCTATTGGCCACTCCTAGATCACATCCAGATCATCCCACAATCTTTCTGTATAGAAGGTCCCTCTTGGCCCTCATTTAATTCCTTGGATTCTTAAAGTCTGTCCCACTTGTCAATACAAGCACCACAAATGGGGGAAGATTCTTAAAAATCCCACCTACTTCTATTGGCCATACAATAAACCTTATCTCTAACTGAAAGAGGGCTTGAGTCAAATTCTTTTGAGGCAGAGTTGCACCTTTTGACCTAGAATTTCAGGGTTCCCAGCACCCCCTAGACCACAATAACTATACTAATAGAAAGTTTAGAAAGCAAATGAATGTTATTTGTTATGTTTGAAAACAGATGGTTTTTTTCTGTCATGTTTTTGCCTGTTTGGGGCACAAACTAAGAAACGACATATTCCTTAAAGGTTAGTAGCTTGAAGCTCCTTTTGTAACAAAACAAATAAATAAATAAACAAAATATGTACAACTAAATTTGTTGAGTAAATGTTTAATTATCATCTGAATAGATTATTCTTTATATTTTAATGTAACAAGCATAATTTATGAACAAAATAACATACATAAGATATTTTATATTCTCAAACTAGCAATAACCTTCCATCTATAAACTGTATTAAAATAAATATTGCATGTTTCCATTCTCTGGAAATGTCCTTTTTCCCAAAATAATGGAAAAATAAATTTTTCCAATAATGGGGTGCTGGGGTGCTTGTGCTTGGACCCTAATTCTAACATCACATTTCTTCTCAGCTTCTGCTTGGGTGCCTGTGCCTGGATTCCAGTTCTAAAATCACATCGCTCCCTATCTTCAAAACATTGGCCCTAGCAGACTCTCTCCAGTTCAAGGGCAGCATGCCTTAGCAAAACACTTATCTCTCCTCCTGACTGAAGCCAGCTGCACCTACAGAATTTATTAGTTTGGACTCCTTGTGTATTGCTAATTGGCTGTGCACTAGGACATAACAATATTTACTACTCACTGACCTTACTGATATGTATCCTAGACATAGTCAAATGTATACTCCCTTATATTCATCTTGCCTAACAAGACATTTGATGGAAGCAACCTGGATATTCCCAGTCAGCATAACCATTGGTTGACTTAATGACGTTTCATGGTCAAAACCACACCCCCAGGTAGCCCCACTTTGGGCTATTTCCCAGTGAACTCTGGGTAAGATACCTGCACAGTAGATACAAAAAGTGCATGTTCCTTTAAGAACTGACCATCCCTTAACCACTCCCTAATCCCACCCCAAAACACCTAATTGACAGGTTTCACCCACAAATCTCACATTTACACTTTCCCTATAGCCCTGTAAGGTTGCAGGTTCCCTAAGAATTCTTGCCCACTGTAAAGCATAATAAATCTTTGCCACCTTACTTAAAGAATGTTTGAGATCATGAATTCATTCCAGACAGCCCAACCCTCTCCAGTACTCAGGTCTTTGAGGGGCACTCCCTCTCAATGACCCTGTCTAGGAACTCCAGTCTTGGGGTTCCTGGACCTTGTCTCCTTCAACCTTCAACACCAAAGTTTTGAATTTTTCAGACATAGTTTTTAGCCCTTGCATAACTTAATAATTCTTAATCAATTAATGTGACTATGTCTCTGTATCTTCTCATACCCCTGCTGCTTATAAATAACTATTTCCTTTTAAGAAACATAATGCTGTCATTCAAATCAAGGAACCACAAAGTAACATTTAATTTATAGAAAGCTGAAAGGTGGTGTTGGTCTTGAAAGGCCATGCATAAAAATATATGTGATTATGCTTAAAGAAGCTTTTTATAAGAGGAAGTACTAGATGGAGATTCTGAGAACCTAGGATCAAATTCCTCCTTTATTAATAATGGGGTTTAGACTGTGGGAACCCCCTTGAATCCCTGGTTAATCTTCCCACTTAATCTGGTTTTTCATGCCCAAATAGCCTAGCCTAGACTTCCATTGTCTGTTTACCTCCCGATTGCCTTCTGGCTGTTTCCCACCCTTGAAGATATCAAAATATCTATACCCTAGCTCTGTTACCCTACCCCTCTATTGTCTGTCATCTCCAGGTAGCTTTCAGCTATTTCCCACCGTGGAGTCTGACCTCACCCCAGTCACCCCAGTCACTCCAGTCACCCCAGTCCTCCCTAAACCCCTCCTCCCATCACCCCAGACTCCAATCTTTCTGTGTGTAAGCTCCATCTTGCCTCCATGAAGGCACTCAGATTCAATCTAGCTCTGCTCAGATTAATCTGGCCCACTGGCATTAGCGTCACAAATGCTCAGGCTCCCTAAGAGTCTACCTGATGTGGCGAATCTTTAATAAACTTTGTTTTTCCTTGGCTGAGAAGGCTTGAGTCGAATTTATTCAGCAGCACCCAGCATGTCGGTATTTTGGGGTCTCAAGTACCCCTCAACCCCAAACCTCATCATTAGTACCTCCTTGACCTTCTTTATCATTTCATCTTTAGGGGTCCCTGAATTGTAAAATCACCTATTAAATGTGTGTCAGAATAGATGATCTCTAAGCTCTTTTCCCACCCTAAATTCATGATGCTATGATTTTTTTTTGTGAAGCAATAAGGGTTAAGTGACTTGCCCAGGTTCACACAGCTAATAAGTATCTGAGGTCTGATTTGAATTCAGGTCCTCCTGAGTCCAAGGCCTCTGCTCATTCCAATGCACCACCTAGCCGCCTCTGATGCTATGGTCTAAGAAAACAAACAAAATAAAACATCTGAATGCTGCAAATTATGTACGCTCTGTGTAGAATTCAGGTCCTCACTGTTATTCAGATATTGTACCCATTAGTTTAACCCCAGACCATGAATCTTAACTCATTCCTCACATTCCATTTGGTGCCAGAAACAGACAGATTCGGTTTCTGATTCAAGCATCAGGTTCTCCATCTGGCTCATCCATATCCATAGTCATTAACCCTGACTTAGTTCAAGAGTCAATATTACTGGTCCCACCAAGCAGAGGAACCTTCTAAGGTCTTTATTTGCTTCCCGGCCTGGGAGATTTTAGACTTAGCCCCTCCCCCCCAAAAAGACCCTCAGCCCTAGCCCAAGGCCATTCCTATCCAAGGTCTGCCCATGGCATTTTCACTAGGAAAAATTGTTTCTCCTTGAAAGTTCTTTTGTTCACAATTTCAAGATTTTAAAGTTACTGACTTAAAAATATGTGCTATGAGGTTAAACATTTTGCAAAAGAAGGAAATTATGCCCCAAGAGTATGTTGGTGACCATCCAAGGCAAGTGACTTCAAACCCATATGGTGTTCCGTGCTCTAAAGACATACTTTTTAAGTATTTATATTGATTGTCTATATGGTTGGTATAAAATAGCACAAGAGGACACAATATAGAATACAGAACATTTGTTTTAAATCTTAAAAAAAACATTCTCTCCTCATTCTTAGTTTACCAAACTTTTTGCTTAGGAAGAACAGTGAGTTTGGGGGAGGTGAAGGCAGTCAAAACACTACTGCTTGTACCACATTCCGTATAGTTATCTCTTCCACAATTTGGGGGTTAGGAATGTGTTGCACCGCCCCTCCCCCCACCCACACTGCAATCTGAAAATCCTTGTATGATTTTTTGGCCTTCTCTTTCTACCAGAGGAGTGTAATTTTTTTCTTTTTCTTTTCTGGGGTGTTTACAATTGCAAATTTTGCAAAATTCATGTTAAGTATTTGGTCACAGGCTCTGTGTCATCTGCAGTTTCTGCAAAACTCCCCCCAAATTCCCATTCCCGACCCGTGATATATCAAACTCTGGTGATGGGAAAGTTGCAATGGGGGATGGGGAGGGTTAATTGTATCTGCATTAGAAAATGGTATTATTCTTCACACATTTGGAAGATTAACAAAAATACTACTTCTAAACGCAGGTCACAGTTTTTATGATTACAGAGAATCTACCTGTTTCTAAACAGGGAAGGATTGGATTCATTTCTGAGTCTAGTGGCCTGGGGTGATAGCCATAAAGGATTAGGTATTGGACTTGAAGCAAATGAAAGGTTAAGACAGCAGCATTCACTTCTTTAGCCTGCAGCTGCCCTACAGGCAAGGCACATATTTTTTTAAGTGTATATTCAATACAAGGTCACACGATAAACCTGTGTTGATTGACTAGACACATATCTACATTTTTTTCTCTTTTGCTAACTGCTTAGGTTCCATAAGGAAATTGAGATCACAGAATCTTTATTATTCCTTAATGCAAAGGAATATAAATTTCTTTTTTTTTTTGCAGGGGGAAAAACAGGGCAATTGGAGTTAAGTGACTCACCCAAGGTCACACAGCTAGTAAGTGTGTCAAGTATCTGAGGTCACTTTTGAACTCAGGTCCTCCTGACTCCAGGGCCCATGCTCTACTCACTGCACCACCTAGCTGCCCATCTACATATTAATTTAACTGAAAAAAAAATTCTTTTAAATTGTGGTTGAAATAATAGGCATGGGGCAGTTAGGTGGCGCAGTGAGTAGAGCACCAGCCCTGGAGTCAGGAGGACCTGAGTTCAAATCCGGCCTCAGACTTGACACATATACTACCTGTGTGACCTTGTGCAAGTCACTTAACCCCAACTGCCCTGCCAAAAAACAAAAAAAAAAGAAAGAAAGAAAGAAAGAATGGGAATAAGGGGTTAATGCAGACCTGACCTATTTTATTGTTAGGTCATCCTCATGCATGAAGTTGAGGAAGATACATGCCAGGGATTCAAGTTTGGGCTGGAGGGACCAAGTTTCTCCTCATTCCATCCATGTTTATTTTCTTAGTATTCAATCATAAACTCTTCTGTGTATATTTTTCAAGCAAAAGTAAGACTCACCTATGGGATACTTGGATGGAGGCAAAAATCACCTGTACCAAAAGTTCCAAGAAAAATTTTATCCTGATCCATGCTTGATCAACTTAAAATTGGGATTAACTAGAGAACTGGGTGTGGTGCAATGCTTCTCAACCTGTGGGCTCCAAAGTGTGTGCGTGCATGTAGAAGGATGGAGGGTATAGTTTAGAGTTATTGCAAGGGGAAACTGACCCAAAAAGAACAACCTACCACTATCATTTTGATTTTTGTTTAACTCCAACAAAATATGTATTGTCATTCAGAGTTGAACTGGACTCAAACCAATGCCCTGCTGTAACAACAGTGTTACTAGCAGTTGCTGTGAGGGTGTAAGACCAACACCACCAGCACACAGGAAGGCTGCTAACATAGGTTCTTACAAAATGAGATAGAAGTCAGGCTCTGCAGATTAGAAGGAAAGTATGGAGTTTGAGGGGACTGGGATAGTGGTGGGATATGTCCCAGTTATTGGATTGTTCTTTATACTTGTGGTGGTTATGGCTCTGCGGAGCTCCAGGAGCAGGAACGGCAGCAGCCTAAAGGAGAACAGGCAGGTAGCAGTGATGAGAGTGGTTTTTCAGGAGCCCAGATCAGGGGCCCTAGGAGATAACCTCTCGTTCCCCCTCCCTACCCTACTAGCACTCCAGAGGAGACAGGCCAGAGCAGTAGTTGTGGGAAGAAAACAAGCAGAGGCTTGTGGGAGGTGAGGATGGCCAGAGCCAGGACTTGAGGGGATTAGCCCAGCTCAGGACTGTGCTGGAGGGGTGAATGTTCTCTGATTGTATTGCATGTGGAGCCTTAAAACAGGAGAGGAGAATGTCCTTCCTGCAGACTCAGTAAGAGCTGTCGGTGAGGTGAGACAACAAGAGGACGGCTGCGGACATGCTGACACAGTCAGAGGGGAGGACTGCATATGTGTGAACTTTGGAAAGTTGAGATGAAAAGTGGTGAGCTAACTGGGAGCTGAACTTGGTGAGGTAAGAGCAAGAGCAGGGAGCTGCGTGCATCAGGATTCAGGCAGAAAAAAGGAGCAGCAGGCTCCTGCTGGAAGACTAGGAACCCCAGAGCTCAGAATTCAGCCCCAGGGCAGAATGGAAACTTTGCTGCAAGGGCCTGAGTGTGCTTTTCTGCTGCCTTCTCCTGGGATGGCTTGGGACCAATGTGGAATTGTCTATGGCGGGTGGGGGAAATGCCATGGACCCCCAAGGACCCCAGCCTGTTGGCTTTATGGCCCAGCTGCCCCTCAAGACTTGAAAGCGGGAGAGCTGGAACAGTGTGGGGAGAACAGATCCCCCAAGAGAACTTTGTTTGGACTTTTTTATTTGTGTTGGGATTTTGCTAATTAAAGCATGCTGGTACCTGAGGGTGCCAGGAGGAAGCCTGCAATGGCAGTATGGGGAGAAGGACACACCCTCAAGAAGGACTTTATTTGAACACTCTGTATTTACTAAAGAAGATTGTAACTTACTGTCATCTAGGGGTGGATGGTGTTCGCATTATAAACAAGTATTTTGGGGAATGATACTGAATGATATGTTTTGTTATGATGTGAATGTTATGCTTTAGTTCCCTGATTGGATTGCAATGTATAATGCCTCTATTTGTTCCAGGATCCATGGCTAGTTAGATTGTGCAAAGACAAGGATACTGGAAGGGGTGGATTGTAATGGTAATTAGGGTGGGACTTTTTAACTGTTTTCTCTTTTGGAGCACTGTTGTAATCAAGTGACTTTGATGAGTCTGGCCTTTGTTTCTTTGATGTCCTTGATGACCTGCTTACATCAAGGGAAAGCCTAGTTCACATAGGTTTGAGTCCCATGGTTGTGATGCCCTTTGACCCTGAACAGGGTATAGAAACTTAGAGGTTAGCATTTTGTTTGGGGCTCTCACTGGAAGAGTGTTGTGTGATTTGACCAGATGAGGCTCTGGATAGCCGCTGGAGCCCCCAGCCTTTGAAAACCCAGATATTGATGCCTCTCTCTCTGATAACTATGTAATTCTTTGGTCAGACAGCTAGAGGCCTGTCTGTTGATAACTGTGTGTGTTTGCTCTGTTTATATATCTCTGTTTGTAATTTCTATTTGTATTTGCTTTGAAGTTCAGAGTGCTGGCTTTTCCCCCTGAACTAAGTGAATGATATATGTATATTTGATTAAAATAAGATTGTTAACCCCTTAAAGTTGCTTTCCTTAGAAAAGTAGATCAAAGAACCTGTGCTAGCAGCCTTCTACAGCCACAGTAATGGTGAGCAGTGTTGTTGTTACACCTGCGAGTTTAGTTTCAATATTGGAATAAAATGAGACACTCAGAGATTATTCACCAGTCAACCATGGCAGAACCATGAGGAAAATGTACATGATGACCATGAAAATGTAAAGAAAAACAATATTGAAAGGCTTAATAATTCTGACTAATGCAGTGATAAAATGTTTCTTCATATGTGAAGGCCTCCTTCTTCTGAGGACAGACAGAGGCGCAGAATAAGTCATACATTATCAGTCACAGCCAACATATTGATTTTTCTTTTACTGTGACTTACTAAAGGGAGGGTTGTTTTTTGGTGGGCACATGTTGGGGGAGTCAATGAGATTGTTTAAAAGCACCAATAAAACATTTTAAATGTAAAAAAAAAAAGAAAACCTAAAAATTGAGGTATTAGAATTTACATTCTTGTTGAGTCATTTCAGTTGCGTCTAACTCTTTATGACCCCATTTGGGGTTTTCTTGGAAAAGATACCAGAGTGATTTGGCATTTCCTTCTCCAGCTCATTTTACAGATGAGGAAACCGAAACCAACAGGGTTAAATGACTTTCCCAGAGTCACACAGATACTAAGTGTCTGAGGGCATATTTGAACTCAGGTCTTCCTGACTAGGCCCAAGGCTCTATTGCTGTACTGCCACCTAGTTGCCCTCCAATCCTGCCCCCTTAAAAAAAAAACAAAACAGGAAAGAAGACTTTGATTAGAATTTAAAGTATTAGAAGGGTAATATTAGAAACCAGCCTGGTATGAGGGCCCACTCATATCAAGTCCCTTTAAATAACAAGAGAACTAAGACTTCCCAGGGTTTCCAAAAGAAGTCTGTAATCACCAAGGTGCCAACAGTAGGGGTCAGGTGCTTGTTTGCTTATATATCATATCCCTTAAAGCCAGGTCTTCCCGTGCCCAGTCATGATTTGATAACCTGGACTTTCTTAAGCTTTTTCTCAGTCTTTTGAACTTGGAGCACACCTACTTTTACTTTCTCTTTTCTTTTGGTTTGAGGGAAAAAGTGGAACCAGAAGACTCTGGTTCGCTCCGGTACCTATTATCTTTGTGACTCTGGGGAAGATATTTAACTTGAAACTATTCCCACATCTGGAACATGGGGATATATTTTAGACCAATATACCCTGTCCCCCAATACAAGTTCAGCATCTGGAAAGACTGAATCGATAAAGGAGAAGGGGAAGGGAAAGAAGGATTTATTAAGTACTTACGTGTCAGGCACTGTGCTAAGCATTTTACAAATATTATTTATAAAATTTGATCCTCACAACAACCCTGGGAGACAGGTTCTATTTTTATCTCCCTTTTATAATTGGGGAAACTGAGACAAAGAGAGGTTAAGTGATTTCCCTAGAATCACACAACTCTGGATCTGAATTCAGGACTTCCTGACCTTAGACCTGAGTGCTTTATACTCTCAACACTGCTGCTACTACAACTACTACTACTATAACCACTGTTACTACTACTACAACTACTATTACTACCACTACCACTACCACTACTACTGCTACTACTACTACTACTACTATTACTACTACTACTACCCTCTAGCTAAATACAAATGCTCAGCATGGACACATTTACAGGTGCATTGGTCTAGGTCCCAGCCCAAACACCTCCAGTTGGATAACATCGACAGAGTTCGGGAATAAAGCAATCCCATCTGGACCAAAGAGCTACAAATCTCCTCAATGTGAGCTGATATAGGATTCCCCCAAAAGAAGGGTTTAACGTGTTTATGCCATCCACTTTCCGGGTTTCCATGAATAGGGACTTTAACTGTGCTTTAAATCATTGATCTGTATATACAGCTAATCAGTCCCTCAGGACCCAGTGAGCAGAACAAATAAAGGTAGGATAGGAAAATAGTAGTGTTACTTGCCTCCTGGGCAATATTGAGAAGGGGTTTTACAGGATCAGACAGGATCAGGAAAAGACCTAAGAGTCCTTCTAGTCCAATCTCCTCCTTTTACAGAAATTGGGGCCAAAGGTCACACAGGTAGTGAGTGACAGACTTACCAAACCCAGGAGCCTTTTCTCCTCACTCTGATGCCTCTTTCAAAGGCAGTAAAATGTGTGTAATTTTTGTGACTATCCCCCTACTTCTTGAGAATGGTTTGGCCCCACCTTCCCCCTTGTCTCTGCCCTACATCAACAAAGCATTCTCTTATAATCTTTCTTTCTACTCCTAGTTGAGAAGGTGAGAGTGTTTATCATATATCAGCTCTTAAAACCTGCTGTTTCCTGAACCTTTCCTTATTGGGTTCCCCTCTCTATACCCGGTCATTAATCCCTTAAATTCCTGGTTCCAAAGGTTGGCTTATAATCTTTCTGCTATCCTGGGTTAGAATTCCTGCTGTCCCCATCCCATTATCAACTCTTAACAATTTTCCTTCCTGAGCCTTTCCCTGTTTGAGTCTCTATTCTCCTTGTTAACTCTTGAACTCTAAGATCCCAGAATGTGATAGCCTTTGATGATGCTTCCTTTTCCCAATTAAATTCCACTTTCTAGCACAGCTCCCATAAAGGAAACATATGCTACATACATAGACATGGGGACTGGCACCTCTTAGAGTTCTCTTACAGGGTGTTCTAGGTCCCACGGGCCTGGTCCTTTTGGGAAAAAAAATCCAAACTGCTAGATAATGGACATACCTAAGACTGTCATTTTGAATCTCACCAAAGGCATGTCAAATCTTCTGTCTATATTGCTCAGAAAGGATGACATAATGCATCTGGTGAAGGCCCATGTGTCTCTTAAGACATGATTCATAAGAGCCAAAAGTAGGACACCAGGGATTATATAGAATAGTTCAGTATCATCAAGTATTTAGTGATTAAAGAAAGCATATCAACTAATGTAATTTTCTCTCTCAATCCACATTTTTTTTAAAAGAAGGACAAGAAGAATACTTTTCTTTGTAAAAGTATGCCACTCATGTTGAGGATTTTCAGGTATAATCAAGGTGAAGTTAGAATGCAAACTTTCAGCTTAAGATGTGCATTGTATAATTTTGACTTCAGGTTCTGGAAGAACAGAAAAAATAACAGTGTATTATTTATTGCTTACTCAGGTTTTAACTTAAAAGAAAGAAATATTTAACTTTGGGAGTATTTTCTTTCTCCCAAAAGAATACAAAAGGGTCTAAGTCATACCTAACTTCATATTCAGTAGAACAGCACAAACCCTTGGGAGCTCTGCAAATGCTAGCAAATGAATATCAAAAATAAGAAGTTTTAGACTTAGAAGGGATGTGGGGAATGAATAAAATATAATTTTTTTAAACAAGAAAAAACAGTAGTAGGGTAGAAAAAAGAAGCAGTACTGGGGTAGGACTAAATGAAAATTTAATACATTAATGTGCTTGATGAAAATCTCTCCAATTATCTTGGAGGCTGGTAATGCTGAAAGAGGGGTTGGGAATAAATTGAGCTTTTCAAGAACATGTGGGTTCTAAAAGGAGGAGAGAAGGCAATAGGAAGCTATGGGGAATGTAGGACGTGTTGCTGATGATTGTTTGCCTGGTCCAGGTCTTCTAAGCAAGGTGCACAACAGAGACAAGGCTTATCAGAGAGTGATGAATACTAGGAATGGATGATATGAGCTAGATGAGGTTACGAGTAGCATTAAAGTGGGCTGAGAGTGGAGGACTATCGTCTAGGCATAAAAAAAAGAAAAGAGACTTTGTTCTTCTAGGGTCTGAAAGCAATGCCATGGCCTTGTGTCGGGAGATGGAAAGCAAAGGAAATTGCCAAGAAAGAATTATAACAGCAAACATTGAAGCCTGAGAAGAATACTGACAAACAGAAAGAATGACAAAGGGAGAGAAGGTAGAAACAGTCATGCTCAAACCTGGCAAGCTAGATGAGACTGCCTGTAGTATACATAATATGTAAATAGTTTGTATCCTGAGACTGATTCACACTTGGGTAAAAATAGCTGTGAACATTACAATGGCTGATTTCATGTGCTATAATATTGCAGGAAAGGTGGGGGAGGGTACCATTAGAGAAAGGAAAGGGCCCAGAGTCTCAGATGTGGAGAGATCTTCACCTCCTTCTCCCTCGGGGTTGGTAGTAGCAGAAATTTAACAGAGAAAAGCAGTTGCGAATGATTTGAAGAGGCAGTTTTCAAAGGAAGGAATCCAAGCTATGAAGAACCCATATAACTTGGTGCTTTAAATCACTAATGATTAAAAAGTCATGAGTTTCCATATCATACCTATCAGACTGACAAAGAAGATAAAAAAAAAGGAAAATTACAAATGTTGGAGAGAGACTGTGGGAAACAGGCACCCTTTTATGCTGTTGGTAGAGCTGCAAATTGGTCCAGTCATTCTAGGAAGTAATTTGGAACTATGTCCCCAAAAGTTACTAAACCATTGTAATAGCAATTTAGATTTGAAGATCTTTCCCACCCATCAATAGACCATATGACCTGCTAACATCAAAGGAAGCCTAACTTACACATGGTGGGAGGAGCTTCCTGACAGGAAAAGGAAGTTGTGTCACAAGAAATGCAGAGAGAGAGAGAGAGAGAGAGAGAGAGAGAGAGAGAGAGAGAGAGAGAGCTGTTATGGCTGCTAATGGCCGTCGTAATAGTTAGAGCTGAACAGTCTGACTTAGACTGTGAATTTGTTTTTGGGAAGACCCCAGCAGGGGGTCAGAGAGGTTTTGGGATGGCAAGGCTCCATGTTGTGATAATATGTATGGAATGCTTTGCTGTTGTGATAGATGGTAGATGGCTTATGGGATATGGTTCTCTGGTGTCTGAATAAATGGTTTACTTCTTCTACCTTCTATGTGAAGAGTCTCATATACTTTGTGATACAGAACCACATAGGCATTTTGACAATTATCATCTATATTGTGATTATTGCCTTACTGAAACAACTGTGTGTACATGAAGCTATATGACTAATAGGCCTACAAAGAGATCCAAGAAAGAGGAAAGGAATCTGTGAGTACAAAAAGTATTTATAGCAGCTGTTTTTACAGTTGTCAAAAACTGGAAATTAAGGGTAGGTCCTCCTACTGGGAAATAGTGAAATCATGATATGGGAATATAATGGAATATTATTGTGTCATCAGAATGGATGAAATGGATAGTTTTAGAGGTAACTAGGTAAACCTCTATGAACTGATGCAGAGTAGATGGAGTCATTCCCTTTGTAAAGATCCATTTAGTCATTGGCTCTTCCTGCTCAGTGGCCAATAAAGGCCATTTTGTCCTTTCCCAGACATCCAAGTTTTTCGACATCACCCAAGTCAACCACATGGCAAATGGTGGTGGAAGTAGCCAAATGTTTTGCCATTGTAAAGTGCCCAAGAGCTGAGCTAGCACATATGGTCCGCTAGACACAGGCAGGGCAGCTCTAGGCATGCTCTATTCCATCTGTAAAATGAGGGTGTTGAACTAAATGGTCTCCTCAATAAGGTTCCTTCAAGCACTAGAGCCATGTTTCTATTGCTCCAGATTTATGAAAGAACATGGAAAAAATTAGCACTGGATATAAAGGCATGGATGAATTGCAATCTATACCAGTGGAGGGAGTAAGATGAGATCACAAATACATTTCAAATACAATATTTTAGTGAGACATTTCCTTTATGGTGAACATACAAAGATGGACGGGGAACCATTTCAACATAATGTTGACCAAGAAATGTATTATTATCTAGTATAAACAGAGAAGAAATGTAATCTTTAAACTCTAAAAAACTTGAAAAAAGTTAAATTCTTAGAAAATGATAGTGTGGCTACTTGGTCAGAAAGTTCACAAAGCTGTTTTTCATTTTGTTCAGTTCAATTCATTCATTTTGTTATTCAGCCAATGGACTGTTTTAAATATCTCTCCTTTCTAGCCCCTTCATGCAAATGACAGGCTCTTTGACTTGAAGTTTAAGGCCTTCTACATGCTAGTACCAATCTACCTACCCAGTCCTATTTTTCAATATTCCCCGTAGCATTCCAACCAAATTGGAATATTACCTCTTCCTTGAACTCATTCTCACTTCTTGAGCATCTGTCTACATCTAGAGTGCTCTGTATCCCCTCCTAATCTCTGTCTTTTCAAATTTCTGTCTTCCTTCAGAGTTCAATTTAAGTACTATATCTTTTTTATTAATTAATTGTAGTTTTCAACATTCAACTTCCACAAGATTTTGAGTTACAAATTTCATTCCCATCTCTCCCCTTCCCCCACCCCAAAACAGCATTCTGATGCATTCTGATTAGCCCTTCCCCCAATCTGCCCTCCCTTCTATCACCCCCCCCACACACACACCCTTTCTCTTATCCCCTTCCCTTCTATTTTCCTGTAAGGCAAGATAGATTTCTATACCCCATTGCCTGTATATCTTATTCCCCAGTTGCATGTAAAAACAATTTTTAACATTCGTTTTTAAAACTTTGAGTTCCACATTCTCTCCCTTCCTCCCTCCCCACCCACCCTCATTGAGAAGGCAAGCAATTCAATATAATACCTTTTCAAAGCTTTCTCCCATCTCCCCAGCCGAAAAGGTTTGCCCCATCTTCAAATTTCTTTAGTATACTTTGTCTGGATTTTCCCTATCATACTCTACTTCATAATATACTTGTTTTGTCCATGTCATGCCCTGTCCCCAGTAGTCCATAAATGTCTTATGGACAGAGACTGTTTAATTTTTAATCTCTGTGTCCCTAGCACCAAAGCACAATGTCATCGCACAAAACAGCTGCTTAATAAATTTGAATGTGATGTCCCTATAGTATATCATTCATAAGGCCAATGAAACAGGTGTACCACCTTTCAGTTAATTGGTTTTGTGTGTGTGTGTGTGTGTGTGTGTGTATCCCTTTTCACTGTCATGGGTGTTTTTTTAATTGTCATTTGTGCTCCAGGCATTAAGTATGACAGAAAGCTTATAGGATGAGTGATGTCAAACTAGAAGGGAACTTAGAGACCATCCAGTGTAATGCCTTTGTTTTATAGATAAGGAACTAAGGCCGTGAGAGGTTAAATGACTTGCCAAAGAACCTGGCTCTTCATGACTTCAATTACAGCACCTTATCTAGGTCTTAAGAAAGATTACCATGGGTCCTATGTAAATTATGCCAGGAATAGGGGTTTATGGGGGGAAAGAAGTGGCGGGGGGAGATTGTGTCATTTCGTGAGATTTTGTTGACTAAAAGTGCAACATCAGAAGTAGGTAACATGCCTTGGAAAACTGTTCCCTGAACTCTTTGCTCCTGCTCAGAGGCTCATGGAAAAGTAGGCAATTGACCATTCTCCTAAGTCTTGCCAACCTTTTAGATGCCATTCCAGGATGCCTTGGAAAGCAAAGAGTTTTTATAATGATTAGTTTTGTGACAGCCAGAGTGTGGACTGGATGATCCCATCAGCTTCAATAATGTGTGTTCTTTCTATTCCAGAGATGATGTAACTGTCCTGGGATCCGATAGGCTGGCCTTGTGAGTTGGCAGCGCTGGCAGCAATGAGCGGGTGCAATAACAATATGATTAGTGGAAGGTCCAGGTCTCTCCCTGCTAAATTCTATAATGATGATGTGCATTCATAGAGCATATTCGCTTCCAATTATCCAAAGCATTTGGACACTAGTCATTTTTGGTGGATTTGCTTTTTACCCAGATCTGAAGTCTGATTGCTCCAATGGCGCCATGAGCTAGGCAATCAGTTGTGTGGGTGCAGCAGACATCTAGCTGGAAGACTGAGCTGTTAGTGAGGGCAAAGGCACTTGATGTCTCCATAATATTGCCTTTCTTACGCAACTGCAATGGAAGAAGTGGAGGAGGGAGAAGGAAGTTAAGATTCTTCAGGTCAATCGAATTCTTACCCTTTTGCATATAATTCTTTCAGTCTTCAAGGAATACATACAGTGAAAAAAGAATCAGACAGCAAATTAAAGGACCTGAGTTTTAGTTCTGGCTTGTCAATAAAGAGTTATGTGTCTTTGGGAAAGTTATTTAACCTACATGATCCTCAGTTTTCCCACTTGTAAAATGATGTAGCATGGCAAAGTGGATAGTGTGTTGAATATGGAGGGAAGAATACCTGGATTTAACTCCTTCCTTTGATGCTGTAAGAGCATGAGCAAGTCATAGCCAGCCTACACCTGTAAGTCATATGTAGATAATTTACAACTGGGTTAATAGCTATGTGGCTGCTCCACCACAGGGCCTTGGCATACTGACACAAAATGAGGATGATATAACTTTGCTTAAGAAGCAATGTGGTAGAGTGGATAGAGTTCCAGACTCGGGGTCAGGAAGCCCTTAGTTGAAATCCTGCTCTAGACACTTGATAGCTATGTGACCCTGCAGAAGTTGCTTGGCCTTACAGATGAGTTTTCTCATCTCTAAAATGGTGATAATAATTCCGTCTATCTCCCAGGGTTGTTGTGAGGATCAAATGTGATTCTCTCTCTCTCTCTCTCTCTCTCTCTCTCTCTCTCTCTCTCTCTCTCTCTCTCTCTCCATATACACATACATATAAGTAATAAATACAATTTACAGTATACAATATATATTATGTATATTGTATCTACACACATATATTAAGATATTGCAAATTTTCAATCCCTATTTAAATGTCAGCTTCAGAGGGTTGTTGTGAAGAGCAAAAACAGCATTGAAAAAGAAAACTCTTTGAAAACTGTAAAGTACAGTACAGACATAAAGAAATAATATAATTGGCATCGCAATTATAAAAAAAATTGCAGTGAACAAAAAGAGATAGAGAGCATTACAAAATGCAAAATGGATAATTTTGATTATGTTAAATTGAAACGTTTTTCTATAAAAAAAGCCAATGCAACAAAGATTAGGAGGGAAGCAGAAAATTGGGAGAAAATCTTTGCAACCAGTGTCTCTGATAAAGGCCTCATCTCTAAAATATACAGGGAACTGAGCCAAATATATAGGAATACAAGTCATTCCCCAATTAAGCAATGGTCAAAGGATATGAACAGGCAGTTTTCAGAGGAAGAAATTAAAGCTATCTATAGGCATATGAAAAATGCTCTAAATCACTACTGATTAGAGAAATGCAAATCAAAACAACTCTTAGATACCACTTCTCTCCTGTCAGATTGGCTAAAATGACAAAACAGGAAAATGATAAATGCTGGAGAGGATGTGGGAAAAATGGAACATTGTTACATTGCTGGTGGAGTTGTGAACTGATCCAGTCATTCTGGAGAGCAATTTGGAACTATGCCCAAAGGGCTATAAAAATGTTCATACACTTTGACCCAGTAATACCACTTAAAGGGTTGTATCCCAAAGAGATCACTCAAGTGGGAAAAGGACCCATATATACAAAAATATTTATAATGGCTCTTTTTGTAGTAGCTAAGAATTGGAAATCAAGGGGATGCCCGTCAATTGGGGAATGTCTGAACAAGTTGTGGTATATGAAGGTAATGGAGTACTATTGTGCTATAAGAAATGGGGATGATATAGACTGCATAACAACCTGGAAAAATCTACATGATATAATGCTGAGTGAGCGGAGCAGAACCAGGAGAACATTATATACAACCACAGATGTATGGATTCTGTGAGGACTAACCCTGATAGACTTTGCTCTTCTCAGCAACACAAGGTGCAAAGACAACTCCAAAGGACTCACAATGGAGAATGCTATCTACATCCAGAGAAAGAACTATGAAGTGTGAATGCAGATTGAGGCACACTTTATGCCTGCCTTTTCCCCCTTTTTTTCTCCCTTTTATTTTTGTTTTTGGGGTTTGTTTTTGCTTCTGTTTCTTCTTTCTCATGATTCATTCCATTGGTCATAATTCTTCTTCACAACTTGACTAATGTATAAATAAGTTCAAGGCGAAGTTATACGTAGAAGATATATCGGATTCCATGCCGTCTTGGGTAGGAGGAGGGAGGGGGGAGAATAAAATCTGGAACTCAAAATTATGTAGAACCGAGTGTTGTAAACTAAAAATAAAAAATTTTTTTAAAAAATTACAGTGTAAAGGATGGGGTGGAGAATAGAAAGATACTCATTTATAAATGTAAGCAGCTTAGGTATCCATCACTGTTGTCTTTCACATGCATTTTCTATTATGTCCTCTTTAAAAACGAAAAAAAAAGTTCATTGTTCATGCCATCCTTCTATGATTAGAAACACAGATCTAGGAATAATGTCATAGTGTTTCTTGGAATTGCTGACCTGATGCATGATAAATAGTTCTGCCTGTGAACATGCCTAGCAAAGTAATTGATTCCCATGCCCACATATGCACAGGCACGCAGCCTATTGCTCCTGTTTATCATTAGAACTACATGGAAGGGACAAAGAGGTTCATGTGCCCAGTGCAGACAAAAAGAAAGTTAATTAAAAGGCATTCCTCATTGTCCAGAATTTCAGTAATAAATGCTATAAAGAATGCACACTGAACAAAATCCTTTGCTCTGTGGTCACATTTTGCAGCTTCCTTTTCAGAGTTATGAGAGTATCCCCCCAAGGAACCTTCTCATTCCCTGTTTAAACTGCTCTGAGTCCCAGCTAAGGAATCACTGGCACTAGATAAACATGAGAACAACAGTAATAATTATTTAATCCCCAGTACTGCTTGTCCATGAAGATCATTACATTTATTGCCTCTGCTGGCACATATTTTGTAAAGCCCCAGACATTGGATACTGTCTGCTAATGATGCCGGTTTAATGTTTATTCATAACTAATCATCTTTAGAAAAGGAGGTCGGAAAATTACTAACTCGATGACCATTCCATGGGATTCATTTACAGCAAACAAGTCAAACAATTCTCATTTAATTGTAAGGAACGAATATGATGATCCTAAGTGTCAAAACTCCGCAGAATGCCTCTTTATTAGCAAGATGTCATAAATGAATATTGATATTCTGGGTATAATAGATTTTTGTTTGTGGAGGAGAAGACAGGGCAATTGGGGTTAAGTGACTTGCCCAAGGTCACACAGATAGTAAATGTATAATACATATTTTTCCCTTCCTCTCTCTGCTTCTTTGTTATTTTCTTAGTGTTTAAGCAAGTCAGCTTTGAAGGAGTTGCTGTAGGGATAATGTTCTATTAGCAATCAATATTTTCCTGGACTCAAAAAGTAGCTTAGAAGCCCCTGACCATATAGTTTCTGTTTGCTTTGCTGTCTTCTATCCAGATGGAAACTCTTAATTGTCTTCCTGAGATTTGGCCTCAGTCTGATTGTCAAGAGAACAATTAGAAATGGAGGAGTTTTACACTGTTGCTGTTTTTTCAAAGAACATTAGATTTTTTTTTTCAAATATAATACTTGCTTTGATAACTTTATGACAGTACTACTATAGAAATTCTTGGACTTCTCAGATTCTGATGATCTAATTCAACATCTCAGTTTCAAAATAGGAGTAATATCTTGATATTGTTATTTTCTGTTATATTTTCTACTTTGTGCTGGACATAAATCAATCGTGGTGAGGTGGGGGGGAGTCTTTCAAAAATTTTCCCTTTTCATTTTCTTCTTCACAATGTCGGTCGAGAACTTGGTGCTGCAGAAGGCTTTTAAGTTCTCTCATTTCCATCTGTGATTTGTTCCTGGTCCATGGTAGACACTTAATAAATATTTATTGAATTTTGTTAAAATGTTTAATCTATACATGTGACATAAATGATAGAAGACTATAAAGGGAGGTGCCATGTTTGGCCAGGAATGGGAGGTGATAAGTGATGGTCAGACCCTGTTTGGAGTATTACTTTCAGTTCTGGGTATCCTATTTTTAGCAAGGACATTGGTAAGATGAAGGGTGTTGAGAGGAGAGTAACACCCTGAAAGTCCTTAGTGAACAGCTTTAAGCTTTTGCCATATGAGAATTTGTTGAAGGACCATCGCTGATATTTAATCTGGAGAAGAGAAATTTAGGGAAAACATGATAACAAGTTGAAGAACTGTTATTGTATGGAAGGGATTGGAATCATTCTATCTTGCCCCAAAGGACAGAAATGGAAGCAGAGAGTGAAAGTTATTTTGTTGTTCAGTCATTTTCAGTTGTATCTGACTCTTTGTGAAGCCATTTGAGGTTTTCTTGGTAAAGATACTCAAGTGGTTTGCTGTCTTCCTGACTTCAGGCTTGGCACTCTACCCACTGCACCACCTAACAGGCCTAGATATGGAAGTTATAGAGAGGCAGTTTGGGGCTAGATTTAAGGAAAAAACCCTCAAACAATTATTAAGACTCTTCTAAAGTAGAATGCAATGTCCCATGAGGTGGTGGGCTACCCTTTGATAGAAATCTTCAAGGAAAGGTGGGAAGGTTTCTTGACAGATACACTTTTGTTTGAGTATGGGCTGGACTCTGCAGCCTCTTAGGTCCCTTCTAATCGTGAGGGTCTATGTTTCAGCATGTTTTCCAAAGGAGAGCTCTGTTAACTCCTCAATTTGAGGATTGGGAAAGAAGGGAGGAGGGGGGATAAATTATGTCTCAGCATGATATGATGGAAAGAACATTATATTTGGTTTGAAAAGACTGCAGTTTGTGTCCCAACTCTGGGTTTAACTTCCTGTAATATCTTGGGCAATTCGCCTAATATCTCTAAATCACAATTTCGTCATCTGTAAAATGGGGATAGTAATACATAACTACCTCATGAGGTTGTTGAAGTTCAAATGAGACAATATATTTCAAAACACTTCATAAATCTCAGCTTTTATATAATGGAGACATTATTTGCACTCTTTTCTTACATATTTGCCGTGAGGATAATGTTGGTGGAACTGTTTCATAATCCAATACTTCAATGAATATGTGAGAGGAGTTTCCCCAGATTTCAACCCATTCCTGCTAGTTCATCCTAAGCTGTTCTTATCCATGTCTTTCCATAAGTTTGCTCTCTATGGGGGCAGGAGCACTTGATGTACTGGGATCCTTTTTCAAATTTTCTTGACAACACAAGGATACCAATGGAGCATGAGGCATATCCAACTGTAACAAGTATATTGCTAGCGCTGTTGTGGCTGTGTAAGACCAACAACACCAGCACACAGAAGGGATGCCAGCACAGGTTCTTTGATCTGCTTTTCTAAGAAAAGCAACTTTAAAGGGTTAACAATCTCACTTTAATCAAGCACACATATATCATTCACTTAGTTCGGGGGAAATGCCAGCACCCTGATCTTCAGAGCAAATACAAACAGAAATTACAAACAGCGACAATATAAACAAAACAAACACATGCTGTTATCAACAGACAGGCCTCTAGCCATCTGACCAAAGAATTAAATAGTTCCCAGAGAGAGAGGCACCAATATCTGGGTTTTCAAAGCCGGGGGCCTCCAGCAACTACCCAGAGTCTCATCTGGTCAAATCACACAACACTCTTCCAGTGAGTGAGACCCCCAAACAAAATGCTCACCTCTGAGTTTCTATACCCTGTTCAGGGTCAAAGGGCATCACAACCATGGGACTCAAACCTATGTGAATTAGGCTTTCCCTTGACGTAAGCAGGTCATCAAAGACTCTGATTTAATCAAAGAAATAAAGGCCAAACTCATCAAAGTCTTGATTACTTTACTTTGATTACCTCAGTGCTCCAAAGGGGAAAACTGTAAAAACGTCCCACCCTAATTACCAGTACACCAACTGTTCTTTTTATATCATTTTCCCATATAAGAAGTAAGTTATCACTATATTGTTGTTCAGTTGTGTCTGACTCTTTGTTACTCCATTTGGGGTTTCTTGGCAGAGATACTGGAGTGGTTTGCCATTTCATTCTCCAGCTCCTTTTACAGATGAAGAAACTGAGGCAAAGGAGGTTAAATGACTTGCCCAGGCTCACACAGCTAACATGTGTTAGATGATAGATTTGAACTCAGGAAGATAATCTTCTTGACTCCAGGCCCAGCACTGTATCTACTACACCACCTAGCTGCCTTTGAGGAGACAGTCCCTGTTTTACAGTTGATTTCTACTGTTTATTAAAATTGAATTATCTTTGGGGCAGCTAGGTGGCGCAGTCAGTAGAGCACCGGCCCTGGAGTCAGGAGGACCTGAGTTCAAATCCGGCCTCAGACACTTGACACATGTACTAGCTGTGTGACCTTGGGCAAGTCACTTAACCCCAACTGCCCTGCCAAAAAGCCAAAAAAAAAAAATTGAATTATCTTTCCTCATATTAATGTCATCTTTCTATACATTACAAGTTTCCTGAGGATAGGGCCTAGGTCTAAGTTCCACTCCTTAGAATTGTAATCATTGCTCCAGGCATTATTTTAAAAAATGAAAGTAACGTGGATTGTCACAAAATATTTATTTGGATTTCTTAACACTTCCCTATATCTAGCTCAAAATAGCTTTCGGATATTTCACAACTGTACTGTGTGGCAAGACTCAAGACACACAGATTTGGGGGTGGGGTTGGGGGCTGGAAAGAGATAGAATAGACTCTTACCGTGGGTCAGAACTCAAAAGTTTTTCTGTGATGTTACAAGTAAGTAAGGGGGAAGTGTACCCCACCAAAAGCTCAAGTGAAGAAAAGTTCAGTAACTTTTTTTCAGAAAAATGTATAGTTTGGTACAAATGATAGAAGTCAACTATGGAAAGACATAGCACTCTCCCTTTGATTTCTTCAAACCATTTCATGGTCAGTGACCTACTGAGCAATCAACTCAGTTCATTGTATCAAGGAGAGGAAGCATGTTACCTTCACTAAGAGATGTTATGTACATTTCTAATAAAAGATCTGTCTTCACAATTTCTTGGAATGTCACTGATGGGCTCTGCAGAAATAGCAATCAAAAAGCTCTTATTTTTTCACTTATATATATATATATGTATATGTATATACATATATACGTGTATATATACAGAAGTCCATTTGCTAACTCTCTCCTCTCCCCATTTTTTACATGAGGTACTCATTCTCTCCATTCATATTCTCTAATAAGGTCCCTACCCTTCACCTCCTTCCTACTCCAATATGGGGCAGGCTAGTTTTTCCCTGAAAGGCAACAAAACTGACCCTGGGAATTTATTGTCTCAAAGATATATGGCTCGAGCTGTACTCCCCTTGATGGCATCTTCTTGGTGGCTTCTGAATGTCTTGACATGGCTTCTTGGTCACCTAACAGCATAAAAAAGCACACCCCAGTAGAGACAGGCACTTCAGACTTGGTAGATGTTCTAAGGGCACAGGAATCACCCATACTCTGCCATGATGACCAGACAAGTTTCCATATGAAGACAAAGGATAGGGTCGGGTGCAGGGAGGACAGGCTAAGTGCTACAGAGTATTTGTTGAACATAATTTCTTAGCTATGGCTAAATAAATCTCCTTTTCTTAATTGTTGAATGACCTATGGGTACTTCATTTCATTCCAACAATGAACCTGATCTAACAGGCCTCATTACACTTCCTCCCTTGGCAGTCTTCACTGCTGTTAATGTGACCAGCAACAGAGATTTTAGATATAATTCTCATTTGATAACCCCAGGAGTGTTGACTAACTTTGGCTTTAATCAGAGAATCAAGGTAATTCTGGCATTTCAGGAGAACGGAAATTTCCAGAACTTTGGAATTAGTGAAACTAAATCCAAATCTTGCTACTGATCCTGCTAGTATGACCTTAGTAAAATTATTTAAACTCCCTAGGCTTCAGTTAATTTAACTAAAAACATGAGAGGGTTGTTCTAGAGGGCTTCTGAGATTCCTTCCAGCTCTGGATGTATGATGCTATAAAAGCTATTGCCGTCAAAATTTAAATATTCCTTAACAATTCCTTTGTGGAAGGAATGATTCTTACTAGCTACCAAAGAATGGATCATTTCCATTTAGCCCCTAGCTTATGCTATGTAGTCAAAGGCACTAGAATAATGTAATTCAATTGCAGAACTCAGGTTTTAATTCCAGTAATAGATTCAGGACACTTTTCCTTTTCAGTTTCCTTATATCATTCAGCATAAAAATATCAGACTAAATATTTTCTAATTCTGGTCAGACAAGGCAGGCCATTGATCCAAGCATATTTGTCTTTCATTACTTTTGTCTTTTCATTTTAAGACTTAGCAATCACAAATCATATACCTCAATGTCCTCTACTCTTCTCCATCCCATCTGTTCAGCAGGTGAACTCTGGATTTATGCCTTTTCCATATCATACTTATCGCTCCTCCCAATCCTTTGTAATATCACTGCATGGTGCTGGATAAAGTAAAATGGTAAAACCTCCTTCAGATAATCCAGGACTACTCAGATTCTCCACCTCCTGAACAATTAAATGCTAAAGGCATTACAGCATTCATAGATAAGTCACTTGCAGTACCTGTCACTGGGGCAGCCAGGTGGCATAGTGGATAGATTGCCAGGTCTGCAGTCAGGAAGACCCAAGTTCAAATCCAGCCTCAGACACTTACTAGCTGTGTACCCCGAGCAAATCACTTAACTTTATTTGCCTCAGTTTCTTCATCTGTAAAATGAGCCAGAGAAGGAAATGGCAAGCCACTCCAGTATCCTTGCCAAGAAAATCCCAAATGGTATCATGAAGAGTCAGGTATGACTGAAAACAACACAACAAAATAACCTGTCATTATTTTAAAAAAAAAAATCATTGGCCAATGCAGGCCAGTGTTACTGGTCAATTAAGAAAATAGAGAATTGTTCTGTCTTTTGACCATTTGCCTTTATTCAATTAAATTCACTAGACAGTTATTGAGCACCTTCTATGTGTTATGCACCATGATTATGGTTATGTAGTGCTATACATTATAGGATCATAAATTTAAAGCTGGCCTTTGAATATAACTCCCTCCTTTTATAGATAAGGAAACTGAAGCTCAGGGAGATTGACTTGTCCAGGATCAAACAGGTAGTGTCTTAAGCACAATTTCAACTCAAGTCTTCCTGACTAGTGTGCCTAGCACTCTATCCATTGTGTCTTCTAGCTACCATAACCATTATGTTCATCTATAGCTAGTGCTCAGTCATACATGTTATCTCCAAGTTTTAATAAATTTCAAAAGTCGCTTGTTTGTTTATCCTTCTCTCCCTCTATTTACCCTATCCCTCCTCAAAAGTTTAATTTACTTCTGATCACTGTTTCCCTAATCCGCACATGCCTTTGAGTTCTTCCTTTACGCTGTCCCCTTGCCCTCCTATTTCTTTCTAAGTTAAGAAGCTTTTATACTGTGCTAAATGC
Source organism: Trichosurus vulpecula (assembly GCF_011100635.1). Classification (NCBI taxonomy): domain Eukaryota; kingdom Metazoa; phylum Chordata; class Mammalia; order Diprotodontia; family Phalangeridae; genus Trichosurus; species Trichosurus vulpecula. The sequence continues at coordinate 415,828,561 of NC_050574.1, read as the reverse complement.
ATGCTATTCCCTCTTTCAGCCAGCTCCAGTGAGAATAAGTTTCCCATAGTACTCAACCTCTACCATATCTTCCCCTCCACTATAGCAGTTCTTTCATCCACACCTCTTTTGTATGGAACGATTGCTCCATTTTGCCTCTCCCTACTAAATTACAAATATCATTTTCCCATGTAAGAAGTAAACAATTTAACCTTTTAAAATCGTTTACAATTGGTCTTTGATGTTTATATTCTTATATTTCTCCTGATTCTTGTAAGTTAAATTTTCTGCTTAGTTATGGTCTTTTTCACAAGAATACCTGAAAGTCCTTTAGTTCATTAAATATCCAATCTTTTCCCTTGCAACATTACACTCAGCTTTGCTGGGTAGGTTATTCCTGGTTCCAAACTCAGATCCTTTGCTCTTTGGAATATTATATTCCATGCCTTTTTGTCTTTTAATGTAAAAGATGCTAAATATTATGTTATCCTGACTGTAGCACCACAATATTTAAATTGTTTCTTTCTAGTTGCTTGCAATATTTTCTCCTTGACCTGGGAGTTTTGAAAATTAGCTATAATATTCCTTTGAGTTTCCATTTTGGCCTCTTGGGTGATGATCAGTGGGTTTTTTTTCAATTTCTATCTTACCCCCTAGTTCTAGAACTTTAGGCCAAGTTTCCTTAATAATTTTTTGAAGTATAATGCCTAGGTCATTTTTTTTAATCTTAACTTTTAGATAGTCTGATAATTCTTACATTATCTCTCCTTGATTTGTTTTCCAGGTCATTTGTTTTTCTAATGAGATGTTTCACACTCTCTTCTATTTTTTCATTCTTTTGATTTGTTTTACTATTTCTTGAGGTTTTATGAAATCATTAACTTCCCCTTGCCCAATTCTAATTTTTAAGGAGTTATTTTCTTCAACAAGTTTTCAGATCAATTTTTCCAATTGCTTGACCTTCTTTTTATAACTTTCTTGCTTTTCTTGTGTTACTCATTTCTTTTTCCAATTTTTTCTCAACCTTGCTTATTTGATTTTAAAGTCCTCTTTAAGCTCTTCCAAGAACACTTTTTGAGCTTGTGACCATTTTACATTTTTCTTTGAAGTATTACAAGAAGTTCTTTTATCTTCTTCTGAGTTTGAACTTCTCTATTATTATGGTAGCTCTCTATAGGTGGGTTCATTCTCCATTTTTTAACTCATTTTAACAGCCTATTTCTTGGCTGTTAACTTTATGTTAGAGTCAGGATCTGCTCCCAGGATTTTGGATAATGTCTTAGGCTTCAGGTTTTTCGTATTATTGTTTTGTGGACTCTATGTGGGGAGCTTAGGCCTCTTAGTTCTTCCAGTATTCTATAATCCAAATCCAGGTGTGGTTACTGCTACTCTGGATCTCCGCCTTTGAGCCAGGACCAGAACCTCCTAGCCTATTGCCACGGCAAGCACTTGTGCTCCCTATAGTCCCTCAGATGATTTTAAACATCCTCTCACCCCTCTGCCCTGGAACTGAAACCAGGGATTCCACTCTCCTATGAATGACCACAACCAGCAAAGCCCCCTTCCCTCTATGACCACACTTATCAGAGTGTTCTCACTCCTTCTTGCCCATAGCTATAGCCTGGGACCCCATCTAGTCACTCCCCCTGTGTCCCACATCCAGTACCCAGGACCCTCATAATCTTACCCCAATCAGCCACCCAACCCCCACCCTATCTGTGTGGCAAAATCTCCTGAAACTAAGGCTACTGCCTACACAGCTGCTCCCAGGGCTTAAAGTTTGTTGATTTGGTGATATCTGCCCAGAGGTATGTGCACTTTAATCAGGCCCCTACTGTAGGAGGTGAGGTCTTTTGTAATGTCCTCCCAAGTTGTCTCAGTCTGAGTAACTGCCTAAACCCAACTTTTAATTATTTCTGCTGTGCTAAAATTTAATTTGAGGCATCATTTTAAATTATTTCTGGGGAAATTTGGGAGAACTTGGCAGTTTCCTGCCCTATTCTGCCATCTTCCCACAATTTGCCAACATAGGCTTTTAGTGGAGGTGCCATTTTTAGTTACTATTTATTTTGGAGAAGGGTTCATAACTACTGCCTGTCTAAAATGAAGATAAAAAGAAATTACAAATGTTTTTCTGGAAGTCATAATCTTGTCTCATAGAAGAGGATCATCTTAACATAATTGCCACTGTGTTTGGCACAGTGTTTGATCCTTTATCATTAATCTAAAAACATGATCTGCCTAGGCTGGGATAAGAGGCAATGGTAGTAGCAAGAAAGGGAGTTGCAAAAGGAAGTATGTTGGCATGTTGAACTACCTATCATTTTCCACAATATATCAGAAACAAACACTTTGCATTGCCTTATTAGTTAATTGTCTTCACCAATGGGCAGATTTTTGTAACAGGTTTCATCATTTATTAAGTCTACAATGTGTTAAGTTCCAAAATTAACATGCTCACTGACACAGAATTGCATTTTCATGGTGTGCACTTTGATTTTGACATTTTTCCCTCCCTGTAGTACATGGACAGCCTATTCTAAACTATCAGATCTTTCTACTTTGGTATATTTTGGGGTATAAATTTAATGTCCTGTCTTTGATTAGGAAAAAGGATTGAGTAACAAACTTTGAAAGCGAGGCTGCCAATACATGTTGACAAACAACCCAGATGTACTTGCTGGGCCTATGGAAATCTAGTTGAAACAAATCTCCCTCCCTCCTTGCAATATTTTAGTAGCATCTTAGAACACAAAAAGATGCTTTGTGAGATGTTCAAAAAGCAATCTGATGCCATTTCTTGTGATTAAAATCTAACCAAAAGGGTAAATTTAATTATGTTACCCAACACTTGAAGTCTTGGTACAAATCCAACATAATGGATTAGCCTCAGATATCATAGTCTTATGAAGAGTAGCAACTAGCCAGCTAGTGGTCAAAACCTTTTGCTGATCAGCTAATTAGACCATTCACTACATGTATACTTAAAAGAACAGAAATGTTGGAGTTGTGAAGATTTATGTAACAGTTTCTTAATACTTAGAGCTACTGGAGATCTAAAATATGACCAATGAATAGAGACTATACCTGCATTTCCATTGTGAACTTTCAATTTCAGTGGTTGTTATCAATCAATAAATTACCATGTCCTACTGTTGGATGGGAGGAAAAACAAAAGGTGACCCAAAGGAGGAGTATTAATGACCTGGTTACAATTCATTAGGAACACCTGAGAGCTTCAAGGGAAGACTCACACACTGAGCAGAGATGCATAGGATCTAATCGCGGAAAAGAAAGAAAGGAATGGCAAGATAAATCTAGAACTCTTCCAGGTTAGGTTTACCTGAAGAAACCTAAATGTATTATTTGCCACTGAAGACAAAAGATCTTAGTAACCTCAAATTTTAGAAATTGATATGCTAACAATGTGCTCAGGGTCCCTTTTGAGGGCTTATATAAATGCTTTATTCATCTTTTGCAGCCTTCAGTCGAAAGCCACAGGGTTCGGTGGGGAGAAGGGTTTCAATCACTTAATGAAAATGCACATACTCAGGGGCAAAGCCATAAGCTATGAACTCCCTGTCACGGGATCACTGGAAGGACCCTTAGACATCATGTAGCCCAATCTTCTAATTCAAGAGTTTTTTAACCTTTTTCAGGTCTTGGATCCCTTTGGCAGTTCAGGGAAGACTATGGACACCTTCTCAGAATAATATTTTTAAGTAATAACAATATTTATATAGTGCCGTGTGTGTGTGTGTGTGTGTGTGTTCAGTCATTTGACCCCATAACAGCAATAGTGTTTTAAGAACAACTCTGAGTGACTAAGTCATTTTGACTATTATAAATACACAAATTAAAAATGCAAGAAGTTATTGGCAATCAGAGAAAAATAGAAGTACATATGAGAAATAGAAGTATTATAGAATAATTATATATATGTAGATATATGTATACACACATGTGAGTGTGTGTGTGTGCGCACGCGTATGTGTGCATGTAATGATAGCCATTTCTAGGGCAGGTGTAAGAGGAAGGACGAAAGAAAGGAAAACAAAAGAATTTACATGATAACTGTGTTGTATATGTGGAGGGAGGAGCAAATTGTAGATTGTAGCTCCAATGGTAGATCTGCAATTTTATGTGCAATCATACTGTGTTATAAAAATTCTTGTTTTCTTCTGTGAATTGTAAAGAAAAAGATACTACAGTGGTTTGCCATTTCTTTCTCCAGCTCATTTTACAGATGAGGAAACCAAGGCAAACAGAGCAAAGTGACTTGCCCAGGATCACACAGCTAGTAAATAATTGCCTGAAACTAGATTCGAACTCAGAAAGATGAGTCTTTCTGACTCCACGCCTGGCACTCTAACCACTGTACTACCCAGCACTACAGAGTGCCTTAAGATTTGTGAAGTGCTTTACATGCGCTATTTCATATCATCCTCACAAGAACCACGGGAAGTAGAGCCGATTATTATTCTCCTTTCACAGATGAAGAAACAGTCTGAGAGGTCAAGTGATTTACTCGGGGTCACACAGCTTGTACATGTGTGTCACAAGACACATAAGATTGCAAAGGAAATCGATTATATTAAAACAGAGTTGCATTTATCCCAATTTAAAAATCACTGCTCTGATTTTACAGATGGAGAAATCGAAGCCCAGAGAGTTTAAGCAACTTGCCCAAGGTCACACAGGAACCACGGATAGGAGCCTACAAAAGTTTCAAGGATTTCTAGAGCTTTAATTGGAAATGTAATCATTGGGGTGGGGAAAGATTTTGTTTTTAAAGTGGTAACAATAGATCGTATTATTTGAGGAGGATTTCTGCAGACACATATAGCATAAAAGGGGGCAATTAGCAGTCAGAAGCAGCTAGCAGCTAGAAAGAACTACACTTTGAGACATTCCAGTGTACTAGGATCACAATGAATTATATGGATTAGAGCTAAATTACAGCTCTACAAGGTGGGCTTCTTAGTCCTTGCTGTGAACAGAGGCCCTGTTAAAATTTAATTTGAAGGAAAATAGGAAACCAGGGAAGGATCATATCAAAGCACTCTTCTGAATAAAAAAAAAATCCTCCAAATTCCATTTCACACCTATCAACTATTTTAGTGGGTGAATTTGAAAGTAGGCATGCTTATGAACCTGATACAGGCAAAATTAATAAATAGGCAGAATATGGGTGGGGTAGCCATTTTACCTTTTTAAACATTTATTTCATTTTTAATTTATGGAATAAAACAAGCATTTCCATAACATAGTACAATAAGACAAAAAATAAAGATGATTGCCCATGAAGCTGCAATCTACTATGCACAACTTTCTGTTTTTTTCAAATACACTCCATTTGAGAATTCCCACTTAGGACCAGGGGAGGGAGATCTTTTAATGCTATTCTGGAGTCTTTCCCATAAATTCAAGGTAAAAAATATTTACTAGGCCCCTCTGTATAAAGTTTTGTTATAAGAGTTAAAGTAATAGACTAACTGATGGTAAAGTGATATCTGCTCCACCCTCCTCATTAATATTCACATTTAAAAACAAGATTTCAGGGAGAGCACAATCTGAATAAGAAGCAATATTAATTGCTAATGACAAATGTCTTCCACAACGTCAAAATGGGGCAAAAAGCATATTTTTGAAATTTATGAGCATATCGTTAAGATTGTTCTAAAATGGATGATTAAATGAATGTCTTGTAAATGTTAAGAAGGAAACTGATCATCCATCTGAAGGAGGCTCAGTCTCAGTCTCAAAAAAAAAAAAGAAAGAAAAAGAAAACATGAGTTTATATATAAAATATACTATAAAATATTGTGATAGTACATACATATTGTGATATATTATAAAAGTATATGTTATATGATGTGATATATTATATAATATATTGTGATATTGCTATATATTATAAAATTTATTACATTATGATATTATATATTTAAATAATTTATTATATTCACATATTTAGCATTACTTATAAAATTATCTATTAAATTATAGTGTTACCCATAAAATTTTATATTATATTATGTCATATATTATTGTAATATATAATAATATATGATTAACGTAATATATATTATTACAAAATAAATAAAATATTACAATATACAATTATATTATATATTCTAGCATTAAAATGGTGGCTCAAATCCTGCCTCAGACACTTCATAGCTATGACAAATGAGCAAGTACCATCCTTGTTAAAGCTCAGTTTCCTCATATGTAATATGAGAATAATAAAAGCACCCACCTCAGAGGTCTGTTGAGGATCAAATGATAGAACGAAGTGATCTGTAAACTTCAAAGCACTATATAAATGGTGGCTATTAATGCTGATTAACCAATCTGTATTAACCTGAGAGGAGGTATATTCTGGCATGCTGTATAGCTCTGACCTTTGTCCTGGCCCATTCAAGGTTTTGATCCATTATCTTAGATGAAAATGCAGAAAGCGTATTTATTAAACTGGAAGATAACAAAGCTGAGAGGGAGAGCTGAGTGACAGAATCAGGATTCAAAATTATTATAGGCCAGAATAACCAGCTGAAATCAAAAAGCTAAAACTTAATGGGAATATAGAAGGTAAAATCCTGAATTTATTATTATTATTATTATTAGTAATTATTACTGTTCCTCTCATGGGGCTTAGAAACCTCTCTCTAATAGCACATATGGTGTCTGCTTTGCCAATTATAATCTTAGAGTTGCCTGGGGCACTGATTGGTTAAGTGACTAGCCTAGGATCACAGAGGCTTGTGTCAGGGACAGCATTTGAAAATCAACCAAGGCTAACTCTCAGCACACTTCACCATGCTACTTCTTAATCTTTCATGTTTGAAGAATTAACTACAGAGGGCAGACTGGGGAGCACCTGGCTTAATAACAGTTACTATGAAAAGATATACTCGAAAAGATATATAGGTTTTGAATGAAGTTTGGTAGTTAAATTTGACTTTCTAAAAAAGCTAATGTAACCTTTATATCGATCGAAGTAGAGTCAATCCTAAACTTTCCTATGGGTAATGTTCCTGGAAGATGGTGTGAAAATAAAAACACAAATGTTGATACATTTAAGTTATGGGAAATGGAGGTTATGTTCCCATGACCACTAAAAACTGTAATCTTTTACTAGAGATCTCTGAAAATCACTTTTCTGCATATGATTATTTATAGCTAAACATTAATTCTGATAATATTCACTTTTCCTAACACAGTAACCATGAAATAATGCATAAATGCAGGGGGAGAGGAGAGGCAACCTAGAAGGGAAGAGAGGGGTAGGGTCTGAGTGTCAGAAGAACCCAGAGGTAAGAAAAGGAAAAGGGGCAACCTGCCATCTCTCTCTCTCTATTTTTTTTATTTTTGCTTTTTGGCAGGGCAATCAGGGTTAAGTGACTTGCCGAAGGTCACACAGCTAATAAGTGTGCGTCAAGTGTCTGAGGCCAGGTTTGAACTCAGGGCATCCTGACTCCAGGACCAGTGCTCTACTCACTGAGCCACCTAGCTGCCCCCAACCTACCATCTCTAATCTCACTTTAAGTTGGTTGAACTGTTTCCCAATGAAAAGCACATGCCTCCAGATGATTTCTGGCACAGTCCCAGCTTGGAGTGCCTGCCTGCTGCACAGGCATCTAGGGAGGTGGAGTGAGGTGGGGAAGGCCAGAAGCTCCAACAACAGCAGAACACCAGAGAGACAGCCATCTCATTGACCCACAAACTTCACGCCTTTTCCATTTTTTTCAACTGCCTCATTCCACCTTGAGAGGTTAGTTTGGCACCTTCTGGAGTGGATTCACAAACCTTAGAACTACTTTCCTTCTTTTTGCAATATAAACTTGCCCATAGCCCACCTCTCTCTTTCGTTTTTCTTCTCTACCGTAAATAGCCTCAAATGTGCATGGTTGCCAATGCGAAAGTCAAAATGAGGTTACTAATAAAATCACAGCAATGCTTGAAGTGGCAAAAGTTGAACTCAAGATTGCTGAGGATTGACTGTACAAAGTTCACAGCTGTATTATATGCTCACCAGACCACATCTGGAATTGTACGTGCAGATCTGCGCACCAAACTTTTAAGAGAAACATCGACAAGTTAGAGTTAGGGGAAGTCAACTAGGATAGGGAAGGGTCAGGAACATAACAGTACTTAAGAGATGGTTAGAGGGCCTCCAGATGCTTAATCTGGAAGAAATTAGTAGTGTTCAGACAGAGTCTAGATGATGGCTCATTAGAAATATTGCAAACAGGATTCTAGTATTTGGTGACAGGTTGGATGAGATGACCCATCAAGGTTCTTGGCAACTTTAAATTTCTATGACTGAATTTTAGGCATTAGCAATAGGGCATTAGCAGAGAAAATTGGGGAAGGCTTATAATCTTCCCTTGGATCCCTACAGTCTGGCTATTCATGTCAGTCCTCCATGTCAAAAACAAAGATTTTCATTATATATGTGCACATGTATATATACATACATACATATATACATACATACACATACATACGCATATGTAGGTGTGTATATATGTATATAACATATATATGTGTGTGTGTGTGTATACATGTATATATTTTATTTATATACCTTTTATAGAGGCAGTATGGGGGATACAAGGCCACCTTGGGAGTCAGGAAAACATGAATTCAAGAACCATCTTTGACTCATACTAACTGTGATGCCATGAACAAATCACTTAATCTCTCAATTTGTCAAGCAACCTTCTAAGATTCTAAGTTACAGAAGAGCTGTCGATTTGAATCAATTGAGGGACTTCGCACACCAGGAATTGCTACACCAAAGAAATCACAAATCTTACCCCCCCAAAAAATATTTTAATTGCTCTCTGCATATGTATCACTTAAAAAAATGTATTCAGTTTCAAATGCTTTCCTTCACCTCCAACCCTCCTCCATCCATTAAGAAGACAAGAAATACAATACCCATGATCTGTATGAAATCACATGCGTATCACTCTTAAGAAAAATTAAATCCTCAACAACCATGGCCTTCTCCCCTTCCCCCAAATTAAAAGGAGTTGATTCTCTTGCTAGATTGCCTTGCAAAACATTGTCAAGCTAGAGCTCATTATCAGCCAGAGTTTCAGGTCTCGTTCATTTCTTCCCCCAGATATTCAGAGATTTGGTATTATAAACCTCATTTCAAAAGTTTATTATGGGCCAAATAACTAGCTTGGAACAGCATTCCATTTAAACACACGGCAGGCTCTAAAATTACTGCACCACATGAACTGCTAAAATGAAAAATAACTTTTTAAAAAGCACAGGGTTGTCAAGCTTCATTTTTGCTAAAAGTGGCAAGGATATTAAAACCTTCTGCTGCCTCTCTGAACTGATCTTTAGATGAGGTGGGAAAGGCATATCTTTATAGAAGCTACTTTTATTCCTATCCAGGTATTTCTTTCTAAGCATTAATAATTATAAGAATTCAAAGAATATTCCTGGAAGCATCCAAGGCAGCATTTGAATTCTTGTTCCTATTCCCCATGCTTTCCCAGAATTCATAATCCCTTTCATAGGAAATGTCAAGTTTTTAGTGAAGATGTAAAGGATAGGACCATATCTTCTACTGTTTGGTAACTCCTACACAGAGCCTAAAATTGTCAGAGCTAGAACTAGTCATTTTGGGCCCTCAGGACAAATGACAAAAAATTTGCCCTCAAGCCAGGTTGGGGTTCGATGCTTCTGGGGAAGGGCTTCTTGTTTTAACTAATCATTTCTTCTGAATAATTGCTAATCTCAGCTGCACCTATACTGCTGTAGGTGCCTTTTAATTTTCTGTCCATGGTCCTGATTATGGTTTTGCATATAGTTAAGGGACAGTTAGGAATATATGGTTAGCAAGAGATCCTTTGTCAAGATGCTTCTCCAAAGAGGAAATGTATCTGACACTTGGTAATGAATTCTTTGTCCATAAAAAACCATGAAAGAGATAAAAACACAAAAATGGCCTTCCAGAGGATGCTAAAAATCAGTTTTTAGATTATTGGCCAATATCAACTTAGCCAACAGACTGTAAGCGATATGTCCTTAGCCAATGACAGTAGAATACATGCTTTACTAGAGAAATTGATGTCATGTCAGTCTTGACATTCTTGCTACAAAATATGCCATTTAAAACATTCAAATGAATATTCTTTTAAAAGCATCCATTATGTAGGTATAAACACTCAAACATTTTAGTTTTGCGGAAAGCAAACTTTCGAGCACAAGAAAAGACAATTGAAGGAGACTTGGCATGATGTCAAGTTAATAGGAGTATAGGATTATAGATTTAGAACTGGAAGGGACCTTAGAAGCCACCTAATCTACACCTCTTTTTATTGGTGAGGAAACTAAGGCCAATAGAATCAAATAATAAGAAAGTGTCTTAAGTGGGATTTGAACCCTGGTCTTCCCAATTCCAAGCTCAGCGTTCTTCCTACTACATGATCATGGCATAGAAGAAAAAAAAAAGACATTAGGTCCTGAGGCAAAGGACCTGAGTCTGAGTGCTTGAATACATCTGACACTTATACTTATGTCACCTTGGGCAAGTCACTGAACTACTCTGGCCTCAGTTTCCTCCTCTGTAAAATAAGAATGTTGGATTAGATGACCATTAAGGGTGCTGACAATTCTAAATTTAAAACTATGTTGGACTTCTTCAGTAAGATAGGAAAATAAGTCACTATATAGGGCCTTCCAGAATATAAAGCTAATTTACCATAAGTAAGAAACTCCTGGGATGATAGTGCTATCATGGGAAAGCTGGTAATTAGTGTTTCCAAGCAGGGTGACCATGCAGTATATTCTTTTGATTTTCATTGGTATTCTTTTCTCTAGATTGGTAGATGAGGTAGCATCTCCCCAACCTGCCATTTTCAGCGTGGCTGTATAAAAATAGTGTTCACAATAATTATCTTGGGAAAGAATGTGGGAAGAAAAAAGGCCTCCTGTTGAGAAGTATAGGGACTTCTGGGTGAAGACAACTAGTAGGTTTAATTGACTTTTTCCCTAATTAATGAAATTGCCCTCCACTAAATGATGCCTCTGATGCTACATCATGAAATGAAGGTGACCCAGGGTTCTCAAAGACTAAGCCAGCGTAGTACAACCTCTAGCAGGTCCCTAGCAAACTAGGTAAGCTTCAAAAATGGGCCACACAGACCATATGAGGATCCACCAAAGGAAATTTGGAGAAAATGCATCACCAGAAGGTAAAAAAATTTTCCATGCCACAGTAACAGTCAAAGATTACCTATGGGGTTGCCTTGAGAGGCAATGAATTTTCCATCCCTGAAAGTTTTAAAACAAGACTGTATTATAATTTCCTAAAGCTATTATAGAAGGATGTTTGGTCATCTACATATTGGATTGTCTGGCTTCTGAGACCCTTTTATCTCTAAGATTTTATGATTCTATAGTATGAAGAGATTGAGGGCTGTGACCTGAGTCACAAAAGACAATACCTTTATCAATGGAATCACAGATAAATTTTAGTATTGAAATATGAAATTGTGTCTGGTGGAGAATTTTATTTATCCGTTTTTCGTCCAAACCTGTGATTTTTTTGAGTGGAGAGGGAAGAGTGAAAGGAAGAGAGGGTGGTAAGAGGATAAGCATTTATAGAGCACCTATGTGCCAGGAACTGTTCTGTGTGTTTAATAAATGTTACCTCATCTAATCCTCACAGCAGCTCAGAAAGATGGGTGCTATGGGTCTCCATTTTGTAATTGAGGAAACTGAAGAAAACAGAGGTTAAATGACTTGACGAAGGTCACACAGGTAGTAAGTATCTGAGGCTGGATATGAACACGGGTCTTCCTGAGTCCAGGCCCAGCACTCTATCTACTGTGCCACAGAGGAAAGGTCTCAGAGTGTAAATTTCCTTATTTTTTGTGGTTCAAGGTCTATAACATACTGTCAGAGAATTGCCTAGGGCAACTGAGAAGTTAAGTACTTTGTCTAAGATCACAGATAACACATTAAATGTTGGGTTCTCCTGACTTCAAGGCTGGTCCACAATATACCACATCCTAATGCTTCTCATGGTTTATATAGTACCAATACATGACAAAACTCTCTCCACGAACACAAAACCTACCAAAACATTCAAAGACCAAAATTAAGCAATCAGCGAGCATTCGTTAAGCATCTACTATGTAGTAGCTAGTGTACTAGTAAGTACAATGTAAAATGGAATAGAAATTATGAGCCACTTATATTCTAGACTGGAGGTAAGCCATTCTTGTTTGCAGCTCAGTAGTTTAGACAAGTGGCCACTGCAATAGTCTGTGAGTTTAGCAATCATCCTTCCAAGTATAGAAATAAAACAAATCATTGAAATAAATTCTGAGTACTTGTTATTAAGAATGTAAAGCACCCATTCTATCTTATATATGGAGACTTTTCAGGCAGCAAGCTTTAAGCAAATCTGGAAAACAGTTAAATATTATTTCTGTTCTGCCTATTGCTCATGTAATATTGAGGAACCTTGGAATGATCATTCTGATTATTCCTAGCTGATTTTTAACAAGGGATCTCCTCCCACCCCTTAATTAGGTGCCTGCATGCTAACAAAAGCCCGGAAAGAACACACTGAATAAAATGAGAAGAAGTGGTCTTCCCAAATCACAGGATAGTAATCTCTATATGAAAATAAGATGATTCCTGAGATCCTGGATTTGAACATCAACATAGGGGCAGTTTGAGACTGTGTCCATCGCCCCCCTACAGTGAGCAGCCAGCAAGTAAGAAGATACCCATTCAGACACAAACACATTCAAAACTGTCTTTGACTCATCATTTGAAAAGCTTTATCAAGATCTCTTTTATCAAGGTCAAAAGTATTGAGGTTTTGGGGTGCTGGAACCCCGAAATAGCAATATGCTGGGTCCTGCCCCAATGAATTCGACCCAAGCCTTCTTTCAGCCAAAGAAAAACAAAGTTTATTAAAAATCTGCCATGTTGGGTGGGCTCTTAAGGAATCTGAGCCTTTGTGACGCTAATGTAAGCAGGCTAGATAGAATCTGAGTATTTTCATGGAAATAAGATGGATCTTATATATAAAAAGAATGAGGGAGGAATCCATGGGTAGCCAAGTAGTCTGGGGTGTCTGGTGGAGTGGGGGTTATCTAGGGAGGGTCTTGATAGAAGTGTCAGTAGCCTGGGGTAACTAGAGGTCAAGTCTAAGGAGGATCTTCATGGGAGTAGCCAGTAGCCTGGAGAATGGAATTAAGGGTGGGAAGTAGCTGAACAGAGATTTGGGCATAGCAATAATGAAAGGTTTAATGGCCTTAAGGGAAGACCAGATGTAGTTGGGAAATCCAAGGAGATTTCAAGGTGATGTTTTCCAGGGCGGTCTAGACAAATGGGACCCAAAGTCTTTTGGGGTAAGGAGCAAAGCGTTCAGCTTGGGTCCATACCCCGTCAGAAAGTAGTATTACATCTACCTTGGTTACATTGTTGTCCCTAATTTCTAACAAACTGAAGAATTTTGGAAGACCAGCATATGGCAAAAGGCTGAATTTTAGAGGAAGCTAAACAGCTTGTCCTATTTCTGAACGAATGGAAGAAAACTATCAGAGTTAAACAGGGAAGGAATCATGGAGGGGTGGGGAACCAGCTACAATTCAACAGTCATCTCAAACCTTTCTTTTCTAATCTATTCAAGTAGAATTGAAGTCATTATTTATATCTCATCCTGTTGTTGGAGATTCAGACTGCAAAAATCTCCAGCAATATGCAACTCAACTGAGACATTTTGGTTTCCATTATGCCTATAGCCCCACAAAAGGCCAAAATAACTTCAAAGACTTTGATTCATCCAGGAGCAACAGAAATGTGCTCCTCCTGTCACCCACTAACTAGCTTATGGAGCCATAAAATAAAAACGTCAGTTGCCAGACTATGAGCGTTTGTGAAACACTAGAGTGTATTGAGAGAGAGGGTTGAGCATCATTTTCAGAAAATTCTAAAAAACAGGGTAGATACCCCTGAAAAGGCCATAAGAATCTTCTGACTGTCCCTATTTGGTATGCAGACTCACAACTAAAATCAACCATCCAGATAGAAAGGGAAATGATAAGTAAATGGGGATGTAGCTTAGGGTAGAGGAAAGAACATTTCTTGGAATATTAATAATAATAGCTAGCATTTAAATAGTACTTTAAGGTTTGCAAAGCACTTGGCATATGTCCTCTCATTTGATCCTCCTAGCAACCCTATGAATAGGTGCTATTGTTATCCCGTTTTACAAATGAGGAAGCTAAGTCTCAAAAAGGTTAATTTACTCACCCAGTGTTAAACAAATAGTGTGTAAGGCAGTACTACGCCCAAAGAGTTATTAAACTGCCTATACTCTTTGACCCAGCCATATCACTACTAGGTCTAGTTCCAAAGATGATTAGGGAAAAAGGAAAAAAAAAACCTATATATTCTAAAATTATTACAGCAGTTCTCTTTGTGGTGGCAAAGAACTGAAAATTGTAGGGATGCTCATCAGTTGGGGAATGGCTGAAAAAGTGGAATTCAGCTCTTCCTAATTCCAAATCTATATGCACTGTGCGACCTAGATATTGGAGTTTATGATTCAATTATTGACACAGGCTATATGACTCTACAGTGTATGACTTATACACATGTGTGTACATGTGACTTAATCTGTTTTAGCCTGTTACTCTATCTACATGATTAAATAACTCATACCATTTACTTTATAGGGTTATTATGAGAAAATTACTATGTAAAACTTAAAGTGGCAAATTTATGGATATTAATCATAAAATGGATATTCGTCTTAGGACCATCGGATTAGAGTAGAAAGGGACCTTAGGGGCCAAATTCCTCATTTTCCAGAAAAGGAAACTGAGACTCAGAGATATCAAGTAACCTGCCCCAAGATCACACAAAGAGAAACTCTAGTTTTCTCTCCTGGGGCTTGCTCCTTCTTTCAATGATCTCTTTGAATAAGAACCTTTGTAAAGGAAGTATGTGTGACCTTGCCAATTCTTTTCAAAATTTTATGATATGCTTTTTTGGACTAACTTTCCCCTTGATCCTCCCCACTCCCTCCTACTGGCATCTGTGAAAAGATACTGACCTCAGAAAAGGACATACGTGAAAAGGAGTCACTTTTATGTGCAAATTTGATCCCTGGGGACTTTTTTTTAACATGGAGTTCTGTATTCCATAGTAACCAGGTTTCTTGTCTCACTAGTCAAATCAACTTAGCAATTATATTATTAAAAGCTAGGTTTTTCATTCTTTCTCTGAAAACTCTTTAAAATGTGATCACTGACTTTTTCCATACCAAAAGAAAAAAAAAAACACCTCAGAAGAGAATTTATCTAATAGGGAATAATAGACCAGGACTGGCATCATTATAAGGACATAGAGGTGGAGGAGATGTTAGAGGTTATATGGTACAATATGCTACTTTTATCAGAGAGGAAAACTAAAACCTAGACAAGAGAAATAACTTGTTCTCTTCCAAATTTCCATATTTTTGTTGAAGACAGGACCATTCTTCTAGTCATCCGTGTTCATAGCCTTGAAGGCAACCACTCTCCCCCACTCCTCTATTCAACAAATTGCCAAGTCTTGTCAATTTGACCTCAATGACATCTCTCATATTCATTTCCTTTTCACTCAAATAGCCACTGTCCTAAGCCCTTTTCTCCCCTAATTGGAATTATTGTAATCACCTCCTATTTGGTCTATTTCCAATCTCTCTTCCTCTTTTCTCTCTTCCATACCAGGGTTCATGGACTGTTTAGGGAGGATTAGGACCTTTGATGTAAGGGCTTATTGAGCCCTTTTCAGGGATACTCATCCACCTTTGGTATCTACTTTTCACCCAACTCTCACCTGGGTCTCCAAGAAGCAGTAGCAAGCACAGCAGCCTGGTAAAACCATCTTGGCAGATGGGCTAAACTAGATTGAGGGCAACCAATGGTCCTCAAAACCAGTGGTGAGTTAGGGAGATAGCTACCCTAAGCATATGAAAACTTCCCCAGTGGAATGGGTAGATGGGAACAATTTGTTCCAATGGCCATGGAAGTGACTGAAGCAGGTACTGTGTAATATTTAGAGCTTGGTCAGACATGGAAGATGCCAAGGTCATCCACTGCATCTGGGGCCATCACCAGTTGTCCTGATTTTTGTCTTGCCACTGGACTTCTATGTCTCTGGAAGAGAGAGTAAGACTTTGTGCAGGTCTGCCTCACTTAAATCCGATTCACCTGTAAGTCATCACCTCATGATGTCCTTGAAAATGGAGAATGAATGATACAACAACTGATACCAAAATGATCTTCCTAAAGCACAGGTCTGATCATATCACTCCCTTAATCAAAAATCTTCTCTATCTCCTTATTTTTTTCATAAAATACAAACACATTTAAAAGTCTTCTCACCTTGACTCCAGCCTATCTTTCCAGGTTTCAGCACAGTCTTCCTTACAGCTAAACTGTCCTGATGATTATTTTCCAAACTCAGCACTCCATCTTCTGCCTGCATGGTTTTGCCCAGGTTGTCTTGAACACCTCAAATACACAATACTATACCTTCACCACTTAGAAATCCATGGGCCCAGCTCAGGAAGCCTCAGGCTACTGCAGGAAGCCTTTCCATATCTCCATACCAATTAGTACTCTTTATTCAAATTTTATTTTTAATTTATCCATTTAAATACAGTGTACCAGTAGTAGTAAGTAGCAGTAGTAGTAATAGTAGTAGTAGTAGTAGTAGTAGTAGTAGTAGTAGTAGTGGTAGTGGTAGTAGTAGCAGCTAGCATTTATATAGTGCCTACCATATGCTAGGTGCTTGTGCACTTTACAAAAATGATCCCATTTGATCCTCAGGATGATTCTGGGAAGTAGGTGCTATTATTATCCCCATGTTATAGTTGAGGAAGACCCTTGAGGGTAGGCACTATTTTGCCTTAATTTTAGCACACTGCTTTTAGTAGGTGCTTAATCAATGCTTTGCCAATCTTTGAAGTACCTGAAGTAACACAAATACCATGTGAGGTGGGAGTAGTAAATGAATGCTGGTTTTGTGAATCCAGATCCATCCCTCTCTGCACCAGTTTCTATTTTATTTTAAATGTGATAGGGAGACAAAGGAGCTTTCTGAACACAGGAGCAACTGATCAGAATTATGCTTTAGGGAGAACACTTTGGCAGCTGGTGTGGATCACCACGTAGAATGGGAAAAAGACTGGAGGCAAAAAGACCAATTGAGGGTCATTGTAACAGTCCAGGCAAGAGTGGATTAGAGCTCTGCACTATGGAAGCAGATGTGTGAATGGAAATAAAGAGGCAGATTGGAGAGATACTGTCAAGGCAGAGAGAATCAACAAAACCTGGTAATTCACTGGGTACAAACAATGAATGGGTGAAGAATGGTGGGTGCTTTGTTCATAAGTAGGGAAGGTAGGAAAAGGAGATGACTCTTCTATTCCAAATCCAGAACTAACTCTCTCTCTCTCTCTCTCTCTCTCTCTCTCTCCCCCTCTGTGTGTGTGTGTGTGTGTGTGTGTGTGTGTGTGTGTGTGTTGTACCATGATGGCTCATGCATGGATTTGGGACCAGAGCCCCGGGTTCAAATTCCAGTTCAGCTCTTTAATACCTATGATATTGAGTGAATCACTTAGCCTCAGATTCCTCATTTTTTAAAATGAAGAGGAATGGATAAATGGCCTCTAGTTTCCTTCCAATGCTACCTCTGTGATTTTACAACTTCATGGCAAGGTCTTCTTGAGTCCTGATCCTGTCACGACATGGATTAATGAACCCTCCAATGTTTAGGGCAACTGCAAATTTGCTGATACAATTTGATATTTTCCCCTTAACTCGATAATGTATTTTTATTTTTTTCCCCCTTCAAATGATTAGAATATGGGCCTCTATTCAGTTTGAAAACTAACATGTTTTTATAATAATAAAAAAAACATTGTTAAATCAGTGTATAATGAATAATAATTTTTGGAACTACTCATTTCTTCTATGAGGTTTATAATTCTTTCAAAATCAAGTTTTGTCATATAGTTGGAATGCTTTATACTTTTCCAACCTATTTAGCTGATTAAGATTCTATTTTATTAGCATTTTTCATTTTCCTAATATCTATTCCATTGTTTCCATGATTCAATAATTACCAATTCAGCAACAGTTATTAAACATCTGTCATATAAATCACACTACTGGACATAGAAGAAGATACAAAGATAGCTAAGGGCCCGGCTCTCACAGAGCTCATTGTTTAATAAAGGGACATGACATATATGCAAATAAGTCTATTACATGCAAATAGCTCTATTACAAAACAAAACAAAATATCATAAGGCAAAAGAGATGAGTAAAATGCAACTTGAATATTACACCAGGATACATCTTTTTGTAATATTAATATCGCGTATTCTTTGAAACAGAAATCAATTCTAACCTTACTGTCCAAATATGTTGGCAATATCTTCTACTATACCTACTAAATAAATATGCTTTACCATAGCTTTGAAAGTTCTCTCTTTTCTCCTCTGTGACAAGATGCTAACATCATTTAGCATCCAATTTTTTTTTCCTTTTTATTTTTTTCATGGCTGGGCTGATTAGATTCTTCCTTCCTTCCTTCCTTCCTTCTTTCCATCTTTCCTTCCTTCCTTCCTTCCTTCCTTCCTTCCTTTTTTCTTTCTTTCTTTCTTTCTTTCTTTCTTTCTTTCTTTCTTTCTTTCTTTCTTTCTTTGTTTCTCTTTCTTTCCTCCTTTCGTTTTTCTCTATCTTCTTTCTTCTCTCTCTCTTTCTTTCTTCAACATCTTTTGAATCACTGAGGGTTCAACTTCTAGTAAGGTCTTCCTTCTGCATGACTGAACTAAGTGTGCAGTTTCAACTGATCCCATGATTGTTCTGATTTTAGATCAGTTCCAAGAAGCCTAAAAAGAAGCAGGAGTGTAGCCCCCTTAAATTCCAACTAAGGGCATGTTCTACTGCTTTCAGGGCACAGGATAAGATCAGCCTACAAAGCAACTTTGCCATCCCGGATCTCTCCCTTTCCCCTTCAGAGAGTCATTTGGTCAGGTCTGTTTATCATTGTTCCAGCTCTTTTATTTTTTAGTAAGACTAAGCAGTGTAACTCATCATACTAATTGCTTTCTTAGCATTCCTTGCTAATTATACAGGAAAAAAATGGGATTTGTTTAGTAGTTAGAGTTTGTTAGGGATTAACAGGGATATAAAGGCATATACATAATATAGATGAGTGATTGTATACATATGGATATATGTATACATACATATCTATATATCTATTTTCTACTAGGAGGTTGGGAAGGTGGAAGGGAGGAATAGAGGGAAGGAGAGAGAGAAGAAGGAGGAGGAGAATGAGGTGGAGGAGGAGGAAGAGAGAGAGGAGGAGGGCTAGGGAAGGAAGAGAAGGAGAAGCGGAAGGAGAGAAGGGAAGGGAGAGAAGAGGGAAGGGGAGAAGGGAGGAGATAGGAGGAGAGAAAAGGGAGCAGAGGGGAGAGGAAAAGGGACAGGAGAGAGAGGAGAAGAGAGGAGAGGATTTCCACTGTACTATACTTTTATGCAATAATAAACAATAAAATCTGATACATGATCAAGGAAAAGGAGAAGTAAAATGAAACCGATCCCAGAAATGCCTGCATCAAAGCCCAGTGATTCATCAAAACTAATGAGAACAGAATTAGTTATAATAACTAGAGCCTAATCACAGTCGTTTTGAGGTTATTTGTTTACAGGGTTAACATTACAAATTTGTCTGTTTCTTAATGGGTTGTTTGCCATTCATACTAATAACATGATGAAATGGATGCTGATAGAGTTGTTTAGCATAAAACAGGGAAGTATAAGATGAGGAATTGCATTATAATTGATGCATTATTTTAAAGTATCCTCCCTCCCTCCCATTTTGTCCCTTCAAATTTTTCTGTGTGAGTCATTAAGGAGCTCAAAGGACCACCCAGACTCCTTGACAGAAAAGGAATGTTTCCTTGGGAGGCTATATTATATTAGTCAGAAATGTGTTTTTTTACTCTAAATAAAAGTGCTCTAATGGCAAAAGGTTGCAGCTTACACAAGAAAAGAATTGGAACCAAGAGCCTTGTGCTCGAGAGGTTGGCTGTTGACAAGGAAAAGAGGCCCCAAACTATCAAAGCTGCATGATGTCTTTTGGAAAGAAAAAGTAACCTTTCTAGGGAGTACTTTCATCTTTTGTGGCATTCACTACACAGAAGTCCTTCCTTTTTACCTTGTCCCCTCATATCACAAATTGAGCCTTTGCATTTTTAGAAATGTGAAGCTGCTTGTTAGCAGTATGGTATTATGGGAAGGGGCATGGGGGGGGCAAGTAGAAGGGGTGAGGGAGGAAGAAAGAGAAGGGAGGAAGGGAGGGGAGGAGAACCAATTCTAGTGCCAGCTCAACTACTAATTACATGTATAACCCTGGTCTAGTTACCTAATCTTTCTGAGACTCAGTTTCCTCAACTGAAAAGTGAGGGCATTAGACTAGATCCCTTCCAGCTCTAACATTGTATGAATCTAGATGTCATGGTTCTATCTATGAACTGTTCCATAGTTCTGTGATATGGTAGTTCAAATGTCCCATACTGAGACTACACCTATGATTTAATATGTTTGAGGAGCTCCTGATAAGAAAACTTCTTCTATCAATGCAGACCCACAGTCAATAACAGACCTTCTTCTCAGAAAAAAAAAATGTTTTAAAATGCATAAATAAATGCACACCATTGCAAAGGAAACTGGTTACATTGAAATACAGTTGTCAAAAATATTTTAAAAATAAATTTGTGGGCCATGAAATTAACCATCCCACTACCAAATTCTGCCCTCTTTCCACTACACCATGGAGCCTTTATCTTGGACTTGACTCTTTGTCTGCTTATACTGACTTCCCTATCATTCCAGCTCTAAATACTCCTTTGGTACTCAGGCTTTTATTTGGTCAGTTTCTGGTATCTGTCGGACCCCTCCGGGCTACTTCAGTTTTCGGTCCATTCCAGTCCATAAGCCTGTCTGTCACATTGCTGTTTTATATCATGATATAACGATACTTGTTCCTTCATTCCCTACTTCAGCCAAACACTTACACTCTATGTTCAGTTGTTTTTCAGTCGTGTCTGACTCTTCATGACCTCATTTAGGGTTTCCTTGGCAAAAACAAACAAACACACAAACCAAAAACTGGAATAGTTTGCCATTTCTTCTCTAGCTCATTTGACAGATAAGGAAACTGAGGCAAACAGGATTAAGTTAATTGCCCAGGGTCACACAGCTAATAAGTAGCTGAGGTCAGATTTTTAACTCAGGAAGATGGGTCTTTCTGACTCCAGGCCTGGTACTCTACCTACTACACCACCATTTATTCTAGCTATATTTACAAATCTGAAGCTAGGCATACCTGTGGATCGGTATCTTTCCTAACAGGAATTATATAGAAATTTCCTGGATGAAGCAAAGTGTTACCTGGACTATCATGGTCCTTCCTGATCCTCAGGCCTCATATTCCCTATCTAAGTTTTTAGGTTTCTGATTAGTGGTCTGGATTTTCATCCACCTATTTTGCTTTGTTTTTCAACATCTGTGTCCCTCTCCTCACAACTCTAATATTCAATGCCTGAAAATAATTCCACTCCAAACTTTTTACCTTTTCCTAGATCCCCTTTAAAAGTCTATGCTCTATATTTGGTTTGATTTCATGCTTATTCTCTATATTGTTTCACCAATCAGTTCCCAATTCATCCAGTTGATTGACCAACCTCCATGTGCCATCTACTTTTCATCTCTATCGTAAACAAACTACTTACCCTAACTCTTCTCTAGGCTTGAGAAGAACTACTACTACAACCATCTTTCATCTTGTCTAGAGGTGACAAGGGCTTTTCTGAAATTCCAGGATCCTTCATTAGATTTGCATCAAAAGTCCTTTTCAGTAAGCTCCCCATTCAGCTTTTGAT